>NC_136067.1:1096152139-1097352139 GCF_964261635.1 Lissotriton helveticus | reverse complement strand
TCCTTGCATTTTTAAGGCCTCTTAGAATATAGATACATATCTATATTAAATGTTTATTTTTACTTTAAAATGGTTTGCCTCTAGGCACTAGAACTTCATTGTGTGTTTGTACCTTTTTTTGATTCTGTGGCTGGTTCCAATTGCGCCATTTTCCAATTGTTCATTGTTCACGCCTGTTTAATTCAAGTCTGTTTTATAACCTTTCTAGCATTATAGCAATAATCGTGTGGCTTTAACCCTGACGGAGTGAAGTCAGGCTCCTTAATGGCTTTTTGCTTAGATAGAGACATGAGATGCAGTTATCGGTGTGTTTTTAACTTAGAAATAAAAGTGTCACTTCAACATGACTCTTCGGTGTCTCACATCTTTCTTCCTTGGTTCTCAGTGAAGCGGTACTTTGGCAGCTCGTGACCACAGGTGACAACTAATCAAAGGGCTTCAGATCTCCCTTTGTCAGGAGCCCTGAAGGAGGAGATGTAGGAGAAGCTACAAAGAGCAGCAGTACTAAATAGTAGTTGGGGTTTCTAGTCTTTAATCAATGCTCCTTTTTTAAGAGGGGAAAAAGTGATGTCTTTAGATACCCAAGCAGATGAGGATGCATGGGTAGCACACTTTGAAGGACTGTTTGGGAAGCCGGAGGAGGCAACTGATTCATTGCCAGCATTGCTGCTGTGTAGTTATGGAGATAGTTTATCTTTCAGTTCAGAAGAAATAAAGCATGCTCCTAATCAGTTTAATAGATGGAAGGAACCTGGACCTGATGGGGTCCCAATTGACTTATTTTTAGATAATCAAGATTTGTGGACCCCACTACTTACAAATGTTTTTAATTCAATTGTGCAAACAGGTGTTCCGGGTTCCTGGAGAAAGACGGTTATAATACCTATTCATAAAAAAGGGGATAAGGCAGTTCCAAAAGATTATAGGCCTATATCCCTACTGGACTCCACAGCTAAACGAATGGGCCGGATATTTTTAAATAGACTGGAGGAATGGGCTCAGGAAAAGAGTATAATAATCCCAACCTAATATGGCTTTAGAAAAGGAAATGGGACAATGCCTTAATTTAAATGTAATATTAGCAAAATATACTGCGGATAAGCATGGCCATTTATTTATGGCCATTATGGATTTGTCTTCAACCTTCGATTGCGTAGTTCACTCTAAGCTATAGGTAATAATAGAGGCTATGGGAATTGAGACTCAGATAATTAATTTTATTTGTGATATGTATTCCGCCGCTACGACCTGCGTCCGATATGGGAAGAAAGAAGAATGCACAAGACACTTTAGAATTACCCAGGGCGTGAGCCTTTGGTGCGTTCTCACCCACTTTTTATTTGCCTTATATACCAACGCTGTCCAGTCATCTCTGGTAGAGTCTACTACAGATCACCCCCTCATTAAATTATCTCCTGTCCCGAAACTCCTCTATGCAGAGGATGTAGTGCTCCTGGCACCGAATTGGTAATGCACTGCAGCGACTCAGAGGAGTTTGCAAAATTTATGACTGTTAGAACTGGGATTTTCTGGTAGGCTAAGGCAGACGCCAAAGCCAGGCAGAAACCACCATTCTAGTCAGGGCAAGGGAGTCACACGCCAAGATAACCCCTGCTCACCCCCTTGGTAGCTTGGCACGAGCAGACAGGCTTATCCCGGAGGCAATGTGTAAAGCATTTGCGCAAGCACACAACAGCAACAACATCCTAGGCACACCACAAAAGGAACTCCAAACAAGGTTATATAAAAATAACTTTTGTATTGTCAAAACACATCAGATAGTAATCACACATGTACATTGTGCCAACTGGCACGGGCAATATTCACAAGGGATTATTTACAGGACAGGGCCACACGGGCCACTGTCAGAATCAGCACTTAGCAGAAATAGAAATACTGTTAGAAATAGCACTTTGTAGATCATAGAATAATAAGAAGTTTCACACATGATGCATAGAACATTCAGAGGTGTAAGGGAAGGAAACACATGATGCATAAACATACATTCAGCGGTGTAAGGACAAGGCAAATGATGCATCAAAACACATTCAGAGGTGCAGGGAAGGAAAACACATGATGCCTAAAACATTCAGAGGTGCAAGAAAACACAATTGCGCATAACATCCCCTTAGGCAATTACTATCATAAACATAGCAAAATCACATTGCGCAGAAATCACATTAGGGCCTTGCGCCCTACCCACATACCAGCCCCCTGGCCAACTGCCATCTCAAGAAGGGGTCAAAAAAGCCCTGTGTACAGAATGTCAGGGCGCGCTGCCATGCAGCGCCAGTCAGGGGTGCGCCACCGGCGCAAAACCTAAACGTTGCAGGTGCCCACTACTTGCTGGGCACCTGGGAACAATCACAGGGCCTAAACGTTGCAGCTGGCACTAAGTGTTGGGCAGCTGTAGAAGGCCTGGCACCACTGTGCCATCTCTGTCCCACACAGGGACTCTCTCTCCAATTGCGCCTAAACGGTGCAGCTGCCCACTAATTGCTGGGCAGCTGGAGACAAAACTGCGACAGGGCCCTCACTGGCCCTTGAACAGAACTGCGCCAAAATGTAGGAGCCCACACAGGCTCTGGGCAATCAACTGCACCCCAGGAGCCCACTGGCCCCTTACACAATCATAGGTGCCCCCAAACGTTGGAGCTCTCAGGCTCTGGCCACCAAAATGCGGCTTGGGCTCTCACTAGCCTTCTGTAAACAAATGCCCCTAACGTGGGAGCCACACGGGGCCCTTGAAATAGACTTGCCCCCTCTGTGCACCGAAACACCCAATGACACTTTGAGCCTCACCGGCTCTAATGACCCAACGGCCCCCGTGAGCCTCGCAGGTTCTAAGAAGAATGCCCGAGCCTCGCCGGCTCTAACAAGAATGGTGTCCGAGAGCCTCATGGCTCTAAAGAAACAAGTGCCCCCTATGCGCATGGGAGTCCCGCTATGGCAAGGGACTCCTACGCTGTGCCTCGCTCTCGTGCCCCCCCTCCGCCTGGCAGCTCCACTCACCGGACTGCTCGGGGGGACGCTGGCTGCCTCTCTGGATTTCCGGAGCTCCTCTCGGGCTCCGGGGCTCTTCTCTGGGTGCGGGGCTCCCCCTCGGTCACGGGCCCACAGTGTCCCTGAGCGCTGGGCCAATCACAGCGCGGCCCCTCAGTCGGGCCTCCGGCCTCGGGCCAACCACTGCGCGGCTTTCCAGGACGAGCCTCCCGCAGCCCGCCAATGACAGCGCGGCGCCTCGGGAAAGCTCCTCTCCGGCGGCCATCATTAAAAACGTCTCGGCCGCCGCGGTGAAACAAAGGGGCAAAATGAGGGTTGGGCACCCTCGAGAATAAAAATAAAAGCGCTACTAAGCGCTTGGGGGCAAAGTAAAGCGCTCCCAGCGCTATAAGTAAAATACAGCGCTCTCAAGTGCTAAAGACAAAATAAAGCGCTTCCTGCCCAAAATAAGGCGCTAGGGGGGCTGCTCAAGGTCCTGGCATCATTAACAGCCAGAAAAAAGAAGTCCCAGCAGTCCTGGAAGAGTAAAGATGGAGCAACACAGCACCCCTAAGGAAAATCCTCCAGCATCCAGGGGTAGGACATCCAGGGGCTGGGCAGGGCCTAGGGAGGCAAGCCTTCCCCTGGGCCCAAGCAGCAGCACGCCCCTGGCAGGATTCAAGTCAGAAACAAGAACGTTTTGTAAGGGGACACAGCCCCTTTTTATACAGCAAAAACCTTTGTCTAAAGGTGCAGGGTGGGGGAGAAACCAGTCGCAGCTGGTTTTGGAGTACTTTGTTTTCCCCAGCCACCCTTTCCATTCACTAGTCAGGACAGGGTCCTCAGTCGCACCACAGGGGGTGGAGCCAGCATTGTGTGGGGAAAGCCCAGCCCTATTCAGGACCCAATCACGTGCCAGCAGACTCACTGCACACGCTCACCCATGTCTAGAAGTGGCACTTCCACACTAGACACATTCATGCCACATGCATCATTTTGCAGCATTCAATCTCACGAGTTCGCACATACCAAACTCGACCCTGCACTCCCCACACATCAGGAACTCCCATGGTCACACATATTCCCCATGCATTCCTATGGGAGGGCAGGTCACTCACCACACATACACAGAGAGCTCACACACTTTACACTGTACCACAGTGAAAAAGTGCGCAGAGGCCTAAATCACCAACACCAGGTCACAGAAACAGGCTAGGAAAAAGCTAAAAGTTTCGGTGTGAACCTGCCATAAAAGGGCCAGGTCCAACAATGACTAATTTGGATATAAAGATAAATCATACTAAGTCTTTTGTTTGTGTAGCAGGTTCATGGCCGCAGAAACAACCTAGAATGTATATTGAAGGGCTAAATTGAGAGGTTGTTGATTCCTTTAACTATTTAGGGATTATGTTTGATAGGAAAAATACCTAGCAAAATAAGGTGATTCATAGATTAAATTTAATGGAAAAAAATATTGGAGGTCTTAATAAAAAAGATCTATGAGGCAAATACACTATCTGTTGCCTCTTATGGAGGTTTGTCTATTAGCCCATCTTGCTGAGAAGAGATATGATTCTAAATCTAACTTGAGCACAGTCAGGCAATACCACACAGGACCCAGTATAAATAATATTACATTCTCTTATTTAACATTTGTTACAAACCTCCAACACAGATATATATTATTGAGATTATGCTTAAAATCTATTCCTCTAATGCTAGATTATCCATCTAAAACGTATGCCATTGATGTTCTCCATTTTTGTCCTTGTGATATGCGATCTCCTCAGAATGATCTACATTTTGTATTTTTTTTGTAAGTTGTATGTTAATGAAAGAAACAGGAATATACTTCCCCTTATGCAAAAATGTAATTTTAGACAATGCCACCCAGCCCTATATTACCTCCAGTCATTACCGGATCCTTTGGTATGTTTCTGCTTGGCTTCGTTGTATTTATCTCCTTTAAAGAGGAGGAGATTATTTCTTTAACCTGATTTCCATGACGTAATCAAACGGGCTATTCCGCTCAAAACCTGTGCATATATGTATGAAGTATTGATTTTAGATCATGATTGTTTTATATATCATTATTTTTATCTCTCTCTTTTTTAAATGATCTATTATGCTTGTAGAATACGTTTTATGTCGGTATGGTATCTGCAAAATAAAGGTATTTTGACTAACTGACTGGCAGCCAGCCAATCAGAGCATGAGCTTCCAAAGGACCATTTCGCTAGAGGCTGCCGGGAAAATAAACACTCTCTGCCCATCAGAAAGCTCAATTTTTTGAATTTGTGGTCCAGCTGGGTCCACTGGCAATATAACTATACATTTTGAGCCTTAATTTTCGAAAAGCCATTGAAAATATTTACACCAAATCACAAAAGCACACTTTTAGGTTTAAGATCCAGCTTTCTGTCAAACTTGATGGAATTCTGCCCCTATGGAAATTGCATGGGGAAAAGTGTTTTGGGAACTCTCTATTTTCTCGGTGCCCACTTCAAAAATCGCCCCAAAACTTTTCAGGTAGGGGCCGAAGTGGGCGACCACCTTTTTGCAAGTTTTGTGAACATTTGTCAAATGGCTCCAAAGATATTAGCAGAACTGACCTAACTATAACTACACAGTGACGACTGCCACTATGTAATATATATATATATATATATATATATATATATATATATATACCCTTGGCCCCCGCAAAAACCACTCCACCCGCCTAACATACGACGCAGCCACCCTCTCTGCTCTCAACACCAGCCGAGTCCCCAACTGCCACCAAGCCGCCCCAGGACGCACCCATGGACCCTTCACCTGCCAATCCTGCAAGTTCTGCTGCATCAAGAACCAATCTACAACCACAAACGCCAAACAGAGCTCAAACAACAACCACCTGAAGTGCATCCTGCTCAACACTCGCTCAGTCCACTGACACGCCATCGAACTATGGAACCTACTCGACACCACAACACCGGACATCGCCTTTCTTACAGAAACCTGGATGAACGCCTCATTAGCACCCGACATCGCCATAGCCATCCCGGACGGTTACAAGATCATCCGTAGGGACCGCATCAACCAAACAGGAGGAGGCATCGCCATCGTCCACAAGAACACCATCCGCATCACGACCAGCTTCGACAACGCCCTCTCAGCCGCCGAACACCTTCACTTCCAGATACACACCGACCCCAAGACCACACTTAGAGGCACCCTCATCTACAGACCACCAGGACCCCGCACACAATTCTGCGAAGACATCACTGACTTCATCAGCCCACACGCCCTCCCCTCCGAGGACTACATTCTCCTAGGGGACTTCAACTTCCACTTGGAAAAGAACAACGATAGCAACACCACCACCCTTCTGGACAACCTCGCCAATCTCGGACTCAAACAACTGGTAAACACCCCCACCCACTACGCCGGACACACGCTCGACCCAATCTTCTCCTCCAGCAAGCAGATCTCCTTTAATCACGCATCAGGACTCCACTGGACGTACCACAGCTGCGTCCACTTCAACTTCAGAAAGACCACGACCCACCACCACACACAACACATCCCCCGCAGAAACTGGAACAAAATTACAACCGACCAGCTCACCTCATCGCTAAACCAAAACCCTCCCGCCAGATCATCGGACCCAAATGAAGCAGCCATCAATCTCGCACAATGGATCACCCACTGTGCTGACGAATTGGCACCCTTGAAAAAACATCACAACAAGCCAGGAAGCAAAAAAGCCTCCTGGTTCAATGATGACCTTAAGAACTCCAAAAAGAACTGCCGCACCCTGGAGAAAGCCTGGCGAAGAAACCCAACCACAGACAACATGACCGCCCTCAAGAACGCCACTCGCAAACACCACCAGCTGATCCGATCCACCAAGAAATCAGCATTCAAGGATCGACTCGACAACAATGCCCACAACAGCAAGGAACTCTTCAGCATCGTTAAAGAGCTTACCAATCCCAACGCCGACACCAACGACATCACTCCCTCTCAAGACCTCTGCGACTCTCTAGCCTCGTTCTTCCACAGCAAGATCGCTGACATACACAACAGCTTCGGCGACCAGCCCACTCCCTCTACCACCGAACTGAAGCCCACCACCACCCTTTGCGCATGGAACCCGATCAGCACTGAAGACACCATCCGCTTGATGAACTCCATCCACTCCGGATCACCAACCGACCCATGCCCTCACCACATCTTCAACAAGGCCGACTCCATCATCGCACCCCAACTCCGGAATATCATCAACTGCTCCCTCAACACCGCTACCTTCCCAGAAAGCTGGAAACATGCCGAACTCAGTGCCCTCCTGAAGAAACCTACAGCAGACCCCAATGAACTTAAGAACTACCGCCCCATCTCGCTCCTCCCATTCCCTGCCAAATTCATAGATTAGACCGTCAATAGTCAACTCGCTGCCTTCCTCGAGTCTAACGGCTCCCTCGACCCCTCACAGTCTGGCTTCCGAGCCAAACACAGCACGGAGACCGCCCTCATCGCAGCCACAGACGACATCCGAACACTGCTCGACAACGGGGAAACAGCTGCCCTCATCCTCCTGGACCTCTCCGTAGCGTTTGACACAGTCTGTCATAGCACCCTTGTACAACGCCTTAGCAACGTCGGGATACAAGAAAAAGCATTGGATTGGATCATCTCGTTCCTTGCCGGAAGAACCCAGAGAGTCCGCCTCCCCCCCTTCAGTTCAGAGGCCACCGAAGTCATCTGCGGCGTACCACAAGGATCATCGCTCAGCCCCACCCTCTTCAACGTCTACATGAGCCCCCTCGCATCCATCGCACGCCAGCACAACCTCAACATCATCTCCTACGCTGACGACACACAGCTGATCCTCTCCCTCACCAAAGACCCAAATACTGCCAAAACCAACCTACATGAAGGAATGAAAGACGTAGCCGAATGGATGAAGAACAGACGCCTAAAACTGAATTCTGGCAAGACGGAAGTCCTCATGCTAGGATCATCCCCCTCTGCATGGGACGACTCATGGAGGCCACCGGCCCTAGGCAGCGCACCAAAACCAACGGACCATGCTCGCAACCTGGGATTCATTCTAGACTCCTCCCTCTCGATGACCAGACAAGTCAACGCCGTCTCATCATCATGCTTTAACACCTTACGCATGCTCCGAAAGATCTTCCGATGGATCCCCACCGATACAAGAAAGTCGGTCACCCATGCACTTGTCACAAGCCGACTGGACTACGGAAACACCCTCTACGCCGGAACCACAGCCAAATTACAGAAAAAACTCCAACGCATTCAGAACGCCTCCGCGCGACTCATCCTAGACATACCCCGCCACAATCACATATCCGGTCACCTGAGAGACCTTCACTGGCTCCCCGTCAACAAGAGAATAACGTTCCGCCTTCTCACCCACGCACACAAGGCCCTCTACGACCTAGGACCCAGATACCTCAACACGCGCCTCACCTTTTACACCCCCACCCGCCAACTACGTTCGTCCAATCAAGCCCTCGCCGCTATTCCACGCATCCGAAGAACCACCATGGGAGGAAGATCATTCTCCTACTTAGCGGCCAAAACCTGGAATTCTCTCCTCACCCACCTCCGCCTTACACAGAACCACCTTTCCTTCAGAAAACAACTCAAAACTGCGATCCCCCCTCCCTCAAGCGCCTTGAGACCCTCTGGGTGAGTAGTGCGCTATACAAATGTTGACTTGACTTGACATATATATATATATATATATATATATATATATATATATATATGTATATACACACACTTATATGTGTGTGTATATGTACACACACACATAATACATGTGTGTGTATTTGTTTGGTGCAGAAGACCAATTTTTTGGGGGGAGTCAGCTGCCGAATGCTGGGGTAACCAAATACCAAGATTGCCTAGTCTTGCTTCCATCTCGCTCTTCTTTCTCCTATCATATACTATATACTTCCTGCCTCTTTGTGTCATTCTGTAGTTTTGTATCCTTAGTGTATTCCTTTGTTTTGCCATTGTTCTCTTCTTCATCCTTCCTCCCTTTTACTCTTTTGCTCTGGGTCAAAATTTGATGATGAAAAAACTCCGGGTCCCAAAAAACCTGCACCAATTAAGCTCCTCGAAGCAGACATAATGACACTGATAATAATGAGATGGGGCTTCTCACACTGGAAAAGGCCAGTCCTTCAATTAATGGCATACACATCAGCCTGCATGCTTCTCTTATAATAATAGTGAGATTGCTTGTCATTGGTAATTTATTTCTTCGGACATTCTCAATATTTTATATGTGTTCTTGTATAAATATACATGAAGTAACATTAGTGGTAGCTGAATGTCACCTTGAGGCACTGCAGAAGTTGTGCATTGGAGAATGAGTCCCCAGTGATCAAACTATGCAGCTACTGCAAGACTTCCATACAACAGGGAGGAGGTCAGGCATGATAGAAGTTCTTGCATGTCCAGTCCATCAAATTCAAGTGTGGGCCTTTATAGAAGCAGAAACTGTTTCAAAGTTAAACAAATATGATGTAGGGAAGAAAAGACACAGCACATCGAGCTCTGGTGTCAACAAGCAGTGTTAGCTGCCTTATCATTGATAAAGAAAGCAGCTTTGTTATTCAAATCTATAAATAAATATGCTGCAGCATGACTGCGGGTCTTCTAAAAAGAATGGGAACTTGAAAATATGTACTCCTCTACCTCCCTCCCCCAACAGGCCTGGAGAGGGGTAGATCAGCTTTTCTGTCACAGAGCATAGCACCTTTAAAAAAGAATAAAAATGTTTGCTTTTGGGTGTATAGACCAATAAGGGTCTCAGGAGTGGTGGAGCCAGTACTTAATTTGTACTGGTTTTTGCTGGTGCTCGGCATCAGCACTTGATTCTGAACTGCACAACTCATTTTTGACAGTTCACCACATTGTGGCAGTGTCTGTCTTTGAGAGGAGCATCTCAGCAGAGTGTTTAACAATTCAAGATACTTTTTTTATTAATAATTGTATTGGCATTTATAAGTCATATCACACTTTTGATATCTTCCAGAAAACAAGTGCCAATGTGATAAATCCCCCCTTTATATGCCATAGTAACCTTAAAACGTCCCCCCTCCACCCTCACGCCCTTCCCTTCCTCCGTATCCTTGAGTCGAAGTTAGTCCAGTCCTATAATATCTAGGGGGTGTCTATCATTCGTTTGTTTATTTTTTATCTTTTTTGCCTATCTCCTTTCTATATATAAACTCTAGAGCACCACTCGTCTCTTTCCATTACACCCTTCCAGTTGTCTCAGGCATTGGGGGGGGGGGGGAGCTCTCAGATCTTTTATCATAGCCGTCCATGCACTAAGGTCGTCTTCAAATTTGTCATCTCTCCGGATCTGCTTCATGCGGACCTTCTTCGCGGTTGCCCACTCGCACACATCTTTTGTTCATACCTCAACTCTGGGGGGTGTAGGGCGCTACCATGCTATGGCACTTTGTCGTTTTTCTAACACAAGCCCCAAAAGTACGAACTTTTGGCTCAGTTTCTTATTTTAGGGAGTAGGTAACAACCCTAGAAACACTGTGCGGACCTCCCTGGGCACCTCCCATCCTGTGGTGCCTTTTATTATCCTTATTATTTTTTCCCAAGTTGCAGTTAAATCTGGGCACGTCCACACCATGTGTATAAAATCTGCCTCAAGTTCTTTACAGCGGGGTGTTCACTGGAGAAGTCTGTCTATATTTTGGTTAGTGTTTTGGGGTGATGTAGGTCTGATGTACATAGTTTGAATCAATTTAAACCGTTCATTCGAACTTACTTTCCTAACTCCCTCGTCTATTCCTACCCAATCCTGCTTGGTCAGGGGATCTCCCACCATTTCTTCCCCCCTTTCTTGCAGAGGAAGGACCGCACTGAGGAGGTCGTCCCGGATTGCCCGGTATAAGACAGAGATAAATCTACCTCCCTGTGCCAGATAAATCTACCTCCCTGGGCCATATACAGCATTACTTGCAACATTTTGGTGGTAGGGGGTTCTTCTGGAAAGATGGCTATACCTCCAGAGCCACCTGAGCAATCTTTTCATACTGCAAAAATTGCCCTCTACCCAATTCAAAGGCGGTTTCTGTGGTTTCCTGAGTTATAAATTGACCACTGGCATATATGACCCCCATTGTTAAGCAGCCTCATTCTTTCCATCTCCTACCGACAAAGAGTCTGCTGTTTTACAGAAGGCCTCTATTGCCCTTAGCGGCATGTCCGGGGCGTAAGGCACACGCGCATTACCTTTCTGATTGTGGTCTCCCACAGTTCCGCTACATATAACAATTCAATATACTTAAACAAAATAATAATACCAACACGTCCAGGGCGTTCTTATAGCTTTAGGTGTCCTGAAATAGTCCAAACTGTCACATTTGTGGGCATGTGATGATTAGCAGATATCATCGGTAGCGAAATTTGACATTTGCAGTGCCCTCCTGAGCAATATATTTGGTACAGACCTTTTTTAGTTTAAACAATTTAAGCACTAAATAAAGGGTATTAAATAGCTGCTTGAAACATGAGGCAAGTTAAGGGTTGGTATGATAGGGAGAAGCTGCATCTTTTCTCCTCACCAAATAATTGTATTAATTACAGACAATTTGAAACTGACTTCACTAAGAGATTAAAAAGGGGTTTCCTATGGTTCACTAGAGGGTAAAGGTACTTTAACCGATGACTGATGTAAACGCTGTAAAGGTGCCTACATAACTAAAAGGTAAGGTGCCTCTAACTCTGCAGTAAAGTAAGCCCCGCAGTTAATATTCAACGTGTAAGAAATTGGATTATTAAGTGGGAAGGTGACTACCCACCTCAATAAATAATCACAAGCCTTGATAGAGTGAACCACTGAATTCACTAAATAAACCTAAGCTGAACCCCCTGGTAGCAATGGCACAGAGCAGACAAGCTTAATTTCCATATAGTATTTCAGCAGTACCAAACAGTGGTAAAGTTAAAGTGCAAACAATAAAAATCCTAAACCGATTCAGAAAGGGAATACAACTTAATGAAAAAAAATGACAAAAAGTTGATTGAGGAAAACCGGAAACATGAATTTTGAATTTTTACATAGAAATAGTGCCAAAACCACGAAGCACCAGTGATAGACAATGGCAGCAGTAAACTGGGACCTACGTGCAGTTTGAGGCTGGCTACGATGGAGAGCGGCTTGGATACACCAATGAAGTTCACAATGGTCAAAGACTTTACCTTCTGAGAAATTCCTTCAAGTCCCAATTCACCACAGAAGTACACTTTTAAGGACTTGAGGGAAGGCACTTAGAGAATCACAAGGTGCCATGGCACAGGTCAACAACAGGTTTCTGTCGAGGTCCAGTCGCCACTGGTCAGAAGGGCAGTTTTGCGGAAAAAAGCCTCTTGAACTAGTTGTCTAGGAGTATTCTGAAGTGGGTTCCTGGAGTAGTCATATTTATGGGTTTTCCAGCAACCAGGCAGTGGACCCATACAAATTGTTTTGGCACCCTATTTCCCTTTCTTTCAAGTGCCATAAGTAAACTCAGCAGACCTGTTAACCGCATGCGCGCTAGCGGTTTTCCCGCTGTGCACTGCGTTTTGCAAATTACCGCGTTACATGACGAGCTCAGCTCGTCATCAGTGCACGGCAGGTTACGCTCATGACGAGCTGAGCTCGTCATCAGCCCCGAAGGGGTTAAGCAGGTTTTGACACCAAAGCAAGATTTGACACTGTAATATCTAACAGGATACTCATCTACCTCACCCTGCATATACCGGAGGATCAGAGTAGGCATAGCTACCTCAATTCAAAGAGGCTTTATTCGAGTATTTCTCATAAAAGCACTGTACATACAAAAGTTTAAAACGCATTAAATGGTTGCCTCGATCAAGTAAAAACAAATACTTTACATGAAAAGCATAAAAATACATATACTATAAAATGACAAACTACATCAAGTAGATTCAGTAAAACCATCCCAAAGTAAACAGTTACTCGACTAGCGCTTTATGCCTAATAGACCAAGCCCACCCCAGGAATTTCGCTACTGCTATGGCCAGTGGCAAACAAGAACTAGTGCAAATGATTCTCAAAGCTACGCTGCCACTGTTGGTACCTACGTTTTTACATACTGGTCTTAACCAAATTCGCCTAGGGACAGCATAGGCTTGACATGAAAATAGAAAGTGCCCATTCTTTACAGATCCACAAGTGGGGCAGGAAGTATTAGATGAACCCTTCCACCTGCCAGTTAGGGACCTGAGCGGAAGAGCACCTATCCTCAATTGGAATAGAAGCTTCCTATCCCATGGCTTAGTTATATTGTCCCAATAAAGTTCTTGGTCGGGAGAGCTTTTGACTTAGGCATAGCTACCTATTCAAGCTAACCTATAATTTGCTCTTGGGATTAATTTCACAACCTCTTCACAGCTATTCAAATGCTAATAAGTGGCCGGAGAACTTTGAAAGCAAATGCAAATTAGCCTCCAGGAACTTAAGGCAGGGAAAATGGTGATTTCAAAAAGTTACTTTTCATTAATATTTATCTGATTTCACCATGAATTGGAACTATATTAACTGCTAAAAATGGCTGCTTGATTATTTTTCAACCTAGTCCTAGTCCCGAAATACAGTATTAGGATTTGTAATCTTTGCTCTGGATTTGCACATGGGACAGCTAGGCTAGCTACAATGAAAAACAGCTTTTAGGATGCATGTCATTGCCAGGGCATATTAATATGACATTTCTAAATATGCAACTTTTAAAGCCCTATCAGCAACCTCCAACCTATTTACCAGTCCGAAATCCAATGCATCAGAAGGGGAAACAGATATGTGGACATAGAATACCAAAATTACAGATCAAGTTTTGATTGGTCTGCCATCATGGTTCTCAGAGTCATTTAAAAACATGAACACGATTATCTTCCCCAATCTCTGGTATATATAACTTCTTCACTAGTCAAGACATTCCGTGCATTCTATTCTGTCTATCCATTCTTCCTCCTTAGTATCTAGCTATTGCTACACCACTGTTTTATAGTGCGAATCATTCAGCCCTTCTTCACTGACTGCAACTTCAGATGCTGGTTAAGAGCGTGAAAGTAATCAAAATACATACAAGTAATTAATTCTACATTTTAATTTGAGAAAAAGTAAAATGTCCACCTACATTAAGGAATAGTACATTTTAAACATAGCATAATGTTAATAAGGTCAATTGGCCAATCCATCTATATTTTCAGTACCCTAAAATACTTTGGTGACATTGAGTATATGAGAACTCAAACCTATTAGCGAATGTGATACTGGGTGAGCCCACGATTTTTAACACCCTCCACAAAAAACAGCATTGTACCCATCTATAATGTCATTTCCTGTGGTGTAATATATTGAGATATTTTCACTGAACAAAATAATAACTGCATAAAAACATTATGCACCAAACGGTTTTCCTGTTTGCCATTGCCCCATACAAATGTCGCCATACCTGTATAAACAAAATGAAATATTAAATTATTAGTTACCATGAGAAAGCTCCAATGCTCCTTTTATAACTTCCTTGAAAGAAGCAATGTCTGTTTCCCAGCCACTCCTCTGTGTATCACATTTATGTGCCTTGGTAAGATACTGCAGGGCCTGCAAAGGAATAGTACATAAACATTGACAATGCATTGGTAGCAACTTGAAAATAAATCTTAAACTAGTGCAAGAATACAGGCAAACAATGTGAAATCATAAAGACCTGCGAAAAGTCTTCCAAACCAGCAATGGTTATTACAGAAATACTTTAACTGGAAGAATATTGAAATGGAGAGACATTAAAAACATTTTGAGGAGCTTGCACATACATCTATTTTTACTCTACACATGCTCCTTTAATTTACCCACATATTGTGCTCCTTTAGTTGGTTTCAGGTGACAAAATGCCTTTGGGCTTTAGCAAGGAAGCTACCTCTTTCCTTAGCACGTGCTTACTATGCTCCTATGTTCACCTTATAGTCTTAAAAATGTTTTGTGGTTTGACCAGGAAGTGGTGTCTTCCATTAGCCTCATCGTTGCTGCTTCTAGATGGTTTATAATGTCTTCAGGTAATACGGTTTAACAAGGAAGCTCTGTCTTTCTGGGATCACATCACTGTAGCTCCTTGATGGACCTTATAGTGTCCAGATAATATTGTTTTAACCTGAGAGTTATGTCTTCCTTTGGTTCCTTCTTTGGCACCCCTGTGTGACCATATACTCTTCAGATGATACTTATCTGACTGGAAAGCTGGATATTTCTTTGGTTCAAACGTCAGTGTTCCTGGATGGACCTAGGGTTCAGGTGAGCAATTTTCTTGCTAATATGTACAGTTCTGCTGAGTAGAGGCCTTCCATTAGGAGAGCTAGGCCAGGCTCTTCTAAAGGAAAGAGTGGACTGGTTCTCCATAAATGCACCTTTGCTACTCCGGGCTAGAAATGAAAGGCATTCAGGGCCCCTTCTTATCATACGGGGATGTTGAATCTTATTTTTGCATACACCTCCTGGCAAACCTTTCAGACCTCAAGTGCATCCTCATGCATTTGCATGCCCAGTTCTGCTGTTAGAAATTTTTAACATTTGGCTAATTCTGCAAGAGCATGTTGAACACATTCTGGTCCAAGTCTCAGAGATCTTGCATGCACACTTGCATCCCAATTAAATGCCAACCTCAGATGCCCAACCCTTCTCATCTCTGTCCCACAAGATCTTTCAGTGACTCTCTCTCATCATTTGCAATATTCAAACATCCTTATTTTCCTGACGCTCAGATCTTACCCATCACACTTCTACTTTAGCACTGCAAATAAACACCAGTTCCTTAGGTTTCTCCCAGCACTGTAGCCACACCCTTGATCACTAATTTCTTTTCAACACCTATGCTCCTTCTCCTCACTTTCACTTCATATCTATCCTTACGCCTTCTCCTCAATCATAAACTCTCTTCCCTTTAAGACTCATATCCTCCTCTCCCTCACCTGTTATGCCTTTAACATCTCAACCTACTTCTTGCCCACAATTATTCCGAAAAATGACCCACGCACTCAAATCATTGGTTCCTACACTGTTCACCTATTCACCAATCTCTTTGAGACACTCCTCCTTCTGAAGAGTCAGCTCTCAGCCTATCTTTCCCTTCCACCTCCAAATGGGGGTGAATGTTTTGTCAATGTGCAACATTCCGTCCCTCATCTTGTGTGTTTTGCTCCTCAACCTGACCTGTCACTTCCTGTAGGTCTCTCCCTAATCCTTATACTATCAACTCCTCGTCTTCATCTCAGTATACAAATCCCTTTACTCCAAACCTTCCAACTAGCTCTCCTACTAACCCATTATATGTCTCCTTTCCCAAGTTCTTCTTAATTCCTTCTCCCACTCCTTTCAATCCATCCATCCTTTTTCCATGTCAATGGCTCCCCAGTCACTCTGCTGTCTCCACTGGAGCAGTACACTATCCACTCAACCAAAATCCAATCAAATCTCTCCTAAGCCTTTCTTAAGAACACCTACGCTTCACCCATCTTTCCCCTTCTTCCCTGACCACTTTGGTCCATGTACCAGTCAAACGTAGCACAACGAAAAATCACCCGCACCACAATCCGAAATAGTCAAACCCCCTTTCTCCTGCATCATCATCAATGTGAAGTCCATTAAGAGGAACCAGTTCTACATTTTACCTACTTACACAATCCTGCCAGGATCTCAACTTTAACACATTAACATGGCTAAGAGAAATAGGTGCAAGCTTAAAACCACACTACCTAGAAATCTTGGGGAGGTGCACCATACTCACTTTTGTTGTTTTGAGTTCTCGGCTGTAAAATCTGAGAGATCTCTAAAAGTCAGGTGTTCAATGTTACATTCCCATATTCCCTCTTCTACTCCCTAGCTAGATACAGCTGTGTTCCTTGAGTCCCGGAAGCAAGCAATTGTATCCCCTTTGCCAAAAAAAGCCAGCATGGAGGTTACCAATCTAAAAAACTACAGACCAATCTCCTAACTTCCCTATCTGTCCAACGATTTGGAGAGACTGATCAATCAACAATTAACTGATTACTTCGAAACAAATGAGCTTCTGGATCCCTCTCAGACTGGCCTTAGGGTCTCTAACAGTACCGAGGCCACTCTGCTAGCTGTACTAGACAACATCAGACTTTTGTTAGATCAGGGTAAAGTTGCTGCCCTGCTCCTTTTGGGCCTGTTGGCGGCATTCAATACTGTTTCGCATGACCTTTTGCTTAGAACTCTACATGACAAATGGCTGTATTCCAAAACTCTTCAATGGTTCAACTCTTTCCTGCTGAATAGAATTCAAACAGTACAACTGAGCTCTTTTTACTCCAACCCTAAAACTATTAAATGCGGTGTTCCTCAGGGAGCCTCCCTCAGCCCAACCCTATTAAATGCCTATGTTTCTCCTGTGGCTAGGATTGGGAAGAAATGGGGTTTCAACATCTGGTCATATGCTGACAATACACAGCTGTTGATTGTGTTTGAGGAAAACTATGAGACCACCAAAAACAACCTGAGCGACTGCCTCTCAGAAACCGCTGAATGGATGTCAGCCCATTGTCTGAAGTTAAATGCTGACAAATCTGAGACACTGCTCTTTGGTAACGCACACTTAATCTGGGACACAACATGGTGGCCCAAGTTATTGGGCACTGCTCCTGTGCCTAAACATGTTGTAAAAAATCATCTGGAATTCTTGGTAGATAATACACTAAACATGCACGATCAAGTCCGCGCTTCATGTGCCAAATGTTTAACCATGCTCAAACTAATCAGGAGACTTTTTATATTGATACCTTTGAACTGGAGGAAAACTATTACTTAAGCCTTTCTGATCAGCAATTTGGACTAAGGGAATGCTCTTTATGTTGGCATAGTCGACTACCTTTTATCCAGTCTACAAGTTATTTAGAATGCTGCTGCCAAATTGGTTCACAACAAGACCAAGTATAGCTCGGCGGTGGCCTGCTTGAAGGAACTCCTGTGGCTGCCTATGAGACAGAAAGCCAAGTTTAAACTACTATGCTATGTGCACAGAGCGTTACATAAACTCGGTCCCAGAATTCTGCACGATAAATTGGATTTTTATGTCCCCTCGCGCAACCACGCTCTAGCCAGAACAATACACATTAAAAAAGTTAGAGCGGGGAGTCACTCCTTTTCTTATTTGGCAGCTATCCAGTGGAACAAACTCCAGCTAGAGTTTTGTCTCACTGAGGATCATGTGAGATTTAGAAAAAAGCTGAAAACGTGGTTTTTCTCAGGACTGATTGATGTCCATGGATTACTGCTTAAGACCTTATGCTTTATGTCATATGTCACAAACCCCCCTAACAGGTTTCCGCTTATCCTAGCGCTGTGATGCCCCTTGGGATGAATGCCACTACAAATTCAAATACTGATGTACATACTACCTTCCCTTGCAACCCAGACTTTCTAGACTCCATTTCAACCATCACCATCGAAAATCATAATCTCCATGGCTTCCGAAACTCTGGCTGGTATGAAAAACCAAACTTGACCCATCCTATATCACTCCTCGTTAAAGTAGACACACTAAACCCACACCAGTGCGTAATTTGATCAATTCACTATGCAGGACACACCCTAGACAGGATCTTCATTATCATCAAATCACCTGGAGAGCCCACTATGCAATTTGTCACCAAACAACATTAGTCTTGTACCATGCCCAGAAAACCCATTGCTGCAGGGCAACTTCTTGACAATTTGCTGGCATTACCAATCAACAGCTTGATGCAAACAAATACTACAAAACCCTCTAGTAGGCAGCACAAGCTTCACTGCATAATCACGGAACTAAAGTGAAGAACAAAACTTTGTTAGAAAATTTGGATCGATTCCGACAAGCTGAATCAAAGGTAGGACTGCAAAATATGGAAAGTTATCAACTGAAAAGAAAAGTTATTATTCCACTGACATGTCTGAATTCCACTGCCCAACAAGAGAGTTCTACAATATGATCTACAAGTTCCCGAGCTCAGAGTGCCCCATCATTGGATTCAGCTGGTGGCAAAGCCTTCAGTGACACTCTAGTGTCACACGATTTAACATAACATAACTTTATTGTCTCAGCTTTGCATATATAAACCATACAAAAGGAGATTAAATTTAGACATAAAAATATGGATCTAGTGCAAAGTTGGTCTTTATGAGAACGTGAGGGCACTAGTGCGCCTTACAAAACTTGACCTAGGTGGGCAACTTTAAAACGACAGGGAAGGGAAGTACAGCCCTTCAACACTCGGAAGTACATTTCATGATTCCATAGCACAAGTTACTACTTGTGTAACGATATATCTGTAAGAGACATTAGTTAGTATTAGATTCCTTACCTTAGAATATCCCCAGGCGTCAGACTGGATCCGGAAACTTTTGTGTAGCAGTACCCTTGCGCGTCGGTAGGCGTCGTCTGCGGCTCCGCGTCCATCGTCGGCATCGTGGGCGCCGTGATGACGTCGGAGTACTTGAACGCCGCCTCCGGGTGCTGACGTCAGTTCTTAGACACAGCTTTTCCGCGCCAGAAACGCAGAGCCATGTTAAAAACCAACACTGGTGCCATTGAAACTAGGGCCCTGAAAGGGGGTAACCCTAACCCTAGATATCGGTTCGCAGAACGGGGAGGATGGGTGGGTCGGTAAGGAATCTAATACTAACTAATGTCTCTTACAGATATATCGTTACACAAGTAGTAACTTGTGCATCTGAAAGAGACACGTTAGTATTAGATTCCTTACCTTAGAATAGATACCCCGGCAATACCAACCCCGGTGGTGGGTCTGCGAACCAATAATCACACCAGAAAGTCCTGGAGGACAGAACGGCCAAAGAAGCCATCCCTCCGGACTTGGCTGTCCAGGCAGTAGTGTCTTGCAAATGGGTGCAGTGATGCCCACGTAGCTGCCTGACAGATGTCTTGTAAGGGCACCCCCTGGCCCAGGGCAGTTGTAGTCGCGTGGCTCGGGTGGAATGAGCCCGTAATCCAACAGGGGGCTCCTTTCTAGCCAAGGAGTAGCATGCCTGGATACACAAGATGATCCACCGGGAGATGGTCCTCTTGTGCACCGCTTTCCCCTTCTTAGCGCCCATGTAACCAACAAAGAGTTGGTCATCCACCCGGAACTGGCGTGTGCGATCCAAGTAAAATGAGAGCGCATGTTTTGGGTCCAGACGGTGGAGCCGCTCTTCCTCTTTAGAGGGATGCGGTGGCGGGAAGAAGGTTGGCAAGGTGATAGACTGCCCGATGTGGAAGGCCGTGACAACCTGGGGCAGAAAAGATGGCTTAGTACGCAACACCACTTTGTCCGGATGGACAGAAAGGAAAGGTGGAGTACAAGAAAGGGCCTGGAGCTCACTCACTCTCCTGGCAGAGGTGATGGCACCCAGGAAAGCAGTCTTCAGAGTTAGAAGGCGGAGAGGACAGTTGTGAAGTGGCTCAAAAGGAGCGCATATCAGAAACGTAAGAACCAGGTTCAAGTCCCACTGAGGCATCACAAACGGAACAGGAGGGAATGTGTGTGTGATGCCTTTTAGAAATCTATTTACAATAGGGGACTTGAACAAAGAAGGTTGATCAGGCAGCCTCAGAAAGGCTGAAAGGGCAGAAAGGTAGCCCTTGATAGTGCCCAGAGCAGAGCCCTGCTGGGCAAGAGAAAGAAGGAAGAGAAGAACCTCAGAAAGAGGGGCAGCAAGGGGATCCACAGCATTTGCTGTGCACCATGCCACAAATCTGTTCCACCTGCAGGCGTATACCGACTTTGTGGAGGGACGCCTGGCTGCCAGAATGACGTTACAGACTTCAGGAGGGAAGTCAAATGGCCTCAACTGTCGCCGCTCAATCTCCAAGCATGGAGGTGGAGACTGGACAGGTTCGGGTGGAGGACCGTCCCCTGCTGCTGCGACAGAAGGTCCTCCTGAAGAGGCAGACGAACCGGGGGATCGACTGACATACTGAGTAGCTCTGGATACCAGTACCTTCGAGCCCAGTCCGGAGCCACAAGGATGACTTGGGCCCGGTCGCGCTTGATCTTCTTCAGCACTCTGGGCAGAAGTGGTATAGGCGGAAAGGCGTACAGTAGACCGCAGCTCCACTCGCGACGAAAAGCGTCTCCGAGCGAGTGCCGCCTTGGAAATTCCAACGTGCAGAACTGAAGACATTGCGCGTTCTCTTCTGTGGCGAATATATCTAACCAAGGCTCTCCCCATTACTGAAAGAGGCCTTGCGCCACGTCCGAGTTCAGACGCCATTCGTGATCCATCATGCACCGACGGCTGAGCTCGTCCGCCCTGGCGTTCAGAGAACCTGCCAGGTGTTGAGCCACCAGGGTCACGCCCTGGCGTTCCTGCCATTGCCAGAGGCGCAGAGCCTCCTGGCAAAGGGTCCACGACCCCACCCCGCCCTGTTTGTTGCAGTACCACATGGCGGTGGTGTTGTCCGTGAACACCTGCACTACACTCCCCCGGACAGAGGGGAGGAATGCTTTCAGTGCTAGACGAATCGCCCGTAACTCCAACAGGTTGATGTGGAGCCGGGCCTCCGCCTGAGACCAGAGGCCTCTGATCTCCGCCTCTCCCATGTGGCCTCCCCAGCCCTGGAGGGATGCATCCGTCACAACTACGTGCTCCGGTTGGGGAAGGGAGAGGGATCTGCCGCTGACCCAATCGCGGTCCGTGAGCCACCACTGCAGCTGTCTCGCAGTGCCCTCCGAGATCAGGACGTGGTCGGATAGGTTGCCCTGATGCTGGTCCCACTGAAACTTCAGGTCCCACTGCAGAGCCCGCATCCGCCACCTGGCGTGATGCACCAGCAGGATGCAGGAGGCCATCAGCCCCAGAAGCCGCAGCGTCAACCTGACCAAGACCCGGGATAACGGCTGAAAGATGGGAATCAGAGCCTGAATATCCCGGACCCGCTGTTCGGGTGGATAAACCCGAAACCGCGCCGAGTCGAGAACCGCTCCGATGAAAAGGAGCTTCTGAGAGGGGCACAGGTGTGACTTCGGCACATTGCTGGAGAACCCCAGCCGGTGCAGGAGATCTGCCGTAGTCTGGAGGTGGCTGACGACTGTCTGGGGCGAGCCCGCCTTTAACAACCAGTCGTCGAGGAAGAGGAAGACTGAAACCCCTAACCTGCGCAGATGAGCTACGACCACCGCCATCACCTTTGTGAACACCCGTGGGGCGCTGGTAAGGCCGAAGGGGAGCACGGTATACTGAAAGTGCTCGTGGCCAACCGTGAACCGCAGGTAGCGCCGGTAGGCCGGCAGGACGGGGATGTGGAAATAAGCGTCCTGCAAGTCCAACGCTACCATCCAGTCTCCTGGGTCCAGGGCAGCTAGGACCTGAGCCAGTGTCAGCCGTTGACGTTCCTTAGGTCCAAGATAGGGCGTAGTACCCCTTTGCCCTTCTTGGGTACCAGAAAGTAGTGGGAGTAGCAACCACACCCTACTTCTGGCCCAGGAACGCGCTCGATGGCCCCCTTGGCCAAGAGGGCCGTAACTTCCTCCTGCAGAAGTCGCAAATGATCCCCCGATACACGGTGGTTCTGCGGTGGCATGGCTGGAGGAGTCGCCTCGTAGGGGAGGGAGTAGCCCCTTCGGACGATCTGCAGCACCCACCTGTCCGAAGTGACGGTGCGCCAGTGGAGGTGGTGATGGCGAACCCTGCCCCCCACTGGCGTCACATGGGCCTGAAAGCACGGACTAGGAGGGTTTTGAGGCGGTGTGGACTGACCTCGCCGTTGTCCCCGACCGCCGGGACGGCGGTTCCCACCGCGTTGGGTATTACCCTGCAGAGCGTGGCTGGCAGCACGTGTGGGTACACCCCTTCCGTGAAATGAAAGGCAGCCGATTGCTGGCGCGGGGCCGAGAGGCCCAAGGACTTGGCCGTAGCCCTGGAGTTCTTAAAGCGCTCGAGCGCATGGTCTGCCTTGTCGCCAAAGAGGCGACGGCCATCAAACGGCATGTCCATCAAGGTGTTCTGGACATCGGCCGAAAAGTTGGCGGACCTCAACCAGGCGTGACGTCTGACCGCCACCGTCGTTGCCATCGCTCTACCCAGTGAGTAGGTGGTATCCAGCCCACACCGTATAGAATATTTGGCTGCATCCCGGCCCTCCACAAGGGCTTGGCCGAGTTTGGCCCGTACCTCCAACGGACACTCTGGCAGCACTTCCGCAACCGTATCCCACAGAGAGTGGGTGTAGCGGCCCAAGAGGCATGCGGTGTTGGAAGACCGCAGTCCCAGACTAAGGGACGAGAAGATCTTTTTTCCGTACTGCTCGTACCTCTTGGATTCCCTGTCCGGCGGCGCCAACGGGAATGCGGTCTGGGAATTGGAGGCCTGGATGACCAGGCTCTCGGGGGTAGGGTGGGTGGACAGGAAACATGGGTCGCCCGGTGCTGGGCGGTGGCGTCTGGCCACGTTCCTATCTACGGGCGAACCCGTAGCGGGCTTGGACCAAGTGCCCAGAAGAACGTCGGTCAAGGCCTCATTAAAGGGCAGCATCGTCTCGGCCGAGCTTGACTGCGGTTTAAGGACCTCAGTGAGGAGATTAGTCCTCACGGCCGCGACGGGGAGCTCAAGGCCCAAGGCCTTGGCAGCTGAATAGAACAACAAGCGAACCCTGCCAGGGTCAGTTTAAAGGTCCCACAAGGGGATCCTTGCATTTAAACAGGGGTGACAAAGAAAAACATATCAGAGCGAACACAGATCGACATACACCTTTCGAGGAAAAATATATATATTTTATTAATCAATAATAGGGCTGGATTGATAGTAAAAAATTCAAAATAGGAGCTAGGGAAAACATATAAAATGCCAGTTCATTTAGAATCTGAGATAAATTGTGCTATACAATATTAACAATGACATATATCTATACAAGTCCCACGCATTCCCACAGTCATCCACTACAAGTATTCTCATTCACAAACCCAATCAATACACTATTTTACACATTCACACACAAACAATTATAAAGATGCATAACATCCTGCAGAGCAGATTTAACAATGGCTGCTAGGACTGAGATGGTGATATGGAGGCAACATAAGGTAACAAAGATGGTACAACATAGGTTACAAAGGTGCCATCCATATGGGCCCTCATCAACACCACACTGTAGGTTGCCCCCTCCTCCGAAGCCACGGTAGGAGGGGAGACAAAACCAGTGTCTGGAGAGGTGTCCAGGCACTGGCCTCCCCAAGGTCTCCAGCCCAGTCCTCATGAGACTGACAATCTCGGGTCAGAGGGTCCTCAGACCCCTCCCAAACCCCTTCATCACCCATCTCCTGAAACTCAAGGTTCTCAACTAATGGGGCCTGCTCATAGAAGTGAAACTCCCCAAACGACGTCTGGAGCGGCGCCCATCGGGGCCGTCCCGATGTCGGAACAGGAATGAAGGGGGCATCGGGGACGGCGCCGCCCGAGGACGGCGCCGGAGGCGACAGCTGATGGTCCTACGCCGGGGAGGTCGTAAGGTCCACCGGCGACGATCCAGATCCCGAAGAAGGTCTAGCGGCGTCCCGCGGCGCCGGGGCCGTTGTACCCTGCGGCGCCGGGCCCGAAGGCACCGGCGGCGTCGGGATAGCGGGAACCTGCGGTGCCGGGCCCGAAGGCGTCGGCGGCGTCGGGGCCGAAGCACCCGACGGCGTCGGGGCCGAAACCCCCGCTAGAGGCCCCAGACGGGTCCGCAGGGCCTGAAGGCGCCGCGGAGCCCGTCGGAGGAGAGAGTTTCGTCATGGCCATGAGGAAGCGCTCGATCTCCTCCGGCGTCGCGTTGAGCCCAGGGACCGGAGGGTGTGGAGCTGAACGCGGCGCCCGCGACTCCGACGGAGCCGCGTGGGCGGTGTCACCCGAACCCCCGGCCGCATCGCGCGAGCGTCGGGGGGAGTCCGCAGAGCGATGACGCCTCTTGGACTTCTTGTGCTTCTTACCTGACGACGACTTCGACCCGGAGGAGTGCGGCCTACTCTCGGAGCTGTGGTGGCTCCGAGCCCGCGACCTGTCCCTCGACCTCCCGTGGGACCGAGACCTCTCGCGGCGCGGGACCGACTGCTGGAGTTCGAGTCGCCTGCGGGACCGCTCCCGCCTGGCTTTCGAAGAGAGGGCCCGGCAGTCGGAGCAGGCCTTGTCGTCGTGATTGACGCCTAGACAAGTTAAACACAGGTGGTGAGGATCCGTTACCGACATCGTGCGGTCGCAATCCTCGCAGTGCTTCAAGCCGGGCATCCCTACGGCTCCAATCGGAGTCGAAAGACTTTGAGAAATGATCAAAAAACAATCAAAAAGTTAGTCAACAATTGACTAGGGTTACTGCTTTTTCCAGATCTGCGCTTGCTGGCGCGGAAAAAAGAAGAACTGACGTCAGCACGTGGAGGCGGCGTCTAAGTACTCCGACGACGTCATCATGGCGCCTACGACACCGACGACGGACGCGGAGCCGCAGACGACGCCTACCGACGCGCAAGGGTACTGCTACGCAAAGGTTTCCGGATCCAGTCTGACGCCTGGGGATATTCTAAGGTAAGGAATCTAATACTAACGTGTCTCTTTCAGATATATGTATACAAAACCACAAATAAAGACAAGTCACATCCATGATAAAACATCTAATTTCTGTGCTGTATGTGCACAATTGAGATTATAAGATTAAAACTAAATTCAACTTAGTTTATACTTCATGTCTCTTGAGTAGGTCATATCAGGGCTCAGACTCATGGATGGTCATTAGCCCACCCAGGGCTGACACCTAGAGTGTTGCGCGGCACACTTATATAATATTTAATTAACAGTCATGCTATTAAAAATATAGAACCAGTACAGAGTTTGTCCTTTACACAATTGTAAGAGTACTAAAACACTATACAACAAGAACCTGGACCTACAAATTTAAAACACATGGGGAAGGGAAGTGCGTGATTCCAAGATCTATGTGCAAAAACTCAATTAAAAGACTGGAAAGATCCAGTTTCTGAAATGTATGTGCAAAATCGCAATAGTAAAGCTAAAACTAAGCACATCCAAGATAATGCGTTACTCTCCATGCAGCGTAGCTATATGAAGCTACTGGCCTGTAAAAAATCCCAAAGTCAGAGCAGAGACAAAGCGACAAAGCTATGCTGAACTGCCTTATGTTGTGCTTGATGAATAATGGTCTGAGATACTCTTTTCTGACTGGTAAGGACTTTGTGCAGAGGAACATAAAGTGGAGCAGAGATTCATCCCCGCCTTGTTTGCAGTCGCAGGGGGCCGATGCTTTACAATTTTTTTGTCACGTTTTGGTGAAGGTTTTTTTGACTGGCATGAAGCCCGGTCTGAATTTAATGAACAGTCAGCAGCGGTACGTGCATGTAACAGTGGTGGAGTGGCGTGTAGGGGGGATTTAGAGGGACGATGCCAAGGGAAAATTAATTATTTAATTTTCCCTTGGCATCGTCCCTCAAAATCCCACCCCACCTGGCCCCACCGCTGTTACCTGCACGGACTGCGGCTGTGAACAGCGACGTTTCACAGCTGGAATGAGGCTTGCCATATAGGTTTCAAAGGATGCCATTGGTTTGCTCATTAGGAACTGTGTCATCTGTGAGCCACCCTCTTTGGCTTTTATGCACCACCGGAACTTGTCCTTAAGTAGCTAAGGGGGTAAAGGTGTCATTGCTTCTGGGTTGCTCCAGAAAGCCTCACAGCCTAGTGACAGAAGGGTTCATGAGATGTAATCGAACCATGGGAGGCTTCTCCCTCTGTCGCTTGACAAGATTTTGCGCATGTCTTTTCAGTAGATAACCTGATCAGCTTTTGTCCATATTTGTGCCCATTATAACACATGTTCAAGGGCTAAAACTAATTTAATAGGCCTCATGCCCAGTTCCAGCCTGGGTTCAGCCCTTGGGTTCCCCAGGGCTGCACCCAGGCAGGCAGAGAAGGGTACGCAGAAGAATAATGTTATTTACTCAGTAAGCATCCGTTCTTGGCATTTAGAGATGTAGATTCACATGCTTTGCATACTCCTGCCATCTAGTGTTGGGTCCAGAGATTTGCAAGTTATTTTTCTTCAAAGAAGTCTTTCCAGTCACGAGGCAAGGTGACTCCTCCTTTTGGTGATAGTGCGCATGGGCATCAACTCCAGTGTTAGATTGTTTTCCCGCAGGGGGTGAGAATGGAATTAGTAAGTGTAGAATAGAGATGTCCATGCGAATGTATATAAACTGAGAAACTGTAACAACTACAGGAGACCGGGAGGCGGCTGAGCGCATGTGAATCTACACCTCCAAATGCCAAGAACATATGCTTACTGGGTAAGTAACATTATCAGTTTGAGGCATGTGAACTGTAGAGCACATGCTTTGCATAAACTATACAGCAGTATACTACCAAAGCGGTGGCTAACCTGTAGTTGTAGTTGTCTGAAACAGTGTTTTAAGTACTGCTTGGCCAACATCAGCTTGTTGCCTCGCTAACACATTGACACAATAGTGTTTGGTGAATGTGTGCAGTGTAGACCATGTTGCTGCCTTACATATGTCAGCTAGGGGAATATTCCCTAAGAAGGCCAGAGTAGCCCCTATTTTGCAATTGGAATGCGCTCTAGGAGGTATTAGCAAAGTTCTTTTTGCTTTCTGATAACATGTCTGGATACATTTTAGGATTCATCTTGCAATGCCCTATTTAGATATGGGATTGCCTTTGTGTGGTGGAGAAAAAGCAATAAAAAGTGCTTTGTTTTGCGAAATTCTTTTGTTCTTTAAATGTATTATATTAGAGCTCTTTAAATTCAAGGGTGTGTAGAGCTCGTTCTGCTACAGAATCAGGTTGAGGAAAGAGCACGGGTAAGTCAACCGAATGATTGATAGATATGAAAGGCAGAAACTACTTTAGGGAGAAATTTAGGATTGGTGCGAAGAACCACTTTATCTCTATGAAGCTGAAAGAAAGGCTCTTGTATAGTTAATGCCTGGAGTTCACCAACTCTTCTCAGTGAAGGTATTGCGATGAGGAAAGCAGCCTTCCACGAGAGGAATTGTAATTGGCACTTATGCATTGTTTCAAATGGCAGACCCATTGCCTTATAAGTACTAGGTTTACATTCCACACTGATGCAGTTGGGACTTTTGGTGGTATCACTGTTTTTAATCCTTTTAGAAAGGCTTTAATCACTGGTACTCGGAAAAGAGATAAGTTTCGTGTGTTTTGTAAGTACGTAGCTCCTACAGCTAGATGTAAGCGAATGGATGTGTAGGCTAGTCCAGATTGTTGTAAATGTAACAGGTAACAGATAATGTTCTGTACAGAATCATCAAGAGGACTGATATTGTTCTTGTTACAAACGATAACAAATTGCTTCCATTTTGATGCATAACATGCCCTAGTAGTAGGCTTTATAGCCTCTTTCAGGATATTTATAAAGTCTGCTGGTAAGTGTAAATAACCAAACTCTATGATTTCAGGAGCCAGATCGTCAGGTTGAGCTCTTTGGGATTTGGATGCCTGATTTCACCATGGCTCTGAGTGAGGAGACTGGAGGTGAGATGCAGCTTTTGGTGTGGAACTATTGACAGTTCCAAAAGGGTGGAGAACCAGGGTTGACATGCCCATGTTGGAGCTATGAGAATTAGTTTGAGGGATGCTTGCCTGAGCTTCCAAACTACCAGTGGAATGAGTGGGATAGGCGGAAAAGTGTAGGCAAATATCCCTGACCAGTTCATACATAGGGCATTGCCTTTGGCAAGCAGGTGTAAGAACCTGGAGGCGAAGCTTGGGCATTTGGCGTTTTTTGCTGTGGCGAACAGGTCTATCTGAGGAAATCCCCATTCATGAAAGTAAGGGAGGAGAACCGGAGGATGAAGTTCCCACTAGTGGATTTGCTGCTTCTGTCTACTGAGAAGGTCTGCAATCTGATTGTTTACTCCTGGAAGGTGTTCTGCCAGGAGATACATCTTGTGGTGTATAGGTAGCCCATTTACAAATTGCTTGTGCTATGCGTGACAGTTGGAGAGTGTGTCCCCCCCCCCTGTTTTTGTATAGAGTACATAGATATCATGTTGTTCGTGCAGACTAGGACAGCTTTGCCTATGAGGTGAGTTTGAAAGGCTTTGAGCACTAGAAACACTGCTAGTAGCTCTAGGTGATTTATATGGAGACTTTTGTGCTTTAGACGCTACAATCCTTGGATTGCTTGATCCAGTAAGTGAGCACCCCAACCAGTGAGCGCTGCGTCTGCTGTTAGCACTGTCTGTGAAACAGGGTCGATGAAAGGCGGCCCTTTGGATACATTTTGTGGTTTCCACCACTGCAGAAAGCGATGGGTGCGGCCATCTACCAACACCAGATCGGTTAAACTGCCCTGCGACTGGTTCCACTGACTTGCTAGCATTCTTGAAGGGGACACATGTGGAGTCTTGCATGGAGTATGATTATGATGCAAGATGCCATCATTCCCAGCATTTGCATGAAGGCACTGGCTGGTAATCAGTGGTTGGGCTGAAAATGAGTGAGAAGAGACTGAATACTATGAATTCTGGCTGCATTGGGAGAGGCTAGAACGTTTTAAGTGTCCATGGTGGCTCCCAAATAAGTCTATGTGTTTGAAGGCTGCAGATGGGACTTCAGCGCATTCACTGTAAACCCTAGTTGGTGTAGTAAGTGAATTGTGGCTTGAGTGTGTTGAAGACGCTTCTGGTAAGTGCTGGCTTTGATGAGCCAGTCATCCAGATAGGGGAAGAGGTGGATATGCTGTCTTCTCAGATGAGCTGTGACTACTGCCAGGCATGTGGCAAATACTCTGGGAGCAGTGGTGACCCGAAACGGTAGTACTCTGAATTGGTAATGTTGACCCACTATCATAAATCTGAGATATTTGCTATGAGCGGGGTGAATTGGAATGTGGAATAATGCGTACTTTAAGTCTAGAGTAGACAAAGTCATACTGATGTAAAAGTGGGAGCACATGTTGAAGTGTCACCATGTGGAAATGTTCTGAACGTATGTAGAGGTTCAGTTCTCTGAGGTCCAGAATAAGTCTTAACAAACCCTCCTTTTGGGAATTAGAAAATACAGGGAGTAAACGCCTGACCCTTGATATTGTAATGGTACTGGCTCTATGGTTCCTTTTAGCAAGAGAGACTGGGCTGTATAGTATCTATGGCTATACTATACAGAGTGGTTAAACCTGCGAATTTAAGGAGAAACCTTCTGTTCACAATCCACAGGGCCTACTGGACGCCGCGCAGATTGACGAAACTTAAATCAAGCGGAGTGGTGGAGTGCGCAAAATGTAAGACCCCCAACGCCGATGACCTCCATATGTTTGTCTTTTGCCCAGAGATAAGAGGCTTTTGGCAAGATGTGAGTAACTGTTTATCTCAAGCTCTGAACCTGCAAATAGAGGTAAGCCCCGAACTTATAATTACTGGGAGGAATGACCTAGAGGAAGATAGAATTAATGACAATGTGAAATTGATTTTTTATGCTGTATTACTGGCACGTAGAGAACTTTGCAAGTCGTGGGTCTCTCCCATCTCTCCAAATGTTTTGGATTGGATAAAGTCAAGGAGATATACAGCGAAATTAGATATGTTGAATCACACCAGTAAAAAACTAGCATTTTGGGTACCGTTTCTTCTACGTTTTGGGTGATTGGGCATATGGGGAAATGTTGAATTATTTATCGAACAAAGCAACATCAATCCTATGATTAAGCCCTACGCCTATCTCGCTAGTATTTGGGTTGACACTCAGGCTCCAGGAATGAGGATGAGATGGGCACACCGGATGGGTCAAATGGCATCAAGGGTTTGGATAATGCGCTAGCCGGACTCTGTGGAGGTGAGCCTGATGTCTCTTCCTCGATACACTAGCGTATGAGATACAAAAAACCCAGCAGGTGGAACAATTAGTAAACTGGGTGGCGAGTTGGCCAATGAGGATAAAAAATAAAAAATAAAAAATAAAAAGAGAGACTGGGCTTCCTGTTTAAGGAGGTGTAAATGTTCTGGCGGCAGTTTGTGAGAACTGGGTGTAATGTTTGAGGATTTGCGTTAAGCTCCAGGCAATAACCATGTTGGATAATTCCTAACACCCATTTGTCTGTTGTTACAGATTGCCAAATGAGGAGGAATTGTAGAAGACGTTCCCTGGCAGGTGTTAAATGATCGGAGGGAAGAGTAGGTAAGTCACTGCTTGTTAGAGGAAGGGGAGTTACGGGGTGTGGAGTCCTTTCCTCTACCCTTGCTGTTGTTTCCTCTATACCCTCCTCTAAAGAAACATTTTGTGGAGGAAGGTTGATTGTTGCCTTTATAGGAGGAAACATTGGTGTCTGATGATGTGGTCTTAGACCCCCCACGATAAGAAAAGCAACAAAAGGAGCCCCTGTTTGAAGGAGACAGTAAGCTCCCATAGACTTAGCTACCTCAGTGTCTTTTTTCATTTTCTCTAAAGCCTGATCAACTTCAGGCCCGAAAATAGGATCTTTATCAAATGGAATGTTTAAGATGAATTGCTGGACTTCAGGTTTGAAACCGGATATCCTTAACCATGCATGTCTCCTGAGTAACACACTAATGTTAATCTCTCGAGCTACAGTGTTGGCAGCATCTAAGGCACATCTAATAGAGGAATTGGAGATGAGCTTTCCTTCTTGTACTAAATCCAGTGCTTTAGCTTTGTGCTCATCTGGGAGATATTGGAGCAATTGCTACATTTTGTCCCAGTGCGTTCTTCAAATCTGGCTAAGTGGGCCTGGTATTGTCACTGCGCCAAGGATTCGCCACCTGGGCAGTTATTCATTTGCCAGAGGCGTCTATTAAATTTGATTCCTTGTCCGGAGGGGGGCTTCCTCTGAGGTTTGTGAATTAACCAGTTTACAGGCATTAGAGACTACGAGTAAGTATAGAGGTAATTTCCTCTTAATGAAGACTGGATCAGAGGGAGCACACTTATACTTTTTAGCTATTCTGAGAGTCCGAATGCAAGCACGAACAGGGTCTTTGAACATGTCATTGGCATGTCTTATCATACCTTTGAGCATAGGGAGTGTCTGACTAGATCTGTGTCTACTACTCAAAGTTTTGTACAAGAGATCTTCTAGGGATTCTTTGTGTAGTTGTACCCCGTGATATTATGCAGCTCTAGCAAGCAACTCTAAATAACATACATTGTCGTCAGGAGGGGAAGGCTTTGCAGGGTAAAGGTCTGGGTCATTATCTGTAGGTGGATCAATAGTGTAGTCTTTCCAGGGATCTACAGGTAAATGAATATCTCCATCATCCGGTGTGAGGGTGGAGAATTATGTGGTGGGATAAGTAAATGTTCCAATACTGGAGAAGGTGGTGAAGGTGTAGGGGAGCATGGTGGAGGAGGAGCAGTGTCAGTACCAATATTCTTCATTTTTCAAAGGAATCTTATATTTTATGACCTCTGACTCTGGTTTGTGTTTGTGAGGCAGTTTGGTAAAAAGTTGTCCTGTTTCGGGATTAATGTAAAGATCCTTTTGTTTAGGATCCGATTTGGAGGTGGTAAGTCGAGAATCGGATCCTGCAGCTTTGAAGGAGCATTTTTTGGTTCCAACACCGATGACTTCGGTGCCAGGATGGAATGACCTTTCGGCATGGAAGGTTTGGGCTCCGTAGCCGACTTTGACCACTGTGATTCCGAGCAGGAAGGCTTGACAAAAGATTTCGGTACTGTGCAGTTAGGTGGGGAATCAGAGACATCATCTCGGTGCCAACCTTGGCTCGGAGGTGGACCCGAAGCCTTTTGTTAAGTTTGAACTGGATTTCGGGGCAAGGGGTGTTCAGTACTCACAGGACTTTAGCCCTGCAGTATGTCCCCTTCCATCTCCGAGTCAGATTCAGGAATCGATAAGGGCTGCTCTTCCTGATCCTCTTTGGCCCTTGTGCATCAAATTCTTCTTGCTCGGATCCTTCACCGAATATGTACGGCATGTATTTGATGTTCTGTTTTTGCATTTCATGATATCAAGCCCGACGAACTCATAGAGTTTTCTTGGATTGAAAGGATCTGCATGCGTCACATTCTGTTTGTTGTGCTCTGGAGATAAGCACAAGTTGCAAGTCGGTGCACGGATATTTTGAGTGGCACCGAGGGCAGAATTTGAATAGAGTCCGTTCCATTGACTGCGAGGTGGACCAATGAGATTAGGCCCAACGGCCTTCCACGAGTTTTCTGATCGAAATTGAAATTTTCTGAAACTGATATGATACGCGGAGAAGTGGGATACGCGTACGAAACAATACCTATGCGGGTATAGTCGATTGTACACCGAGTGGAACTCGAAGAACGGTTTCGAACTGGAGCGCGGCAATTCACATCCAAACCCGATGGTGGAAAAAAACAATCTAACAATGGAGTTGATGCCCATGCGCACAATCACCGAAAGGAGGAGTCACCTTGCCTCATGACTGGAAAGACTTCTTCAAAGAAAAACAACTTGCAAACATCCGGACCCAACACTAGATGGCAGGAGTATGTAAAGCATGTGATCAAAAGCTTACATGCCTCGAACATCTATTTTTTGTCTTCCTGAGGCCCCTTCTATTTTTGAACCCCCAGAGTTCAGCACCACAGACGCTTCCTGACACACCTTTCATTTGGTGGGTGCAAAGTGCCATTGAGACAAATGTGCTGCCACACTTAAGAAAAAATCTAAGCACTGCATTGCTGCAATATGTCTTCACTACTAGACTAGTTGAGCGGCTCTGGTCAGCGTGTTTCATCAAAACAGATCCCTAGGTAATCGTAGCAGCAGACTCTGCTGAAGTGCGGCTCATAAATGTAGAAGGTGAGCTTCAAAGGTTTTCTGTGATTGACTGTCAAACATCTGGTTTCTGACGTGCTTATCACGAGCTTCTAATTTGTAAAGTTGTTCTCAAAATCATTGAGCAATTTGTGCATCGGGAAATCAGTGCAGGAAAGAACGGCATCATTGATGAAAAGTAATATCAGGATTGTATCTCCTACAATGAGGGAAAAGTCCAAATTCAAGTTCAAGAGGGTATTGCCAACATCATTTATAAGGAGGTTGAATTGAAGGGGTATGAGGACACAGCCTTGTCTTACAGCACTTTTTTAAAGCTAGTCATCAATTCCCGTTGGAAGACATATCTGATGGTTGATGTGTTGTTGTGATGCAGTTGTTGCACAGCAGTCACAAGTGTGGATAGTAGGTGTAGTTGGAAGATGGTTAGCCACAAGATGGCTCTATTGACTGAACCAAAAGCAGTTTTGAGGTCTATAAAAGCCATGTACAAGGTCTTATTTTTCAGATGAGAATATATTAGGCATATGTTATATAGCCGCATTGGTGGATCGATCATACTATGGGCTTTTCTGAATCCCGCCCGAAATAATGACAGTATCCTTTTTTCCTCAGCCCGGTTTCCAATCTGGTGAGTAGGGATTTCCATAGATCCTCCATGCGCCATCTAACAGTGAGATTGGGTGATAGATAGCTGGGTCATTGCATGTGCCTTTTTTATGAAGGAGGACTATAATGCCATGAGGACGGTGCCACCTCGGCTTTACAGGCTTCATTGAAAAATGATGCTGGCACCGGTGCGCATTGGGATGGACCATTGCTAAAAATATCACTGGGCACTCAAACACATTCCCTGCAGTTTGTACCCTCTGGCGAGGTATCTGTATATCTTCCTAGAATAATGACTTTCTTGCTAAGGCCGGGAAGGGTCATTGTTGCATTGGCGTTACTACAGACTGTATTTTTATTAATTTCTTCAAAATGTTTGACCCAGTAAGTAGGTGTGATGACTGGGTCCAGGTTCCTGGTGGGACCCTTGCATTCCTCGTTAAACAGATTTCACAAGCTTCCATTTCAAGGGCTGCCCAGGCTTGAAGATGTAGATTAAACATATTTATTTGAGAAGACCCTTGTCTTCCTGACTCAATGATTTCAGACAGGCGTACCCCTTGTCCACAGTCTAAGTCATCCCAGTTTATTTTAATTGGTGTAGGAGAATGCCTAATGCCATGATTGATCTTGACTGGGCAACTATCAAGACCAGCACATAAGGCAGGGGCCTAGTAGCAGTCCCTCCTGCAGCCCAGCAATAAGCAGGCAGCAGGCCAACACAACAAGGCAGCAAGCCCAAATGGCAGACCATCCTGGCAGCACAAAAGTCCTCTTGGTGATTGGGAAATTGTAGAGCCAGCAAAGTCTGGTTACAAGTCCACACAGTATTGCTGGACCAGAGTCAGAAAGCAGCAGGCAGAGGGCAACAAGCAGAAAAGTAGTCCAGTTGAGTCCTTTAAGCAGCGCACATGTTGGTAGGCAGCAGGGCAACCAACAGAAAAGCAGTCCAGATGAGTCCTTTAAGCAGGAGTCCTTCTGATAGAGCTTCAGTTCCAAATGTGCTTCAAAAATATGGGGTCACTTCTTCTCATCCATTCTTATCCTTTCTTATAATCATAAATGCCTTTGATGTAGGGCTTACTTCAAAAGAACCTTTTGAAGTGTGCAACAATCACTTTCAACCCAGGCCTGGCTTCAGACATCAGTAGGGGGTAAATCAGCCCTTTGTGTGAGGACAGGACACAGACTATACAATTGTAAAGTGTGAATGCCTTCTCCCAGCACAGGAAAACCATCAGTATGCAGATGAATGCAGGTGTAGTCCTGTCACACCCAACCCTTCCTGTGTGGTGGCTGTCTGGAAAGTATACACAAAGTGTACCTGCCACCCAGGCCCAGACATGGATTGGAGTCAAGCTACAAAGCACAAAGAGTTATAACCACAGAGAAATTCCCACTTTCTAAAAGTGACATTTCTAAAATAGTAATGTAAAAGTTAACTACACCAGTAAGCAGGATGTATCACTACCATTATAAACATGCCACACATGGCAATGCTGCTCCTTTCAGATCAGGAATTACCACTTAAAAAATATATAAGGTAATTCCAAATGCTAGCCTATGAGAGGAGTAGGCCTCGCTGCAGTGAGAAACAAAATAGACTGTTTGTCAGTACCAGGACATGCAACACAACAAAGGCACATGTCCTACCTTTTACTTACACAGTACCCTGATCATAGGGCTACCTAGGGCCTACCCTATGGGTGACCCATGTGTAATAAAAGAGGAATTTAAGACTTGAAAAGTAGTTTTAAATGCCACGTCAAAGTGGCAGCAAATAGCTCACGCAGGTCCTACAGTGGCAGGACTGAGACAGGGTTGAAAGACTACTTCTGTGGGTGGCACAATCAGTGATGCAGGCCCACTAGTAGCATTTAATTTACAGGCCCTGTGTATAAAGCATACCACTTTACAAGGGTCTTACAAGTAAATTAAATATGCCAAATAGGAGTATACCAATCATACCATGTTTTAAGGGGACAGCGCCTGCACTTTAGCACTGATTAGCTTTGGTAAAGTGCCCAGAGTCCTACAGCCAACAAAAGTAAGGTCAGATAAGTAGGCGGAGGAAGGCAAAACGTTTGGGGATAACCGTGCAAAAAGTGCCATGACCAACATATAATCATTGGGCCTTCAGACAGGCCTTTTTATTCCTTTGTCTGTTTTTGTGTCATTCAAATGTTTTCTTCCGCCTGCTATATCATACACCACAGGGCAGTGGGTCAGATCACTTCAGCCATTGGCTAACTTCACCATGCGTTTAGTCAGTAACCATTGGCTGAAACCAAAAATACTTTTTAGTGTTCCCCAGCGGTATACAGCGCCAGGACACCACGTAACGAGGTAACAGTGCGCTTTACAAGTATACATACATTACATTACATTACATTACATAAAAATACATTGCCCTTTAAGACCCTGGCACTCAAGAGAACTTCTTAGTGTGTGCATGTGCTCATTGCGGAAGGGTAAAATGCCACTGTGTGTGATGGCATTTGCAAACACAAAGTAGTTCTCTTACATAACAGGGTCTAATAGGGCAATGTATGCTTTTGAACACCCAAATAATATCTTTGGTTGAAGCCATTGTTTGGTTTTTTTAGATTGATGAGTGGCCGCACCTTCCTCAACCATAACGTTTTGCAAAAATCATGACAAAATAAAACAAGCATAGACAAAGCCAACGGCTGACGACCAACACCAGATCTATTGGTTTAACCGATGTCACTTTTTATTTTCCCATCCAGTGAGTCCACTGGACATTCCTTCAACGCCGGGTCTGTCTGCACTGTACCTGTAAGCTACATTTGTCAGATACAAGGACTGAGGAGGCCGAATTTCCACTCCTTTCTGTGAGGAATGCATCCCTGAAGACAAAGTGGCCTTTGTGGACTACTGAGACTTAAAGACAAGTGATCTACTGCCTCAGAACATGAAGTCTCTACAAGAAGGGGGTGCCAGAAATGCAGCAGTGTCTTCAACATGTCAAAAGCAACAGGGTGTGTGTGCCAAGCACTGCTGACCACTGACGTGGATAGCAGCAAGAGGCCTGATAGGATAAGTGACCCCTCTCTTCCTCCATAGACTTGTCCCTCGGTAAGGATCTGACTGCCGCCCTGTATGACATCAAGGGAGGAGTCAAAGTCCACACAAAGATCTTTAAAAATGTTTGCATTATAGCAACCAATAAATAGAAGCTATTCTCACACAAGTATACAAATTGATGGACGAAAAATATGTTAAAAAAAATAAAAATAAGGACTATTACCGCTTTACTTTTGAGTAACGACTTCATAAAGTGCGATTTTCGGATATCTATATGAAGAGTTATTTGCCAGCAATGCCTCGCAAAATTAATAAGTGCGGACTTAATTTGTAAAAAAAAAAAAAATGTAATACGTACCAGAACCCTGTTAGGAGCCCACTTCACCTTGCACCACCCATTGCCCATGCCAGCGCTGCCATTGGCAGTAACAAGACAACTACTTACCATCACACTCCTACAAGTGTAACAATCCAGACAATTTCAGGCCCCCCAAAGCTATAAGAATGGCTTAGGTGGCAGCCAATAGTCATTTTTAGCAGAGCCACCATATGGTCCCGGTGTTGACAATTAAGTGCCAGTGCTAAGCACCGGATCAAATTAAGCACTGAATACGTGTAAACAAAGAAAATTAACCTATTTTAACTCCGCTCAGTATTTCAAATCAGACCCAAGCACAGTATTTGCCACAAAGCAACACTCCCCCCCCCCCCTAGCGCCCTAATCTGACCTTGTGGCATCCTGCTTCCTTCCAGCCACTCTTCACAGTTTTAGGGATCGATAAAGGACACAGTCCGCACACATTCCCTAGGCTGCAAAATATGCTAAAGTAATTCCAACAGGAAAGAGCTGCACCCTGTCTGCGCTCTGGTATTCCAAACCTGCGCTGAGCGAGGCTAGGCCCTTCGTAGCAAAGGCGGCGAGCCGCATCTGCGCTGCAGATGTTTCACACTGGCATTGCGGGGCAGCCATAAAGCATGCATACGCAACATGTGTAACATCCAGTCTAGACAAATGGAAGTGACCCGTGCTTTGTGAGGTCACAGCTGACAGGGCTGGATATTCAAAATTCTTGGAGGCTGAGAAGAGGAGGAGGGAACCTTTTCATTCAGAAATATCCATGCAGCAACTTTGCCCTTCAGAAGTGTTTAGCATCCAGGCTGTAAGGCTCACTGATGGACACGTGAACACATGGACGCCATCGGCAAGCAGTCCAGTTTAGTTGCTGACGTAATTTTTTTTGTTAGGTTTCCACAGGCCCCACGCGGCATTTCATTGCTTCAGAGCCCTCACGTGTGGTGAGGGAATTGAAATAGGGAGCTGAAAAGAACACAAAGCCTGAAAGGTGGCCGAGGTAGTTGAGTAAAGAGAACTAGTGCAAAAAGTTAACATGAGAATCTTCCTGGAGTTTGCACAGATTGTTTCGTGGGTGGAGCCTTGAGAATGGAAAGCTCTCTGACCAAAATATTTGTATTGCCACATGTGGAGAGAGAACTCTGTTGTGGGCAGCTGACTTTAGAAGTCGTGTCAGCTGGAAAGGAATTATCGGTTTCGACAGCCCGGTGCGCAGTTGTGTGAGGCTTGTACATCAGACACCAGTTGTGCCCCGGGGGCACAACTGGCGTATGCACCAGCTTTGGGCGCCCCAGGGGCACAATGATATTACACAGGGAAGAAGTCCCAAAAAAAGAAGTGGGGGGGACGCGACGTCATGACAGAAAGTGACGTCACGAAACATGGCTTGCACTCAGTTGCAGTTTATAGTTATCGAGCTCCCGGTAAAATAAGTGTGGGGGGGGGGGGGCGCCGTCCACCCGCATGGTACCCCGACTCGAGCCCTGCCCGCGTGGTACCCCGACTCGAGCCCTGGTATTACAGAGGAGGCCACAGACAGTAGTGTGTCCCCTTCTGTAATACAGATAGCACCGGCACACATGTTGCGCCAGCGATATCCTAAGAAGGCGTTCCCTCATTTGCATTGCCCCATGCAAATTATGGAATCAGACTACCTCTGCACCCACGCTATATTATGGATGCGGTCAGAGGGGAACATACCTTTAGGAGGAGCAATGAAAGTGCCCCACAAAAAGATGGCGCACTTTCAGTCCTATGGACCTCCAGACGCCCCCTGCAGGCGAGTGTAGTCGCTCAATGAATCCGCCTGCAAGGGGATTTCTCTCCCCTCTTGAAAGTGCAGGGGGGTTGCCGCCTGCACTGTGCAACACAGAACAGCTTTTAAACAGCTGCTCTGTATTTCACTTGAAAGCACTGCCCAGAGGGTAGAGCGAGTTTGCGGCTGCCTTTGGGGGCAGCACATTCTTTCTAATACAGCACACTGTCCCTGTTTGCACCGGGCACACTTTTTGAAAGGAACAGGGAAAGTGTTCCATGCTCATAATATGGCCCTTGGATTTTACACTCAGCACCCTGACTTTATGGAAGCCAGTGGGCAAACGGTACCATTCCTCCCCTTTAGACTCAGGATGAGGAAACTTAATAGTTGAACACACTTCAGCAATTGCCAAATTTATATTAGTCGATGCAACGGATTAAACCAAGGCGATTCAGTGTGGTAACAACAACATTGGCTGAATTCCATAAGAGAGGTGAAGATGAAGGAATGTGTTCGTGGGTACACCCTTTACATGTAGGTGAATTATGGCATATCGTTGAATTTGGTTACTAGATTAGGTGCCATGACTGAAGGTGAATTCAGAGTGATGATTATTCAGGAAAGAGGTAACGAGGTGGAAGAGCAGTGAAATGGCTGTCTCATTGTGAGTCAACATCCGTGGAATGGATTCCAGGGTTGGGGCCTACCACCCCAGGGCCAACTGATGCTCTGACCAGGAGGCCAATCAGAGCTTCTAAAACCAACCAAGGAGTGGAGACTTACCAGGCCTGCTGGATTCCATCCTGGTCTCTAATTGAAACGACAGGCCAGATAATGGAGCCTAGGGGGTCGGTGTCTTCCACCCCCAGGCCAGCTAGAGCTCTGACTCAGGCCCAGTCAGAACCTCTAAACCCAGCCAAGCAGCAGAGACCTTGCAGGCCTGCAGGATCCAGACCTGGGCACTTTGTGCCACAGTGAGCTGGAAAATTGAGCCAAGGACTTCCACTCCCATACCTGCAGGAGATCTGACGAGGGACCCACAGGGGGGTTCTTCTCCTCCTGTTTAAGCAAATAAGCCCTCTCTGGGCCTGATCCCATCCCAGGAATAATGCCACAAGGAAGGCCAGAGAATGGAGCCCATGGCTAGTCTCTTCCACCCAGAGCTGGCTGGAGCTCTGATGCAGGGCTCAGTCAGAGCTACTTCACCTGGCCGAGCAGGGGAGACCTCCACAGCTTCCAAGATCCAGTCCCATGGCTCTGAGGGACAGGGACGGCCGGAAGATGGAGAATGGGAATGAGCTTCCAGCCCAGGCCATCTAGATCTCTGGCCCAAGGCCTGGTCAGAGCTTCTTAACCTGGCCATTGAGAGAGCCCACCTGGTGCCTGCAGGACTCCGTTGAACAAAGTAACGCAGCGGGCTGGTGAAGAGTACCCAGGGTCATGGTGCTTGCAACCTGGGGCTGCTGGACTGCAACCCCGTAAAATGTGCGACTCCGTGGTGCTGACCACAGTCCCACCGGGTCCGGTCAGGGCCAAGTCAGAGCTTCTTTTGCCAATGAAGCAGAAGATCCTTCCCCGGGCCTGCAGAAGCCCATCATGGGCACTACGAGACAAAAGGGGCCAGCATACGAACCGCAGATACTGGGGACCTCACCCATGGACAGACAGAGCTTTGAGCAGGGCCCAAACCAGCGAAGCAGGACAGTCCTCCTCGGGCACTCTGCGACACAGCACTCCAGCACATGGACACCAAGCAAACTACACTGAAAAATGTGGACTTAGTCAAGTTCACTTTAAATGTTGGTGGCAGCTGAAAAAAGTTGGAAAGTGTTGATCATGAAAGCCTGTCTTGGGTCTGGGAACGTTAACTAGGGATCTTCAGCATGCAGTTTAACAATGCTGCATTGATCACCTAATGCAATGCTGAAACCATGATGTCTTTGCTACACCAGGACTGAAAGTGGTTCAATGGGCGGAGAAAATAGTGCGGAAGGAAGGGAGCATCCTTGCCTAGTTCCTCTATATATCCAAGACAGTGAAGTTGAAGCCATGTAAGCTAATCTTAGCCAAGGCTAATAATTCCCTTAACCTCACAAAGCCAAGCCCATCTCGGCAAGATTAATATATTTTCACCAAGTGGGATAGCAATAGCACCATCACCCTGCCCCAGACTACCCATGTCCTTTGCCAAGTGCAATTTCCTAAAGTTTTGGGTCATATTCCAGTCAACAGCAAACCAGAGAGGAAGTTTCAACTCTGGCAGAGGAGATGCCTGTCTGGCAGAGATCTCTGTGCTTTGATGGGAGCTGCAACTGCAGCAGCTCCCTTCGCAGCACTGCAGGTGTGCTTAGTGGGTGCCATGTTTAAAGAACCCACTGGGTACACTTTTTTATTTTGAGAATAAAAAACTCCCATAGTGGGAATTTTTTTTCTCTAAATAAAAATCAAAGTCCAATGTGAAAGTGTTTTCTTTCTGCATACCGGGTCATTCTACATATTCCTTGCCAGTGTCAGTTGACATGGGCAGGGACAATCAGCGATGGCCGTCTTGCCCTCCCAGGACTCAATAGGGCAGGTTAACCGACACTATGACTCAGCAATTGTTGAGTGGCCATACCGCAGAGTGAGGGTTCACTGTCGACTGCCAGCTGAGGCTCCACCAAAAGTCAGCCAGAGGTTCCTCCAACTCTAAATTAGGCCGGGCAGCAGCTATGGTGGGGCGGGAGGACCCCCGCAAAGCTCCATCAAATTCTAACATTTTTGCTAAAATTAGCTTCTCATTGGTGTCGGCTTTTAGCCACTAAAAGTGAACAAACTGCCTAAAATTGGTCAGTAATTGATCCTGGGACAGGGGACTGAAGCATAAATAATCAAAAAAGTGACTTTTACAAAACAGATAGTTTTACTTTACCAGAGGTCTTTCAGAAGTTGTATCAAGTCAAGGTAGCCTTGGTATTCGGTAACCTGGGAATTCAGCATTACTGTTGGAGGGGTCCTAAGAAAAACCATGGCCACCGGAAATTACTTAATTTTTTTTCCCTAACAAATTAAGAACTGCCCATTAGTCTGCTCTTGCTTGAATACATATAGGTGCAGCAAAAATGTACAGGGCTTCTTACAGGCTCTCGATTTTTCTCTTGTGAACACAATGACCATGCTTCTAACCAGTAAAGTAGGAAGAAACGAACAATCTGATACAAGGTCCACAAATGTGTTTTTAGTAGCGACATCCTAAAAGGCTAGTCATATTGCAAAGAAGCTGCAATACTTTCTTCATTTTGGTAAATTTGTGCAGAATACTACAGGTCTGAGGAACCCTTGCTTTTTCTCACCAGCTTTCAGTGATCTCTCTGACAGAACTATATAGTCGAAGTTTCCACAGCAACTTTACAGTGCTTACCAATCTGTACTCAGAAATGTAGATTCTATTCTCTGCTATGACTGTCCACATTTGAGATCATGAGACACAACAACGAGCCTCTAGGGATCAGCAAACGAGGAAAACGTCCTAAAACAAATTTGTTTACCTTTTCATTATCCTGAGCATCACCGCTTTCACCGTTTCCACAGAGTTGTGCATACAGTCTCCATATTTCTCCATCACTTGTGTCTCGTGATGTCACTCTCCCAAATAGCTCCTTCAGCTTCCCCTTCTGGCCAGTTGCTAGTTCTCCTTGGCGATCGGCTAATTCATCCGTCACTGCCCTCACTAGGACCCTTAGCACCTTTTGGAGAACAAATGAAAATAAGTTAGTAGAACGTATCAGTTTCATACCTTACAGTATTCAATATATACAACACACATATCCTTAATGTTGGTGTATGATCTAATCAAGGATCAATGTTTTATCGTTCCACTGCATCAATCCACATATCCCAGTTAGACGGTCTAGTCATCGGTTTGGCTGCTCAGTAGACTAATGCATCCATTCCAGAAATCTGTGTTTGACCTCACGGTCACAGGATCGAATAACGGTAGATCCACCCGGTCTTTCATCCTTCTGAGATTGAAAAAATGAGCAAGATTCAGTTGGATAACATTAAACAGGCGTCATTCAGCACTGGGATTGCTAGGGGTGCTTTAAAAATGCAAGTCATGTTCTGTTAAAGTAAAATATCTAGTGCACTGGGTTTCCTCAATAGGTTCTTTCATGGTGACCTTCGTCCTTTTGGAAGTGCATGATTTTTACTTACTCATTGTACAAAATATTAGTAGTTCTAAACCAGGGTATGTGCTTTCCATTGCTGACCACTCTTGAATCTACGTCCCTCTTGGTGTCAGACAACAAAACTATTTACAAAAAGTACACTGCACTTGCTCAAACCATATCCAAGATTGTATGCTGGGCCACACAATAGTAGCAAATTTCTGTTTCTGGATCTTCTCCCTATGCAGTATGTTGTCTGTCCAGTCTGGAACACAGAAGGGATGAGTACCAATAAAAACAATATGTATAATAGGGAGGACCGTGGTTACTCGATCTATGCCTTGGTCTTCTCGACCATGATAAATTATTTATGAATCAACACTCTTGAATAAAATTGCAATCAGCAGACAGGTTAGAGAATTTGGATCAAGTAAACACAACGGCCTTGATTAAAAGGAGGGGACCATTTAATCCCGAGTTGGAAAACTGGTGTAACATATTTTGACTAGCCTGGTGTTCTCACACCCAGATTTCCAAGTTGTGGCAACACTGCACCAGATTTCACCTGCTGCAAAATCCAGCCAGTAAAATCACATGAGGCTTGAGCTGCAAGATCAATTTGGCCTAGAGAAAAATAGTCTGCATAGATATATCTGAATCCATGGGTATTAACTGAAAATAGCCAGAGATTCAGGTGTGGGAAGACAGGTAACAGTTGGAACAATGCCAACAGAGCCATGTGTGTGCCAACTTCGCAACCGCAACCATGCTTGCCTTACCCACGCATATGCGCGGATAAGGCAGTACACGGTATAGTTGCTGGCTGGCGGAAGAAGAAAGATCGGGAGAGGACGTGGTGAGGTAAATGGGACTAGGGTGTTTGGGGTAGTTTTCAGGGACAGGCGTGGTCGTTTTCAGGACTGGGGGTTCAGGGTAGTTTTCGGGGCTGGGGGTAGTTTTCAGGGCTGGGGTAGTTTTCAGGGTTGTGGGGAGGACTTTTATCTAGGAGGGAGGGTGTAGTTTTAGATGTCCGTATGGGGGCAGGGATCGTAATATTTTTTAGGGCTTAAGAGGGCAGGGTAGGTTTTAAGGCTCAGGGGGTTGGGTCACATTTAGGGCTTTGGGGAGAGCGAGGTCATTTTTAGGGTTCGGGGGCTGGTTTTCAGGAGTCAGGGAGGGGGCAGGGGTCCGGGTTAAGACTTACTGGTCAAGTCTTAACTACAGATATGTCTTTACCATACATGCCTTAACAATGTATAATTCATTGTAAAAGCATGCATGGTAAAGGTATATGTTTGGTTTAAGACTTGCATTGTTGAGACGGCGTGGAACCAGTATGCTTGGTAAAAGCATACGTTATTCCATCACCCAACCGTGGGAAGACTGTTTGAAATTGTTCTGTCTGGCCACACAGTAACCTCACAACTAAATCCAGCCACTCACCATTGGGCCAAAGTGTGGGTATTAGATTAGACAGAACGTTGGCAGACCTCCACAAATTGCACAAGACTCAAAAATGTTTACATTGGTGACCTTTCTCTCTTTGTAAAGATCACTGGTGCCCGTAGAGACGTTATTATATAGCAAATTAAAACCACTAATCCAGGCACTGGATTACAACAGTAAGATAAATGTTGTCTAGCTCTTAAACTGCCTACATTATTGATGTTCAGTTCATGTAGCTTTAATCCTTGAAAATTCCAGTGTTGGCACTTCTTCTGCAAGTAGTGCACGGAGAAAATACAAAATGGAGCCAATATCTCCTTGCTCATACAGCAATCCGTTCCAATTTCAGGGATTACACATATCAGCGGTCATTAGGACACAGGTGACTTAATGGCTTGGTTGAATTAGTTCCTAAAAGAAAAATTATGATTCAACAACAATCAGAATTGGCACTTGGATAACACGTGACAGGACCAGACTTTTATAAATTTGTCAGCTACATCAAATATGGACAGCTAGATCTAACAATGCAAAACAAAGGAAAAGGGAAGACTCCTGTCTTTATGTCTCTTGTATCTGGTTGATTTGACAGAGTTCACCTAGTCTCCAACCATAGAGAGATAGGTATCCATGGAGGAACTGTAGCAGGTAGAAGAACCGAGAAGTCCCTCCATCGATTCTGCACAACTGTATATCAAAGCGCCTTCCAACAGCTTACGCTAAGGTCCTACATTCTGCAGAAAGGTGCAGACGTTCATGTTCTAGCTCGGCAGGAACCAAGCTGCCAAGCAGAAAGATGGAATAACTAGATTAACGGGCAAGGTATTTAACCTGAGGCAGAAGGTTCCTCACCTCATGGGAAAAGGAATGAGTTCTAGAGTGAAAACGCAAGGATATTCGAGTGCTAGGTCTGGCGCTGTAAACAATGAAGGTCAAGCAGTACATTCAGGAGTACTTCAAGACAGCACGCTTGAGGGAGAATACATGCAGGAAACTACATTTTTAGGCATGCTTGTAAACCACAAACAAAAAACTTATATGAGGCATCTAGTTTTCCATGATTCTACTTATGTTGACGATTAGAACACTCCAGGGATGAAAAGAGTCGCCCCCACCTGAAGCCTTGACTATAAACCCATGAGGACTCATCATTGTCAACCTCCCTCTCTGGGAGTAGGGGGGTGTATGTATGTATGTGTGTGTGCGTATGTATATATATATATATATATATATATATATATATACATATATCAATATATACATTATCTATATCGAACACAATCCTGGTTCCTCACAGATTCTCACTGCGGCACAACAAGTACGGACCACAAAGCGTTCACTTCGTTCTGAAAGTGCTTTTATTCAGGAATAGATATCATTTGGCAGTCCCATATGTAGTGACCTGACAGAAAACAAAGTTTGTTTTGGACAGCGGTGAAACACATAACATCATGTGCATATCGGAATACGAAGAGATGAAGGGAAAGCAGACGTCGAGACTGTCCCGAGTTGAGGTTCTCACTTGGGGGTCATGGAAACAAGTGACAAACATGGGGAAATTAACAGAAGAGCCGACACACGAAGACCAAAAGATCAAAGAGGACATTCATGTGCTGAAGGGCGACATCGCGGCGCCATGTTTGCTGAGCATCATCACAGCTCAAACAATGGGTCTCATGGCCATGCCAGAGAAAAGAAGCATCCGAAAAGAATACCCCAAGCAGCACACTGAACTGACTGTAAATGCCAGCCCAGTGGAACCGGGAGCAATATTGGCACAACACAAACCAGGAAAAGATTCCCCAAGACACATGGTGGCATATGGGAGCAAAAGCCTATCAAAAGTAGAAGAAGGATACTGCCAGCCGAGATACTCCCAGCTGAAAAAAGAGAGCTTGGCGGCATGGTGGGCGTGTGAACGCTACCACATGGTCATCCACAGAAAGCTGTTCACAATCATAACAGATCACCAAGCACTGATGACAACATACGGACACCCAAACGGAAAGAGACCGCCCAGGATAGAGAAGTGGGGGACAAGGCTGATGGATTATAACTTCAAAATGATACACAAGCCGGGGAAGGAACACAACACAGCAGATGATATGTCAAAGCGAACACTACCACAAGTGTCCCAAGCGACAACAATGGCGGAGGAACATCTAAACTTTGCACTGAAGCATAACACACCGGCAACGATAACAATAAAGGAACTAGAACAAGAGACCAAACAAGACATCACCATGCAGACCATAATGAAGGTGACCAAACAGCAAAGGTGGAAGCACGACAACAACAACAGCAGCTGGGGGGAAAAAGTATTGAAGGAAGAGCTGCTGTTGGCATTCAAAAAGATCAGCGAAGAACCATCAGAAAGCGAGAACGGAATAGTGATGAGAGGCACCCGGATAATAATACCACGGACGCTGAGAAGAAGGACAGCAGAATTGGCGCATGAGTCACATAGAGGGACTGTGGCAACAAAACAAATGGTGCGGGAAAAAGTATGGTTCCCGGGACTTGACAACATGGGAGAAGAAAGTGTGATGTACTGTCACATCTGCCAAATAACGGGGCCCACATCAAAGCAGGAGCCACTGCAAATGTCCGCATTTCCAAAAGCAGCATGGACAGAGCTGGCAGCTGATTTCTACGGGCATTTGAAGGCAGGAAATTACCTACTGGTAGTAATAGATGAATTATCCAGATTACCCATAGTGAGACAAGTGGCATCAATATCAGCTAACGCAACTTTGCCAGCTCTGGATGACATATTGGCAGCATGGGTGTCACCGCAGACACAACAAACAGACAAAGGAACACCACACTCTAGTGACGAATGCAAAAGGTTCGTGGAGTACCTTGGGATCAACGATCGACGAATAGCGTCTCTGTGGCCGCAAGCAAACAGAATGGCCGAACGATCAATGGGAACGATCAAAAAGGCAATACAGAGCAACAAGCTAACACAGATCTCAATTGGACAAGCACTATGTCAGGTGCTGAGAGACCGTCGAAACACCGCTCACAGCCCCACAAGAAGGTGCCCTGCGGAGCTGGTGTTGGGGCGATCAAGTAGAACGAGGTTGCCCCAAGTGAAAGAAGTGGAAAGGGTAGAACAAAAAGATATAGCTGAAAGAGACAAAGAAGCGAAAGCAAGAATGAAGGCGTATGCTGATCGGAAGAGACCTGCAACAGATGCGAAAGCGAAAGAAGGAGACACTGCGCTAGTCCGACAAAGACAACAACGGAAGTCAGACAGCACTTTCGCAAAAGACCCACTGACGGTAACGGAAGTGAAAGGGCAAATGATAACGGTGTCAGCAGGACAATACCACATCACCAGGAATGGGTCATACTATAGAGAATTGAAGACAAAAGAAGAGGAGCGGCCGAACAATGGATTGAAGAAAGACGCCAAAGGGGAAACAGCACAAGAGGATTTAATAGAACAAAGACCAAAAAGAGAAGGCAAGAAGCCCAAGAGACTGATTGAGGAGATGCAAGGAAACGGAGACCTGTGGACACACTTTTTCCGTATATCAATGTCTATCTCTCTCTCTCTCTCTCTCTCTCTCTCTCTCTCCATACCTCTCCAGTAGCATCAGCAAATACTGTCAACATAAAAGGGGGTGGCAATGTCTAGTGGAATGTACCAAAGATTTGTTGTATGTACCAAAGATTTGTTTGCGACATGGGGGAGGTGTAGTGACCTGACAGATGGGCGACTGGACAGGAGGGGACACTAGGACCCTGTGGGTCATGAGGGAGGTGACCAGGTCACCGGACACCACATCCTGTTAGGGGACAGGAAGGACACACACACACCAGAGGACTGACCAAGGGTACAGGACGCGCTGAGGCTTGCTGCTGCAAATGTAATAAAGAAGATTGCGTGTACTCACCTGTGACCTGTGTGTGATGTATCGGCAGCCCGGCTACCAGGACATGACACCATAGACCAGGCAAGTGCCTTTCATGACGCGTTTCGACCGCTACAGTGCGGTCTTGATCATATAAATAAATATATATATATATATATACACACACACACACAAACACACACACACACACACACACACACGCACATAGGGAAGAGAGTGCGTTTAAATTATATTGTTGAATTGTTGTTTTTACTTCCACACCATTACAAGTGAAGTAAGAGCCAAGCAGGTAACGTTCCCAGAGTAGTATGCAACACAATAAAGATGTCAATGACTTTAAGCCCCTCCTATCTAAAACTGTCTTGACATTACCTGCAGAGTTTAGGTCCATTTTCCCAGTGCTCGGACTGCTCAGCAGGACTTTAAGCATGGAAAATAATATTCAGAGACAGATTCCTTTAGTCAGAGCCCTGATTTGCAGTTATTTTTCTGAAGGGTTTTTGTTATATCTATTGTTATTCTATATTTCCCTTCCCCATGTTCCTGAAAGTTTTAACCTCTTCCATGCTCATGACGGCTCCCGGTCGTCATGAGTCATGGTGGGCGTGAGCTGATGGCTGCCGGGAGCCGTCATGACCACGCCCGCGATAGGAATGTCCAGCACTGTGGCGGAATTCGCGCCGCAGTAATGAGGTTAAGTATTTGTAGTTGGTTCTGCCCACATCATAGTCCCCTCTCACCTACCTTGGTCCTTCCCTCTTCCTGGAGCTGGAATTAGAATGTTGACTGTGAGGTTATTCTAATGCTTCTGTGGTGGAGAGTGGGGGCTGGAGAATAAACTCCTGAACTTACTGTGACCGTGTGAGCAATTATTTCAGTTTTGTGTCTCCCAACCTAAATGATTTGAGACATAGGATTGTGAAGAAAAACAAGATTTCCCATGTTTCCACCATTTTCCTGCTCTGAAGTTGTGTTTTTAAATCTAGAACAATTTAATATATACTAATCAGGCCTCGGCCACACAAGTTCTGATCAAAAGAGCAACATTTGTATTTTTAAATGCGATTCCTGTCACTCTTCTAAGACACATGTCTGTGCTCGGGGTTTTTGAGTAGTTATACGAGAGCAGTATTATTTGAATGAAGGATGCACTTTCCCCACGTGCACCTTCAAATGTAACATGTGCTTTCGAAATGTACGTTTTCTAGAGCCAAGCTGCAGAGTATATTCTGAAATAAGCAACATAAATTAGAAACTCATTTTCATAAGAGTCACACTGTTTTACGAGGCAGACAGAATCACCACATGTACACGTGGAAACTAAATGCACGTGACATAAAAGGGCCTGAAGATCACAGGTTTCTCTTGGGGAGTTGGGGCCTCTGCGGGGAAGGCCCTTTTCCATGAATTTACGGTAAACAGTGATAAATCAAATCCCAGCGTACGCACAAGTATCATTAGCGAACAGCTAGAGTCTACGAGAAGAAAATAAAGAGCCCTTTATCCGTGCTTCTTTCAGGAAGTGCTCACTCAAAATAAAAAAAAATAAAAAAAAGTCCACCAAAGGTTGGGGTGTCTGCGCCTCTAGTCTTAACAAGGCTGGTTAGCAGCATCAAACGCTGGCGGCTAGAGGGTTCTTTTACAATGTTTAGCCTGTGAGCGCATACTTACTGTTTCTGACATGCTGAGATGTGGCTGGAAGAAGGGTTGCACTGCTTATTTTATCCATATTTGTAGAAACTGCAGAGCTCCGTGTTTGCCTAGTGCATGGGTACTCACAAACTTTCTCTCGTGGGCCAAATTTACAGAGTGGTTTGTGTCTGAGGGCCGCACCGGTGGGGGGCAGGGTCAGTGGTGAAGGGGGCGGGCTAGAGCAACAAAAAAAAACAGTGACCATGAGGTTGATCACAGGTCCCTGCAGCGGACGCCTTCGTCCACTGAGCCACCAGACCCGGCATACACACATCTCTCTCTCTCTCTCTCTCTGTTTCCCTCTCTCTCTCCCTCTCTTTCTCCCCCTCTCTCTCTCCCTTTCTCCCCCTCCCTTTCTCTCCCTCTCTCCCGCTGTCTCTCGGTCTCTGTCTCCCTCAGGCGCCTGAGAAGGTGGGGGCTGACAGGACTCATACACAGACAGACTGCAGGGAAAACAACATCCTGCCAGCACAACTCTCCTTCACAATAATCGAACATGCTTGCTAAGCTCCTGACCTGGCCTCTTTAATTTAGCAACTGGAAATATTTAACAGCTGCCAGCATTGGTCTTACACTGCAACACATCTGCTCTGCCAAATGCGATTCATCATAGTGCAGTTTATTCGAAATGTTTGCACAGCGCACAATACAGATCTCACAAGTTTGAATGTGCTTATGAATAGAAGAAGGCCTGGTGAAATAAAGTATTTGCCCAGGTCGGAAGGCAGATATGATTCTCTCTCTTCCTGCTTCCAGATGTTCCTGTTCAGACGTTCCCAAATCACATGTTTGCATGCAGGTGATATTCTGCTGCTAAACGAGACGTACATTATTGGCGCACAATATCCAGATCACTAGTAGCATGCTCATTCTTAAACAGGTGTGTCTTTATAAACATAAAACTCAGGCATGTCGAATACAGACCTCTCTTAAAATGTTGGACTTTGAGACAAATATAGGGAAAAGTGAGGTGTAACTTATCTCTTTAGGCCCCGTGCCCCGGCAGCTGCGAAATGATCACCTGGGTGGGGGCTGTTGAGGCAGGCGTGAAAAACTTCCTCCTGTTGACGCTCACTCCGTGTGCACTTTCTCCACAGTACAGTGACTGTTACCAGCCAGTGATCCGACAGCAGTTATAGTCGGGTAGCCTTGCTCTGAAAGAACATGCAGGGCACCGCATTCACGTGTTGCCCCTCTGCTGAAATGAATTGTCCGGATTTTATTTTTCTCACCTGACGACCCAGACCACGTGTTGCCAGCATGCCTCCTGGCAGTGGCCTTCATGATCGTTGGAACTAAAAAAAACATGATGTTAAGAAGGTTCCAGCTTCCAGGAGACATAGCCTGTTCCTTCGAAAAAACAAACTCCCCCGCCTTTGGCAGAAGGATGTGGCGTCACCTGGCGGCGGCAGTATGGCTGTATCTCACAGGGGCCCCCCTGGCTGTGATGTTAGTAGCCAATTGAGCTGCGCACTAGTGCACGCTTGCCACCTTAAAAACAGTCCCCCCCCCCACCCCCCCTACTAGCTACGCCAGTGTTCACTGGGGAAATGGTTCACCTCTCAGCACCCCTGCACCGCCACTCTGACTATGGCGGGAATAATCGCCCGACCCCCACAGAGCAGCAGTCTCTCGCGCTGCTGCAGATATTCTTAAAAAAAAAAAAAAAAAAAATATAAAAAAAAAAAAAAAAAAACTCTGGTATGATGTCTGCAAGGTCCGCGGGCCGCCAGGGAAGGCTTGCCGGGCCGCCAGCGGCCCGCGGGCCGTACTATGAGTACCCCAGGCCTAGTGGAAGTGTCAGATGTCACGAGAAATAGTCAAGCTTTTTTACCTAAGCACGGCTCTGAAACATTCCGGAACAATGGAGTGCGAGAGACATCAAAACTAAGGGGGTTTGAGCTGTTCATTTACTTAAGATTTTTAGGCATTTTGTATTTTTAAATAGCAGCACCCCACACGCAAATAAGGTGACAACGGTGTTTGAGGTTTTCTTATAATATAAGAGGAAATTAATCGATACATGATGGAAAATGGAAACAACAGTTGGTAAAAGTTATCAAAAGCAGTCGGTAGAAAAACCAAAAAGGCAAACAGAGAAAAGAATAGTCTACGGCAGTTCTTCCCAAACATTTTAGAACCACTACCCGCTTTTTAGTCCGACAAACTTTCGCGACCCACCTAGCTGTAATGGACGAGGTGGGCGATTTTTGAATGTAACTAAAGCATCATGTGGTAGGGCACTTTCATTTACAGACGGAATACTTTCTATCGAGATGGTAACAAAATCAGATCACATTGCTTAATTTGAGCTGGTGGTTTACGGTGTTCGGCACCAGCCCTTAATTGCCAGCACCAGGGCTTATGACAGTCTGACGCATCGTAGTAGGGGTTGCCAAATTTAGGCACGAGCACATCTGTTTATTAATTCAATTTACATTTTCAATGATTAGTATTTACCTCCCTGGCCATTCTGATAGATTTGGGGCCCTAGAATAGTATGATAATTCCAACCCGGTAAGGGTATCTTGCACGTTCAATTGATGTGGCTTATTTCGTGTATCTTCAGTGACTAAAACAGGGTTCGTGTTAATCAGAAGGTGGCCGTATCTGGGGCGCGTGATTGAAATATAGTTGATCCGTAAAGTCAGATCGTCAATGTTTATAAATAGGTGCTCCACAGTGGGTGAGAGTGTTTAACTGGAAAATTAAATTATTCCGCATACTTCGTTGAAACTGGTGAAGGTAGAACGCCGGATTTGCGGCTGGGCGCACATGAAGGTCCAGGGACATACGGACTTTATATCGAGACACGATAATTAAATTTTCCAGTCACTGAAGATACACGAAATAAGCCACATCAATTGAACGTGCAAGATACCCTTACTGGGTTGGAATTATCACCGGTCAAGTGGATTTACAATTTACGCCATCATTTCAAGAAAGCCCTGAAGAGTCAGAGCAATTCTGTACTCTGACGAAACACGTGTCGGCTGGCGTAAGGTTTTTTGGGCAATAAAGAACAACAATTGCTCAAACAGAAGAAGCGAAATATTATTTTCTAAGACTAAACCTATTGGATGACTGTTCAAAATACGATTGAATTGATGTATTGTGTGCATAGGAATTTGTGTTGTATATAGTCTAGGTGTTGTTTACGATACCTTGTAAAGGGTTCAGAGGGTTTCCCTTTTCCTGTGGCACCAATGGTAAACGTTGTCTCTAACCTAACAAGCTGTCAGAAACTTATGTAGAGCGCAAGTAGTCCCTGTCCATAAAACCCATTGCCTTTGAGAATCTGGAATAGTATGAATTGTCCCACTTAAGAGTGTGTTGATTAGTAGTGCGTTGGTGCTGTCACTTGAAATGGTTGTCAGAATAGTAATCTGGCCAGCTCTTGGATATTATGGCCAAAGGAATTTGCTAACTATTCCAAAGTACCATGCTTTTAATATATTTGAAGACAGACAGTGTCTTTAGGTCTCCGGCGAATGGCATTGGCTGGAAATACAAGAGATTGATATGCCGGTTTCATAAGGGTTCTACCAGTAGGTCGAAGCAAAAGGGTCACTTGGTTAAAGGCCTGCTCCGTGGTAGGAGCGACCACAGCTGTGAGCTTGAATGACGCAACCATTATGCGGCACGGGCCTGTTGCGAACCAATAAGAAGGGTGAACCATGGAGGGTAAGCGGACGACGGACTCTCTCTTACGAATGTCACCTGCGGGTGAGGTGAGAGATATGCCTTTACACTTCCGGTGCTTGCTACAATATTATTTAGATGCAAATGCATGCGTGCATTTAAACCTACTGAATAAAATACAGCCCAGACAGGTGATTTACTGTCCAGGAATTCAGGCAGATCTTAAAAACACTGCTCGTTCACTAATTAGCCTGTAGAGTTCGACTGAGTCACATCATAGGGTAATGGCGTGCTTCTATTTCTCGTGACATAATATTCCCTTTTTAAGGCATACACGCTCTGGGGCGATCGCTTGGAAGTATGTGGCGTCCTCGAAGGCACATACAAGAGAGAACAAGATACTTGAACGACCGAGGAATGACTCTACTCTGGGCCTCACACATCCATGTGCCCTGACTCTGCACCTTATATGGCCCCTACAGCAAGATGCGCCTTTACAACCTTAGGCAAGTTTATATGCACTTGTTAATTTGAGCCGGAGCACCCACCGGCACTCCTTTCTGGCGATCGGAGCTTTATTCTGCTGCAAGCGTTAAAGCAAACGTCTGACTGGTAGACCTAAGGGGACACAAGAAAGGCAGGCTTACATCTACTGAAGCTCGTGGCTACCAATTAACCCTGGAGGCCTGTCGCTGTCCACACAGACCAAGGCATTTGTTTACGTGATTCTGCTAACAGTCAGTGGTGACGAACAAGTTACTTACCTTCAGTAACGATATATCTGTAAGAAACAGTAGTTAGTATTAGATTCCTTACCTTAGAATATCCCCAGGCGTCAGTCTGGATCCGGAAACTTTTGCGTAGCAGTACCCCTGCGCGTCGGTAGGCGTCGTCTGCAGGCGTCCCCTGCGGCTCCGCGTCCGTCGTCGGCGTCGTGCGCCGTGATGACGTCGCTGGAGTATATAGACGCCGCCTCCGCGCGCTGACGTCAGTTCTTTGTACACAGCTTTTCCGCGCCAGAACACGCAGAGCCATGTGAGAACCAACACTGGTGCCATTTGAAACTAGGGCCCTGAAAGGGATGTCCTTAACCCTAGGTATCAGTTCGCAGAACGGGGAGGATGGGTGGGGCGGTAAGGAATCTAATACTAACTACTGTTTCTTACAGATATATCGTTACCGAAGGTAAGTAACTTGTTCATCTGAAAGAAACAGGTTAGTATTAGATTCCTTACCTTAGAATAGATACCCCAGCAATACCAACCCCGGAGGTGGGTCTGCGAACCAATACAATCCTACACCAGAAAGTCCTGGAGGACCGAACGGCCAAAGAAGCCATCCCTCCGGACTTGACTGTCCAGGCAGTAGTGCCTCGCAAAGGTGTGCGGCGAGGCCCACGTAGCCGCCTGGCAAATGTCCTGCAAAGGGACTCCCCGGCCCAGGGCAGTAGTAGCCGCCGTGGCCCGAGTGGAATGGGCCCTCAGCCCAACAGGAGGCTCCTTCCGAGCCAAAGAGTAGCACGCTTTGATGCACCGAGAGATGGTCCGTTTATGTACCGCCCGTCCCTTCTTCGCACCCACGTAGCCAACAAATAGTTGGTCATCCACCCGGAACTGGCGTGTGCGATCCATATAAAATAAAAGCGCACGTTTTGGGTCCAGACGATGGAGCCGCTCTTCATCCTTTGAAGGATGCGGAGGCGGGAAGAAGGAGGGTAAGGTGATGGACTGCCCGATGTGAAAAGCAGAGACTACTTTGGGCAGGAAAGAAGGTCTAATTCTCAGAACCACCTTGTCTGGATGAATGGACATGAAAGGAGGTTTGACAGAAAGAGCCTGGAGCTCACTCACCCTCCTGGCAGAGGTGATGGCAACCAGGAAGGCCGTCTTTAAAGTCAGGAGACGGAGAGGACAGGAATGAAGTGGCTCAAAGGGAGCGCACATCAAGAAGGTCAGAACCAGGTTCAAGTCCCACTGAGGCATCACGAACGGAACAGGTGGATACATGTGCGTGATGCCCTTCAAGAATCTCGTTACAATAGGGGACTTGAACAAAAAAGGTTGATCAGGCAGCCTTAGAAAGGCAGAAAGGGCAGAAAGGTAGCCCTTGATAGTGCCCAGAGCAGAGCCCTGCTGGGCAAGAGAGAGAAGAAAGAGGAGAACCTCGGAAAGAGGGGCAGAGAGAGGGTCCACAGCCTTTGCTGTGCACCATGCCACAAATCTGTTCCACCGGCAGGCGTATACCGACTTTGTGGAGGGACGCCTGGCTGCCAGAATCACATCACAAACCTCAGGAGGCAAGTCAAATGGCCTCAACTGTCGACGCTCAATCTCCACGCATGGAGGTGGAGACTGGACAGGTTCGGGTGGAGGACCGTCCCCTGCTGCTGCGACAGAAGGTCCTCCCGAAGGGGCAGGCGGATCGAGGGACCGACTGACATGCTGAGTAGCTCGGGATACCAGTACCTTCGAGCCCAGTCCGGAGCCACAAGGATAACTTGGGCCCGGTCGCGCCTGATCTTCTTCAGCACTCTGGGCAGAAGTGGTATAGGCGGAAAGGCGTACAACAGACCGCAGCTCCACTCGCGCCGAAAGGCGTCGCCGAGCGAGTGCCGTCTTGGAAACTCCAACGCGCAGAACCGATGACATTGCGCGTTCTCTTCTGTGGCGAATAGATCTAACCAAGGCTCTCCCCATTGCAGAAAGAGGCCTTTCGCCACGTCCGAGTTCAGACGCCATTCGTGATCCACCGAGCACCGACGGCTGAGTTCGTCCGCCCTGGCGTTCAGAGAACCTCCCAGGTGTTGAACCGTCAGAGTCACGCCCTGACGTTCCAGCCATTGCCGGAGACGCAGAGCCTCCTGGCAAAGGGTCCACGACCCCACTCCGCCCTGCTTGTTGCAGTACCACATGGCGGTGGTGTTGTCCGTGAACACCTGCACTACACTCCCGTTGACAAAGGGGAGGAATGCCTTCAGTGCTAGGCGAATCGCCCGCAGCTCCAACATGTTGATGTGGAGCCGGGACTCCGCCGGAGACCAGATGCCTCTGATCTCCGCCTCTCCCAAGTGGCCTCCCCAGCCCTGGAGGGGCGCGTCCGTCACAACAACGTGCTCCGGTTGGGGAAGGGAGAGGGATCTGCCTCTGACCCAATCGCGGTCCGTAAGCCACCACTGCAACTGTCTCGCAGTGCCCTCCGAGATCAGGACATGGTCGGATTGGTTGCCTTGATGCTGGGCCCACTGAAACTTCAGGTCCCACTGCAGAGCCCGCATCCGCCACCGGGCGTGATGCACCAGAAGGATGCAGGAAGCCATCAGCCCCAGCAGCCGCAGCGTCAACCTGACCGAAACCCGGGAGAACGGCTGAAAGATCGGAATCAGAGCCTGTATATCCCGGACCCGCCGTTCCGGAGGATAAACCCGAAACTGCGCCGAGTCGAGAACCGCTCCGATGAAAAGGAGCTTTTGAGAGGGACACAGGTGTGATTTCGGCACATTGATGGAAAACCCCAGCTCGTGCAGGAGGTCTGCCGTCATCTGAAGGTGGTGGACGACTGTCTGGGGCGAGCCCGCCTTCAACAACCAGTCGTCGAGGTAGGGGAAGACTGAAACCCTTAACCGACGCAGATGAGCTGCGACCACCGCCATCACTTTCGTGAACACCCGTGGGGCGCTGGTAAGGCCGAAGGGGAGCACGATAAACTGAAAATGCTCCTGGCCTACCGTGAACCGCAGGTAACGCCGGTGGGCCGGCAGGACGGGGATGTGAAAATACGCATCCTGCAAGTCCAACGCTACCATCCAGTCTTGCGGGTCTAGAGCAGCCAAGACCTGAGCCAATGTCAACATCTTGAACTTCTCCTTCCGGAGGAAGCCGTTGACGTCCCTTAGGTCCAAGATAGAACGTAGGCCCCCCTTGTCCTTCTTGGGTACCAGAAAGTAGTGGGAATAGCAACCACACCCTACTTCTGGCCCAGGAACGCGCTCGATGGCCCCCTTGGCCAAGAGGGCCGTAACTTCCTCCTGCAGAAGTGTCAAGTGGTCCCCCGACACACGGTGGTTCTGCGGTGGCATGGCTGGAGGAGTGGTCTCGAAGGGGAGGGAGTAGCCCCTTCGGACGAGCTGCAGCACCCACCTGTCCGATGTGATAGTGCGCCAGCGGGAGTGGTGGTGGCGAACCCTGCCACCCACTGGCGTCACATGGGCCTGAAAGCTCGGACTAGGAGGATTTGGAGGCTGATGCTGCGGGGGGAGGTGTGGTCTGACCTCGCCGTTGTCCCCGACCGCCTCCACGGCGGAATCCACGGCCGCCACCGCGTTGAGAAGTGTTCTGCGGTGCGTGGCTGGAAGCACGTGTGGGACCGCCCCTTCCTTGGCCACGAAAGGAGCGAAATGAACCCGTTTGCTGGCGCTGGGTCGAGAGACCCAAGGACTTGGCCGTGACCCTGGAGTCCTTGAAGCGCTCCAGCGCGTGGTCCGCTTTGTCGCCAAACAGGCGACTGCCATCGAACGGCATGTCCATCAAAGTATTTTGGACATCCGCCGAAAAGTTGGCGGACCTCAGCCAGGCGTGGCGACGAATCGCCACCGTCGTGGACATCGCTCTGCCCAGCGAGTCGGTCGTATCAAGACCACACCTGATGGAATATCGTGCTGCGTCTCGGCCTTCAATCATAGCCTTGCCGAGCTTTGCCCGTACCTCCTGCGGGCATTCCGGCAGACACTCCGCGACCGTATCCCACAGAGAGTGGGTGTAGCGGCCCAAGAGGCATGCGGTGTTGCAAGACCGCAGTCCCAAACTCAGGGACGAGAAGACCTTTTTCCCATACTGGTCGTACCTCTTTGATTCCCGGTCGGGCGGGGCCGACGGTAATGCGGTCTGGGAAGTTGAGGCCTGGATCACCAGACTCTCAGGGGTGGGATGGGTGGACAGGAACTTGGGGTCGTCCGGACACGGACGGTGGCGTCTGGCCACGTTCCTATCAACAGGCGAACCTGAAGCGGGCCTGGACCACGTGCCCAAAAGAACGTCTGTCAAGGCTTCGTTGAACGGCAGCAGAGGCTCCTGTGGGCATGACTGCGGTTTGAAGACCTCAGTGAGGATGTTAGGCCTCACGACCGTGACGGGGAGCTCAAGGTGTAAAGCCTTGGCAGCCCTCATCAACACCACTGAATAAGCAGCCCCAGCCTCCGAAGCCACAGTAGGAGGCGAGACAAAGCCAGGGTTAGGAGAGTCGTCCAGACCACTGGCGTCACCCAAATCACCTGTTCAGTCCACGTCGTACTGACACTCGCGTGACAGAGGGTCCTCAGACCCCTCCCAACCCTCTCCGTATTCTACATCATCCCCATATTCGGAGTCAACAATGTAGACCGGCTCCTCGGGGTTCATGGGCCCCATCGGCGTCGGACTCGGCGTCGGGCGACGCCGGTCCGACTCCGTGTCCGGAGTCGGAGAGGAAAGGGGGACGGCGCCGCCCGGAGCCGGCGCCGGAGCACCGGCGCCGCGCGGGGGCGGCGTCGGGGGCAACCCCGATGGAATCGGCGCCGGTAGACCAGCCGGCGTCGACCCTGAAGAACCCTGCGGCGCCGGGGTCGGAGCCGCCGGCGGCGTCGGAGCCGGAGCACCCGACGGCGTCGGGGCAGGGACACCCGGACCGCTAGGGCCCCCAGACGGGAGCACAGGGCCCGAAGGCGCCGTAGGCCCCGCCGGAGGAGACAGTGCCCTCATGGCCATGAGGAACTCCTCTATCTCCTCACGCGACGCGCCGTGCCCAGGGACCGGAGGGTATGGAGCAGGCCGCACCGGCGACTCACGCGGAGCCGGGGTCACCCGAACCCCCGGCCGCATCGCGCGAGCGTCGGGGGGAGTCGGGGGTACGATGACGACGCCCCGACTTCTTGTGTTTCCTACCTGAGGAACCAGAGGAATGGTGACGACTTCCGAAGCGTTCGCGATGGCTCCGCGACCGCTCCCTCGACCGCCCCCTCGACCTCCGGCCGGACCGGGACCGCTCATGACGTGGGGCCGACAACTGCAGTTCAAGTAGCTTGCGGGACCGCTCCCGCCTAGCCTTACTCGTCAGGGCCCGGCAATCGACGCAGTCGTCCACGGCGTGGTCGGGGCCTAGACACCGGAGGCAGAGTCGGTGATGATCCGTGACCGACATCGTGCGGTCACAGCCGTCACAGTTCTTAAAACCGGGCATCCTACCGGCACCGAAATAAGAAGCAAAGATTCACAAAAAACTTTGGTCAAAAGACCCGAGTACTGCACTTCTCGGATCTGCGCTAGCTGGCGCGGAAAAAAGAAGAACTGACGTCAGCGCGCGGAGGCGGCGTCTATATACTCCAGCGACGTCATCACGGCGCACGACGCCGACGACGGACGCGGAGCCGCAGGGGACGCCTGCAGACGACGCCTACCGACGCGCAGGGGTACTGCTACGCAAAAGTTTCCGGATCCAGACTGACGCCTGGGGATATTCTAAGGTAAGGAATCTAATACTAACCTGTTTCTTTCAGATATCACCGCCTGGGAAGAGTCTCATCCGTGCCATCCTCTGAATAGTTTATGTTTGCGCACTTCATTCTAACTATGCACTTGCCATTTGTCAGACCCTCCAGCTTATCGCGATTTCGCGATTTGCAAAAAAAAATCGCGAAATTTGCATCTTTGTGCAAATCCCGCGATTTTTGGCAAACCGGCCGCGAAATCCGCCGATTGGACGGGAGACGGGAGCCGGGAGCCAATACGTCTCTCCTCTCGTCCCTCGTCCTTCTCTCCCAGTTATATTGCGGCGGCGGCACTTCCAGGATTTCGCGGCGGACACAGGGGACACCACAGAGAAGCAGCAAGGGAGCAGGCAGCAGAGACGACACCCACCCGAACCAGGAGGCAGAGGAGGGGAACAACTACCCGACCCGACCCGACACGACGACGAGGCGAGACCCGATCAGGGATCAGGTACGCTGGCTGCTACTGTGCTGTGGGGGCCCGCCGCAGAGCAGACGGGGCACGCGGCGGGCCCCGGGGGGCCAAAATCCCATATTTGTTTATTTATTTTGGTGCTGTGCGGGCCTGCCGCACACGGGGCACACGGCGGGCCCCAGGGGGCCCAAATTTCCATCTGTTGCCTTCCCTGTGGGGGCCCGCCGCACACGGGGCACGCGGCGGGCGCCGGGCTGCAGAATTTCTTTTTTTTTACTTTGTTGTGGGGGCCCGCCGCACAGGGGGCACACGGCGGGCCCCCGGCGGCAAAAATTCTCTTTTTTTACTTTGTTGTGGGGGCCCGCCGCACACTGGGCATGCGGCGGGCCCCGGGGGGGCCAAAATTCCATATTTTTTATTTATTTTGCTGCTGTGGGGGCCCGCCGCACACGGGGCACGCGGCGGGACCCGGGGGGGGCCAAAATTCTTTTTTTTTACTTTGTTGTGGGGGCCCGCCGCACACTGGGCACGCGGCGGGCCCCGGGGGGGCCAAAATTCCATATTTTTTATTTATTTTGCTGCTGTGGGGGCCCGCCGCCCACGGGGCACGCGGCGGGCCAAAATTCTTTTTTTTAACTTTATTGTGGGGGCCCGCCACACACTGGGCACGCGGCGGGCCCCGGGGGGGGGGCAAAATTCCATATTTTTTATTTATTTTGCTGCTGTGGGGGCCCACTGCACACTGGGCACGTGGTGGGCCCCGGGGGGGACAACATTTTTTTTTTTTACTTTGTTGTGGGGGCCCGCCGCACACTGGGCACGCAGCGGGCCCCGGGGGGGCCACAATTCCATTTGTTGCCTTTCCAGTGGGGCCCGCACACAGGGCACGCGGCGGGCCCAGGGGGCCCACATTTCATTCCTTGGGCCCAAAGTCCATTTTTCTTTCTTTCCGGTGCTTTTTGTCACAGGGTTGCCCACAGATTAATTCATATTTTAGCTGTGCAGGTTTTATCAGCATTATTTCCCCACCACTTTCAACTGTAGATGTTAGGTGGATTTTGAAGCACTTGACTTGTATTTACCACATCTTGAAATGTGCTGCATGATCTTGGTATGTTTTCTCTTTGTGCAGGTTATGCAATGTACTCTGGGTGTGCATTCGTTTCTACTGACTACAAACTTAAATTGATTTGATATATATATTTCAATTGCTGTCCAAAATATCTGGGGCATGCAGTGAAAGGCTCAAACAATAAGATATCTGTGTTTGTTGTCGAAAACCCCCCAAAATAAAATGCCGCTAAATGCCGCTAAATTTCTATTTTTGTGCAGCTAAATTTTCATTTTTGTGCCGCTAAATTTGCCAATCCATGCCTCTATATCCTGGGGGGTCTGATTTGTGTCTGCAAGCAGGAGGGCTAACCGAGCACAAGTGAAGCAGATGCTTTGCCCCAGTGTGCACATCAGCCCAGTAGCTCTTGAAATGATGCAGGTCCCCACCGGTCAGGGCTTTAAGCCATTCGATGGTGATGCCCTGGGTCCTGCCAGATCTCAAAGCGACCTTACAAAAAACAAGTATTAAAAATGCAATAGGTCTCGCCTTTAATTAAGTTAAAGCCATTTGCTTTGCTATACAATACCATTAGCAAAGCAAATGGCTTTAACTTAATAAAAGGCGAGACCTATTGCATTGAATGCTTGTTTTTGCTGTTGTAACTGCTATGAACTTCTAGGGGATATTCCAAGCCCAGCTTCACAGAGCGGGTATCATGTTGACAAAATAGCCATCAATCACCCCACCAGCACTCACATCGGAGACGTTTCTGTACAGTATGTCATGGGTGACAGGCAACAGAAGAGTGCGAGGAGTGGGCGGAGCTCCCTACTGTACGTCTGAACTTTAGGCGACCCGACCGGGTGTCCGTTTGTGAAGTGCGCCCAAGGCACAACCGCAATGCAGCATGAGCAGCACAATATAGTCATCTGTATACGTCAACCACTAAATGCTGTTTGTTTTCTAGAAATAGTTAGCGCCGGTCGCACGAGAGAGAGTGAAAGGCGAAGACGGCTGCATGAGAGTGAAGCATAAATAAAGTCAACAGAGTGACAACCCTGAGGGAGGCCATCCTCAAAACTGTTCACACGCTCAGTTATTTCACCAAAATGTTCCCCCAGTCATGCTTTAATAACAAGTAAAGCAACAGCATTGGCCACTCGAAGAGTCTCCGTGATCAGGCAACCACGATACAAAAGCTGCGTTATCAGAAGCGAGAGCGCGCAAGCTAATTAAAGTAAACAAAGATGGCGTTGGGCTGTCCACATGCACGTGCATTTTTTTGTCCCTCCGTACGCGTGCACATCTTGAATCGATTACAAAAGTCACTTGCAAGGCGAGAGCAGCGCTGCGCGCTGCTAACACCAGGCGAGACCTAAAAAATGGACATTGAAATGGGTTTACGCAGCAGAGACTAGCACCGGGCTGAACAAGGAGAGTGTGGTACTCGGAATTACTGGGCACGAGCATCTGTCCTCCAATGAAGCTGCCACTTAGGGAGAATCTTCTGTTGCAGCAGAAAGGCAGCGCCCTGCACCCAGGCTGCATAACTTAGATCTCCATGCTTGATGACTGAGCGCAGCAGTTAACACCCTTCAACCTTCATCATAAAGTTGTGGATGTCATGTTGGCAGGGAGGCCTCCTTCCACAACACCAATGTATGCCGGTCATTGGGACAAATTTGAGGATTGGTGCTGCACTCAACCAACTACAAGAGAAGTTTTCGTTAGTTTCATGGTTTGTTCTTTCACTGGCCTAATAAGGACTTGCTTTGGCACTGTTAAGGTCCACATGTCTGCTGAATTTTTTTGTGGTTGTCAGATGAGCCCTCTTTATTTAAATCATCCGATGTGATGAGATTTTTCAAAGGTTTTTCAATTTTTTCGCCAAAACCCTTTGCGATGCCACAGTGGGACTTGAACTTAATCTTCACTTTTTTATGTGCCCCACTTCCATGCATTAGGAGCCACATAAGCAAAGGACCTCCCACTCTATATTTCGTAAGTGCCACTTGGCTTCCCTTCTGACAAAAAGAAAGCTGGGCAACCAGTATACACATGTCTACAGTAAGATGCCTGCAGCTTCATTTAACAGTGTCCATTTTATCAGACCATTTGAAAAAAACTGCATTCCCCTTTCCCAAAGAGAAGGTTAGGGACTACTGATTCCAAATAAGAGTAGCCAGGGCTGCCGAGACTGCTCCACACAAGACAGCCAATTTGATTACCAAAGGGCAAGGTGCGCCAGGGAGAAAACTTGCCCTTTCCAGATCAGTACAACTCCAGCTCGGGGGCTATGAACTTAAGCCTGTTTAGCACAGATACATTATTTTCAGAAATAAGATTATTACTAGCCATTGGCAACAAATTGACACTTTTCAAATGGAAAAGCTCCCCATATATTTCTTTTTACACATGGTGGGCATGGATCTATTGTATCAGAAGTGTTCCAGAAAACCCACGTCCTATCATCATCCAAAAAATCGTGGGATTCGCTAGTTAAGTGTTTACAAAAGAACACCCCCCCCGCGAAGGGCTGCTATATCACTCTGTAGAGAACAGTGTTTTCCCGCCGGTATGTCCTGTAGCAAACAAATCTTTTCTTTTTTAGTCTCCAATAGTCATGGATTATCTAGCTACCTCTTGTATCCTTCGTTCCTTTCCCCCCTTTTCTACCCCCTCTTTTTAGTTGAGTTATTAAGAAAATTCCTATATTGTTGTTTCCAGGGAATTTTGATACACAAAATCGCCATAAATGTCTAACTTCAGTTGTGTTGATGGTTTCAGCATTATAGCAACAGTTTGCATATATGATGATTGACACCCTCTTTTGTGACCCTGTCAGTACTGCACTAACTCATGTCACAGATATTTATCACAACTGTGTGTTGCACCACCAAACTCATGATCCAAAGAATAATTTGGTCCATCCAATGTTGTTACTATTACATTTCGTTATTCTCCTTTTTCTCAGTCTAAGACGATTGCTGGCGTCCCGAGGTTGAAAACTCCTATGGCACAGGAGCCAATCATTATCGACTTACCATGGATATAGAGGGTACAGTCTGACTGCGGAGTTACAGATAGTTTGAACTTCGCAGTGCAATTGCATTTCAAAACAGAGTTAAAAACTAGAAATTCATATCAAATAATGAGCCCTGATGAAGTCCTCTGAAGCGGTATGAAACGTGTTGGCTGTTTGGCCTTTTTTTATTGATAAAGAAATTTAATAGTAACAACATTGGATGGGCCAAATTATTCTTTGAATCTTGAGTTTGGTGGTGCAACCCACAGTTATGATAAACTTTACTTTGGTTGTGAAGTCTGCTCTGTAGATACAGCGGGAGCAGGGGTGGTGCACACCATTGAAGTTTGATACTCCAAGCATTGGACTTTCTATGGGATATTTGTGTGGGAAACTTTTGTTTCTTCCTTAGGGGCAGGTGCGTCACATACACATTTGGTGTGTATGTTTGGGTTCGCAGTTTCCTTTTTGTATTGCATGTAACAGATATTGTTAATCCACTTCTCTGTACATGCTTGACTGCAATGATAGATGCATCCATACTATACTGAGATGCTATATTCTCAGCCTTTTTTCTCAATGAACACTTCTGAACTGTAAAATCAGAAAAAGGGTGTGAGACACCCCTCCACACTCTCTCCTATTTGCGATTCAGCAAGGACTGCCCAAACAATTTGTTGAGCTGGAAATAATTTTTCGATGCGTTAAAGGGCTTTTGTATATTAAGAAGAGCCCTAAAATTGCTATCACTGCGATTTTGTGAATCGCTGGGTTTTTGACTGAAAAAGGGCTTTGTACATCGAGCCCACATTACTCAAAATGCCATTCGTAGAAGGCTCAGTTCGGAAAAGGCATAAATGCACTCCCTCCTACACATAAGGCCAAGAAACAGAACGCTGGAACACCTGCAGTAAAAAAAAGAAGGAAATGCTCTCATGACAACTCTTAATACTGCCAACTAATTTCATATCCAAAATGGAAATCATAATTTCCAAGACAGAAGTGAAAGTCCTCTCCAACATTTCAAAAGATGTCCAAAAAGCCTTCTGCTAGCAAGTGGATCCAGTCGAAACCAGTTCTAGCTTGTTCAGCAGGACATTCATCCCGGGATTAAACATCACTTTGCAGAAGTGCTCACAATGTAAAATGGTGGTCTCGCTAACAAAATATTATGCATTACTGTTAGAAATGGGGGCCTCTAGTTGGCTAGGGTTTGCACCTTTGTCCAAGTAGGGACCCTTCCTTTTAGTCAGGATAAGGGAGATACACTCCTAAAATAACCCCAGCTCACCCCCTTGGTAGCCTGGCACGAGCAGTCAGGCTTATCTTAGAGGCAGTGTGTAGAGCATTTGCACATAATTACTCACACTAGGTACGGTCTTAACCAAGCTAAAGACACAATTGTATTAACCCATGTCAAGAGAAAAAATCTAGCGTGTTGTGCAAAGTAGGGAGATCCTTTTTTAAGGACGAGAACCCTCACTCACCCGAATGTGACCTGCTTCATCATAGGGTTTCCTCCCCACACTGGGGCCGCAAGGTCCCCAGTGTGGGCTTTAACTCTCCAAAAAGGATGGAAGAGGAGCTGAGGTGTTTTATTTGTTTGTTGGTAAGAGGGGACCAAAAAACACAGTGAGTGAGGGGCAGGGTGCAAAAAACAAAAAGTAAGTGTGTGAAAATTGGTAAAACGGTCTCCAGGAAACCAAATGACTTTATTGTGCGGTGTCCTGGGGAAGCATTAAAAACTAAAAGGAATAGTGGTTAGCAACAAATATACCCCTAATATTGGGTCAACATGATTCTGCCCTCTGTTAGACCCCCAACAGGGTTCAATGGGCATTTGTCAGGACCGAAATTGCAATTAGTCACCCCACATAAAGAACATAAAAATAATGTGTACACAAGAAACAGAGGTTTATACTGGCCCCCAAAGATTGGTAGCCGTATACAGAGAATTTTGTGGAATACGTGGTCTCATCTGTAAAAAATAGAAAACAAAACATAACCAGAATTCTTCCAGTTTGTCTGCACAAATAATCTTAAAACAACAGAAAAGGAGAAAAGGAGAAAGATCCCTAAACACCAGTAATCCCAAAGGAGGGGTACCCTTTGGCTGAAGAGAGGTAATCGAACACAAGTGACCAGGTAATCTCTAAAATATATTTTTTCAGACCCCTCGGATTACTAGTGTTTGGGGATCTTTCATCTTTTCCTATTGTTTTAAGATGCCTCTGTATATTCTGAGTTTGGGCATACTAAACTTTATTTTCCTATCTGGTCCCAATGGGAAGTTATATTTATAAGACATCATAAATTAACTCCCATGCTTTCCTATGGCCAGGTAGCCTTTCAATAGTGAAAAACGAAATTGTCAGTATTTCACTATCAGGATATGCCACACACAGCAGGGCATGTCCTACCTTTCACCTACACTGCACCCTGCCCACAGGGGTACCTTGGCCCTACCTTAGGGGTTACTCACATGTAAGAAAAGGGATGGTCAGTGCCTGGCAAGTGGGTGTCCTTACCAAGTCTACATGGCCGTACTGGACTGCACACAGACACCTCAGTGACAGGTCTGAATTACCTTTGAAGGGCTGCATGTGTGGGTGGCACAACCAGTGCTGCAAGCCCACTTACAGCATTTGATTTACAGGCCCTGGGCACACACAGTGCACTGTGCTTAGGACTGACTAGTAAATCATAAAACCAATCATGGAATCACCAATCAATAACAACAATTTACAACAGGAGCACTGGCCCTTTAACACTGAACAGCATTGAGAAAGTGCGCAGAGACACTAAACCAGCAAAAACAGTCAAAACCGGGAGGTAAGAAAACAAAAAGACAGGGGAAACACGGAAAAAGATGTAAAGTCTAACAATTACTTAAAGAGCAAAACAGGCACTTTGCTAACTGACTGTACCAATTTCTTAATTTATTAGTGTCTCCGGTTCACATACAAAGTTTGAAACTATAGGTTCTTCTGGAGGTTTTTGTCCCATAGGAATGTGTCTTAAGGGGTGGTAGCTAACAAGTGATCCCCTTCTCTAATGACAAGTAATCAAAAGTGACTTTAAGTACCTAGTGTGTTATTCTTGGCAGGTCTCAATCTGAAATTTTGCACTGTATAGAAGTCCTGCGCTCTGTTGAAAGAGGTTGCTTTCAGAATTCTGTGTTTTATATTATTAGTGATCTGTATTTAATGGGCTTTATTCTTCTTTTATCACTATGTATTCATTTGTGATCAAATCTGCGTACTTTAATTGTTCTGTGAATTAAAATAAAGTAATAATGAAGGATAACAGAAAATAACCCTTTTTATTGCCTCCCGTGGTTGTGTCGATTTTTCTTTTCCCCGGACTCTATGACTATAGTATCACTGGTTCCTTATGCACTGGATAACATGCCTGAAGTTTCAAATGCACACACAAGCTCGCTTACCTGTACATCCTTGTATTTGTCTCGTAAATCCATCAGCCGGTGATAAGCTTTAATAGCCTCTTTAAACTCTCCCACATCTGTGCAGGTGAGGATATAGTTTTCCCATATCTGCCAGTGTTCGTAGTTGCATTTGATTGCTTCCTGCAGTGTTCGAAAAGCTTTCACTCTGGTTAAAAAAGTTGAAACAAATATGTAGTTCAGTTGAAGACTGAATTAGAGGTTCATTATTGACAATGGCCCAAACAAACATGATATTGCGAATACAATTTCTTAATAAAAAAAGAATGATCACATGTCTGTCTGGCACAATTTTGCAGTAAGACCGGTTTCCCTGGTCGGTTCTGTTTTTAGGTCTGGCTAATTCAGCATCAGCTGGGCACTAGAACCCATGTAATCGTAAAAAGTAAGAATAAAAAAATGGCTGTGCTTTGGTCTGTGAAGGGCCCCATTGTAGGGAGATACTGGAGATCAGGAGGCTGTGGAATGTGTGTTTCCCCTGCTTTTCAGCTTTCTTTGGGACTTTTCCCTGAAAGCCTATGTGTGTTTCCACATTGTCTCCTCATGGAGAGCTCTCTCTTGTTTCTGTCCCTCCTGGAAAGCTGTCTGAGCAGCAATATTACATTTCAGCTTCACAAGCTGCTTTTTTAACAGCATTGAGCAAGAGCAGAGCAGCACATCACTACACTGGCAGGCAGGGGCTCTCCACATGGACATCGCAGTATAGCCCCGCTGTTTTCTGTGTGGAATGTACTGATGCAGAGATGTGGAGGCAGTCCCCTTCAGTTCTCTCCACGCCTGTTATGCCCGCTCCCACTGCAGAGCCCGCCTTAGTTTCCATGTTTTTTCCGATTGGGTTAGTTAGCAGAAGGCAGTGTCTCCCTCGTTCCCAAGTGATGGGCGGGGGATGGTCACACCGGGCAATGGGTAAGGCGGTGAGGCGAAGTTTTCTCTCCAGAGGAGCCTTTGAGGTAGCAGTGACCATTGTTGGTTTACTCACACCATGAATCCAAATGTCTTATTTACCCTCAGGGAGCAGGACGGATTTGGAGGGAAGCCTGCCTGCCATGGTAGTGCCACTGCCTCCTTCATGGGGTCTTGGAGCCACAGATTTCAAGATAGACGTGAGTCCCCTGTGGCCCACTTCTCTTCCCCTGTGACAGGATTGGGGCCTTCTGTTTCTGTGGAGTGTGTTGTGAGAAGGACCTGCAGGTTCCCCCCTGATTAAGACCAGGCTCCTTGGGATTCAGGAGAGGTGGGTGCAGTTGTGCATCTCCCATTCTCATTCTATGCCAGGATACAGTGTTTCAACAAATGCAAGTGTATGGTCTCCTCTGATGCCCCCTCATTAGAGTGGCCTTGAAGTTTGGTCTTATAAGGTCAAAGTGCAGGAACACCTGCCCCTCCCTCCATAACCGCCTCAAGCACTGGAAAATGAGGCGCACAGCCCAACACCAACTCAGGTGCTTGTTTGTGGCTTTCTCATGACCTCTTTATCAGCTTACCCTGCGAGCCCAAGCTCCTGGTAATACTACAATGACTTACCGGCAATTCCATTATTCTGAGCTATTTCTTCCTCGTTACAGTCCTTTACCAAATGAGGAGGTCACTTCGTCTCACAGAGCCATAGTTACTAGTCCTTTGTCAGTATCACCTTCCCAAACGAATATGAACTGTTGCGCACTCATTAAGGTTCTGTCTCTTCACTTGACCATTCTGTTATCGTAAGCTATTCTCCAATAACAAACCTAGACCTGGAGATTACTCTCCCAAGAAAAGGGGGGCTAGGGTGGGTGTAACCAACTGCAAAGAGGTAGAAATAATTCACAGTAATTGACTAACTGGTAGGCAATTATGGCAACACCTTCCTCGTTACAGTCCTATACCAAATGAGTAATGCAAAGCTTTGTGGGTAATCGAGGCTAAATATTGCCTTGATCAGGAATCACATCAGCCAAATCATGAATGCCATAGTGTCCATTTGAATGAAGAGGGCCCCAAAAATCAAATTCATAGCCACTGAAAGAACCTTGGAACCAAAATTCCCACAATGCAACCCCCACACTGAATCCGATAATGTTTAACAAACATTGAAGGCGATGCCCAAGTTGCACCTTGTAAATTTCCAAAACTGATTTTCACTGAACCTCTGCCCATGGGGGAGACATGCATCATGTTGATCTTACCCATCAAGGATTGAATTGGAGATTTTAATCCTTTGCTGACAGGGCCAACATTAAAAAAACACATTTTCCACCTACCTGAAAGAAGAATTTTTCTTGATATAAATAAGAATTGGTCTCTTCATATCCAAGGGATGAGATGACAGTTGATCAGAAGAGGAGTCAATAACCAACTCTGGGAAAATCACCTCTTGTCACTCATTTGGTTTAAAGTTTGGACTAGTTCTCATCACAAGTCTGTCAGAAAAAATGTCAAATAAGGGGATCTGAAATACAGAGATCCTAATTCCCTAACCTCCGTGCTGAGATGACGGCAACTAAAAAGAAGACTTACACTTCAAAAAGTGTAGACTGGACAACTCCAGTGGTCCAAGGGAGCTTTCTGTATCAACTCTAGCACCAGATGCAAACCCCAGACTAGACACCTTCTTTTTCATTGATGGTATTGGAACAGAAAAACCCCTCAGCAGCCTGCATACATAAGACTCAAGGGAGCCTATATACCTTGCCAAGGTTGTCTAAATGCCTTAATGGCTACCCACTGAAGCATCAGGGTGGCAGGAGAAAGGCATGAGTCAAAATCATCTAGAAGAATAAAAAGAATCTTTAGCCCCTAAAATGAGGTAGGACATACATATTTGGGGATAAACCACTTTCCAAATGACTCCCAATAGACCCTCACCTAGAACCATGGATGCTACTGCTAAGTCACTTGAAAATCCTCTTTTCTACAAATTAACCTCTTAACTTTCAAACCCACAATGTGAGCTTGGACAGGGACATCAGATGTCGGGATTGATTAAAACAAGGAGATAACACAAAGAAAGAACTAATTTCTGACCCCTTCCCATCTGACAAAGAACAGGAAACCAAGACAAGCAAGCCAAGTGGGATCAATCATTATCACCAATGCCTACTCTGTCTTGATTTTCATTAATATTTTTGGAAAAGGGGGAACAGCATAAAGATGGCCTGCGTGCCATGGATAAGACATTGCATCCATAGCCGAGGCCTCCACCTTCCTGTACCTGAAGAAGAATTTCTGGCACAACACATTCTCCATGGTCACAAATAGATCTGGTAATGGAAACCCCCCAGCCCTGCAAATGTTTCTGAACCACATTGGATTGGAACCTGATTTGATGGAAGAAAACCCTGCTGAGTTTGTCCTCCAACATATTCTCCTTTCTCTTTATATATACTGCTGTGAGGGAAGGTACATTCCGTTTTGACCATCTGAAAATCAGCTCTGTTCTGTCGGCTAGACAGGGTGCATCCCTCTGCCTGTTCAGATAAGATTGCGTCATTATACTGTCCATTATTATCACCATTGAACAGCCAAGAGTCTGTTGAAAAAAAAAAGGCAAATATGTTATCCTTCACTCTCTTCAGTTCCTTCCAATCAGAAAAATGTTTGATCATCTGCAAAGGCCATCTGCCCTTGAACACTTGAGTGTCCAATATTGCTCCCTATCCATACCTATTTGTATCTGTCATGATAACTTGAGTCTGGGAAGGAGTCAAATATGTCTTGGTTCTTAAATGCAAGGGGTTAAGCCACAGGTTCACTTCTTGAATCACCTCCTGTGACAATAGAAGAAGAGTATTCTGGTCCATTGATACTAGATGCCACTGTTTCAGAAAGTGTCAGACAAATACTCCCAGATGAAATATCGCCCAATTGATAACAACTAGCGCTGCAGCTACAGCACCCTGCACCTGCTGCCAGCTTCATGCTGTTCATACCGCTATGGCCTTGCAACTAGAAAATATGACTCTGTATCTTCAACTTCCTTGTTTCTGGCAGGAGAACCATCCACACATCTTTACAAAACATTGCTCCAATAAATTCCATTAACTGTGATGAAATCAGGTTTGATTTTTTCCAATTTATTTCAAACGTATGATCATGCAAAGGACTAAGCACCTTCTGAAGATGATCCCTAGTCTGCTGAATCCAGGGGGGAATGAATCATCCAATCATTCAACCATGGGTGTATTGATATACCCTTCTTGTGCAACAGAGTTACCAATGGAGCCAACGCCTTAGTGAACACCCTCAGTGCTCTTTTTTGACCAAATGTGAGAACAAAGAATTGAAAGTGGCGACAAACCACAGGGACTTCTTATGCTCTTGATAAATCAGTATGTGGAGACAAGCAGCTGCAAATCCAACTTCAACATAAATTCTGTTTTGGAACCAAATGAATAATCCTCTGAAGGCATTCAGTTTTGAAATAAATTGTGGATCCCCATCTGTGCACTTACTTCAGGTCTAGACCCAGCCGGCAACCACCTGTAGCTTTCTCCACAAACAACCGGATTGAGTAGATTCCTGAGCCTTTCTCTTCTCTCTTACTGGAAGAACTGTCTTTTTCCTGAAAAGATCTTGTACTCTCACCCAAAAGCCAGAAGCTACTTCCTTGTTTCTCGGGATAGGGATGCACATCTGCTCTGGAGGATTTGAGCAAAAGTCTATACTGTAGCCTTGCTTGACGATATTTACAACACAAAGAAACATCCCATCCTGTTTCCAAACTATCCAAATGTCTCAGACACGACACCCCACCAGTGGGTCAGTGTTTAAAGATCCTTGGTTTTCAGGAGAGCTTAGTGTTTTGGTTAGAAGGATGTTGGTTGGAATTTGCATTCTTGCACTCCTTCTTGGGCTGGAACCGTCTTCTTCTTGACTACCTTTGCGCATCTTGGGAGGAAGATGAGATTGACTTCCATTTATAAGTAAATGCATGCTTACAGTCTTTAAATACTTTTGTGACATTGGAATTAAGCTGTTCTCCATAGAGATATACTCCAGAGAAAGGAATATTTAGCAGTGCAGTGATTTTGACATTTTCAGTTTTCCAATCTCATAACAAAATTTGTCTTCCAGCCAGAATGGAATATCAGCCAACATTGCTGAAGCCCTGAGACAGCCAGAGGAGACATCAGTAGAAATTTGTCTTGAAGCTCCATGTTAATTAGCGTGTCAAAGCAGTCATTCCCTTCCTGCATGGTTGCAACAAAACCATCAAAAGTCTTGACCAGTGGGGGGCGTGGCCTGACACCGAGAGGAATGGCTGCGTTCTGAAGCGGCTCATCGGCCCTCGCCTAACTTTCCGCTCCAGATCTGATGCCTGCACACCCCTTTCACTCTGCACCTAAAGGGTATGCCCTGCTGACCACCTGGACGTAACTGGCCTCTTCTCCCGGCCACCACAAAGCCCGTGACGGCGGCTGCTTTCCGGGGCTCCACAAGCCCTGAGCCCTCAAGATGGCGATCGCGGCCGCCGACCAGAATGCTGCCTGACTCCGGGACTGCTACTGGAGTCTGGACGCCGCCTTCGCAGTGATCCGGCTGCGACGGAGATGCGGAAGGCGAATACCTGCGAATTCGAGAGGACCCCGTCTCCCTAGCTTTAAGTGAGTGGATGCCCAGACTGGAGAGAGCAGCCCCCCCCCCTGACATCCAGGGCGATATTCACTTGAGTCCCCAGCTTTGGGCCTGCCGCCGGGGACTGCCTCTCATCACCTGAAAACCTTTCTGACTGCCCGTCTTGGCCCCCCCACACTGCGCCACGGAACCGGCATATCTCCCGATCCCCTACAACGCGCGGTGAGACACGCGCACTGGGACCTGCCACTTTGAGACGCCGCCTCGGCCACGCACAAGCAAGGACTGGGCCTGGCAATTACTGGTGTTGTGCGCACGGCCTGGTACTGAGCTCCCGCATGGACTGCCTATGTACATCTCGACTTTTGGTGGCAGTTTGAGATAGTGGGGCCCTGACCAAGCAAGCACTGCTTTTCATTGAGGATCCTTCTAACGTGGCCTGGTCCTAAGACATTCCTCCCTCCCTCTCCTGGGCTGACCTGCCTGAACTCTCCGGCGCGAGGCACTTGTGGACATAACCTGCTCACTACATCGCAGTAAGTGACGAGCTCTTGCCTCCCCCGGCCACTAGTGTTTGCTGTGCTCTCTCTGTTCCTGGTTGCACTTGGGATTTGGAAGCCCTGGTGGCGGCGAACCGAGGACGGGGGTGACTGATTGCCCGGGCAGGTGCCTTTTTCCTAACTGTTTGCATTTTTATCCGCGACACCGGACCACAGGGTGCGGATTAGCTTTTAAGATGGCTTCTAATAAAGGCAACAGGCCGTCCACCCAGCGGCAGATTAATAAACTTTCGTGGGGCTCCAAAGGGGACAATAAGGAGACCAACCCCGAGCCACCGCCTAAGCATGCTACCCCCCCCACCTGCAGTACGACCACCCACACTGGAGAACGTGATGGAGGCGATAGCAGGTGTCCGCTCTTCTCTAGAGACCCGCATAGACTCTGTGAACATAGAGGTCACCCTGTTACGGGCAGATCTCCGCAAGATGGACTCCAAAGTTAGGGACATAGAGGTCAAGACTACAGCGCTCATGGACGACACCTCCACCCTCCAGCAACAGGTGACCCAACTTCAAAAACAACAGCAGCAAATGGGGGAGCTTCTCGATGATTACGAAGGATGCGCTAGGCGCAATAACCTTCGCCTCCTGGGGGTTCCGGAAGGAATGGAGGGGCCGGCTGCTGATCTCTTTGTCGGGAATTTGATTCTGAAACACCTCCAGCCGAAACAGCTGTCTAACTATTTCTCCATTGAACGGGCGCACAGGGTCCCAGGTGGCAGTCCTAGGCCGGGCGCTCCCCCCGCCCTATAATTGCTAGAGTATTTAATTTCCGTGATCGGGATGTCATCTATTAGACGGCGCGAGCGGGGCCGCCCCTACATCTGGAGAACGCCCACATCACGATCTTCCCTGACTTCACGATGAAAGTGCAAGCTCGAAGGCGCAGTTTTCTAGACGTCAAGAAGGCCCTACGTGCTAAAAATGTAAAGTACGCTATGCTGTTTCCTGCTAAGTTACATGTGGAGTCGGAGGGCAAAACTTGGTTCTTTGTGTCCCCTGATGAGGTCTGGGACTGGCTCGAGGGCTGGCGTCAATCAGGTACAACTCCGAACAATCGTCGAGAAGCAACCAGTCCCTCTGACCACAACCTGCTTCCTGAGAGCCAAGAACTGTTCACTGATGGAACTCAAGGTGACCAATGACGTTTTTAGTTTTCGACTGCTGGAACTTCTTCTTTGGCCGGCCACATACCTCTTGGTTTGTACTTGTTCCTGGGCTCCATGTGCTTTTTCTCCGGTCCGGACACCATGACCCGTCCAGTTGGTCTCATTGTCTCTTGTAATATGTAAATGTTAACACCGATACAGTTTGATCTCAAATGTGTAAGGCAATACAATTTTGTAGGCTTTGGGCGAGGGCCTCCAGGGCTCTTCAGGCACCCAGACAACGTTTGGAAGGGCGACAGGCACTCTGCCTAGTTGGGGAGTGGATAGTTTAAAGTCCACGGGCAGGGGGACAGGGTGGGGGGTTGGACAGGGAGGGAGGGGGGTTTTGGGGTTTTTTCTTTTGGTTTTGTTGATTTTTGGTTACAGAGCATGTCGCAATTTGGGACGAAGTGGGCCACAAGATTTAAATCATTGCAATGTGTTATTTCGATCCTTCACGAAGATGTCCCTTAATGTTTCTTGGTTAGCCGCTGTGTCCCCTGAGTTGGGGACACTCTGTAGATCCTTCCCCTCATTCCGTGCTTACTTCACCCATCATGACGACAAACCTCCTTGATAGGAAACTCACACTCATGACATGGAATGTCAATGGGTTGGGAAATAAAATCAAAGAGGGATTGTACTACAATTTATTAAACGTCATGCGCCCGACCTTGTCCTCTTACAGGAGACACATCTTGTGGGTAACTGCTGTAAAGCACTTCAACGTTGGGGTTATAAATTGCTGATCCATGCTGGGTTTACGTCAGGGTCCCGGGGCACCGGTATTTTAATCAATACTACTCTCGCACTTACACCCGCGCGTACATGGGCAGACCCACAGGGGAGGTTTGCAGTCCTAGAGGCCACTTGGTAGGGCAGACCATTGAATGTAATCTCAGCTTATATTCCGCCAGCATTGGGGACGGAGGCGTTACGAGATCTTGGCAAAATAATGCTAGATATCCTTCGGGGCACTCTTATCATTGGGGGCGACTTTAATATGACGATGGACGTCACGGTCGACAGACACCCCCAGAGACTCTCACACAGGCCAGGGTCTGATCTCGCAGACTTTACACGGGCTATGGGAATGGAGAACCTTTGGCGTACACATTACCCTGACACTCCCTACTTCACTCATTATTCCAATGCCCACAACAGCATGTCTCGCATTGATTATATCTTTTGTCCCCTGGCCGACGGTCATCTCCGTAACATGCGAGGTCTTCCTCGTGGCATTTCCGACCACTCCCCCCTCAGTATCGAGCTCACTTATCACCAGCAGTATACCCGAGGGCCGATTATCGTTACCCCTGGATTCTAAAGATCCCTGATATCAGGGCGGACCTAATTGATCATACTGACTTTTATTTTGCCGAAAATGTCGGCTCTGTGACTTCGGCAATAACATTATGGGAGGCCTATAAAGCTGTTCTTAAAGGCAGGGCACTGGCTCTCAAAATAGGATATATCCGTAAACAAGATGAGCAACTGACCCAAATTGAAACCGACCTGCTTAGCCTGGAGTCCGCCCACAATGCTGACCCATCCGACACTACGGCCTCCCGGCTTCAGTCGAAACAACTAGAATACAAGGACTTGGCTTTGGAACTGACGCAAGTGAGGCTTCTCCAGACCCGCCATAGAATCTATGAGTTTGGAGATCGTGCCGGTAAAATGCTAGCATGGCTTGAACGTCGTGAACAGGGATCGCGGTGGGTCCCACTCCTTGTCCAATCTGACGGCACGCGCATAACAGCCCCCAGGACGTGGCGGCGGCCTTTGCTAACCACCTTGAACACGTCTATACAGCTAGGGCGCACTATAATGCCGAAGAGTCACAGTCCCTACTAGACGAAATACCCTCTATTTCAGATGAGGACAGGGAGGCGCTAGAGGCAGACCTTACCTCAGAGGAAGTCAGCAATGCCATCTTTGCTATTAAATCAGGTAAAGCCATGGGCCCAGACAGGGTCCCAATCGAATTCCTGAAATCCGTGGCTCTAGGGATCACTCCACATTTAAAAAATATGTTCGGAAAAAGCAGAGGAAAAGGCGTCCTGCCATCTGACCTGAGGTTGGCATCTATCGTTGTTATTCCCAAACCAAATAAACCCCCTACGGATGTCGGTTCTTATAGGCCAATCTCATTAATTAGTTCTGAGGCCAAAGTATTGGCCAAGCTCCTGGCCACCAGACTCCTCATGGTCCTCCCATCCCTGGTCCACGTTGACCAATCGGCTTCCTCCCACACCGCAACACAGCATTGAACCTCCGCCGAGTCCATAATGTACTTGGGAGACGGCAGCATTTGCAGGAAGACGCCGCTATCCTCTCTCTCGACGCCACAATGGCGTTTGACTCGATCGAGTGGACATACCTTTTCGCCGTCTTGACAAGATCCGGGTTTGGGCCCAATTTCATACAGTGGGTCAAGCTCCTCTACACTGACCTATGGGGTCAAGTTAGGGTCAATAATCACACTTCCCGACGATTCCAGCTGCACTGGGGAACACGGCAGGGGTGTCCCTTGTCGCCGTTGCTGTTCGCCTTGACTTTAGAGCCTCTGGCGCACTGGATCCGTGTGGACCATTCTATCCGGGGCTTCGGTTGGGTCGAAGGTGTTGACAAAATTTCATTATACGCGGACGACATACTGGTTTATATGTCCAAACCCACCGCCTCTGTGTACAATCTCTTTCACGTCCTAGCTAATTTTGGGAAATATTCGGGCTACTCAATAAATTGGTCCAAATCGGTCCTGTTTATGTTACATGGCCCACCGCCTACGTTACCCAGAGGTTACTCCGTCCCTCTGGCTGTTGAAGGTTTCAAATATCTTGCCATTTTTGTCACCCCGGATCCCCAACTTTTTTACGACCGCAATCTAAAGGGCCCCTTACAGAGACTACATGACGATATCTCCCATTGGAGATCCTTGTCTCTGTCCCTCCCCGGCCGAGCCGCCCTATTTAAAATGCCCGGCACTTCCCCGCTTCCTGTATATCCTCCAGAACTGCCCATTCCCGATTGCAGATTCCTTTTTCACCACCCTGGAGGGAGAAATTTGTTTATTGCCATGGGACGGCAAGGCACCTTGCATCGCTCTCAGTAAACTCACGAAGGGGTGGTATGATGGCGGCATTGCTCTAACTGACATGCGCCTCTATTACTGGGCGTCCCAGTTGGTGGCCGTTAATCAATGGATCCATGGCACTCCCGCAGACCAGGCATTCCATCTCGAAGACCTTCAAACGGGGCGCGAGGGCTACCTAGGGGCCCTCAACGGCAAACCTCAGCGTAACCACTACGTTGGTCCTATGCAACAGACAGTGAATATATGGCACCGTGCCACCAAATGCCTTGGTTGGTCCAACAAGTTCACTAAGGTGACACCCCTTTGGTCCTCGCACAGCCTGGGCCTCCTTTGTCACCAGCCAGGTTTTGACAAGTGGGATACTATTGGCATTTTCACCGTTGGGGATCTGTTACATAAGGGGAAACTGCTCTCCTTCCCTGAACTGCAACAGAAACACACATTCTCACACAGGGAGGTATTTCGTTACCTCCAAGTTAAACACGCTATTCAAGCAAATATATACCTGACCTCTCCTCCCTCCCAGAAGCCTCACCCTTAGAGGACAGACTACTTCCCGAACCCCTGTTGACTAGGGCGGTTTCCTGTACTTATCGCAAGCTCTGTAATAACCTACCTGATTCCTTTCCTGCACTGCGCCACAAATGGGAGGGGGACGTGGGTGACTTAGAAGACACTGACTGGTTAACGGCGCTGATGTCCCCACGGAAATCTGCCATCTGCCACTGATTCCGTTTGATACAGCTATAAATACTCCACCGCACCTACATGTCCAGCCCGCTACTCGCCAAACTAGGTAGACGCCCCGACGCCTACTGTCTGCGCGGCTGCGGCATGATAGGCCCCTTTTATCACACTTTGTGGGAATGCCCGGTGATCCAGCGACTAGGGCAAGGGGCTGTTAAGAAAATGACGGAGGCACTTAACGAATCGATTCCACTCACTCCCCGGGGAGGCATCCTTAATGTTTGGGAGGCAACTGACCTGACGGACATGGAACACCAGTGGCTGGCCCTGGGATGCCTCCTCAGCAAACGTTCCGTAGCAATGCACTGGGGCTCCCCCGACCGCCCGCTTGTGATACGATGGGTGGAGGAGATGGATAGGGCTATGTTAGCGGAAAAAACAGTATATAAACTTAGAGGTTGCCCTCAAAAGTGGGACAAGAAGTGGGGGCCATGGAATGTATACAGAGGCGAAATCTGCAGTTCTCCTACTGTCGACATGGCGCTAGACAGGGTACGACCTGCCCCCTAGGGTTCTTTGCGAGAGGCGCTCCTGTGCCTGGAGTGTACCCCCCCTACCCCCCCTCCTGGTCTTTGTGTCCCTGTATACTACTATATTGTTGCTATTTTCGCAGTCAAGGCATTGTTGGGGCGAGGGCTGCTCTTTAAGATCCTATGCATTTGACAAATATGTGGCTTAATTGTATTCTATGCTTTTTGCATCCTTCCGTCCACTGCCTGATGTGCTCTGTTTTCTTTCTTAATAAAAAACTTTTATTTAATTAAAAAAAAGGCTTGACCAGTGACTGCACCAGGTTAGCAGAATAGATTCCAATGCATAAGACCAAGTACAGGGTCACACAAGTTTCCATTAGAGCTGACTCGGTTTTCTTGTCCATCGCATCTGAAGGTGTACAGTTATTCGGACTGACCGCGACGTCTTTCGAGCGAAGTTTACCAACATGGAGTCATTTCTGCATAAACCTTGGGACCAACAGATGGTCCTACTCTTTCTATTCTCTTAAAATAATACACTTGATCTTGTCATGTAGTGATTGAGCTGGTTCTGAAAACCCTAAACACTGAGCAAAAAGTGTAGAAGCCTCATCCTCCACCATCTCTATCAAAGGAAAATCCAGATTATATCTGAGAAGTGAAAGGATCTGTTCCATTCCCTTCTTTCTCACAAATTTCCCTTTTTTAGAAGGACCAGCAGTCTCATGAGAGGATGAACTAGAAAAAAGGCACTGGAAATCTGAATCTACTGCATCCCTTCCACCCTGTGCAGATTTAGCAGAGGAGGATCGTCTTGATCAAATGCGCTCACTCGGTATATCCTCGTTTGAGGGGAGCAACTTGTGATGCTTGCATTTACAGTTCTTTTTCCCTCCATGGTTTTTCAATCCTGAACCAAACAAATACTTACTAGTCCTGTTAAATAGGGTAAAATCAAGGCCCTTTGACAAAAACCAAACTATCTATTATTTATTCTAGGGCCAATACTGGGTTCACCTGTAAACCCCATATTCGAATGGCTGAAGAAAAAATTCCTCAAGCTGGAAAAAATAGGTTCTCTAAGCCTGCCCAGGCCTTAAAGGGGAACCAATTTAAGCAGAGGTTAAAAATCTTCCATTTCAAATTCTTCTGACCCTTTTTTGAAAACCAGGACTCAAATTTTTTACTTTCAGAATGAGAGTCTAAGATCTTAACCATCAAGACACAACCAATTCTTATTTTGAAATGAGCGCCCCAAGTTTAAATATGTTTACAAATTATAAACTATCCAGTGTCTCCTCGCTACTTAAAAGCATTGAAAACAAACACCTGAAAGCAGTATCTATTGCATGTCTTTAATCCTCATACCACTGTGCTCCATCCAGACCCAGTTTTCTTCACTTCCTTTATTTTTCCTGTTGTTCAGGCCCTACTGTGAGTGTACCCTATTCCTCTCAGTACCCCGTTCAATGGTCTTATTAGGTCTCGGCTAGAAACGTGCGAAGCGCGTTCTCGCCAGAGAACTATAGTGATCAGGGGGCGGAGCTTGAAGGCAGCGGAGATGGCCGCTTGATTCCCTAGCTCCGCCAACGACACCGACGATCCTTCAATATCCTGGACAATTGCAGACTAAATTGCTCCACATCTGCATCCCAGCGCGGCGGCAGCACCCGAGAAGCTTCCAATCCGGTGGAACGGGTGAAATACGGGCCGGTCCGGGGTCGGAGTGGTAGAGCGGTATTGAGAGGCGGCGGGCCGCAGACCACAGCCCACAGTGAATCCTGACCCGTCCGACGTCGCGGTGCGTGCGGCCGGTGGTGGTGGGTGCGCCCGCGGAACGCCGGAAATTTGACCCTGCCTGGATCGCACACAGCGGACACCCCCAGACTGTCGAGGGAGTGCTCGAGCGGAGACGCTGAGGCCATAGGGAGACTGCGAACGCTGACTGACCCGCTATGGCGCCATTTTGGGACCGCTGGGCCGGAGCGGTGACACAGGTGAGCAGCACGGAGCGGGGGCATTACTGAGACACAAAAGCGACTGGCGGCGCCCCTGCAGGGCCGGAGGTCTACGCTTGGAGAGCGGTCCCCCTCCCACCCCACCCCAGCGACTTTGCACACAGCAGCGGCCTAGGCGGGGCCCCTCTGCCGAAGGGGCGACCACCCCACTTGAAGACATCCCCACTCGGCAGACCACACACAGCTGGTTCAAGGGCATAGAGGAACGGAGCCCATAACTGCTTGGTAGCCGGAACACTGGTGATTGCCGGAGTATCCAGAATCCACGTCGGACCCGGCTGGTGGGTCGGTCTCCCCACGGACGCGCAGTGCCTGTTGGGAGGGTCTGGTGCAGACCCGGGTCGAATTATTCCATACGCAGGAACGTGGGGCCAGTGTCGGGCATTACCCTGAATTGACGCCTCGCACCTGGCTACCGGAGGCCACTCTCGGGCATTCCCATCCTACCCTCCCCACAAACTGAGCAGGATATTTCACCGGCTGGGACATTCGGACGATGTCCGTAGCGCGCTATGGGGAAAGGCGATAAAACACAGAGCAGACTCCCCTTCTCACAGCGACGGGTGCAGACACAGAGCACTCCAGTCCAGCGCACAGATGATGAGAGATCGGACGAAGCTCAGGTGGGGGACACGGACCTCAAATCGATGCTCCGCTCCATGGAGCAGAGTATCCAAACCAGTATAACTGCGCTGGGGTCCAAGATGGATGCCATGTCATACAGAATGGATCGCATGGCGGAAAGACTGGACAAGCACGCGGAGAAGCACGACATGGCGGAAAGGAGACTCACGGAGGTGGAAGAGGCACAGACTAAGCTGGATACAGCGTACCGGCGTGTGGAGACCCTCATGAGAACCCTACAGGATAAGACGGAAGATTTGGAGGCGAGGTCACGTCGCTGTAATCTACGCATCACAGGCCTGCCGGAGTCCACTCAGACCGGTAAGATGGAACTCTTCGTAGAACGGCTGCTCACCACGCTCCTGGGAGAGGGGGTGCTCTCGACCATGTTTGTAGTTGAGAGAGCGCACAGATTGTTGGGCCCCCAACCGAAGCCGGGGTTGCCCCCCTCGACCGATTATAGCCAAACTCCTCAACTATAGAGACAGGGACACCGCGCTCAGGCTCGCCCGAGCCAAAGGGGACTTGCGTTTTGAAGGCTCTGCTATCTCCATATTCCCGGACTTCACGGCCAGAGTGCAAGAAGCTCGCAAACATTTTTCCCCCTCACAAGAAGCGTCTCAGGGAATTGGGATTGGACTATGCGATGCTGCATCCGGCCAAGCTGCGCGTCAACAGGCAGGGCCATTCGCACATTTTCACAGACCCAGCAGTGCTCCACAAAGCCTTGAAGACGTGGTCTAAGGAAAAGCAGAATGGCGGGGAGGTACGACAGATGGATAACGGCGGAAGCCAACTGGATGAGCAGGAGTGACTTGGGGGTGAATGACTTCCTGGATTGGGGCCCCACATTGGATCCTGTTTGAGGCTGGGACTTCTCCCTATGCTGGAGAATGGACACGTGCTGGCTGACAGACCACGGCACACGATGGGAACGATATGCAGATAAGTGCTAATTGGAGCTTTGGGGGGGGGGGGGGGGGCGGAGGTAGCATTTACGCAGTATTGCCTATTCTAGATGTTTGGGTATGTGGGGCACTGCCCCCCCGCCCCCGCTATCACTGCGACAGGGTGGGGGCCTCCTTTTTCTTAGGGGCGAAGAGTACAGCTGTGATTTGTTGGGGAGCATAACGATGTGCTACAGGACTTTGCTTTGATTGTAGTAAAGGTGTTGGGTGGCGGGCCATGCGCGCGAAGGTTGGTATAGAGAGGGCGCTGACTTGTAACCTCTGCCCTTGTGCACATTGCTTTTGGGAATGTTGAGACTGTTGCGGGGGTGGGTTGGGTGGGTAGGGGATCGGCAAGGCCATATTGGGGTGGGACGGTGCTGGGGACGATGCAACATGTGAAACCAGAGAATAAGGCTTTGGCGGTTTTCCTTGATATGGAGAAGGCCTTCGACTCGGTGGAGTGGCCCTTCTTGTCGAGAGTCCTGAGGAAGTTTGGGCTGGGTGAACCATTTCTACAGATGATAGGTGCGCTGTACTATAAACCTAAGGCCAGGCTGTGCATCGGTGACAGGGTTACGGACGTGTTTGAGATAGGTAGGGGCACTAGACAGGGCTGTCCTCTATCCCCTCTACTATACGCCCTTGTGGCGGAGCCCCTGGCGTGTGCGCTCAGGGAATACCATCGGAACGAGGGCATCAGTTTCCCCACGTACAAGATTTGCATCTCCACGTATGCGGATGATACTCTGCTGTATGTACGGGACCCGGAGCATAACCTCTCTTCGGTGTTGAGGGAGGTGGTCCGGTTCGGGGCGCTCTCAGGACTGAAGGTGAATTGGAGCAAGTCGGTGGCATTTCCGCTGACTCCGACGACCCAACGGTTTGACATGGAATATCCTCTATTGTGGTCCACGGAACCGGTCAGGTACCTGGGGATCCAACTACACCCAGACCCGGAAGTGTTGGTACGGGACAACCATGGGGTGGCATATATGAAGCTGGTCGATGACGTAGAGAGGTGGTGCAGACTTCCATTGTCTCTGATGGGACGTATTGCCTTAATGAAGATGATCGTGTTGCCCAGATTTTTGTTCCTTTTTACTAACATCCCGGTGATATTGTCTAAAGCCTTTTTTAAAACGTTGACACAGCCGCTTGTACGGCTTGCCTGTGGTGGTAAGCAACCACGAGTACAATGGAACGTTCTCACACTTCCATATGACCAGGGAGGTCTGGGAGCCCCAGATTTAGAGAGATACTACCGGGTAGCACAGGCAGCGCACTTGCATACATGGATACATGGGGATAGTAATATCCCTCACGTGATCTTGGAGCGCTTGTTTACGGACCCCCTCCCTCCTCCGGCCACTGTTTTCCAACCGGCTGCACGCCGTGTGGGTTTACTAGACTCCATAACAGCAACGAACCATGCCTGGCATGCACTGGTGAAAAAACAAGACGGTGTATTGCTGTATTCCCCACTAGTTCCTATAGAGGGGCCGGGTGGCTGGCGCCGCTGCGAGAAAAAGAGGTCACGCGCGCTCTACACCAGTTGGGTGTCACCACGCTGGGAGATCTGTTCGAGGACGGCACGGTAAAGTCCTGGGACCAGATTGCACCAACTGGCACAGCGGTCACACTATTGCACCGCTTCCACTTTCATAGAGTGCGGACTGCATTCCTGGAGCTTTTGGGTCCTGACATGGTCGAGCCGCCGGACATCCCGGAACCAACTTATGTGATTAACACACCTTCGTCACGCAAACTGGTCACGCACTTACTTAAAATAGGATTCCAACACAATGCCCAACAGCTTTCCAAGGCTAGGCTGGACTGGCAGCGTGATTTGCAGGTACAGATTGATGATTCCATGTGGAAATACTGTTGTCAAAACACTAGGAAAGTATCGCTTAATGCCCGACATAGGTTGATTCATTTTAAATACCTGCAACGCGTCTATTACACCCCGGAACGCTTACATAGGTACGGGCTCCGTCCGTCCCCTGAGTGTGAACGATGTCGCGCCCCGTGGCAAATTTCCTACATATGGCGTGGAGTTGCCCTGGTATTAATAAGTTTTGGGAGGACGTTTTCTTGGAACTAGGCCAGATATTAGATACAGAGCTCCCTGTCGACCCCGCATTGGCGCTGTTGGGACACTCCAAAATACTGCCGGCGGCAGTGCGCCGCCTAGCGGACATGGGCTTGCTGCTCGCCAGACGAGTTGTCGCACACTGCTGGATGCGAGACCCCTTGCCAACGAAATGCTGATGGGCAAGGGACATGCTGTACTGTAGTACCCAATCGCAAACATACAGCGAGCTCCTTCCACCGGGGAGCAGGCCGAAGAACTTTTGGGCCCTATATCATACTTATCGAGCAGCTAGGGACGGCGCAGGGACATTGGAGGAGGTAGTGAACACCGGAGCTTAGACACTCTTTCAATACATAGGTCTTAACGGGAGGGGAGGAGGGACGCCCAGTGGCGACACGTGACGGTCGGGGGGGACGCCCCGGGGGCGGTGGACATGCTGCACAGGTCTCTCTACAGTAATATCATACATGGAGAGGTTGCAAGTGGGATCTCACAGTGAGGGGGGGTGCAGGGAGAGGAGGGCGGGGGTGTAGGAGACACCGGTGCAATTGTAGTGGAATTGAGTAAGAGCTACTTAATACTGGCAAGTCTAACAGGCAGTCGGGGAGGTTGGGAGGGGGTGGGGAGGGTGGTCCGGGGACGGTTTGAGATAGAGTTTAACGGGTAAATTCAATACTGGTTCACACTGAAGAGTTGCGGTCCTGATTCTGCCATGTTCTATCTGGTAGGCTTTCTGTTGAGGGATAGGCCAGGGAGGTGGGCGCAGACACGTTATGGGGACTTGGGTCGACAGTCGGTTCCATGCTACATGCCGCCGGACCCCCGGGTTGTCGGCTTAATGGCTGTGATTGCTCGCAACAGAAAGTGTGATATTGCCTCTTTGACTTGCTGCCGGCCCCTTGGGTTGTAGGCGGATAGCTGTGTATGATTGATGATACCCGAATAAAGGTTTTTGAAAAAAATAAATAAAAAAAAAATAAATAAATAACTATAGTGATCAGTTCAGCCGACAAAAGCCGACAAGGAGTGGAGACAGGAGCTGGCCACGCGCACCATGCGCAGCATTCAAACAGCATGGCAGAGTCGGATTACGACGCGCGCTTTAGGATTTGGTCGCGCGCGTCGTGCAAGAGCTTCTTAAATTTCGTTTTCCTTTTCACCTCGGAAACCCGGCGGAGTTGGGGACGAGCGTCGGCGTCCGCGAAGGAACCAGGACGAGCAGCAATGGAGGCGGCGGAAGCGCTGGAGGAAGGGGTAATGCTTGTTCTCCACAGAATCGATCTACCGACGTGGGGCCAGAAGATGGAGGAAGCTGTACCGGGTGAACGGGCATCTCTTTCAAGCCAAACGCTTTAACAGAGTGAGCACATCATTTAAATAACCTTTTCAAGAAAGCTCCGTTGTCGCAGCTTGCATGATGTGTAGTTTGCCTCGAGGTACAATACTGCCCTGCCTCATATTCACGTGTAGCGTCGTGACGTGTATGTCAAGCATAGAGTGGTGTCTGAGGGAATCCCTGTGTTCGTCACAAGCTAGGGTGCGGACCGCTCTGCCTGTTTAAGGAATGCCTTCCACTGTACAGGGGCGTTGTTATCAGCAGTGCAGCAAGTGCAGTGACACCAGGGGCATGAGGGCGCTTTTGCACCCTGTAATGGCTGTATTGACGTACCCAACCACGGGGCGGAGGGTTGGGGGCGGCATGTCGCTGTATTGTATTTCCACTCCCGGCATCCTCGATACGCCACTGCCGCTAAGCCCAGGCATCATCTTGAGAGAATTCCTGTTGTACTACTTTTGCCAGACCTGATGGGGCTACCTTACATATCCCTTGCCCTGGACAGGGATTCCAAGCAAATTGAGAAATGTCAAAAATACCTTTACCTGAACTTGTGGGCAAGTTGTGGTCTATGTTACCAAGTACCACTTTGGTCTCTATTGCCAGAGAGTACTTGGGAGGTGTCCCATGCTCTTTGAAAAAGATTTGTTTTTGTCAGAGCACGTGCTATCACACCCCAGGTGTTTGATAGAACTTAAGCTTAAGCCTTTGTTCAGCTGTTGCATCTCCAAGTCCACAGGATGACCTGTGGTCTTGGCTTATATCCAGTGATGGTGAATACAAAGAAACCTTCCGACCCCATTAAAAGTCATATGGATCAAATCAGACTCATACACTTTGACTTTACACTGGCTACACATCAATACAGTTCCAAGAAACACAGGTTGAAAGGTAAAAGTGTAATCCTTGCCTCCTGTCTGTCGCCTCACAGTACCAGACAAAGAGGTCAAGTGCCTACATTCAGGTGGCAAGAACATCTTTTGCCATGAGATCCTGTCCTGGTGGGATGGCTAAGTAATATGTGAAAGTCCTTTTATGTTTCAGCTTTCAAGCTATCTTTGGAGCCAGGGTGTGAGTTTTCAGCCCTGGTGATTTGTTCGAAGTCAGCTATCTTTCTGCTGCCAAGTTTGCTCTTTGCCTTACAACCACTGCTAACAGTGGCACAGGGGCTTTGTGAACCCACCGCTTTACCTGCTACAGCAGGGGTGAGGTTCTTTATGGGCTACCTTATCTGCAACTTGGCAGACAATAGCTCATAATTAACTCCAAAAGGAAGAACTGAAAGATGGGCAGATAGAAAAGGCAAAGAAGGATGGACGAGTGGGTACATTTAACGTGTGGGTGAAAGAATGAATGGGTGAAGGAATGTTTGATAAAAGGATGGATGGATTGATGGATGATTGGATGGGTGAGTGTATGAAAGGATGGATGGATGGATGGATGAATAAGTGGGTGAAAGGTTGGACGAAGGTTGAAAGGATGGGTGGGTAAAAGGATGGATGGTGAAACGATGGTTGAGTGGATAGAAGGCTGGGTGGGCGAAAGGATGGATTAATAGGTGAAAGGATTGATGAATGAGTAAAAAGGTGGGTCAGAGGATGGGTGGGTAAGAGAATGGGTAGATGAGTGAAAGGATGGGTGGGTGAGTGGATGAAAGGATGGATGTATAGATGGATGAATGAGTGGGTGAATGTTTGTATGAGTGTTGAAAGGATGGCTGTGTAAAAAGATGGATGGTGAAATGATGGATGAGTGGATAGAAGGATGGGTGGGCGAAAGGATGGATTGATGGGTGAAAGGATTGATGAATGAATGAGTAAAAAGATGGGTGAATGAGTGGGTCAGAGGATGGGTGGACGAGAGAATGGGTAGACAAGTGAATGAAAAGATGGCAGAGTAAATAGAAATCTTGGAAAACGATGGATGGATGGGCGGATGAAAAGATGGCAAAGTAAATGGAAATCTGAGAGGATGGATGAGTGGGCAGGTTCATTGGTAGGTGTGTGTGGAAGAATGGCAGTGTGAATGAAAATCGGAGAGGATGGATCGATCAGTAGGTGAAAGGATAGCAGAGTAAATGGAAATCTGAAAGAATGGATGGGTGAGTGAAGGGATGACAGAGTAAGTGGAAATCCTAAGTATGGATGTATGGGTTGGTGAAAGGATGGAAGAGTAGATATAAATCATCTGAAAGGCGTTATTGCTGGATGGTCAGATGAATGGATGGAATGGCATAGCCAATGGGTGGGTGGGTAGATGAATGGATGGAATGGTGAAAGACTGAATGATGGATGAAAGAATAAACGGATGACAGACTGTAAAGGTGAAATGCTGGATATTAGTGTGTAAACAGTAGGATTAAAGCATGAATTGATAGATGATTGGATGGAAGAGACAAGGGAGCTCTTTGAGGAAGGTTTGGGCTTTACTTGCTTGGTGCCATCAGAGCTTTAGTTCAAGTGGGGCATATTTACAGTTTCTGGCTACTCCCTTGCAGTGGCATTGAGCATTAGGTTGGGTGCCAGCACATCGTAGTTCCTACTTCCCCAAAGTGATGCACAAGAAAGCCTTCAACGTCTTTAGTAATGAGCTATCTTGACATCCACTGATAAGCTCATTAGTGTGCAACTTTAGGGCTGCTACTGTAAAGTTTTTGGCCATGACCTTTATCCAACTTGCAAAAAATGCTTTTTCGAAGAGAAGCATCCTTTTTCATTTGTCTAGTCTACCTTTAGCTGTAGGAGGAGGCATCTAAGATCCTCCAGGACCAACCTCAGTATCCCCTAAAAAAAAGGACAGTTTCTCAGGTGTTATTGTATTGTAATTGTATTGTAATTGCATTTATAGAGCGCTTACTACCCCTGATGAGGCGGCAAAGCGCTTTTTCGGCACGTAGCACGCTACTCCACCACCCAAAAAGGATTAGTGGTTAATTAGTATAGAGAAATGTGAAAGTGATTTGAGTGATGGATATGTTAGGTCAGTTATTTGGATTGAGAATAATAGTGAAAGGGTAGAAGAGGTAAAAAGGTTTGCCTTTATATAGCGCTTGCTACCCCTGATAAGGTGTTGAAGTGCCTTTTCTGCAAGTAGCACGCTACTCCGGAACCCATAAAGTATAGTGGTGAATTAGTATATTGAAATATGAAATTAATTTGAGTGGTGGACATGTTCGTCTGTTATTTGGATTGCGCCAATACAGACTTTGCAAAAAAATTCATGCAACACATTGTCATATACAATGCCAATAACTCAAACTTTAATGCTGCGAGACCTATTGCATTGCAAATGCTTGTTCTCTTTCTGTTTTCATGCCCAGTTTATCATGGGGTGTACCCCTTCTCCTAGGAATTATTACACACAGAGAAGGTCCCAGGGGTAAGTTTATAGACCCTACTGTTAAGCCCCCTGTATATAAGTGACACCAACCTACAATTAACAGAGAGTCAAGAAACAAGTAAACAATGTACCCAAATAAAGTTGCAGGAAATAGTTATTAAACTATGCGAGTTCCCATCAGTCCACCATCGAGACCGCCCTTCATCATCTGGGATCTCTGGTGCATAATTTCTGTCACATTATCGGGTAAAAAAACCTGTGCTGGCAGATAACTATACCAGGCACAGGAAAAACCACAATGATATTTACAGATGTGAAACAGAAAGGCGTATCTAAATGGGAACTAAATAGCAGTGCAGTGCGTGAAAAAAATGTGTATTTGTGAAAAGAAAGAGAAAAGCTCTAAAATTAGGTAGTGGTCGGGAAAGACAATTTAATAAACACCCTCACACTCCTAAATCAATAAAAACAGTGCAATAGTGGTTTAACAAATAGCCACTAAAGATGAAAGGCCGACATGTTTCTGCAGACACACGGAGTCTAGTGATCTCCTGCTGCTTCCTCGGGACCATTAATGCTACTGCTAGAAAAAATAATAAATAACAAGAACCATATCACCTGAAAGTGTATGTACAAACATCTTCTCATCCTAAAAGTAGGGGAGAAAATTATAATATAAGGGTACAAAGTCAAGTATGCATATAAGTTTTAACGTGCACGTTTAGTGCCATCATTATTATATGCTAGACATAAGCTAATATTGCCCAGCACTTAGACTAACAGACTCAGTCACAAATCACCAGTTCAGCAAATTTGTAGATTAGGGTTCACTCACCCACTTGATGACTTGTGACTGAGTCTGTTAGTCTAAGTGCTGGGCAATATTAGCTTATGTCTAGCATATAATAATGATGGCACTAAACGTGCACGTTAAAACTTATATGCATACTTGACTTTGTACCCTTATATTATAATTTTCTCCCCTACTTTTAGGATGAGAAGATGTTTGTACATACACTTTCAGGTGATATGGTTCTTGTTATTTATTATTTTTTCTAGCAGTAGCATTAATGGTCCCGAGGAAGCAGCAGGAGATCACTAGACTCCGTGTGTCTGCAGAAACATGTCGGCCTTTCATCTTTAGTGGCTATTTGTTAAACCACTATTGCACTGTTTTTATTGATTTAGGAGTGTGAGGGTGTTTATTAAATTGTCTTTCCCGACCACTACCTAATTTTAGAGCTTTTCTTTCTTTTCACAAATACACATTTTTTTCACGCACTGCACTGCTATTTAGTTCCCATTTAGATACGCCTTTCTGTTTCACATCTGTAAATATCATTGTGGTTTTTCCTGTGCCTGGTATAGTTATCTGCCAGCACAGGTTTTTTTACCCGATAATGTGACAGAAATTATGCACCAGAGATCCCAGATGATGAAGGGCGGTCTCGATGGTGGACTGATGGGAACTCGCATAGTTTAATAACTATTTCCTGCAACTTTATTTGGGTACATTGTTTACTTGTTTCTTGACTCTCTGTTAATTGTAGGTTGGTGCCCCTTCTCCTAGGGCCTATGACACAGTATGCTGACACGTGGTGACTTAAAGCAGACCATTGTCCCTGTGCTGCCATGGTGGTCTATGGAGAGGCACTGGGCCCATCTCTCTGAACACAAGGACTCCAGATTTCCACACATTCCGCTGCAGAGTAAAATGTACTGGAGAACCAAGTGTCTGCAGAAACAGGAGGAAGGAAAAGAAGGCAGGAAAGTGCAACACCAAGGCAGTGGTCAGTCGCAGGGACATGTTTTGCCAAGGTGAGAGGAGCCTTGTCATATCCTCTGGCAAACACCTGTCTGCTCTACCAGGACATTTCTAAGAAAGGTAAAGGGCAGGTATGAGCACAAGCAGAAGAAGAACCTGGATAGTACAGAGGTAAAGTTCTAATGTCATACCCTGTGATCTGGAGACAAGATAACATAGGAGCCAGAAGAGACATGAAAAGACAGCTAGAGAGCAGAGCAGCCAACGTTTGGAATCCATCAAGGACAAGTGTTTGGAGAGCTAGCAAGCAGTGAGGGGGGTTGAAGAGAGCACACACTCACACAAACACACACACACGATTGGAGAAGGCGAGAACATACACTGACAAAGAGTGGTTTATAGAGGTAAAGCATATATACCAGCACGTCAAGCTGCACTACATATGCTTACAAATTCATACACAAACACATAGCAAGTACAGTATAGGCAACCACAGGTTAAGCTTCTCACACACATACAGAACAGTAACCTAAGTAGAAACAGTAAAACATTCTCTGACATAGGTAGGGAGCTGTAGTACAAGCTTCTCTCTTAACAGAGCTGGCACAGCACAATCAGCAACACTGCAAGCTATACGTGTTCATTTTTGCAAACATACATCTAATCAAATAAATATATCATGCCCAGCATAGGTAACAGCCCTACTAGACTTTTCTTCGCTCAAATGAAATCACCCACCCACATATATTCTCACATACTGTGAAGCTCCAGCCTCCGCACCAGTAGTGCCCGCTTCCCCGCGACAATAGAAGATCTATGCCCTTAACCGACTGCTTGTGAGGACCATATTTGAGGGTCGAGTTTGCAAGTAATCCTTGGCCAGGAGTATAGTTATCCAATCATGTTTTTTCCTGTGCTTACTGGCACCTACTAGCAGCAGCAAAGACAAAAGGCTTCACTTAGAGGAGAAACTGCCACCCCACTGATTAGCGAGCTTGTGTGTGGTATAATAGATGAGCGAGTTATCGAATGCAAGAATGAGCCAATGAACTGATGCAAGAATGTGTGACCAGGGACATGAATGGCGACTGATTCAGCTCATGGATTAATGGGTGGGAGCATGCACTGTTGGAAGCATCCAGCACCTTTCATTCATACACCAAACCTATTGTTCTTGCTTATTTAGTATACTTAAATTTAGAGACAACAAATGTTCTTGACCCAAAAGAAAGCTTAGGGGTTGGCAGCTGTGATCAAGATGCATCCACCATTCTAGCTAAAGCTAAAAACGCACCAACACTGACAAAGCCATTCCTTCTGGCTATATTATAACGTAAAATGTTTTAACAAGGTCCCCTTTCAGAGCAAACAGATACAGCATCAGCATTAGCATTAGCAGGGCTTGCTTCCTTCGTAGGGAAAGATCACAAACTACCTACACAGGAGAGTTGCATGCATGGCTCAACCAGCCATTCTGCCGCTCTGGCTTCTCCTTGGAAGGCTGTAGGCTATGGCGCTACTTTTAGAGCAGGATAGGGTGCTGGTTCTGGTCTCCTTCACTGTGGGGCTGGTAGTAATAGTTTGCCTGAGCAGATTTAGATTCCTAGGCTGGCCTTGGATGCACAATTCCTTACTTTGAGAACAGGTACAATAGAGACATCACCAATACAATGTATTTTAAAAAATCATAGGTGCTATAGAGCTCAAGCTTCATTTACCTAAATAGGACATTTACAGGATAAGCAGCAGCAGTGCACGCTTAGCACAGGCAGGGGTGCAGTCTTCCCTCACATACAAAGAACACGTACAGCACAAGCAGCGATTGTGAAAGTTTTCCTTGATCTCGAGTACCTTCGAGTGTTCATAACTGATGCCCTCTAAGTTGGTACACGATATGAAAATCCTGCAGGCGGAGCTAGACACATTTTGGGGTTGCAGGCAGATTGAAAAGTAGAGAGCAAGCAGTGTGGAGTGAGAGAAAGAAAACAAGAAAGACACAATCAGCAGAATAAGGAGGTTGGGTTACTATTCTAAGATGTACAACCAACGGGTAAGGCGTCATCTGGATCCCTATTTCTACATTTTTGTGGGGCTCACCTGGAAAACAGTGCAAATGTGTCACTGCTTTGCCTGGAAAATTTCTGCCCTGTTTACAGGCCACTTGTGGTGTCCATTGTCATCTGCCCGAAGTCCCTTCAGGAACACATCTTAAAGTAGAGCCATTCATTTTAGAGGATACATCTGTTCCTTAGTTTCTTGATCTGGAGACCACCTTTCTGCATTAAGTCCAGTACTCGTGGTCACGTTTGGAGTACTGTGCCCAGTTCTAAAGGCTGCCTCTGCAGTATTGTGTACAGTTCTCGAGTCCACCTCTGACCACAGGGTTTAGTTCTGGAAACCACCTCTGCCATATTATGGTAAGATTTTGGGGCCATCTCTAGGCAATTTGTATCTAGTTCTGGAGGCCACATCTTGAGTATGGATTGCAGAGCTAGAGGCACTAAAGGCCACATCTGCATTGGTGTGTCCACTTCTGAAGATCACCTCTATCATATTGCGGTTATGTGGATATGAATTCATGTGGATGGGCGGGTGACTGGGTGGAGGAGTAGGCTTACCAGGAATTGCCTAGGTGGATGGATGAGAGTATGAGAGAGGAAATGAGTGGATATATGGTTGGGTGGGTGACTGGATGGGTGGTTAAGTGTGTTGTGTGCAGTGGATACCTGCAGTGTTGTCTGAACATGCTGGTTTTAAGTACTAACATTGTGTGATTGGATTACCGAGTGGGTAAATGAAAGAGTGAGAAGGGAGTTGAGGATAGTAGTGGCTATTTCTGGGAGGAGTTGCTGCAAAGACTAGGTGGTTGAAAGCTGATGGTGGCAGGCGGGTTCAATGCGATGGGTATGGCCTTCAGCTGGTAGAGGGCTGGCACCATTCCACTGAACCCGACATAGCGATACGGTCAACAAAGTTAACTTCCAATTATTTCAATGATAAATGGTGCCTCTCTACAGCAGTATCTGTAGACATAAAAACCCATATTTGGGATATAACCGGGTATGTAGACGGAGAAGCAATGTAAGCTTTATTCAAGGAGTTTCAAGAAGAAACATACTTATAAGTGAAGGAATTATGTCACAGTTATCCTTAGAAATAAAAAAAGTATTTCTGAGGGAGCAGCAGCAGTATTACATTTACACAAACTGCAAATGTAAAAAAATTGACACATGGGGTGTTTTAGTGAACTCAAACACACTTTCTGAGACAACAGTAATTGGATAAATGTTGTGTATTTAGGTATCCAAGAAAAGCCTGACATTGGTTTGCAATTATTTGTACAATAAAAAGGCTGGAACCCAGGACCTGATTAGCATACTTGGAACCTATGAGCATCTGCAAAATGAGGATTTTGATTATAGTTTAAGAGGAACAGGCTGATCCTCTGCATGGTTGTTGCTAACCATAGACAAACATGTGATGCTCTTAAGTCAAAAGCCTGCCAAAGACAACTGTCGCCACAACACCAAGCCTACAAATATTTGCTGGAACATTGATAGCAAACACTTGTGAAACTATCATTGGGCATTTGGGTCATTACTGAGATGTGAACTAAGAATACAGGCCATGTTCACTTCAGGCTAGCATACAAACTGTTATCTTTAGACATACACATATAGATGCATGCCAGTGGAAACAAAACATGTGGGGAGAGGATGTAGCCTAATGGTGAGGCTGGGGGAACTGGGTTTGAGTCTTGGCAGGGAAGCTCAACATCCTGCGATTCAGGTCAAATCACTTAATCTCCCTGTGCCTACCAAAAATGAATGTGTCCGTTGTTTTTTTCCGCTGTAAACGGGACGCTTGCTCACCGGGCATTCTCCAGGACCCCCACTGCCTTGCTGATTTTGGGACCGGCAACCGAGCTCCGACGCTCATGCCGAACTACACTTCCCAGCATCCCCGCTCGCGGCGAGGACGCCGCTGACGCGGAAACCGAGGCGCTAGGAGGCGTATAAAGGGGCTACTGGGCCGAGGCCCTTGTGTTTCGCTGTAAATTTGGGACGCTTGCTCACCGGGCATTCTCCAGGACCCCCACTGCCTTGCTGATTTTGGGACCGGCAACCGAGCTCCGACGCTCACGCCGAACTACACTTCCCAGCATCCCCGCTCGCGGCGAGGACGCCGCTGACGCGGAAACCAGGCGCTAGGAGGCGCATAAAGGGGCTACTGGACCCTCGTCCCACGGTACGTGCGTGGGACGCGCCGGGAGAAGCCCGGGACAAGGGCGGGCCGTCTGTGGCCGTCGGAGGCCGGGCCGGGCCACCTCTCTTGGCTCCTACAAAAGCGGAGGTATTTGCTACATCAAATCCTAAATTTGGTTATTGAACAGTTGGAAGTGCTACTAATCTTTAAATCTAATTGTCACTTTTATATTTGGACCCCGAAAGTCCTCAATTTTGCTTGAAATGAGTAAACGAAAAGGTGCTGCTGGCAACCTAGATGACTTTATAACCAGAGCCGAGTCAGTATTGTGCCGTGAGATTGAAATGACACAGCGACGGCTTTCACTTGACCCCTCAAACCTTCCAACCTATAGACAATCTACCAACCAATTATTGGATATTGCTCCGCAACTGAACGAGGGTAGAGGTTCCCAAACTGCCCAACTAAGCTTGAAAAATTCTGTGTCTGAATCACCGCAAAAAGAACCAGGGGTAGCTGGGATTTTTACAAGATTAAGGCCCCAAAAATTAGGAAGATCGACGAAAGGTAAATTAAAGATTACGACGAAAGAGAAAAAACTGGGTGAAAAGAAAGGAAGTCGGCCACAATAGTGAAACCTAATAAAGGGGACAGTACCGTGCAAGACTTTGAAGAGATAGAATGTAGAACGATCGGAGTCCAAACTGACATTGATTATCACTTGAATCAAGGCAAACATGGTGGGAGGGTGGAAGGAGAAGAACGCACAATGGTGGAAATTTTCAAAAATGCTTTAGATATGATAGAGTCCCAGGTAGATGAATGTTTACTTGACAGTAAAATAAGATCAGTTAGAGCAGATGACCACGAAATTATGTACTACTATTGAAGATGCTAACAGGATAGTTGAGGAAGGGACTTGTTTACTATGTGAATTGGAGGATAGATACACAGAGAGCGAAAAAGTCAAAAATGCTGTGCAAACTTCTGTACAATCTGGTCCCACCTTGGTAAACTGTGACAGAGTGGGGAGTAGCACAAAGGGATCGATGGATAGCAATCCCATAAATAATATCCCTGTTCTGGCTACTAACTGTCGGGACAATACAGGGAATGATAGCACAAGGAAGATTAACCATAGTCCAAGCGGGACTGATTTGATACCGAATCCTGATATTCTGAGATCGCCCCCTGCGGCATGCCCATATGTACTGGTGTTATCGGGTGTCCCAGTCCTAAAAAGAGATCAGAAGGAATCATGGGTTAATCTCAGGAATAAAGTAGTTGACGGGCTCTCCAAATATAAAAGATTTAATCCACATAAGATGGGTGAAATTTTGATGGTGAGAAGGGTAGGGTGGGTAGGTGTTTCACCAAAAGATATACAAGGTGACTGCATTGTGGTGAATTTTAGACACCCCCACACTGTCCCCAAGCTACTGAAAGCACATGAGAAGATACCATCTCAAAGTCCTGATATTCATGCCCTACCTCTAGGTTATTTTTACAAACCGGTTGCACCAAAACCAATTCAAAATTTTGGGACACTCACATTTTTAGAAACCTCAAATAGTTTTCATAAATTATCCTCTCTGGAGGCGGCCGATTGACCACAAACGATGCATAAAAAAGATACAGAAGTAAATGAGAAAGTGGCACACATAGTTTGTACTCCAGAGGGACGCGTCATCTGTTATGAGGATTCTTTGGGAGGGAAACAACAAGGTGGTTGCGAAATTATACTCTGTATTCCTACTTTAAGTTCATTATGCGAAACAGCGATATCTAGGGGAGCTAAAGGTGCAGACCCTATGTTTAGATGTGCGTCATTTAGTGCCATACGCTTCAATCGCATCCTTGATCTAAAAATTATATCCTGGAATATAGCGGGTTTGTGTTCAAACAATAGAGAGCCTGAATGGTACAATTACATCAATACGAGTGATATTTGCATCCTTCAGGAAACATGGGCCACTAAGACTGTACATAGGGTAGGATATAAAACCTTTCAAATAAATGCAGTCCCATCAGTGAGAGGAAGGCCTTCTGTTGGCCTTATAATTTGGGTGAAGGTGACCGTGAATATTGATGTCACCCAATTATGTATTGACTCGCCTGATATACTTGGAGTTAAAATAGTCACTGATGATAAAAGGGTCCTACATGTATATAATGTTTATAATAGACCATGTCCATTACACAGGGAGTCATCAATAATAGAAACCCTGGATTCACTTTTAAATGCATTAGATCCAGGAATAAGCAAAGTAGTAGGCGGTGACATGAATTGTAACTATGAACCCATTGCAGGGTTAGAAAACCTGTTAGAGGATGAAGAAAGTGCCAACAAGATACCAGCAATGAACAGCAGTGGGGCAGTCTCAGGCACTACCTTAGCCCTTCAAATCACAAGGGTAATGGCTGGTAATGGTATGAGGGCATGTAATGGGCTCCTACCATCGGACAGTCCTAAAGCCCCTACCTTTTCAGAAATAAGTGCCAGAGTAAAATAGATTACATTATCCTATCATCGGACATTTGGTCGTTTGTTGTAGATATGGAGATTAGACCAAGAACAGAAAGCGACCATTGCCCACCTGAAATTAGTTTTCGTAGGAGTTTACTCCTGAGTGAGGTTGAGAGTGAAAGTATATCCCATACTATCGCAGATAGCATCATAATTAGCAATAATCGTCGTACAGTTAAATGGGCATATATCCTGGAACATGGGGATTTGATGGCTAATATTTATAGATCTTTTGCCAATAGTTTTGAAACATACGATATCTTCCAGGACGAGAAAGACACATTCCTGGACTTACATACTAGGTTTTTTAAGGAATTAATTGCTATAATGACAAAAAAAACTAAAAAGATTGATGGAGCTGGTAACTCAAAGGCAGGGATATACTAAAGGGGTTCTGCCCACATCACCCTCCCATACCGGAGCAAGGTTCATGAAAAAGATGAGAAAGTAGAAAAAACGGTACTAAGGGATTAATTTCACATTTAATGTTATGACCAAGAAATAATTAATTATCTTGTTCTTTACAACTTAATGTAAACAAATCTTACTAATCATAATTTATAAGGACATATGAACGTATCACAAGAACAGTGGCACACAAAATAAATCCAAAAAATAACACAAAGAAAAATATATCTAAATGATCCTACTATACACAGTACATAAATTCTTTACAATACATATATACAACATATACATATATATACAACATATATGCAACAGCGTACCCTAAGAAAGATAGTTGAAACCGTTCTCAAAATATATTCACTCCCACTTCTGAGTGATATAAATCTAAAAGGGAATCCTAGTGGCGCCTGAGAAGAAAATTCTCTCACAAAACTGATTTGATAAAGGACGCGAGAAGTTAAAACAAACACAAATAACGATAGAGGGACTCCTTTAACACAAAAGTGCTGACGCAGTCGCGGTCGCGTTTCCGCCAGTAGACTCTTTATGGCTTCATCAGGACAGGGGTACTTGCAGGTAAAATATCGATGAATAAGCCACTCCCACAAAGGAGAGGGCAAGAGGAAAAATCCTCTCGAACTAGTGCCCGAGACCCTTAAGGGCAACAACAACGTACAGTGTCCACTTTTCCAAACAAATGGGAAGAAAAACGCGTCGTAAGCGTTAATGGCAAAAGAAAGCAGGGCGGCGAAATTACGCTCCTACAGCTCCTTCAAATGGAGTCGCACTAGCTCCCAAACCGGCATCAACAATCCACAGGCAGCAAACACCAAAGTTCGTCGTACAGTTAAATGGGCATATATCCTGGAACATGGGGATTTGATGGCTAATATTTATAGATCTTTTGCCAATAGTTTTGAAACATACGATATCTCCCAAGACGAGAAAGACACATTCCTGGACTTACATACTAGGTTTTTTAAGGAATTAATTGCTATAATGACAAAAAAACCTAAGAAGATTGATCGAGCTGGTAACTCAAAGGCAGTAGGGAAACCCTGGTTTAATAGGGAGTGTCGCAGTGCAAAGCTGGGGTTAGTCCATGCTATAAAAAACAACAATATTTTAGCAGTCAAGGAGGCTAGGGCTAAATACAGGAAAACCCAAGCGAAAGTAAAATCTTCTTTGGATGAAGAAATTTGGTCCAGTATGCTATCTGCTGCTACAATGAGAGACCAAAAGTCGTTCTGGGAAATAGTGGCAAAGGGAAATAAAAAAGAAAAGGGATCTCGGGAGGACTTCTTAGATGAGACCACCTGGGTCAATCATTTCACCAAGTTATACGATCTTCCTGAGGGGGATCAAGCTGTCCCTGATGTTAATATACTACCAAATATTAATGAGGAGAGACTAGTCCTACATTTTGAGATCCAGGAGACCGAATTAGCAATTATCTCAGTTAAAAACGGGAAAGCCCCGGGATTTGACAAAATACCAGGCGACTTATATAAACATGAAACTAACATTTGGGTACCTTATATCAATCACCTATGCAACGTTGTTGCTGCGGGTGCAGAATACCCGGACACATGGAAAGGTGCGGAAATAATTACTATTTTTAACAAGCATTAGAAATGCAATCGGGCTCGGATTTATTTGAGTTTGAGCTAATGGCATTGTAAATGCCAATGTATTGTTGCTATGTGTTATGGAGTGTGTTCATGTGGTGTGTACTGCCAGTGATCTCCTTGTGAGTGTGAGAATATTGCACCGTTACTGCCTGTGATGTCCTTCTTGTGAGTGTGAGAAACTTGCACCTCTGCTGCCTGTGGTCTCCTTGTGAGTGTAAGAAGCTTGCACTGCTGCTGCCTGTGATGTCGTTCTTGTGAGTGTGAGAAGCTTGCACCGCTGCTGCTTGTGATGTCCTTCTTGTGAGTGGGAGAAGCTTGCACCTCAGCTGCCTGTGGTCTCCTTGTGAGTGTAAGAAGCTTGCACAGCTGCTGCCTGTGATGTCCTTCGTGTGAGTGTGAGAAGCTTGCACCGCTGCTGCCTGTGAGTATGAGAAGATTGCATTGTGCATCTCTGTGCTGTGCCTGTTCTTTGTAAGGGACTCTTGCTCTGTTGCTGCTGCTGCCTTGGCACAGTACCTGCTGTGAGTGTGTAAGGGAAGCTTGCACCACTGCTGCTTGTGATGTCGTTCTTGCGAGTGTGAGAAGCTTGCACCTCTGCTGCCTGTGGTCTCCTTGTGAGTGTAAGACGCTTGCACTGCTGCTGCCTGTGATGTCGTTCTTGTGAGTGTGAGAAGCTTGCACCGCTGCTGCTTGTGATGTCCTTCTTGTGAGTGGGAGAAGCTTGCACCTCAGCTGCCTGTGGTCTCCTTGTGAGTGTAAGAAGCTTGCACAGCTGCTGCCTGTGATGTCCTTCTTGTGAGTGTGAGAAGCTTGCACCGCTGCTGCCTGTGAGTATGAGAAGATTGCATTGTGCATCTCTGTGCTGTGCCTGTTCTTTGTAAGGGACTCTTGCTCTGTTGCTGCTGCTGCCTTGGCACAGTACCTGCTGTGAGTGTGTGAGGGAAGCTTGCACCACTGCTGCTTGTGATGTCGTTCTTGCCAGTGTGAGAAGCTTGCACCTCTGCTGCCTGTGGTCTCCTTGTGAGTGTAAGAAGCTTGCACTGCTGCTGCCTGTGATGTCGTTCTTGTGAGTGTGAGAAGCTTGCACCGCTGCTGCTTGTGATGTCCTTCTTGTGAGTGGGAGAAGCTTGCACCTCAGCTGCCTGTGGTCTCCTAGTGAGTGTAAGAAGCTTGCACAGCTGCTGCCTGTGATGTCCTACTCACTACTCTACTCACTACTCTGCACTCACTACTCACTACTCTACTCACTACTCTACTCTACTCACTACTCTGCACTCACTACTCACTACTCTACTCACTACTCACTACTCTACTTACTACTCACTACTCTACTCACTACTCTACTCTACTCACTACTCTGCACTCACTACTCACTACTCACTACTCTACTTACTACTCACTACTCTACTCACTACTCTACTCACTACTCACTACTCTACTCACTACTCTGCACTCACTACTCACTACTCTACTCACTACTCTACTCACTACTCACTACTCTACTCACTACTCTGCACACTACTCACTACTCTGCTCACTACTCACAACTCTACTCACTACTCACTGGTCTCCTTGTGAGTGTAAGAAGCTTGCACAGCTGCTGTCTGTGATGTACTACTCACTACTCTACTCTACTCACTACTCTGCACTCACTACTCTACTCACGACTCTACTCACTACTCTACTCACTACTCACTACTCTACTCACTACTCTGCACTCACTACTCACTACTCTACTCACTACTCTGCACTCACTACTCACTACTCTACTCACTACTCTACTCACTACTCTACTCACTACTCACTACTCTACTCACTACTCTACTCACTACTCACTACTCTGCACTCACTACTCACTACTCTGCTCACTACTCACTACTCTACTCACTACTCTACTCACTACTCTACTCACTACTCACTACTCTACTCACTACTCTACACACTACTCACTACTCTGCACTCACTACTCTGCTCACTACTCACTACTCTACTCACTACTCTCCACTCACTACTCTACTCACTACTCACTACTCTACTCAGTACTCTACTCACTACTCACTACTCTGCACTCACTACTCACCTCACTACTCACTACTCTACTCACTACTCTACTCACTACTAACTACTCTACTCACTACTCTACTCACTACTCTACTCACTACTAACTACTCTACTCACTACTCTACTCACTACTCTACTCACTACTAACTACTCTACTCACTACTCTACTCTGCACTCACTACTCTGCACTCACTACTCTGCACTCACTACTCTACTCACCTCACTACTCACCTCACTACTCACTACTCTGCACTCACTACTCTGCACTCACTACTCTGCACTCACTACTCTGCACTCACTACTCTGCACTCACTACTCTACTCACTACTCTACTCACTACTCTACTCACTACTCTACTCACTACTCACTACTCTACACTCACTACTCACTACTCTACACTCACTACTCACTACTCTGCACTCACTACTCTGCACTCACTACTCTGCATTCACTACTCTGCACTCACTACTCACTACTCTGCACTCACTACTCTGCACTCACTACTCACTACTCTGCACACTCACTCTGCACTCACTACTCACTACTCTGCACTCACTACTCACCTCACTACTCTGCACTCACTACTCACTACTCTACTCACTACTCTACTCACTACTCACCACTCTACTCACTACTCTACTCACTATTCTACTCACTACTCTACTCACTACTCACTACTCACTACTCTGCACTCACTACTCTACTCACTACTCTGCACTCACTACTCACTACTCACTACTCTACTCACTATTCTACTCACTACTCTACTCACTACTCAACTCACTACTCACTACTCTGCACTCACTACTCTACTCACTACTCACTACTCTACTCACTACTCACTACTCTGCACTCACTACTCTGCACTCACTACTCTCTACTCACTACTCTCTACTCACTACTCTACTCACTACTCTACTCACTACTCTACTCACTACTCTACTCACTACTCAACTCACTACTCTACTCACTACTCTACTCACTACTCACTACTCTACACTCACTACTCACTACTCTGCACTCACTACTCTGCACTCACTACTCTGCACTCACTACTCTGCACTCACTACTCTGCACTCACTACTCTGCACTCACTACTCTACTCACTACTCTACACTCACTACTCACTACTCTGCACTCACTACTCTGCACTCACTACTCTGCACTCACTACTCACTACTCTGCACACTCACTCTGCACTCACTACTCACTACTCTGCACACTCACTCTGCACTCACTACTCACTACTCTGCACTCACTACTCACTACTCTACTCACTACTCTGCACTCACTACTCACTACTCTACTCACTACTCACTACTCTACTCACTACTAACTACTCTACTCACTACTCTACTCACTATTATACTCACTACTCTACTCACTACTCTACTCACTACTCTACTCACTACTCTACTCACTACTCTACTCACTACTCTACTCACTACTCTACTCAACGCACTACTCAACGCACTACTCACTACTCTACTCACTACTCTACTCACTACTCACTACTCTACTCACTATTCTACTCACTATTCTACTCACTATTCTACTCACTACTCTACTCACTACTCACTACTCTACTCACTACTCTGCACTCACTACTCACTACTCTACTCACTACTCTACTCACTACTCTACTCACTACTCTGCACTCACTACTCACTACTCTACTCACTATTCTACTCACTACTCTACTCACTACTCTGCACTCACTACTCTACTCACTACTCTACTCACTACTCTACTCACTACTCTACTCACTACTCTACTCACTACTCTGCACTCACTACTCTGCACTCAATACTCTACTCACTACTCTACTCACTACTCTACTCACTACTCTACTCACTACTCTACTCTCTACTCTACTCTCTACTCACTACTTTCTACTCACTACTCTGCACTCACTACTCTGCACTCACTACTCTACTCACTACTCTACTCACTACTCTACTCACTACTCTGCACTCACTACTCTACTCACTACTCTACTCACTACTCACTACTCTACTCACTACTCTGCACTCACTACTCTACTCACTACTCTACTCACTACTCTACTCACTACTCTACTCACTACTCTACTCACTACTCTACACTCACTACTCACTACTCTGCACTCACTACTCTACTCACTACTCTACTCACTACTCTGCACTCACTACTCACTACTCACTACTCTACTCACTATTCTACTCACTACTCTACTCACTACTCTGCACTCACTACTCTACTCACTACTCTACTCACTACTCACTACTCTACTCACTACTCTACTCACTACTCTACTCACTACTCTGCACTCACTACTCACTACTCTACTCACTACTCTACTCACTACTCTACTCTCTACTCACTACTTTCTACTCACTACTCTGCACTCACTACTCTGCACTCACTACTCTACTCACTACTCTGCACTCACTACTCTGCACTCACTACTCTACTCACTACTCTACTCTACTCACTACTCACTACTCTACTCACTACTCTGCACTCACTACTCTACTCACTACTCTACTCACTACTCTACTCACTACTCACTACTCTACACTCACTACTCACTACTCTGCACTCACTACTCACTACTCTGCACTCACTACTCTGCACTCACTACTCTGCACTCACTACTCTGCACTCACTACTCACTACTCTGCACTCACTACTCACCTCACTACTCTGCACTCACTACTCTACTCACTACTCACTACTCTACTCACTACTCTACTCACTACTCACCACTCTACTCACTACTCTACTCACTATTCTACTCACTACTCTACTCACTACTCACTACTCTACTCACTACTCTGCACTCACTACTCTGCACTCACTACTCTACTCACTACTCTACTCACTACTCTGCACTCACTACTCTACTCACTATTCTACTCACTACTCTACTCACTACTCAACTCACTACTCACTACTCTGCACTCACTACTCTACTCACTACTCACTACTCTGCACTCACTACTCTGCACTCACTACTCTACTCTATACTCACTACTTTCTACTCACTACTCTACTCACTACTCTACTCACTACTCTGCACTCACTACTCTACTCACTACTCTACTCACTACTCACTACTCTGCACTGACTACTCACTACTCTACTCACTACTCTACTCACTACTCTACTCACTACTCACTACTCTACACTCACTACTCACTACTCTGCACTCACTACTCTGCACTCACTACTCTGCACTCACTACTCTGCACTCACTACTCTGCACTCACTACTCTGCACTCACTACTCTGCACTCACTACTCTGCACTCACTACTCTACACTCACTACTCACTACTCTGCACTCACTACTCTGCACTCACTACTCTGCACTCACTACTCTGCACTCACTACTCACTACTCTGCACACTCACTCTGCACTCACTACTCAGCACACTCACTCTGCACTCACTACTCACTACTCTACTCACTACTCTGCACTCACTACTCACTACTCTACTCACTACTCACTACTCTACTCACTACTAACTACTCTACTCACTACTCTACTCACTACTCACTACTCTGCACTCACTACTCTGCTCACTACTCACTACTCTACTCACTACTCTCCACTCACTACTCTACTCACTACTCACTACTCTACTCACTACTCTACTCACTACTCACTACTCTACTCACTACTCTACTCACTACTCTGCACTCACTACTCACTACTCTGCTCACTACGCACTACTCTACTCACTACTCTCCACTCACTACTCTACTCACTACTCACTACTCTACTCAGTACTCTACTCACTACTCACTACTCTGCACTCACTACTCACCTCACTACTCACTACTCTGCACTCACTACTCACCTCACTACTCACTACTCTACTCACTACTCTACTCACTACTAACTACTCTACTCACTACTCTACTCACTACTAACTACTCTACTCACTACTCTACTCACTACTCTACTCACTACTCTACTCACTACTAACTACTCTACTCACTACTCTACTCACTACTCTACTCACTACTAACTACTCTACTCACTACTCTACTCACTACTCTACTCTGCACTCACTACTCTGCACTCACTACTCTACTCACCTCACTACTCTACTCACTACTCACTACTCTGCACTCACTACTCTGCACTCACTACTCTGCACTCACTACTCTGCACTCACTACTCTGCACTCACTACTCTGCACTCACTACTCTGCACTCACTACTCTACTCACTACTCTACTCACTACTCACTACTCTACACTCACTACTCACTACTCTACACTCACTACTCACTACTCTGCACTCACTACTCTGCACTCACTACTCTGCACTCACTACTCTGCACTCACTACTCACTACTCTGCACTCACTACTCTGCACTCACTACTCACTACTCTGCACACTCACTCTGCACTCACTACTCACTACTCTGCACTCACTACTCACCTCACTACTCTGCACTCACTACTCTACTCACTACTCACTACTCTACTCACTACTCTACTCACTACTCACCACTCTACTCACTACTCACTACTCTACTCACTATTCTACTCACTACTCTACTCACTACTCACTACTCTACTCACTACTCTGCACTCACTACTCTGCACTCACTACTCTACTCACTACTCTACTCACTACTCTGCACTCACTACTCACTACTCACTACTCTACTCACTATTCTACTCACTACTCTACTCACTACTCAACTCACTACTCACTACTCTGCACTCACTACTCTACTCACTACTCACTACTCTGCACTCACTACTCTGCACTCACTACTCTACTCACTACTCTACTCACTACTCTACTGTACTCTCTACTCACTACTTTCTACTCACTACTCTACTCACTACTCTACTCACTACTCTGCACTCACTACTCTACTCACTACTCTACTCACTACTCTACTCACTACTCTACTCACTACTCTACTCACTACTCACTACTCTGCACTCACTACTCTGCACTCACTACTCTGCACTCACTACTCTGCACTCACTACTCTGCACTCACTACTCTGCACTCACTACTCACTACTCTGCACTCACTACTCTGCACTCACTACTCTGCACTCACTACTCTGCACTCACTACTCACTACTCTGCACACTCACTCTGCACTCACTACTCACTACTCTGCACACTCACTCTGCACTCACTACTCACTACTCTGCACTCACTACTCACTACTCTACTCACTACTCTGCACTCACTACTCACTACTCTACTCACTACTAACTACTCTACTCACTACTCTACTCACTATTATACTCACTACTCTACTCACTACTCACTACTCTACTCACTACTCAACGCACTACTCACTACTCTACTCACTACTCTACTCACTACTCTACTCACTACTCTACTCACTACTCTGCACTCACTACTCTGCACTCACTACTCTACTCACTACTCTACTCACTACTCACTACTCTACTCACTACTCTGCACTCACTACTCTACTCACTACTCTACTCACTACTCTACTCACTACTCACTACTCTACACTCACTACTCACTACTCTGCACTCACTACTCACTACTCTGCACTCACTACTCTGCACTCACTACTCTGCACTCACTACTCTGCACTCACTACTCTGCACTCACTACTCTGCACTCACTACTCACTACTCTGCACTCACTACTCACCTCACTACTCTGCACTCACTACTCTACTCACTACTCACTACTCACCTCACTACTCTACTCACTACTCTACTCACTACTCTACTCACTATTCTACTCACTACTCTACTCACTACTCACTACTCTACTCACTACTCTGCACTCACTACTCTGCACTCACTACTCTACTCACTACTCTACTCACTACTCTGCACTCACTACTCACTACTCTACTCACTATTCTACTCACTACTCTACTCACTACTCAACTCACTACTCACTACTCTGCACTCACTACTCTACTCACTACTCACTACTCAGCACTCACTACTCTGCACTCACTACTCACTACTCTACTCACTACTCTACTCTACTCTCTACTCACTACTTTCTACTCACTACTCTACTCACTACTCTACTCACTACTCTGCACTCACTACTCTACTCACTACTCTACTCACTACTCACTACTCTGCACTGACTACTCACTACTCACTACTCTACTCACTACTCTACTCACTACTCTACTCACTACTCACTACTCTACACTCACTACTCTGCACTCACTACTCTGCACTCACTACTCTGCACTCACTACTCTGCACTCACTACTCTGCACTCACTACTCTGCACTCACTACTCTGCACTCACTACTCTGCACTCACTACTCACTACTCTGCACTCACTACTCTGCACTCACTACTCACTACTCTGCACACTCACTCTGCACTCACTACTCAGCACACTCACTCTGCACTCACTACTCACTACTCTGCACTCACTACTCACTACTCTACTCACTACTCTGCACTCACTACTCACTACTCTACTCACTACTCACTACTCACTACTCTACTCACTACTCACTACTAACTACTCTACTCACTACTCTACTCACTACTCACTACTCTGCACTCACTACTCACTACTCTGCTCACTACTCACTACTCTACTCACTTTTTTCCACTCACTACTCTACTCACTACTCACTACTCTACTCACTACTCACTACTCTACTCACTACTCACTACTCTGCACTCACTACTCACTACTCTGCTCACTACGCACTACTCTACTCACTACTCTCCACTCACTACTCTACTCACTACTCACTACTCTACTCAGTACTCTACTCACTACTCACTACTCTGCACTCACTACTCACCTCACTACTCACTACTCTACTCACTACTAACTACTCTACTCACTACTCTACTCACTACTAACTACTCTACTCACTACTCTACTCACTACTCTACTCACTACTAACTACTCTACTCACTACTCTACTCACTACTCTACTCACTACTAACTACTCTACTCACTACTCTACTCACTACTCTACTCTGCACTCACTACTCTGCACTCACTACTCTACTCACCTCACTACTCTACTCTACTCACTACTCACTACTCTGCACTCACTACTCTGCACTCACTACTCTGCACTCACTACTCACTACTCTGCACTCACTACTCTGCACTCACTACTCACTACTCTACTCACTATTCTACTCACTACTCTACTCACTACTTAACTCACTACTCACTACTCTGCACTCACTACTCTACTCACTACTCTGCACTCACTACTCTGCACTCACTACTCTGCACTCACTACTCTGCACTCACTACTCTACTCACTACTCTACTCACTACTCTACTCACTACTCACTACTCTACACTCACTACTCACTACTCTACACTCACTACTCACTACTCTGCACTCACTACTCTGCACTCACTACTCTGCACTCACTACTCACTACTCTGCACTCACTACTCTGCACTCACTACTCACTACTCTGCACACTCACTCTGCACTCACTACTCACTACTCTGCACTCACTACTCACCTCACTACTCTGCACTCACTACTCTACTCACTACTCACTACTCTACTCACTACTCTGCACTCACTACTCTACTCACTACTCACTACTCTACTCACTACTCTACTCACTACTCACCACTCTACTCACTACTCACTACTCTACTCACTATTCTACTCACTACTCTACTCACTACTCACTACTCTACTCACTACTCTGCACTCACTACTCTACTCACTACTCTGCACTCACTACTCACTACTCACTACTCACTACTCTACTCACTATTCTACTCACTACTCTACTCACTACTCAACTCACTACTCACTACTCTGCACTCACTACTCTACTCACTACTCACTACTCTACTCACTACTCTGCACTCACTACTCTGCACTCACTACTCTACTCACTACTCTACTCTACTCACTACTCTACTCTACTCTCTACTCACTACTTTCTACTCACTACTCTACTCACTACTCTACTCACTACTCTACTCACTACTCACTACTCTACACTCACTACTCACTACTCTGCACTCACTACTCTGCACTCACTACTCTGCACTCACTACTCTGCACTCACTACTCTGCACTCACTACTCTGCACTCACTACTCTGCACTCACTACTCTGCACTCACTACTCACTACTCTGCACTCACTACTCTGCACTCACTACTCTGCACTCACTACTCACTACTCTGCACACTCACTCTGCACTCACTACTCACTACTCTGCACACTCACTCTGCACTCACTACTCACTACTCTGCACTCACTACTCACTACTCTACTCACTACTCTGCACTCACTACTCACTACTCTACTCACTACTCACTACTCTACTCACTACTAACTACTCTACTCACTACTCTACTCACTATTATACTCACTACTCTACTCACTACTCACTACTCTACTCACTACTCACTACTCTACTCACTACTAACTACTCTACTCACTACTCTACTCACTATTATACTCACTACTCTACTCACTACTCACTACTCTACTCACTACTCAACGCACTACTCACTACTCTACTCACTACTCTACTCACTACTCACTACTCTACTCACTATTCTACTCACTACTCTACTCACTACTCTACTCACTACTCTGCACTCACTACTCACTACTCTACTCACTACTCTACTCACTACTCTGCACTCACTACTCACTACTCACTACTCTACTCACTATTCTACTCACTACTCTGCACTCACTACTCTACTCACTACTCTACTCACTACTCTACTCACTACTGCACTCACTACTGCACTCACTACTCTGCACTCACTACTCTGCACTCACTACTCTACTCACTACTCTACTCACTACTCTACTCACTACTCTACTCACTACTCTACTCACTACTCTACTCACTACTCTGCACTCACTACTCTACTCACTACTCTACTCACTACTCTACTCACTACTCTACTCACTACTCTACTCACTACTCTACACTCACTACTCACTACTCTGCACTCACTACTCTACTCACTACTCTACTCACTACTCTGCACTCACTACTCACTACTCACTACTCTACTCACTATTCTACTCACTACTCTACTCACTACTCTGCACTCACTACTCTACTCACTACTCACTACTCTACTCACTACTCTACTCACTACTCTGCACTCACTACTCACTACTCTACTCACTACTCACTACTCTACTCACTACTCTACTCTCTACTCACTACTTTCTACTCACTACTCTGCACTCACTACTCTGCACTCACTACTCTACTCACTACTCTGCACTCACTACTCTGCACTCACTACTCTACTCACTACTCTACTCACTACTCACTACTCTACTCACTACTCTGCACTCACTGCTCTACTCACTACTCTACTCACTACTCTACTCACTACTCACTACTCTACACTCACTACTCACTACTCTGCACTCACTACTCACTACTCTGCACTCACTACTCTGCACTCACTACTCTGCACTCACTACTCTGCACTCACTACTCACTACTCTGCACTCACTACTCACCTCACTACTCTGCACTCACTACTCTACTCACTACTCACTACTCTACTCACTACTCTACTCACTACTCACCACTCTACTCACTACTCACTACTCTACTCACTATTCTACTCACTACTCTACTCACTACTCACTACTCTACTCACTACTCTGCACTCACTACTCTGCACTCACTACTCTACTCACTACTCTACTCACTACTCTGCACTCACTACTCACTACTCACTATTCTACTCACTACTCTACTCACTACTTAACTCACTACTCACTACTCTGCACTCACTACTCTACTCACTACTCACTACTCTGCACTCACTACTCTGCACTCACTACTCACTACTCTACTCACTACTCTACTCTACTCTCTACTTTCTACTCACTACTCTACTCACTACTCTACTCACTACTCTGCACTCACTACTCTACTCACTACTCTACTCACTACTCACTACTCTGCACTGACTACTCACTACTCTACTCACTACTCTACTCACTACTCACTACTCTACACTCACTACTCACTACTCTGCACTCACTACTCTGCACTCACTACTCTGCACTCACTACTCTGCACTCACTACTCTGCACTCACTACTCTGCACTCACTACTCTACTCACTACTCACTACTCTGCACTCACTACTCTGCACTCACTACTCACTACTCTGCACACTCACTCTGCACTCACTACTCAGCACACTCACTCTGCACTCACTACTCACTACTCTGCACTCACTACTCACTACTCTACTCACTACTCTGCACTCACTACTCACTACTCTACTCACTACTCACTACTCACTACTAACTACTCTACTCACTACTCTACTCACTACTCTACTCACTATTATACTCACTACTCTACTCACTACTCACTACTCTACTCACTACTCAACGCACTACTCACTACTCTACTCACTACTCTACTCACTACTCACTACTCTACTCACTATTCTACTCACTATTCTACTCACTACTCTACTCACTACTCACTACTCTACTCACTACTCTGCACTCACTACTCACTACTCTACTCACTACTCTGCACTCACTACTCACTACTCTACTCACTATTCTACTCACTACTCTGCACTCACTACTCTACTCACTACTCACTACTCTACTCACTACTCTGCACTCACTACTCTGCACTCACTACTCTACTCACTACTCACTACTCTACTCACTACTCTACTCACTACTCTACTCACTACTCTGCACTCACTACTCACTACTCACTACTCTACTCACTATTCTACTCACTACTCTACTCACTACTCTGCACTCACTACTCTACTCACTACTCACTACTCTACTCACTACTCTGCACTCACTACTCTGCACTCACTACTCTACTCACTACTCTACTCACTACTCTACTCACTACTCTACTCTCTACTCTACTCTCTACTCACTACTTTCTACTCACTACTCTGCACTCACTACTCTGCACTCACTACTCTGCACTCACTACTCTGCACTCACTACTCTGCACTCACTACTCTGCACTCACTACTCTGCACTCACTACTCTGCACTCACTACAATGCACTACTCTACTCACTACTCTACTCACTACTCTGCACTCACTACTCTGCACTCACTACTCTACTCACTACTCTACTCACTACTCACAGTACTGGTAGTACTGGTGGTGGTGGTAGTAGTGGTAGTACTGGTGGTGGTACTGGTAGTACTGGTGGTGGTGGTACTGGTAGTACTGGTAGTGGTAGTGGTGGTAGTAGTGGTAGTACTGGTGGCTGTAGTAGTGGTAGTACTGCTGGTGGTAGTACTGGTAGTACTGATGGTGGTAGTACTGGTAGTAGTGATGGTGGTTGTGGTACTGCTAGCACTGGTAGTGGTAGTACTGGTAGTGGTAGTACTGGTGGTGGTGGTACTGGTAGTACTGGTGGTGGTGGTAGTGGTAGTACTGGTGGCTGTAGTAGTGGTAGTACTGGTGGCAGTAGTAGTGGTAGTACTGGTGGTGGTAGTACTGGTAGTATTGATGGTGGTAGTACTGGTGGTGGTGGTGGTAGTGGTAGTGGTAGTACTGGTGGTGGTGGTAGTGGTAGTACTGGTGGCTGTAGTAGTGGTAGTACTGGTGGCTGTAGTAGTGGTAGTACTGGTGGTGGTAGTACTGGTAGTACTGATGGTGGTAGTACTGGTAGTAGTGGTGGTGGTGGTACTGGTAGTGGTAGTACTGGTGGTGGTGGTACTGGTAGTGGTAGTACTGGTGGCTGTAGTAGTGGTAGTACTGGTGGTGGTAGTACTGGTAGTACTGATGGTGGTAGTACTGGTAGTAGTGGTGGTGGCTGTGGTACTGGTAGTACTGGTAGTGGTAGTACTGGTGGTGGTGGTACTGGTAGTACTGGTGGTGGTGGTAGTACTGGTGGTGGTGTAAAACATAGTGTCATGTACAATAAACAACATTCGATTGGAATTCATAACTACACCAGGTGAGAGTGTACATTTAAAGCTACATAACTTGCCTTGCTTTAAATTATGCTTAGGTGCATATCAGGGTAAGCATTGCACCGCTTTGCATAAAAAAAATGATACACTGCCGTACTAGAACATAAGCAACATGTTCCTTCCAACGGGATAAAAATCAATTTTCCGACTCTAGTCGTTTTCCCTTGTCGTTCACACTGCTCTGACTTAGGGGTTTGCTCTTGTGTGGGTGGTGGTAAATTCAGGGGACGGGGTTGAGTGCTGGCTGTGTCTTGATACTCCCGTTATTTTCCTCTCCATCAACATATATGTGACCTTTGTGCTTCACTGAGCAATGCAAATAGTTACCCTGAAGGACTGTTTACACCTGAAAATTAGCTCGTCATGGTAGGTGGACTGCACAGGACGTTTGAATTTTTAACTAGTTGGTAACGGCAACTGGCTACTTGAAGCACCCCTTAATTTTCTTCCAACTAAACAGCTTCATGTTTTGTTGCTTTTAGTGGCAACCACGCGAGCTGCCGTTCTTTAATGTTCACCAGTATTGTGCGATTCATTTGCTGTGCACCAGCTCCGGTGACCGATCCTTCTACCAATATGCACACCTAGCCTTTAATTACATAAAAACAAAAATGAACAGCATCATTTCCATCCTAGGAACAGGTCTCCGACTCTTAAGACATAACCAGGAGCTCTCCCCAACCTCTGGCAGAGGTGATGGAGCACACGCTGTTCCCTCGAAGTTGAAGTCTCAGTCCTTCGTCTCAATCATAGTCTGCATTATTTGCTTAGCACTGCTGAATGCCAGGGAAAGCTGCACTGCATGCGAGCTTCTATCTCACATGCACTGTGTCCTGGCACGGAAGCCTAATCTGTGCTGTGGACGAGCACGTATGAGTCATCTTCTGTGAGCCTCGCCTGCTGCCTCGCCTCTCGTAATTTTACATTGAACGCGCTCACCGCTCAGACCATCTGGATTGCATTACACGGGCACTCTGACAGCTCCTAATTAAAATTAATGGTCTGCCGTGCGCATAACCGCACACAATATGCCAAAAATGGCCGCCGACCATTACATATACCCTATGGCATCAAGACTACTAAAGAAACAGCACCGCGACGATCAATCACTATTAAGATAATAAAAAAGCGCACTGAAAATGCACGAGCAAAGAAAAATTTATCCAGCATGAACGAAAAAGCCGCTACAATACGGCTCGCAGCTCCTCCCCACTTCTGACGAAGTAGTGACGTCGCCGAGCCCGTAAAAAGGGCGATAGGAATGATCCAGCAAACTATCGCCCTATTAGTTTAATCGATATCTTACAAAAACTTTATGCAAGGCATATTTTAAACCGTATAAATATCTGGATGGATGAGAAATCAGTGCTCACCAAATACCAAGCAGGGTTTAGAACCAAAATTAGTACTATTGACCAGGTCCTAAGGTTCTGTTGTTTGTGCTGGAAGTATGTCACTTTGAGGAAAAGTCACTTGTACGTAGCATTTGTGGACCTCCGGGCGGCGTTCGACCTAATCCCTCAAAATTTGTTATGGGAGACACTTAGGCGTCAAGGGCTACCGGCTAACCTTTTAGAGCAGGTCATAAATTTACATAGAAACAACTATGCAAAAGTTAGGTGGGGCCCTGGAGGGGAGCTAACAAAACAAATACCAATAAAGAGGGGAGTCCACCAGGGATGTGTGTTAGCCCCTACATTGTCCTCCCTGTTCGTCAATGATATCCCATCCTGCATGGAGGCTTGTAGTAATGACTCGCCAAAATTGGGGGGTGAGAGGGTTTCATCCCGCCTTTTCGCCGACGACACCATACTTATATCCCAAACACCCCGGGGCCTACAGAACCTACTAGACAAGTTCCAGGCATACTGCAGCACAAAGGGCCTAGAGATCAATGTAAAGAAAACAAAATACATGGTTATAAACCCTAATAAAAATTTTAAGGAAAATCTGACGCTAAATGGGCACAAATTAGAATACGTACGGAACTTTAGCTATCTGGGTGTTTCCTTGGATTCCAATCTAACCTGGAAAAGCCAGATTGAAAAAAGTAAAATAGTATTCACGCAAAATCTGTTACCTATAATGAAAAGACATGGCAACAGTCTAAATAAAGCAATGTCACCAGACTTAGAGATTTTTAAGTTTAAAGCACAATCAGTAGCACTATATGGGGCAGAATTATGAGGACCTATGTGCAAGAAATCTTTTGAAATTGGTGAGAACAAATTCCTTAGGGCTTTGTTAAGAATACCGGTCAGTACTCCGTTGATACCACTCCTTTTAGACCTTAATTTGAAACGTACTGACCACCATGCAATCCTGAGACCCCTGATGCTCTGGGTCAGACTCTGGTCGACCCCTGAGCTTACAGATTACAAGGATGGTCTAAAAGAAATCATGGAATTAGATTGCTGTAACAAAGTCTTATGGCTTAGACACGTAAGATCCTGGCTAATAAAAATTGGTTTGTAACAATTTTGGAATGAACCATCTTTACTAAATCAAACTTCAAAGAAGATCTTAAAGTTGTCATTCTGGGCATACGTGAATTACGATGTGATAAATGGAAAGATTCATGGATCATCAACAACTAGTTTTTTAGTGTTCAAAGACATAGCTCTCTTTGAATGTTTTCTTGATGAGGTGTACCCACCATTAGCCAAGACACTCTATATGAAATATAGATATGGTATCTTGAGGACAAATGTCCGTGAATCAAGGTGGTGTCAAAATAGTAACAATCAATGTACCCTATGTCATAATCAGGCAAAAGAAGATGATTCACATATTTTGTTCTTCTGTCCGATTTACGTAGTGCCTAGAAAAAGATGGATCAAACCCCTTTGCCTAAATTTAGGCACAAGATCATATAAAGAGGCTAGTAGAATTTTGAAAACTGATTCAAGCCAGGTTATTGTTTTCGGTATCAGTAGATTTCTGTTAGCTATAAACTTTATAAGAATGAAAATGGGTTTAAAATTATAAATGAATTTACTCGTTTTAAATCCATGAGAATTATTATCTCTTGGACAAGTGCTTCATATTATTGATAATGCTGGTTGGCTGTGTAGTCATACATGAATTTTATAAACAATTTGTATATACACACGCTTCCTACACCTTTATTACTATTGATATCTCTAATGTAGTTACATTTGCCCATTACTGTTAGTGAAGGATAGTTACATTTTTTTTGTGTTTTTTATATAAATGCCTTTTTACACTTTTAATTATTTATGATATTTTAAATGTGATTTATCCGCCCCCAAAAATTGTGCACGGGATTGGATTGTTCTGCTTTTCTAATTGTCCCCACCGCTCATTATGTCTATTACGTCCAATTAATTAAGTTTCAAATGTAATTGTATATGTATTTTATGCATCTTTTATGGTACAAATGTACCGAAATAAAGATTTTTGATGATGAATGTGTCCGTCTGTAATGTAACTGCTGCTCGTGTAAAGTGCTCTGATACCTTCGAGTCAAGTTCTGCTAAATAAAACTCCAGAAAAAAAATGAAAGTTTTAATTAATCTTTAAACTGGTCACGACTCACAAACAAGCGGAAAATATTTAATACCTGTTCTCCTATACGCGGGTGATGCCGTCCTTATAGCGCGTACTGCATTGGGTCTCCAGAAACTTCTGGATGCTTTTGGGTCCTATATGCAGTCCTTAGATCTGGTTGTGAACAACGGGAAGTCGCACACAATGTCTACTGGTAAAAACACCAGGAAAGTGAAGTCATTCTTTTGTAATGGTGTGGAAGTGTCCAGGGTGATTTCCTTTACTTATCATGGAGTACTATTCGATGATAAAGGCTCATGGGTCCCCCAAGATAAAGTAAAGAGATTGGCTGCTAGTAGGTCGACAACAGCCCTATCTGGGTTCGTCCAATGCCTGGGGGCCAAGCCATTCGCGTCAATTTTGAAAATATATAGATCAAAGTGCCTGGCTATAGCGCATACGGCTCCTCTATTTGGGGCTTTCAACAACAGACAGGGATCCAGACAGTCGAAAACAGTTTTCTTCGAAGCCTTTTGTCTGTCCCTCAATCAACTCCTACTTACACAATTCATCAGGAACTGGGGCAGGGCTATGTCTCGGATATTTTGAGCTTAGCTCCACTTCTGTGCTGTGTCAAAACATGGCTTAACCCAGAATTGATATTGAATCACTGAATTCTCCAAGATATTATCAATCTGGATAAAGCCAATAAAATTAAGTGAGTGACATATGTCAAAAATATGTTTTTTAAATTAGGCCGGCCAGAATTATTTGAATCTCCTGATAGGATCTGTAAGGAGGATTTGAAATGGGTCAAATTACAATTTTTGAATACTGTAATGATGGAAGGGGAAGATCGGGAGTTACAGAAACCTTTAGTAAGGGCTCATTGTTTGACTAAAACCACGATGTCAATTGACCCGTACCTGATCATCGTTGGCTCCTGACAAGATTCCGTTTCAATTTGATCCACTTAGTTTTGGGTGATTTTCAGGGGTGGTGTAAGCCAGGGGAGGCTGAACCCTGCCATTGTGATAACTTTTCCATACAGAATACTTTACATTTGTTGATGTTCTGTGATTATTACAATGTTATTAGGAGAGAGTTCATAATGCCACCATTGAGGGGTAAGGGTTTTGTACAAATCAGACCGGCCTTACTCTATCTTCAAATGTTGAGCAACCCCTGGGATACCTTCAATGTTGCTTGTTTTCTTGTTGCTGCTGTCCGTTCGAGGAAAAAAAGATATCTTGGTTTAGACAGTGTCTCATTCGCAATGGTAATGTTTTATGGATTAATAACTCGCATATTCGCCTTTTTTAAATTCCTACAGAATTATTGTTCTTTGAGATGGTTTTAATGTTTTTTAAAGGATGTGTTGTTGTATATGTATTTGTATTTATGTACTTATATGATTTTAACAAAAATCGAATAAAGTGGATTGATTGATTGATTGACTCACAAACTATTCCTCATTGTTGGAATTTCTTTTTTTACTACTGTTCAGACTGATATTATTTTGAGATCAATCCCTTCATGGTATTTTTCCTCCTCCACCACAACTACTTTGAATTTCTGTTACAAAAGGGAAGTATTTACAGTGCTCTTCAGCTCTTCCTTTAGAGATTTCAAAATGGGATTCTGCTTACTGTGCTCTCCTCTGGGTGGCAAATGCTGCCATCTTCCTTGCTAGCTCTGTGTAGCACCACACAAGTGAGTATGGCCGTTGTGATGGAAGGATAGCAGGGTTGGCATTTTGCAATCCTCCTAACAATATTTTTATTAGGGTGGTTAGTTCTTCAAAGACTTTTTGTGAGGGCACTATTATTAATAATAATATTTAAAAACAAATTTGTGAAATCTTTATGCAAAAGTCTTTACCAAATTTAGAAAAAATGATATTCAAATTTGGAAACCGTGTGTTCCATTAACTTATGGGCTACAAATTATCTGTGGCTATGTACATTGTAGGGCATGGTCACAAGCAAGACTAAAATAAGTTTTGTATCAAGCGAGAAAAAAGCTTTAGTTACGGGTCCTGCTTACTAACAGAAGGAAAGCATATGTGTATTAGAAGTGTTCTGGCCTTAGTTAGGATTTGAACATTTTCATCAGCTTCTGTCCTGCTTTTGAATGCAAGCATAGGCGACTGAACAACATTTTTTTTAAAAAGCATGGCAGTCATACAGATTTAGGTAAATGTAATACTAGGATATTTGAATTTCGTGTGGTAAACGTTTACATCATTCAAACAATTTTTTCTTTTCTGAAAAGTGGGGTCTTCCCTTGAATCATTCAATTTTTATGGTCTATTATCACTGACGCACAAAGTTCACGAGCTACTAGCTCAAGAACTGCTTCTTATTCAATTATTTTTCTTTCCATTGGGAATTACTTTCAATGAAAGTAATATTTACATTAAATAATTACACTATTTAAATACATTATCAATGACAGCCCCCAATCATTGTTTAACATTCAATATACGTGTACTACGCATGCCTAAGATTCCATCAAGTGGACATGTAACCTTAGGGCATGCAGCATACAGACACACCAGGACTAACTACAAAAGCATTGAACAGTTATTGCAGAGAAAACAAAGAACATTACTGCTGCTACCCACATGTGCCTATTACAAGTAACAGATGTGCCCGCTCAGCTGGCTCAGACTTGCATTTTTTCTACTATTACCTCTTTATCCTAATTTCAATAAAATTCAATATCTTCTGTCATACCCAAAACTGGTAAGTCATACAACCAGCGGCTTTCTCTAACTGCCAGTATATGTTATGGATCTGTGCAACTGGTGTTAAGTGATTTTGTAGACATTGAATTTCAGGCTTTGACCCATAGTCATCATGAACATTTATAAAAGTCTGTGGGTTTTGATTGGCATAATGTAAATGAATAACGTTTATGAGTTTTATTTTTAAAATGGTTTTTATATTTAGCTTTGAAGTGTTTCTTTAAACAAAAGAAGAATATGAACCAAATATGGGGCATTACGTCAAGGATACTATTCATATAGGGGAACATTATATTGCTCAATTATCTTTTGCCTGGCTGAGCGTTCAGACACAGAACGAGCAGAAAAGCAAACCAATGGGAGTTCCTTAATCTGCACCGTGCCAGAGGATTGCTGATACTAAACAGCAGGTAGTGTTGTTACTCATTAATCAACACTAACTATAGAGCCAGAAGCAGGACTTGTTTGGAACTGCTCTTATTTCCGAACAAAGCAAAACCAAAGGGGATGATGGACGGAGTGTTGAACATTGCAAGCACTCACCCCAGTCAACTGATCTGGTTTAATCCATCATCATTCTTTAGCTCCCTCCACCACCCCAGTTCAGACATGGCCGTATGCAAATCAGTCTGACCCTGTGCCTCTTGGTAACAGTGCAGCCCAAACTGCCAAGCTAGGTCTTCCCTGGACCGGAAACAAGCATCCTGGGACCAGTTTCTGGCTAATCAGCCGTCATCAGCCAGGCTAGCTTGAGTCCAGTGGCAAAGTGAGCAAGGGACCCACGTCTGGGCATAACCTGCCAACTTAGGGCATACAAAGCAATACCAAAGGGGATGATGGACGGAGTATTGAACATTGCAAGCACTCACCCCCAGTCAACTGATCTGGGTTCAATCCATCATCATTCTTTAGCTCACTCCGCCACCCCAGTGCACCAAATCCTGGCAAAGATCCTGGCAGTACTTTCTTTTCTGCACACATAAGGCAGTCTATAGGCTTGACTACTTCTTTGTTTCACACTCTTTAGTGCACCCGGTTAAAATAGAGAAGCACCCTAGGATACTATCTGACCACAACCCCCTTGTTTACTAATGAACGGACGTGGACTTTAGAAAGAGGGCTCTTGTCAGACCCTGATTATGTTACCCATATGAGGAAATGGATTAAGATATACTGGGACATAAATAGATATAATGCTCGTGCCAGGGTTGTATGGGACGCTTTTAAAACTAGGGTCAGAGGGGCGACACTTAGTTTGAGTCTTTTAAGACAGAAAAAGGAAAAGCAACGGGAGGAAGTGCTATATTAAAATCTAGTTAAAATCGAGGAGGAACTGGCAACTGCAGTGAAGTTGGGTTTAGCATTAGAGGATATTCTACTCAGTCTTGCCTGGGCTAAGGCAGAAATCAGAGACTGCGCTGCCGCAAAGGCGTCAGAGCTCTTCTTAGCTGAAAGAGAACACTGCCATGAATTTAGTGAACGGGTGGGTCACACGTTGGCAGTCAGACTTAGGCAAAGGAGTGCTGGGAGCGAAATAAATGAAATCATAGACGAACATGGAAATTTAATCACGGACCCACCTGGGATTCAAGAAGTGTTTTGGCAATTTTACCAACGACTATATGATGCAGAGCCCCCGATACAGCAGAGTTTAATCCAGGGCTATCTTAACATACCACTGCAGAGCATTGAACGCGAGGACAGCTTGAAACTTGAGGCCATCCTGACACAAGATGAGATTCACTGTGCCTTGAAGAATCTCCCTTCTGGGAAGGCCACCTAACCTGACCAGATCCCCCTGGAATTTAATACAATTTTCTAGGAAGAAGTAGGACCTGATCTAGTCGAAATAATATGCCTGGCACAATTTGGGGGTTTGATCAATGACTCTTGGTCAGGGGCGGACTTTAAAATAATTCTAAAAAAGGGGAAATCACCTGAGGAACCCGGGTCGTATTGGCCAATTACTTTAATAAACAGTGATGTAAAGATCCTGTCTAAAGCTCTCGCCACTAGATTAAATCTTATTATAGGGAAGGTAATACATCCATATCAACATGGGTTTATCCTGGGGAGAGGGACCACCCAACACATTCGTCGGGTAATAACCTTATTTGACGCAGCAGAAGTCTCAGAGGACCCTATGGCTATGCTGCTTCTAGACGCAGAGAAAGCTTTCGATAGGGCCTCCTGGGACTACTTAAGGGAGGAAAAGAGTTGGTTTGGTCTAGGACAGGAGTTTATTAGAGCCATTAGCAATTTATATAAAGCACCAACAGCTCGTCTCAGAATTAATGGGAAAGATACAGCGTCTTTTGGGATTAAAAGGGGCACTAGACACGGGTGCCCCTGATCACCCTTTTTATTTGTGATCTATATAGCCCCCCTATTACAGCAACTCTAGTCCAGCCAGGAAATTGATCCCATCATATATCACAAGGTATCCACAAAATTGTAGTTAATAGGGGAGATTGTTCGTTCCGATCCACGAATGATAGACTCAGCGATGTATCTTGAGATTACCATAACCCCAGATCTGGATAAATTGGTGGCTGTAAACATCGATCCGATGATATGGAAGGCCAACACAGACCTTGACAAATTTCACAACCTGCATTTGTCACTGGTCGGCCGATGTAATGTGATCAAAATGGTTTTTCTCCTAAAAAGTTTGTATCTGTTTAGGTCAATCCCCTTGGAATTAGGGAAAAAGTGGTTTGCTGCATTAGACAATATGACTAATCCCAGATTTTAAACTTTATTATTGGGCCGCGGCACTTCAATACATCTGTGGGTTGATCGGCGGGGGGCTTAAAGACCCTGCCACCGATGATAAGATACAAGATGTATATAGGTTATTGGTGGGGGAAAATGCAGTAAATTGCTTTTTGAAATCCAGTCAGCCCAGTTATTTTAAGAAAATCCAAACTATGCAAGCAGCCTTTAAAATCTGGGCTGCCTTAAAGAAAAAGTCGGGCCTAGAGAGGATGAATTTTTACACCCAATTGTTTGATAACCCTACGTTCCCAGAATTTTTCTCCGATCAAATTATGGCTGCGTGGGCAGAGCGCGGCCTCTTTAAAGTCGGGGATTTAATGAGGTCAGATGGTTTTTATCAATTTAAGGACATTCAGGATAAGTTTGGAATTGATACCAGGAATTTTTTTAAATATCTCCAACTTAGAAGCTTTCTCAGTAAAAAGGTGGGCAGGCTTAGTAGATTAGATAAGGTGGAAACTATTGAGGCAATAAGAAGTAGGGATGGTTGCACCATTAAAAGAATTTATACTGAATTAACGGCAATAAAATTAGATGACCATGAAAAACATGGCAAGAAATGGGAAGATAGGTTGGGCATTGATTCAGACTATTTTATTCTGTCTTTAGAGTTAGCGCGGACAGTACTAAGTTCCGCTGGGCTTCAGACCCAGCGCTACAAAACAATCTTCACTTTATACTACACACCGGCTAAGATCTTACAATTGAGGGCGCAGGAGGATACCACTTGTCCACGGTGTAATTCATCTAACGATGACTTAGCTCATATGTTCTCCACTTGTCCATGCCTTGATACGATTAAATCATCCATTATGGCATATTTCGATTCTAATGTCAAGAAAAATCCCATTGGGAACCGTTGAACAATTTAATCACACAAAAAACATTCCAACCATATGGTCATACTATACTCACACTCAAGCAGCCACAATGTGAACCAAGAAAACTAATCAGTGCAAAATGAAATATAAAAAGTTGCTTACAATTTATTACAAATGTTGTATATATAGCAACTCTACAACATTAAAAACACATTGTACAATATAGCAATAAAGTTAAAAATACATTTGTAAAAAAGTGGGACAAAAAATAGCAAGGAAAAATAATTCCAAGTCAACAGTTCAACGGTTCCCAAGGGGATTTTTCTTGACATTTGTCTTTCTGTACCCTACCCCTGTGGTGATTTGGGTCCCTCTCTCTTTTTTCCTAATTTTTAGATTCTACCTTGGGTTTTAAAGTTAAGTTAACCGCAGCCTTAATGCTTCTTGGGGTGGATAATAGCCAGGGGCAAACTATGTTTGATTATTTTCTTTTTCTTGCTATGGCTGTTTTACGAATAAGTGTTGCCTCAGTCTGGCTTGACCAAGCCGCACTAACATTCCAGTTATGGCTAGCTCGGCTCTTCTCGATATTTAAGTTGGAGAGGGCAATATATGCAAGGAAGGAAGGGCAAAAGAGGGAAAATCTTAGGCAGACGGATATGGGCTCCCTATGTACAGCTGGAAGGAATCGCTGGTTCATAACGGACATTAGATATTTTTTGTTTAAAGAACGAGAGTCACAATTTAGTTGACTCACATTTTAGTTGTCCATTTGCCCATCTGTACTATCTTTTCTTTTGGCTACCGGATGGATATTATTTTGTCTCACTTTCTATACTCATGGTTTCCATCATCTTACCACAGAAGGATCCTTTCATTAGGTGTTACCACCGGATAACTATTTTCAATGTATTGTTGTTTTGCAAAATGTATTATGAGTATCTTTCTTTTGTAATTGTAAGTAATTGAAATATGCTGGGCTGTATATTGAAAACGCATTAAAAATATATATATAAAAAAAAAAGAAGGCACTGCAGAGATCTAAGAGCGGGGAGGCAGGTTGCAAATCAGGCGAGCAGCTTTGTTTTGTACCACCTCAAGGTTAGTAAATAAAATTTCTTTTGCAGCAACCATTAGGACATTTGCATAATCCAGGCAACTTATAAGTGCTTGAGTTATGAATTTTCTGTACTGCAAGGCAGCCATCGGAAAGCTCTCCTGTGAAGGAGCATAAATCCAAAATGGGACCTAAAGTTGTAATTGACCTGATTTTTCATGAAGAAGACGTTATCAATCAATATTTCCAGACTTATAACTACCTTTTTAGGGGTATGGGTAGGAGCTGAACCCAGTTTCGGAGGCCACCAATCATCAGACTAGAAAGAGGAAGCCTTTCCTAAATGCAAGATTTCAGTCTTTCCTGTTTTAAGTTGGAGGGAGGACATCCAGAGAGCTATTTTTCCATACATTCCCTGAAAATGATCTTGGTAGATTCAGTGTTTTCCCCCATGGTGATTGTATGTCGTTTGCATATAACTTGGAACTCACTAAATCTTATCACTTGAGCCGGGGGCAACAAAGATATTAAACAGTGTAGGGTTCAAAGATGAACCCTGGGGTACCCCCTGTCCAGGGCCATGGATCGAGAAGTAAAGAGGTCTAACTGGACTTTATGGGTCTTACATTTTAGAAAGTTTCTTAGCCAACCCAGGGCTTTTCCACTGACCCCATCCCAATCAGTCTTTGGACTAGAATTGAATGTGAGATTGTGTTGAGTGCTGCAGATATCAAAGGAGAAGTATATTTATCTATGGTTACTACAGCCTCATTATGGGTTTGCTGGAATTTGGTAAAGGGATACCGGGGCTGGAATTTCCAATCCTAGATGGTATCCCTGCACTAAATTGAAGCAATTGCATGTTTTGTTGTCTAGAGTGGGGAAAAAATCCCACAAATAGGGTATGCCTTATAGAGAAGGTAGCAATTGTCAGCAGGAAGGCTGCTTTAGGCTGTTTTGAGTCGAGGTGGTCAGGGAAGTGGGAGGGGCAATCCAGAAGGAGCATTGTGTTCACCCACACATGTTACAGGTGTCGGATGGGAGCTGCGATAGTCCTGTTGGGGAAAGTAGTAGAGAAGCGTTGGTGCAGGGGGGGCCTAATAAAAAAAAAATATCCCTACCGCTTGCCGAACTTCTGCTTCTCTGTTCATAGGCTGAAGTTCTCCTAAAGCCAATCCAGAAGCTGCTCTCAAGATAGTAATACCCATAAGAGCGGCGTTGGGATTGGGCGGAGCAGGTTAGTTTTGCACTCCATCGGGGGCTCAGAGCATGTGCCTGGTGTGGTTCTCCACCCAGCAATGCAGCTGGGTTGGAGAGATGTCAGTGTGCATGTTGATTTGGCCGTCCTAAGACGGCTGGCCAAACCGGCATGCGCACTGACAGCAGTGCCCACCACTCCTCGGCCTCCTCCTCACCACTACTGTTGTCATGATGCTCTTGCCCCAAACAGAAACAGTTTCATTATCATTTGATTTTTTGTTTTCCTCTGTGACTCTCATCCACCATAACAGAGGAGCCGCCACTGCCGTTTTTAACTGGGTGTGCATACAAACTCTGTGAAACCAGCCCTGGAAATCCTAGGTCCGGACTTTGCAAACCCAGGAGCTCTGGACCAGGAGGCAGATCAGTCAGAATTGAGAGTGGCCGAATACTACTCTGAGTTATCGTTCCTTGTGGGACACTGCCACGTGAAGAGGGCACGTTATCTTCATCCAGTTTCTGGTCTCAGTAAAAATAGCTATTAAACAAAATCATGTTTGGAAATTATTTTTGTTCAGGTTTCCTTAGGATATACCCAGTGGGTTTTCATTTTGATTAGAAGTGGGCATAAAAGCCTAGAATGTGAGAGGATATAGATTCATGATACCAGGAGCGTTTCGTTGTCCTATTTCTCTTCATAGTCTTACACTAGAAATTACAGTCTGCAACTTGACACCTAAAGTGAAGGGAAAAAAATATCTTCCTACAAAACAATAACATCTTCAAATCTGTGCAGGAGCCAATACATCTGGTAGGGACGACATTTTTAAAGGCTCTACCCCTTCCTTCACCCACTACCAAGAGAATGATGTTTATTTAGGGACTTCACTTCTCTGTAAGGACACTACCTCGAATTTTCACAGTAGTATTATAACAGTTCGTAGTGCACATAAAATTACATATGTGGTTCATGATTCACAAACATTTTCCTGCAGGCTGGCAATTCGAAAAACAAGTTATTCGGGCCCTACAGTGATATTGTGTGGGAAAGAAAACAAGCAGGGCTATTTGCATATTTGCCAATCAAATGTTGTCAAATGCATGTAAAATACGTACTTCTGTTTCAATCTGATGTATGCGGTCGACAAATTGTTCCATGCCTCTGCGTTCTGCAAAAAAAAACACGAACAAGGTATAAAATGCTTTACATGGGTTTTTTGAAAGCTCAGATAATCAAACTACTAATTAACACGGCACAATAATGCGACATCTCTGCTGTAAGAAGACATATGCACGCGCACACTTACGAATATATATCTGAAGAATCAATATTATCTTATCCTAGCACCTAAAATAAGTTGTCAGTGGTTATCACACAAAAACCCCACACTGTCAGTGACTGACTGAATAAGGGAATCTAAATAATCTCGTGCATAACTAAATAAATAAATAAAAAACCTGAAAACACGGAAGTGCCTTATTAACTCCTATCTTGTGTTGAAAAAAAAAAGTCGTCTTATATAGTACCAGGTTGACCAGCATAATTTGTTACATACAGAGACAGAGGAGTTTCCATTTTCACATTCTTTTTTACTAATTTGATAACACAGAAAGATCAGTTGCAAAATGCGAGTTAGCAAAGGTTGCACATCATTGTTCAATGTGACTGAAAAGTAATTTCCACAGGAAAAGTGCCAATATTCCGAAATGGAGTAGTCCTCACAGCTAGTGAAATGCATTAAAACAGAAGATGGGAGGACGTCCACAAATGTTTTCACGCACATATTTTATGTGATTATTTCATACGATTTAAAAGTATACATTTATAGGACCATTTAATTAAAAATTCTCATGGACGCGGAGTAACCAAAGTGCCAGAGGCAGCGGAAGTGACATCAAACACACTTTGACCTCAATGACATTCCAGGAAGTAATGTCACATAACCTTGGACCTGATTCTTTCCAGGAAGTGATGACAAAAAAAACAAGGATAAATCAATTTAGTGGGAATGGATTCCAAACTGGGACATCACATGATTTCCCACAAAACAGCCTAGAAAAAAAAATGTTCCAGGGGCAGTTTTCCATGTGGATTCCAATCAGAATTCGTGAATTTCCAACACTAGTAAAAATACACTCTAGGATACAGACATAAAAATCTGAGTTTTTTTGTTACTCAATCCCCATATCCAAAATAGGGCTAGACCTACACAGAGACTAGACCCATCCTGCATACAGAGGTCGTGCAGTGTTCGGAAGCAGTAGTGCAGTGTTCGGAAGCAGTAGTGCAGTGTTCGGAAGCAGTAGTGCAGGGTAAGGAAGTAGTGATGAGGCTGTAGCGATGTGGGTGGTGCCATGAGCGCGTAACATGGTCATGGTAATATTGCGGTCATGGTAATGCAGCACTAGTGGAAGTAAAGAGATGATGATGGTGGTTGGTTTGCTGTGCTGGAGTTTTTTTATCTTAGTACTCTGTGTAGAAGGGGGTCAGGCATGTGGACCAAACCCAGATATGTTTGCTGGATTGCTGATGGCCCCTACGCTGCTGCTACACAACTAAAACACTGGACAGGAACCTTTGGTTGGGTAACACCCGAGCTCACCGATAAGACAAGATGTTACAATGAGCGCAAAGGTATTCTTTGTTTTAATAAAGATTACAGTATCTTGCACTTCAGGCAACATAGCATTTTACATTTACCAACCACAATCAAACAGACATTCAAGGAATCAATATAAAAAAGGGCTGTGTTAAGGTATGTAAAAGTATACATATAGTTAGCATAGCCTTGTGCATTCCATACTGACCTCAAACCCACAATTGCACTCTGATGTTAATGTTGGAAAGGAAAGTGAAAACAAATGTAAAATCTGTCAATATGTCGTTTTATATTCGCTTGAAGCTTCCTTTGACATTGAATATTCTTGTAAACATTCATGACTTTAGTATGCCTAAAAGGCATAGAGTTCAGTGATGCACTGTACACATTTTCCAAAGGAGTACCCTTGTTTTCAAACCTGGCAAGGAAAGCGGGATTTTGTGGGAAAATTAGGGCCAATGTTGTGTATGCCAAGAACAAATTACTTACCTTCAGAAATGCCTTATCTGCTAGAGACTCTAGCCACAGATGCCATACCTTTGAATATCGACAGGCATCAGATCTGGAAGATTTTCGAGCATTACCCCTGCACGCTGGTAGGTGGCGTAGTTTGGCTCCATGTTGGTAGTATCCATGCCGGAAGTGACGTGTGCGTACCTACATAGGCGCCATCACGGCGCGCTGACGTTAGTTACTTTCCCAACTTTCCATGCCATTAGTGTGGAGCGACGATGAGAACGGACTACTGGTGTGCCAAGCTAAGGCCTTCGGAAGGGTGCCCCCTACAGTTCAGTTCACAGAGCGGGGAGGATGGGAGAGTCGGTAAGGAACCTATGGCTAGATAGAGTCTCTACCATGTAAGGCATTACTAAAGGTAAGTAACCTGTTCATCTGATATCGATTTCTAGGTGCAGATGCCTTACCTTTGAATAGATACCCAAGCAATACCTTCCCAGAGATGGGACAGCAAAATCATTGAAATTAGAAAGTCCTGTAGGACCGAACGGGCAAAGTGCCCATTACAACAGGCCTGATTGTCCAGGCAGTAGTGCTTGGTGAATGTGTGCAGTGACGCCCACGCTGCTGCCTGACAGATGTCTAGAACCAGGAAGTCACATGCTAACGCAGTGGTTGCAGCCTTGGCTCCGGTGGATTGAGTACGCAGACCCACAGGGGGTTGCTTCTTAGCCAGTGCATTGCATATCCTAATGCACTGAACAATCCATCTCAAGATGGCCTGTTACTGCACTGCCCTCCCTTTCTTTTATCATTCTTTTTATTAAACAATACCAGTGGTTTGTCAATGCATACATTCGATCTGTAATTACATGTGCATCACATTTACACAAAACAGAGGTCATTACAATATCAATGCAGTGTAAAAGAATCAAGACAACAGTAGCATAAATCAAGGAGTCAGTGGTTCGTCAGTGGGGGGAACATATGGCGGTTCACATATATTATCACGGTAAACGTTCCATTTTGTCCAGAGCCCTATCCATTTCCTTCGACAGCCACGTGACACAAAGTTTTTCCCGTACCATGCCCCAATCCATGTCAATTTTCCATGCAGCAAGTGTTGGTAGTGCCGGTGTCCCCCAGCAGCGAGCGATATTCCGCTTGGCTATCATCTGGCTGAGCGTTGACCAAAGTTTAGCCTTCATGTTGAGGTCCGTGGGCTTCCAAACATTTAGCAGAAACCTTTTGGCTTCAAGGCGTATTTCAACCACCCACATGTCACTCATACATTTATGTACTTCCTTCCAGTATTTGTGGATTAAAGGATATTCCCAGATAATATGTAGAAAGGACCCTTCCAGGCCACAACCCCTCCGGCAAAACCCCTCCTCGCTCCTGCCCATCAGGACCAGTTTTACCAGAGAGGTATACCCGATGTAGGATTTTTAATTGGACCAACCTAAGTTTCGCCGATATGGCAAACTCCTTAGACGAGGATAATGCTTCCTGCCATTCCTCGTCGTCTAATTCTAGGCCGTCCCGCCCCCAAGGCAACCCTCCCTTTTTAAGCTTCTACATAGCTCATGAAGAGTTGCCTGTCCACCCAGAATTCTTTTGTGTGGTCAAGGAAGAAGAACAACACTCTTTTCGGATCCAGACAGTGGAGCCTCTCCTCCTCTTTGGAGGGGTGAGGCAGATCAGAGAAGGTTGGCAGGGCAGAGTGATGTTCTATCCTACATGAAAGGGAGTCACAATCTTTGGAAGGAAGGAGTCACTTTTACGGAGAAGCAGCTTGTCTATGTAAAAGGTGGTATATGGAGGATGTGCAGAGAGGGCCTGAAATTCGCTAACCATTCTAGCTGATGTTATGACTACTAAAAAGGCAGTTTTGATGGTTAAGAGCAATTGTGCAGAGGCTCAAATGGTGCACACATGGGAAAGGTAAGGACCAGGTTGAGGTTCCACTGAGGCACGATGAACGACGTAGAAGAAAACACATGCTGAAGGCCTTTAAGGAATCTAGCCAAACAGGTGATTTAAAGAGAGAAGGTTGGTCCGGCAAGCACAAAAATGCCAAGGTGGCAAAGAGATAAGCTTTAACTGTGCAAAAAGTAGAGCTCTGCTAAACAATAGATAGAGCAAACAAGAGAACCTTGGATAAGGGTGCATAAAGGAGGTCAACGTTGTGGTAAGCCCACCATGCCACAAATCTGCCCCAACGGCAGGCGAACACTGATTTGGTGGAGGGACACCTGCCTGCAAGAATAACATTACAGACTTAGGAAGGAAGGTCGAAAGCAATCAACTGTTGCCACTCAACTTCCACACATGAAGGTGGAGGGAGCGTTGGTTTGGTTGCAGGATTCTCCCTGTTGCTGCAACAGAAGATAATCTTGAAGAGGCAGCCTGACAGGAGGACCGATGGTCATGCTCAACAGCTTGGCATACCAGACTCTCTGTGCCCAATCCAAAGCCATAAGCCTCATAGAAACTCTTTCAACTGGGTGGGGGTTGCTTAGGCTCTGGGAAAATCTGGGAAGTGTCGAGCGGAGCTAGGTCCAGATCCCGCTGATTTGCCAGGCACGGAATGCCGATGCTCTTGCGTCTCATCAAAAGACTTCAACGGATGCGGCGAAGTCAAAGACCTGTTCGACTTCTTATGTTGTGGGACTTACCCGCAAACTCAGACGATATGGAGGCAGTCGACCTCCATTGGGAAGGGCTCCGTCAACGGGCCCAGGACCTTCCATGCAAATGGGACTTTGAGTGTCACAAAGTTGACAGAAGTCAGGCGGTGAGGAGCGCTCCCCCAGCGTGGCACGCCAGCCCTTGCAGATCTTGGAGTTGTAGTCCCGCTCCACGCACCACAAACACATGCAAGTAGGGTCTGTCACTAATATTTGCCAGTGACAGGTCCCACATGGTTTGAAAACAGGCATTTTCTTGGATGAGACATCCTCACATCAAGAGAACATTTCTAAAAAAACAAAAAAACAATGCAGAACTGAATGATGCAACCCTCGGTGCACAGGGGTACTGCTTGAAAATCTTCCAGATCCAGTCTAACGCCTGAGGATATTCAAAGTTAAGAAATCACAGACTAGAAGTCTCTTTCTGATTGATTTCCTATCCTCAAGACTATTTTGAGCTTCCTTGAGTGTAAAATCCTGATACCTGCACATTAGATACGTTTTTGGTGAGAGTAACAATTTTCTGTCATGTGATCATACTACATTGACTTGTACTGAGGTTGATTTAATATGCCTTTTAGTTCTTAACTCCAACTGAGTTTTTTAGCGAGAGCCCCGGTCAGTTCATATGACAATTGTCTTTGATCTTTTTTGCTTTGCTGCCTGCTATTTTCCATTAAATGCTAGTTGGACTTTAAGCTTCACAACATGTTGTGTTTTATTTTTAACAGAAGGGGAGGGTGCCTGAACTGCAAAACATCAGTATGTACCTCATGACTACCCTCCCTCATCTGTGCTGCTACCAGAGAAGAACTAATACCATAATTGTCTAATTATCTAGGAGATGTTGTCTAATAGCATCAAAGAGGAACATGTGTGACCTAAAAGCCAAGCTCGATCCCACTGTAACACAATACTTCATGAGTATTAATGAACGTTCTTTAGCTGGCCATACTGGGGCTGGTCCAAGCAGCTAGATAACTAAATGATCACCGCTGCTTACAAGAGAAGCATTGTTTTTTTCGAAGCACACAGCTTTTCCAAGTCAAAAGCTGTTGTCAAGTGAACGAATGCCTGATACCTCTGCAGTACTCCGGAAAGCTCTTTTTTTCTGTTAATCACATCTTGACTGGCAAAAGCGGCACTGTCTAATCAGACCAACAAATGTGTGATATATATATGTTTTTTAATCAGACTCACGTCAGTTGCTCTGCTGAATACATTTATTTAAAAAAAAGAAAAACCTACAAGGAAATCTTCAAGTCCCAGTGCAAGATGCAGGCTGCTGAAAGGAAACAGTGCTCACCAAGATACAGTTTATCTTCTTTCTTGGCATTGATTTTGCAACCTCTAACTAAGCCCAGTGATCGCGAAGGTAGTGTCATGAGTCAAAGCTGTAACCCCTTGTGACCTCGAAATAACTTCCAGCCTAATTCTTCAAGAAAAATTCAAGAGCTGCATTTGTTTTCATACAATTTAAATGTCTAATGCAGTGGCTGTTAAGCTTTTGACTTCTGTGGACCCTATATTAATCATTACTAGAACCCGAGGGCTCCTGATAAATCATAATTGGATTCCGGGGACCACCACTGTGTTATTACTGAAAGTCTTTCGATGATTTGGATAGCAAAACAATACCAATAAATAAAGAAGTGAGCAATCCTCAAACACATACACAAATGATTAAATATTTTATTTAATTCACAGACAGATCTATCTATATAAAAAAAAATTCTACTTTATACAATTCACCCCTTGGCTGCGGGGCACATTCCCCTGCTGTGCTGAGGGGGGGCGCGCACAGCGCCCCGGTGCTCATGGCGCATGAGCCACGGTTCTCGTGTGCTCATGACGAGCTGAGCTCGTCACGACCACGCCCGTTTAATGCAACGCTCAGCACAGCAGGGGAATTATCCCCGCGTGTGAGCCTTCTAACGGTCATAACGAGCTGAGCTCGTCATGAGCATTGGAGGGGTTAATGGGAAGGTCTGAGCTTTTCTAAATTCAATTTAGTCCACTCATTGTTCATTCTCTAATCTGTTTGATTCACTTATACTGCTCCCAGAAATCAATCTGTGGTTAACTTAATTTTTAGCCATCAAATTTCAAATTCCTTCACATTTACAAAACTTTAAAAATTGTATTTCTTTATTGATATACATTTTATTAATCTGTCAATATTATTTAATTTTCTAAGTAGTCTCATGAGTAGGGTCCCCGGACGCCCAGATATCCCCGGACCACAGGTTAAAACTAATGCATAATCTTGAGCTCTGTTCACTTTATCGCTCCAAGTCATTTCCCAGTTTGACTCTTAACTTGTGTTGTGAGTAAGTTGCCCAAACTGCATATTTCTTCACAGGACTTGATAAAATGATCCTTGTGCATTAATACAGGATAAATCAATGTCTGTTTTCTTTGACAGCATATATTTGTTACTTTGTATTGTGATGAGAAGGTTGTTGAGCAGCCTTTCTCTTGCCTCAAGTCATTCTTTTGGTTTAACTTGTTCATACTTACCATTAAAATGTTGTATTGTGTACAGTTCACTAAAACTGCAGACATGAGTTTCACCCTTGTAGGTTATGAGGCTCCTGTGTGATCTATTATGATTTTTCTTGGATTGGTAGCACATGTGTCATGTCGTTATGATACATATTTTACTGTGGACAAGTCCTTACAATTCAATCTTGTAAGGAAAAATAATTTTATCTAGAGGATATTTCCTGAAACTGCCAGGCACAGAATTGCATGCGTGAGTGGGCCAATTTACTAGGAGAAGACCCGTGATTGTACACACCTGAGAATGTTTTTAATTGAATTAACAATTTTACCTTTTTAACATAACTTGTATTTGTAAAGTGCACATTTACCCGTGGGCATCTTGGCGCTGAATAAGAGATGTTTATTGTTACCCAAATCAATGGTACTCATTTTATCGACCTCAGAAGGATGAAAGGCTGAGTGGACCTGCTGGGATTTGAACCTGGGGCCATAAGGTCAAACACAGACCTCTACAGTGGAATAGCATTCCCAGAATGAGAGCAGTGCTGCGATTAGCACCTGGGAGCCTGCGCAGTGTGAGCCAGTCGGGGATCGGGAGAGAAGCAAGACGCAGCTTCAAGTAAATCCCAAATTATTAGGTCTTGTCTATTCCATCCCGTATGGATGGTAGGCGAGATTATAGTAAGCGGTCCGAAAAGTCTCCCCAAACAGCGGATTCAATACAGTTCATGTGAGCCAGGCGCGTGCACATCACATCACACACCATTTGTTATCAGCTTGTGAGCCTTGGCATCAGACTTCAAAGGATCCGCTCCCCCGCCCCCTCCATCAGACTTCAAAGGAATCCGCTCCGCTTCCCCCCCCACGCAATGCCGAGAGCTTATTTTTCACTGCTCCGAGAGGCTTCTTTGTATTAGCCTGACTGCATGCTTGTTTAATGTGGTGGATACTCACTGCCATCTAGTGGCCATGTTTTATTGTGAAAAGCTTCAGCCTAATGACCATCCCCGAGCCTCGTCCTCCCCGCGCGGCCTCAAGCGCCATCGCTCCAGGGATTCAATCCAAAGTACATCAACAAAAAAAGGGGCATATGTTTGTTTAATCACAGTGGAAAGGAGCCGTTCTCTTCCGATGCCCTCAGAGCTTAGCAGAAAGGCACCCACGGTCTTCAACTGGGCGATCACCATCAAAACAGGTTTTAACAAGAAACAAATCTCCACATCAACCACAACTGGAACATAAGGTTTAAAAACGCCTGTCTGCATCCGCCTTCGAGGAGTGTACATAACACTAAACAATGCCGGGCCGTCTTTTTTACAGCACACATTGATCACAACACCAAATGACTGCAAAACGCTGCAGCAACATCGAGGATGACTTACGCTCTTAACGCCCCCCAAAACACAGCCATGCACAAAGGCACCCTCTTCTCCGACCGCCCGCTTAACTATAAACGAGGGCTTCAAAGGCTACCACCCACTGACCTTGTACAGGGAGTACTTATGTCGATGGCACAAAGAACGGCCACCCAAACACGTGCACCCAGGGAACAAGTCTACAACTCCGCAAAACACGAGCATATATTTAGACAGTACAGAAAAAACACCCTCACATCCCCTCACCCTCACACACCCCCTCACATTCACACACCCCCTCACCCTCACACACCCACCCTCTCACCCTCACACACCCTCTCACCCTCACACACCCTCACAACCCCTCTCACCCTCACCCTCACAGATGCTCTCACCCACCCTCACACCCCCTCACCCTCACACCCCCACACTCACACACACCCTCACCCTCACACCCCCCACACCCTCAAACCCCCTAACCCTCACACCCCCTCACCCTCATACACCCCCTCACCCTCACACCCCCTCACCCACCCTCTCACCCTCAAACCCCCTCACCCTCAAACCCCCTCACCCTCAAACCCCCTCACCCTCAAACCCCCTCACACCCATACACACCCTCATCCTCACACCGCACATCCCCTCACACACCCCCACCCCCTCACACCCCTTACCTCTCACACCCCCTCACCCTCATACCCCCTCACCCTCACACCCCCCTCACCCTCACACACCACACCCTCACCCCCTCACACCCCTCTTCCTCACACACCCTCACCCTCACACACCCTCACCCACCCTCACACCCCTCACCCTCACACACCCTCACTCACCCTCACACACCCTCACCCTCACCCTCACACACCCTCACCCTCACACACCCTCACCCCCCTCACCCTCACACACCCTCACTCACCCTCATCCTCACAACCCCTCACCCTCACTCACCCTCACCCCCCTCACCCACCCCTTACACCCCCTAACCCTCACCCCCTCTCACCCTCACCCCCTCACCATCACACACCCTCACCCCCTACCTCTCACACCCCCTCACCCTCACACCCCACACCCTCACACCCCACACCCTCACACCCTCTCCCTCACATCCCCTCACCACCACACACCCTCACTCACCCTCACACCCCTCATCCTCACCCTCACACACCCTCACACCCATGCACACCCTCACTCACCCTCACCCTCACACACCCTCACACCCCCTCACCCTCACTCACCCTCATCCTCACACCCGCTCACCCTCACACCCTCACTCACCCTCACCCTCACCCTCACCCTCACACCCCCTCACCCCCCTCACACACCCTTACACCCCATAACCCTCACACACCCTCATCCCCTCTCATCCTCACCCCCTCATCCCCTCTCATCCTCACCCCCTCACCCTCACCCCCTCACACTCCCTCACCATGACACCCCCTCACCCTCACACCCCCTCACCCTAACCCCCCTCACCCTTACTACCCTCTCACCCCCTCATCCTCACACACCCCCTTACTCACCCTCAAACCCTCTCACCCTCACACACCCTCATCCTCACACACCCTCACGCACCCTCACCCTCACTCACCCTCACACAACCTCACCAGCATAGCATAACAAAACATAGCATAGCATAACAAAACACAGCATAGCATAGCATAACAAAAAAAAGCATAGGATAGCAAAACATAGCATAGCATAACAAAACAAAGCATAGGATAACAAAACATAGCATAACAAAACAAAACATAGCATAGCAAACCACAACAAAGCTTAGCATAGCATAACAAAACACAACAAAACATAGCATAACAAAACATAGCATAACAAAACAAAGCATAACATAACAAAGCATAGCAAAACATAGCATAGTTTAACAAAACGTAACATAGCATAACAAAACAACAAAACATAGCAGAACAAAACATAGCATAACATAACATAACATAGCATAACAAAACATAGCAAAACACAACAAAACAGCATACATAACAAAACATAGCATAGCAAAACATAGAACAACATAGCATAACAAAACATAGCATAACAAAACACAACATAGCATAGCATAACAAAACAAAGCTTAGCATAGCATAACATAGCATAACAAAGCATAGCATAACAAAACATAGCATAACTAAACATAGCATAGCAAAACATAGCATAGCATAACAAAACATAGCATAGCATAACAAAGCATAGCATAGCATAACAAAGCATAGCATAGCATAACACAACAAAACATAGCATAGCATAACAAAAACAACAAAACATAGCATAGCATAACAAAACAAAGCATAGGATAGCAAAACAAAACATAGCATAACAAAACATAGCATAACATAACAAAACATAGCATAACAAAACACAACAACACAAAGCATAACAAAACATAGCAAAACATAGCATAGCTTAACAAAACATAGCAAAACAAAACATATAATAGCATAGCAAAACATAGGATAGCATACCAAACACAACAAAACATAGCATAACAAAACATAGCATAGCAAAACAAAGCATAGCATAATAAAACACAACAAAACATAGCATAGCATAACAAAACATAGCATAGCATCACAAAACACAGCATAGCATAGCATAACAAATCAAAGCATAGGATAGCAAAACATAGCATAGCATAACAAAACAAAACATAGGATAGCAAAACAAAACATAGCATAGCATACAGCATCACTCAGCACCACTCAGGGGCACCACAACATCACTATGAGCTACCACAGCATCACTGAACGCCATCACTCAGCACCACTACAGCATCAATCTGTGCAACCATTCAACAACAACTGGTTCAAATATGTTCTCTCAATGTTTCAAGCTTTATTACAAATGTAACAAAAAGATGTTAATATTTCACTTCTGTTCTTGGATTTTCGTCACAATAAAATACACTGAACATAATCTAGACAAAAGTTATTTACAAAACTTTAAGATATTGCCATTATAAATTACAATAACTTTTATTTAAGTATTAATTATTAAAAAAAATTAAAAGCCATTGTTATTTGTAATATCAATACATGTAAGTCATGTAAATACAACACATATTAAATTACAAATGCTATAGGTGTCACATTTGCGAAAGTTATAACTATTGGCATTGTAAATGACAAAGCTATTAATTTCGCTATTATAAAAACAAAACATAAATAAAAAATGTGTCATTTAAAATACCAATAGCTCAAACTTTCCTAATGCGAGACCTATTGCATTGCAAATGCTTGTTTTTATATATATTTTTAATGCATTTATGACCCCCCCTTCTTGCCGCCCTACCACTTCGCATCGTGGTCAACCGCCACTGGTGTTTATCTCTTTACCTCCTGAAGAGTCGCAGTAGCGTGTCTTGCACTTCGTTAGTTTGTTTCCTCTGTTTCACACCCGATTTAGTAGCAGGGCCGGACTGGGAACCTAAAGCAGCCCTAGCAATGTCCACGGACCAGCCCCCCTGCTGCTTCTGTTACAGGGGGCCGATATAGCAGCACCATACCAAATCGCTCCCACCCTTCCAAACGCCCAATACCCGCTACGGCCAGTTTGGCCGCGGTTAGTAAACTGAATGTGAAGAAAAGAAGGCGCACAGATGCGTGTTCCATCTAGTCATGTGAGCACTATTGGTTAGAAGCATCTCCGTGTGCTCTGTGCTATTGTGTGTGTGACTGAATATGTATTTATTGTTTTCTGGGTCAAAAAATGAACACTGGCCATTCGATAGTCGGCAGTGTTATCATTTGAGCAGCAGATAAAGGGTTTAGTGCAGTCCGGTGGTTGCAGATGGGAGCCACCGGCACTTATTTTAGGGGACCAGCACTTATATTGCATCATCAGACTTTGACCCAGAATTAGAGCGACAAAAAGACAGAGAAGGGGAAAAAAGAAAGAGAAATAGTAACAAAAGGCGAAAGCATTGATGAAAAAAACTAGCATGAAAGAGATAAAAGGGAAGGGAGTGTGTAGTAATGGACAAAAGAGGCATGAGGTGAAATCAAGACTATACAGCCTTGGTATTAGCAACCGCGAAATTCAGCAGAGCCAGGCTTCTGAGAAAAGTCTCTGAGCCTCTGCACATATTGTTTCACAAATCAAGCACTGGTTTAGTGTAACCGTGTGGGGATCTTCGACTCATTTTTGGACAAGGCCTTTGCTTATGGATCTCAGGAGTATCACTTACAAAAATGTTTAAATAAGAAAGATCAGCAGGTAGTTGATCCAGGCGATCTGGTGCTTGTATTGGATGTTGCATGACCAGTCCTAACTGATGTCAAGAAGGTAAAGGGGATTTATGTCTATACCATATAGGAGCTTAGGGGATATAAGAAACAGGTCGTCCCCCTCTCTATGTACTTTAAACAACAAGGGACCTGTGACTTTCAGTGGTACAGATACCCTTGGTCCACCCCTCCTGTCTAGCCTTTAGGATAGGGTAGTCACCAGTTATTCTGGTCAGTCTTTCTGGACCAGGTTCTCCACTTTCTACTTAGGGGATTTATGTGACTGAGTGTGCAGGTCTGGTCTTTTAGAAGACTATATCCTCATTTGAGATATCATCAGTGATGTCATGAGTGATGTCACTGACCATGTCATGGGTGATTTAATATGTGACACCATCAGCAGTGCATTGCGGGCGCGCAGGGGTATTTCTATGGTTTTGTACGAGTGAAATGTCCAACTAAGCCTAACGCCCCTGAAACCTTTGTTTTTTTCAGTGAATTTCTACGTTTTTTTACATGCTAATTTCTAACTATAACGTGCCTGAAATCTCTGTTTTTTTCAGTGAATTTCAAAGGTTTTTTAAATGGTAATTTCGAACTATAACGTGCCTGTAACCTATGTTTTTTTTAGTGAATTTCTAAGGTTTTTTGAATGCTAGTTTCTAACAATGCCTACAGAGGTAGGATATGTGAAGAAAGAAGAAAAAACACACAGAAAGAAGCAAAAGAAATGCAGAAAGAAGCAACAGAAGTCCACAAAGATGAAGAAAAGAGCAGGAAGAAGCAAGGCATGCAGAAAGAACAAACAGAGGAGCAGAAAGAGGCCTTGTTGCAAAATCATCCTGTAACTCTCAACTTTTTCAGACTGGTACAGGTGGTAACTGACTGACTAACTAGGCCTAGAGTCAGTGCTATGCTAAAAGACACTTAGAAAACAGTGAAAACACCTACATACACTAGGAAACACTATGCGTTGGGGTACCCCTGTGATTAGCATGACCTCCTCTGTAAGGCCCTAGTACATATTAGGGCAGGGGGATTAAAACGTCCTTTAAGTCAGAGGTGCAGAAAGGCCCCGCCCCCTCCCTTCACCACTGTGCAAACGCGCCCGTGGCGCATTTTAAGTTGGGGGATTAAGTCCCCTGAGGATCCCGGGGTCCAACTAGCCCACCAGGTAACCTTCAGTAAGCGCCACAGAGCTGCAGTGCAGAGAGGTGTAAAAAGTGGCATGGCCTGGACCACCTCTTTGCAACGGAGGCCTCTGGCACTTACTGGAGGTACCTAAAGGACTAGTTGGCCCCAGGGGCCCTTAGGATTGAAGGGGAACTAATTCCCCAACTTAAAAGCGGGCCTCAGGGCATATTTGCACACATGTCACCTCAGGTCCTTCCCTCTCCCTTCACCACTGTGCAAACGCGCCCCGTGGTGCGTTTTAAGTTGGGGGATTAAGTCCCCTTGAATCCTGAGGGTCCCTGGGGTCCAACTAGCCCACCAGGTACCTACAGTAGGCGCCACAGAGCTGCCTTGCAGAGAGGTGTAAAAAGGGGTGTGGCCTGGATCACTCCTCTGCAACACAGCCCTGTGACGCTTACTGGAGGTACCTGGTGGGCTAGTTGCCCCCCAGGGACCACTAGTATTGAAGGGGAATTAATTCTCCATTGTAAAACGCGCCAGAGGGCCAGTTTGCAGACTGTTGCTGAGGGGGCAGGGCCTCCGGCACGGTCCCGGGTTTTGTTTTATTTTTTTAGAAGGGGGCTGTGTGGCCCCCTTCTTTTTACTTTTTTGGGCCCTGGGGACCCCATCCCCCAGGGCCTTACCCATATATTTAAAAAAATTTGACCAGGAAGGGGGACGCAAGGGCCCCCCTCCCGTGGCCAATTCCAGCCCCGGGAACCCCATCCCCCGGGGCATGGCCACATAAATGTAATTTTTTTCTTCTGGAGGGGGGCTGCGTGGGCCCCCTCCTGAGGCCTCTATTGGCCCCGGGGACCCCATCCCCCGGGGCCGGCCTTTATTTTTTATTTATTTATTTATTTTTTATGGAGGGAGGCCATGTGGCCCCCCTCCCGAGCCACTTCTAGCCCCGGGCACCCCATCCCCCGGGGCTCTCCCTCTCCATTGGGGACCGTGGGGGGAGCCCCAATGCCCCCACGGTCCCTGCCGGCTCCCCATGTCCTGCGGGTGCCGGCATTGCTTTTCCACATGGGGAGCTGCCGACATGCAGCTCCCCCTGTGGAAAAGCAATCTGGTTTGCATTTTGGAATAGAGAGCAGGTTTCTCTCTTCCAAAATCCAAACCTAGTTTGCTGTGGCAGGGCGGGAGCCACGAGGCTGTCATAGCAAACAGCAGAGTCCCAGGGTTGGGCACTCCAAGACACAGCAGGAGCTGGTCCTGGGGGGTGGTGGTCCCAAGGGCCATCACAGGCTCCAGGAGGGGGGCTAAATATTAACGAAGCGCTTAGTTTTTTTTTATTTTCTCAGCCGGATCCGCGGAGGATTGCGGATTTTTAAAAAAAAATGCTTTTTATGGCCCTGGGGGTCGTTGTGGGACCCCCTGAGCAGGCCTAGGGGGTCAGGGTGTTTCTACCCTGCCCCCCTTTAGGAGCGGACCGGAGCACCCCACTAGTTATGAAAATTTCGCGAAGATGCGTCAACCGGCGCCAAAGTTATTGGGAAAAGAAAAAACGCTTTTTGAATAGAAACAAGGTTCTAACTATAACTACCAACTGGCGATCGCCAGTAGGATATATATATATATATATATTCACTGAAAAAACCATAGGTTATAGACCATATATAGTTAGGAATTAGCATTTAAAAAACCTTATTTTACTCACACAAAACCATTGAAATTACATATATAGTTAGTTGCACTAACTATATATCGCGCACCTGCAATCCACTGCTGATGATGTCACATATTACATCATTCATGACATGGTCAGTGACATCACTGATGACATCACTGATGACATCTCAAATGACATCACTGATGACATCACTGATGACATCTCATTTGACATCAATGACCACATCACTGATGATATCATTCATATGACAATACAATGCATCTCCTCACATTTTAATATAACCTCTGTTTCACCCAGTGTTAAATACAGAATATAATTTTTGAAACCATTGACACACCAATACTAGTTACTACATACGCACTCACTGATTCCTACGTCTACACACACCTTCACTCATTCACCCATACTATCATTCATACATACAATCACTCATCTTTACAACACTATCATATGCACTCATACACCTATACAGACACTCACAGTCTGCCACTCATCCATGGAGTTACTCACACACCTAGTCAGTCCTGTAAAGAATCAATGACACTTCCATTTTCTTGTCTATACAGTTAAACATAGAGCACCTTACATTTTCAAACATATACTAACACATACTTACCTTGTTATACAATCATTGATACAAGTACACATTGATCTGTACAGAGTCACACACCTCCCAGCCAGCCACACACACACTCAGTCTCCCATACAAATACTTGGACAATCAATCAGTAACCCATATAGTTAATTATATAGCTACTGATCAAAACATGCAGCAGTTTACAGAACAACAGACATAATGATGCACAAATTAAGACACTTTAGTCACTAACCCATGCACTCAGTGAGACACATTTAATCACTCACTCATGCATTCAGTCATGCACCTACTAAATCCTTTGTCCAGACACTTATACTTCCACTCATTCTTCAATATGTAAGACACATTTTAACTTTACAGAAACATACAGTCACTGGATGTTGTCATCAGTGATGTCATCAGTGATGTCATTTGAGATGTCATCAGTGATGTCATCAGTGATGTCACTGACCATGTCATGAATGATGTAATATGTGACATCATCAGCAGTGGATTGCAGGTGCGCGATATATAGTTAGTGCAACTAACTATATATGTAATTTCAATGGTTTTGTGTGAGTAAAATAAGGTTTTTTAAATGCTAATTCCTAACTATATATGGTCTATAACCTATGGTTTTTTCAGTGAATTTTCAAGGTTTTGTAAATGCTAATTCCTAACTATATATGGTCTATAACCTATGGTTTTTTCAGTGAATTTCAATGGTTTTTTAATAGCAAATATCATAAGCTGTCGAATGTCAAGTACGTGGTAAGTGAAAACATTTTCGTGTTTATGCACACTGATCTGCTTTGAATGGTGCCCCCCCCCCCTCATTTCTATTAGGAGTACTCTCTCTTTGCAGATAGTGAAAGGTAGTTAACGCAGGCCTTTGCCCCCGTTGTAATCCGTCGTGCCTGCTTCTCTCTCCATTTGATTGATTGTTATCCAAGTATTTACTGTTTTAGAATTAGTTCTCTTTGATTCATTCTCTATTTACAAACAAACACAGAGTCGCAATACTCTGTTTAGTCTTTGCAGATAACGAAAAATCGTGTAAAAAAAAAGAAAAGGAATCGAGCAAAATCAGTAGGCCACTAATGGGATCTCTTTTTGACCTCGCTAAAATAGAAACATTAGGAACAACCCCTCATGACAAATACAAAACTAGTGAGATGAACTGAACTCCACACAATGATGGCTGCAAAACAGCTCGGCTCCGCCACCCACCCCGCCCAAAATAACGATAAAGAGCGGCTGCCATGATTGGTTGCGGAATGGCCACGACGGAGCTACGAAATGATGCTGCTCTCATGCTAACCCCAGCTTCAGTCTGAAACATCCAGAAACACTGTAGACTACCAATTCGATCAGTTCCGGTAGCGCCCCAATGTAACCCGGTAGAGAAGAACTAGCCCTCCCCTCTTTCACTGATGGTTCTTGTTGCCTGTCCCTTCTGTTCTCATTTAACAGAACTATTTAGCCTGCTGAAAGGGGTTGTGTTCCGACCGCTGGTTGGTGGAGACATTTTGACTATATTCTGGACCTGCGTTGTCGCGTAATGCGTCATATGACGCGCCGCGTTAGCGCATCCGGAAGTCATCCGGGGCGCGCAGCGCGTAACGTAAGCATAACAAGTCATGTGACTTGTTAATAAAACTTTTCATTGGTTCATTTTACTTTTCTTATTGTAATGATGAAAGGCTTGCTCATATGACCTAAAAATTACGCTTTTCATTACTTCCGAACATTATTTTTTCTTAAATATATGTTATAATGTTCCAGGCTAATGTACTTTCCCGGAAATTTTACAACTGTCCTGCAAGTAAAATATATTCTTTTTTCGAGAAAAAGAGCGTTTCTTCGTCCCATGATGGAGCCGTTGAGCAAAAGAGGGTCGACCTGCTGTCTTAGTCGCCGATACGCCTGAATATGAGATTCTTATCGATCACTTTATGTTGCAGGAATAGAAAACACAACAGCCCTTGACCATTTATCTTTACTGCGTTCCTTCGTATTATACCTTTTACCCTTCATGTAATTGGTCTGCTTTATTTCACTTGCCTTTTAATGATTCTAAAACAGTGACTATTATTACAAACTTTACCAATGTATATACTACTACCATGTTTTCTTTTAAAAACCTTTATTGTGAAAATTTCATTATACAAATACGAGCCTATAACCACGTGGGCCGGCCACGGAGCAAACTGTAATCGTATGTGATGAGTAGACATTTACACTGTAGAGGAACGTAACGGGCGGGCCATTAGGTTGCAAGAACTAAGGTGTCTAACAGTTATGGAATCGGTGGACGTACATTTTATAATTAAAATACGACAGGGCCAGTTACAATAAAATTATCTAGATATACATTTGCGGGCAAGTACCATGGGTGACGTTAATTCGAACTTTCAACAGTACAGTAATCAATAACACATCAGAACTTAATATCAATAGGGATGTCGAAATATTCAATCAATTCTCGTCCCCGCCCGCCATGTGCTTCAAAACTGCATACGTATCTCGTGATTTCAAGGTTCTGCAACCAGTACACAACAAGGAGTTACGAGTCCCATTTATTCCGGCGCCATTTTGGGCGAGGACGGGCAGGTCCAGGATATAGTCAAAATGTCTCTACCAACCATCGACTATGATGATGTTCATATGCTGTATTTATTAGAGTAACACTCATCTGCCCACATGAAATTAATTTACCACAATCTAAACATGTCATTTTAATCTTTCCAAAGTTCTTCTAAATATTTGGGACCGTTTCCCTTGCCTCTGAAGCTCTCAGTGCCACTTCTTTGATGAATGTACTAGCAGGTCAGGGGTTCTCCTCCAAATCTCTCTTTTATGCAGCACTATAATTAATTGGTGCCACCTCTCCATATGACGATGCATGGTATAGTTACCACAACTATATATTTTTTCGTTTCCTCTGGAGAGTTCATCGTGGCAGATGAAGCGTGTAACATACCGGGCATTTACCTTTTTTTGCATGTACAGGAAAGGAAAAAAAAATCGAGCGTTCGAGTTCTTAGGTGTCCCAGGGCCATTTTAGTGGACCAGGCCCAAATCCAAAGAACAGCTATCTCACAGGCTAATGGGGCGACCCACGCCGAGTTTCAGCATTGTAGGATGACCACACAAGCACAGCAACTTGCTAGACATCACCTCGGTGCCATCCGGATCTCGGCGCCCCACTGCAGATGAAGTGCCTCTCAACTATGAAACCACCAGAAAACGCTTGAGTCAGCTTTGTGTGAAGCCGCCATTTTGATTCAATCAATAGCGTCCCCCTGCACACATTCAGGGACCTGGTCGTGTCTTCAGGTCAAACGAATTTGGGACAAGATGCAGAAAGGAAAAGGAAAAAAGTTCCGCCGGACCCCGGGAGGTGGCCGCCTATGTCATGGGCGATCTTAGGCCACACCAGGGCAATAGTGAAGCTGCAGCAGGTGCAAATAAGCTTCAGACAGTGTTACAAGCGCTGCTCAGAACTCTCAACTATGACACCACCTCGGTGCCATCCGGATCTTGGCGCCTTGTGCTGGTTCCGGCCTATTCACACATCGGTCCGCTACTGACGCCATCTCACAGGCTAATGGGGCGACCCACGCCGAGTTTCAGCATTGTAGGATGACCACACCAACTTGCTAGACATCACCTCGGTGCCATCCGAATCTTGGCATCTCAACGCCTAGTGGTATCTTCCATACAGAAAATATTGTTACGCTACCTTTGGCCCCATTCGCACATCAGTCCGCAACTTAGACATCACCTCGGTGCCATCCGGATCTTGGCATCTCAGCGCCTTGTGGTGTCTTCTCGTCAGAAAATATTGTTGCGCTGCCTTTGGCCCCATTCGCACATCAGTCCGCTACTGACACCATCTCACAGGCCAACAGGGCGCCCCACGCCGACTTTCAGCATTGTAGGATGGCCACACCAGTGCGGCAACTTACTAGACACCACCTCGGTGCCATCCGGATCTTGGCGCGTTGTGCTGCCTTCGGCCTATTCGCACATCGGTCCGCTACTGACGCAAACTCACAGGCCAACGGGGCGCCCCACGCCGACTTTCAACATTGTAGGATGGCCACACCAGTGCTGCAACTTGCTGGACACCACCTCGGTGCCATCCGGATCTTGGCGCGTTGTGCTGCCTTCGGCCTATTCGCACATCGGTCCGCTACTGACGCCGCCTCACGTGCCAACGTATTTTCTCCGCATTTTATACCCTATGCCGCATAACAGGTCATGTAACTTGTTTATAAAACTTTTCATTGGTTCATTTTACTTTTGGTTTCCTAATGATGGAAGGCTTGATCATATGACCTAAAAACAACACTTTTCATTGGATGAAAACTTTTTTTTTTTCCAAACGATGAAAGCCCCACCTTGTTTCTGGATGTTTCAGACTGAAGCTGGCGTCAGCATGAGAGCACCACCATCTCGTAGCTCCGTCGTAGTCATTCCGCGAGCAATCATGGCAGCCGCTCCCCACCAGAAGCCTGCAGGAGTCGGGGCCCCCAAAACTTTTGATGAATTCTCAAGGCGGAGGGGACGCTTTCGAGAATGGGGTCCAAGACCTAGCAGACAAGCGTCCGATTTCCAAGGTGTCCCAGGGCCATTTCAGTGGACCAGGCCCAAAAAGGAAAGAGCCTGCCGCCATTTTGAGAGTCCTGTGACAGCCGCCTATCGCTGCACCGCAAGAGTGGGCGCAACTCAGCTGAATTGCGGCTTTTGACACAGTGGACCAAAAACGGACGGAATGGCAACTGAAACGGTAAAGGGGCGCCCCACTACAACAGATGACACTCCACCTGGAGAGGCCCGTTCACGCCGCCTCCCCCGGGGCGCCCCACGCCGTTATTCGGAGCAGCATTGTAGGATACCAAAACCAGTGCGGCAACTTACTGGACATCACCTTGGTGCCATCGTTCTGCTGCCTTGGAACTATTCGCACAACAGTTTGCTACTGAAGACCCACCCCCCGCGACGCCCCACGCCGTTATTTGCTGGGTGGCAACTTACTAGACATCACTTTCGTGTCATCTAGATTTCAGCGCGTTCTGCTGCCTTGGAACTATTCGCACAACAGTTTGCTACTGATGACCCGCCCCACGCCGGAAATCTGGACGTTGTGCTGCGTTGGGACTATTCGCACAGCCGACCGCTACTTCGTTGTTTTTCCCTAAAAATGTTTATATGTTATTACTATTTTTGTTTTCTTGTATATATTTATAAATTATTAAAGTTTTATAATCTTACTACTTTGTCGGAGTGCTATATATTTTTAATGTGACACATAATTGTAAAAACTTTGATGTACAAAGAGTCATCCCTGGAATCTTCCGCTTCACGCTCGGTCCCCTCCCCAATCACAATACAGGATGGTTTTCAGATAATAGCAACGCTTCTGCTGTGACGGATCTCATCGAGTGTGGGCCTTGATCTACTATAACTCCTTTGAAGAGGGGTGAATCTTTACAGCTGTGGCCATAAACTACATCTGCAGGGCTAGCTGATACCCTAGGACCAGCCTGGACAATCGGACACAGAGGAAAAGGAGTGTCAGAGGGTGCAGTAGTGAATAGGGCGAAAGGGAGGTGTCGGGCGGGCACAGGGTGTGATTCTCAGGAAAGAGCAGCGCAGATGGGGGGAGGTTTATTACCCATGCATAAGACAGAGAGCGGGGGTGACCACTGCCTGGGGGAGATGCTTGCGAGGGTGGGGAGCCATGCTAAGGATCGACAGCGTGCACAGAGTGGGTCTGGTCAAGGCATCTAAAATGGCTGCCGTGCACGACAAAAGTGTGGCATTTGAAAAAAGACAAGATGGCGCAGACAATGTTTTTCAACACTTCCTGATTTCCTTCGAATCGAACGTTAACAGACGTTGGGGCATATTACCAAAGTTAAGCGATATTTATCCCTAACGATGCATTGCAAAGATTTTTTTACCGTCAGAAATTATCGCAGATAAACCTTGCTATTATCAAAGTTTATCGCAAATACGATAAAAACCGACCGCAATGCATTAATATCGCTGAAAACTCAGCGATATTCATGCATTACCGAGCTAATCCTCTTAGCCATGTTATCCACCTCCCATAGGATAACATGGCTAAGAACTGCTCAGGGCAGCTGTTACTTTTTGGAGATATTCGCGCTTATCTCGAATATTTCCAAAAGTTGATAATAGGAGATAGCGATGTTAGCGACTGTTTCCAGTCGCTAACATCTTGGCATGCCCACTTTGCATGTCATTAGTGATAAATATCACTCACATGCAAAGTGGGGCCCAAGATGGTCGCTATCTCCTACTAGCCGTCGCTAACTGGTGTTAGCAACAGCTAGGTAATACAGATATAATTTTATCTCCGCGAAGCGGAGCGCTGTTACAGATATATATCTTGTTTTTGAACGTTAATTTCTCAAAATGCACTGAAGCACATATATTGAGACCTAGCAAAGGCACATCGGGCTACCAGTCCCTAATATTTTACCAAGTTTCGTGCAAATCCATTCAGCCGTTCGATTATTATTATTATTTATTTTTTTTGCCCCGCGGGGCCCTTTTAAAACCTCCACATCAAACCTAGGGGATCAGCGAGGATCTACTATGCCCCCTTATGGTCATTTGCCCCTTCGCTTTGGCCTCCTCTTGTCTCTCGATCCTACCGAGAGACAAGATGGCGGCCGCTACGGACTGTTTGGAATGTTTACAGACACCGGAGAGCCAATCAGCTTCGCTTCGCAAAGCTCCGTAACGCGAAAAGTACGCGAAGCGGTGCGCTGTTACAGATATATATCTTTTTTTGAACGTTAATTTCTCAAAATCCACTGAAGCACATATATTGAGACCTAGCAAAGGCACATCGGGCTACCAGTCCCTACAATTTTGCCAAGTTTCGTGCAAATCCATTCAGCCGTAAGATTATTATTATAATTTTTTTTTTTTGCCCCGCGGGGCCCTTTTAAAACCTCCACATCAAACCTAGGGGGTCAGCGAGGATCTACTATTCCCCCTTATGGTCATTTACCCCTTCGCTTTGGCCTCCTCTTGTCTCTCGATCCTACCGAGAGACAAGATGGCGGCCACTACGGACTGTTTGCGGCCACTACGGACTGTTTGGAATGTTGACAGACGCCGGAGAACCAATCAGCTTCGCTTCACAAAGCTCCGTTGCGCGAAAAGTACGCGTCCTAGGCCGCTGCCCGGTCCGCGCTTACAGATATATATCTTTTTTTAAACGTTAATTTCTCAAAATCCACTGGAGCACATATATTGAGACCTACAAAAGGCACATCGGGCTACCAGTCCCTACAATTTTGCCAAGTTTCGTGCAAATCCATTCAGCCGTTCGGTCTAAAAGTGAGGCCAACCGCCCTATGGAAATTAACATGGGAAAAACGCGTTTTGGGACCCCCCTTTTTTCTCGGCCCCCCCTTGACGAACCCCCCCCAAATTTTCAAAGGCTGCTCAGAAACAAAATGTGCCATTTTCCTGAAAATTTCAGCCAATTCCGTCCACAAACGGCAAAGTTATTAGACATAGAATTTTCAAAAATCCCATAGAGAAAAAATCCTAACTATATATACCTACTGGCGACCGCCAGTAGGTAATATATATATATATATATATATATATATATATATATATACATACCATATATATAGTATATTCCATCCAGCACTTCTACTCAAACCCGCAATTTCACGAGCAGTTGCTCGTGTACCAACATCGGGAAGGAAGTAGGCGGCACAGCTTCTCTTTGCAATTTTTTTAAATTTTATCGCATTTAAAATTTATCAGTGCGAACATGTTTGTATATTAATACATATATAAATATTTATTTTTTCACTAAAAACCCAAAGGTTACAGGGAAGTTATAGTTAGGTACACATTTTACATGCACAGAATCATAGAAATTCAGCAGTTATAGTTAGAGTTATCTCAAGTAACTATAACTCGTGCCCTAGGGAAACTATCACTCATGCCCTGGCCATGCACAGCTTTCTCTTCAACAGTTTTACACAAATGCTGCAGTGATATTATCAATGATGTCATAGAAGATGTCATGAGTCAGGGCTCTAAGTGGGATGAAAAAAATGGGGGATCTCTCAAAGGGGTGTGGCCAATGTAATTTAAGGCATGGCTTAAAAACACATAAACTGAAAACCTGTTCTTAGCATAGTGTGCCGCACGACTGGTATTTTGCGGCTTCTGTCATTGCATTCAGATACATATTACTACAAGTGGCATCACACCGACAAAAAGCCAGGGCTATTGGCTTTGCCAGTGGATGTTAGATGGATAAGATAAATAACCAACAACTATGGCTTAGTTGTATAGAATATGGAAAATGCTTCAGTTCTGAAATGATGAGACTGTGAAAGAACTACAACGAGTCTCTTTGAAGTTACATCAGAGGCAGTGAAGGGTAGTACTGCTGCAGAGTTAAGATTTTTTTTTCACCGAGGGTGAAGGCGAATATGGAGAGCCTGATAGGGACCCGTCTCAGCACCTGCTTTTTAGAACTGCCGGTACTGAGTACCGGCAGGACCCGGCCCACCAAAAGCCCTGTCATGAGCGATGTAATATGCGGGGAATCAATCAGCAAGGCATGGCGAGAGCGCGAGATTGATCACCCTTTTACAAGCAAGTTAAAGTTTTGGTGGCTAGATAGTTTCAAGATTTGGAGTGCTCTGAATAAGATGGCAACTCCTTCATGAAATTTTGTCACAACCCGTACCTCTTTCTATTTGTGATCCTCCCTGTATTATGCAGGAGGCTGGTTCTATACTGATGTCTTGCTTGTTTGATAGTGCCCTCCTTCCTTGGGGAGTAACTCCACTTATGAAATCTGGCAACAGCTTCTGTTGATTTTCTTCAAATATGAATCCATTTATAATGTTTCTCTTCACGTGTAGAACATCTCCTTCGGGGATGATCCGAATTTGATGTCCGAGATGGCAACTGATAGACAATGTACGTGCTGCTGTTGATGTCTTTGAGGAACACTTTGATCATTAATGGTCACATATACCATGTTTCTTCTACTCCACTGCTCCTGATGCATCATTTTGCACTGTCAACATTTCATATGAAAGCTCAGTGCTGCTGCACCTGCATTAGTTCTGTGATTGTGAGACACCTTGGAACCACAACATCCCTACACTTCAGCCAATATGTGTGAAAAGGTGTTTGGGGGGGGGGTGGGGGGGGTGCAAAACGACACAGTGTTGGAACTTACTGTATTTGGGGTGATTTTACGATTTTGGGAATGGGTTCTTATTTTTAAAGGCTGTGAAGGCTGAGTGCTTATTCTCTCATTTGCACAGGGGGTGAAATGTTTTAAGGCATCGTGGCACCACATTTGCAGATTGAAAAATCCAACTCCGTCATATTCTCCTCAGCAGAATCAACATTAAATAGATGACATTCACACTAAGTATTTAGATATCCCTAGCTCTCACTCACTGCAAGCTTGGCATCCGCTATTTTGCTTTCATCTAAATCAGCAGCTGGCATTTCAAAATGATTCTGGCTTCCCTTCTCAGGGTCACCAAATGCACTAAAACCTGGGGAGGTATTTTTGCTGTTAGCTTCATGAGACACACACGTCCATTTCCACTAGGTTAACTGTAGCAGGCATGGAGAGGGGAGGGGGGAGAGAGAGGGAGAGGAGAGGGGAGAGAGAGAGAATGGATTGATTGAAAGAGAAAGAAAGCACGAGGAGACGATGGGAGAGCGGCGAGGCAGGTTCGACATTTTTTGCCAGGAACTGTTTTTAGTTCCCCCAGGCGTTCCTGAGCGCACCACCCACTCTTTTCGGGTGATTCAAAGCATCCTCACCCTCAACGTTTCAACTCTTTCCTCCCATTTTCTGGTTAAGTGCGTTTTAAGTTTGTGTCATCAGCACCACCAACAATTAGGTGAATCCAGGGGCCGTATTATACTAAAGGAGCACTTTCATCGTTTGCGCCAGGTGCACCTTTTAAAAGGTGCGTACAGTGCAAACAATGAAAATGCGCTTTATTACGGTGAAGGGCAGGGCGGCACATTCCTGTGAAAACCAGAGCAGCTGCTTTGAAGCCCCTCCATGTTTTCACAGTGCAGGCGACACCCGCCTGCACTTTTAAAGGAGATGTCTGGGAGGTCCATAGCACACCATTTCCTCGCCTCCAGAGGGCTGCTCTCAGGAAGCACACACAGTGTACCACCTTTTTTAGTGGCACACTGTCAGTGCGCCTCCTGAGAGCTTCTTTGCCTCTGTGCCCACGTCTGTGATACGGCAAGGGCGCAGAGACAAAAGAGTTCCCTCATTTGTATGGGGCCACCCCCCATGCAAATGAGGGAACGCCCTTTGAGGAGAGTGCTGGTGCTTTAAGTGCGTCAGCGCTATCGATATTGCAGAACGGGACGCACAAGCATCTGCAGACCCTTCTGCAATACCAAAGTGCCTTGGGGTCACGCAAAGCGGGAGCAAATGCCCGTTGCGTCCCAGGGGAACTTTCATAATATGGCCCCAGTAATCTCTGAACTCGTTTCTTTTAAAATTCAGCTCATATTGACAGGGAAAGGTTCATGATGGGTGTAAAATGACTATCTGCTGCCATAGTAAAAGCAATCATTCAGCGGTAGCTAAATGAAACATTATGAGCACTTTGAATTACTAGTGGTGATGATCTGTAACTACTCTATCACCGCGCCCTGACCCATTAAAAAATAAATATTGGGAATTTTTCATAACACATTGCAGTACAAAAGGGAGTATTGTATTGGCCTGTGAACATGCATTTTTATGCTGCCAGCTGTAAAAACACATCACAGCACAAGACAGAAGTACAGTAGGTGTAGGGAAATAAGTGGAAAACTCTGACATTTGGGGTGAACAAGAGTGCAAAACATTAGAAAGAGAACATCTCTGGTGTTTTGACAGCAATTCCAGTTATCATCCTGACATTGCTAGGGGAATTGAAAGAAAAAACAGCACACAACGAGCAACGCAGGGCAGCATACATACATCAGGCTCCAAGGTCACACAGCGCTGGAACGCTCTTGCAGCTCCCTCGTAGCCTTCCAGAGCTAGATAGGCACATCCCAGGGAAAACCAAACTCCCAGCTGAAAGAAAACAAGGAAAGGACTTAGTGGACCAATGGAGAGAGCAATCCTCACTGCCGCTCTGGTGAGCAACAATACACAAAAAGTATTTTAATTATGGTGCGGATCCTGGCTTTGGAGTGCAAGTCATCTTAGTACCATAATATCGTAGTGAAAATATCGTGGACAAAAATAACGACAGGTAAAGTATGTATAGATTTACTATTCCTTACTCCCATCCACGAACTTTGAAGATATGTGGAGTTAAGAATAGTAATCCTATAATTCCCTATATTCACTTACCTTTCGATAGTGGAGAAGTGTGGCTCACTGGTTAGAGGAGGCAGACCTGGAAGCAGAGGTCAGCCCGAGACCAGGGTTCAATTCCCGGCTCGGCGGGGTCTTGAGTCCTAAAATGTCCATGGACTCGACAATTCTCGCTCCGGTGCCTACTCGATTCATGGGCTCACACTCTGCGACTCTGGGCAATAGCTTGTTTAATCTCCACAAAGGCCCCTCGCGGCGGGATGCCTGGCTTTCACCTTGCGGATACCCTGCCGGGGTTATCTCACAGGGGAATACCAGGACGGGTTCCCTAAGCAAGCGCTTAGAAACCGCTTGGTGATTTGCGCTATATAAATTCCTGTACATTTACATTTACATAGTTTTGGCCTTGATATATTGGCCATGATATTAAGGTATCACGATGTTCCCTACTCCATATTCCCTACTAGAATCTTAACAGATACGATCGATGTACACCCAATATATGCTCTCTCTTGCTACTTGGGAGAGCCTGGCTTACGACCCAATAACCTTTGTCGAGTCAAGGTACATTTTCAGAACACGTCACAATCCACATTAAGTGCTATTACTATCATCAAGAAGGCATGTAGAAAGTTCTGCATTTTTTTCACCACATTGTGTCTTATAACCAACTTTATTTCGCATGTACAGCAAGCAGCATCCAACGTCACAATCAGCAGAAGTCTGTCCCTTAATACGGACAGTCCATAGTAAGACCACCACCTCCCCCACACTTTATCATGTCTATGAGGACACTCACGTGCTTCACAGATTATTTTTTCTTGCTGCGCACATCAATTAACTCCTCTGCGCCACAGCTAGATGGAGGGGGCGTAAGTTGCCTCCAAAGATGGGCAATGTTCCTCTTGGCCAGCAAGCATACCACCCCTATAAAGACACGTTCAGCTAGTGGCCCTCTGAGCTCCAACACAAGCCCCAAAAGTGCACTCCGGGGATTTCACTACATTCTTGTGAATATCTGTTGCATTTTTTAATATGAAGGATGGGTACACTCAGATAGGCTTATTCTGAGAAAAATGTGTATGGCTCAAAGACTGGAAGTGCTTTTAAATAACTGAATAAGCTATTATAATGGACGCTGGTTGCTACTTCCCTGCTTCTGGTAACTTTCACTGTTGTGCTGTTTATGCTCGGTTCACATTGCTGGAGGCAATGGTAAGATGGTAAAGGAACTTAGCTCTCAAATTCTGAAAGACTGTATCTTGCCCATTATCCAGATTAGGTGGTCAGGGAGCCACCTGCTGCAAGGCTGCCTGTCTCTGACGACTTTGTAACTGATCTTATTAGGAGTTGTAGAACTGAGCAAGTTGTGTCTGTCGACTACCACCATTTTAGGGGCCACCCCGGGTGGCAGTAGGTCTAGCTACGCCACTGGTGGAACTTTAACCGCTTCGCCGCAGCGGACATTCCGCCGGGAATGCGCACAAATCTGATGCTTGCGCAGATCGGCCGTCGTCCGCACACGTCCACCGTGACATCGGGCGGCTGGGGCCCACCGTGACGTCGGGCGGCCAGGAGCCGTCCGACGCATGGAAAAGGCTTAAGGAGTCTAGCAAAAATCCAACAACTCTAGGCGCGGCCTAAACAAATACATGTCCATGCCACTTTTGAGTTGTGGCGTGTAGCATGTCAGTTAGTTCCCTTGCAGGCGATTTCACGTATGAGAAATCGAATCGGGTACCCTGAGTTTCAGCTCTCTATTTTTAGGTGATTCAGCAAGCTCCATCAGCCTGCAGTCACACCCTAAATCCTTGCCAGAGTGTCAAAAAACGAGAAGATTTTGAAGTATATTAACCAAGTCTGAAGATTCTCAGCCAGCTACTATAACTTGGTGCTCCAGTGTCCCCTTGCTTGCTGACCACAAACATTACAGTGATGATGTTGGTACTGGTTATAATTCTCTTTCTCTTCGGAAACAGAAGAAAGAACTTCACCTTCCTCAATTAGAAAATTATTTTCAGTGAGAGCGAGAAATGTTTGCGTGGATAGTTGTGGAACTGTGCAACATGTGAACTTCAGGCCCTTCTTGCTTTACACATGCATTTGACATATCTGAAAGATTGAAGGAATATAAGCTTTAAAGATTATATTGTGCATCAGTTTTTATAAGCCCATGCAGTAACTTTCCCACGGTGGGTCTTGAGGGGAACGCATTTGCACCCCATTACACCCCCCCCCACTAATCTCTAAAAGAAACCCAAAGTGACAGGATCCCCCGGGGCAGCGCACTCCTAATCCCTGTGAACACTCCCTAACTCCCTGATCAATGGCATGTTAACATAAGCAAAAATTACATGTGTTCACTAAAGCATCAGGCGTCAAAGCATTGGTCTGAAGTGTTCATGATTTCTCTTTGGAACAGAACGTCCATTCATCTTATCACTAGTACATCTTGCAAGTACACTATGAAAATATACTGTATAAGAGTCGTTAATATTTGTGAGACCAAACTCATCTGGCTTCAGAGATGGAGCAGTGGATACCGGGAGACACGATTGCTGGAGAGTAGAGTGGCAGAAATAGTTCCCAACAGTTGCCTTGCTTAGTCATTAAGCACGGCAGCCACATGCAATTATAAGTGCCACCGTTTGGCTAAACCAATAAGACTAAGGGTGAGAGGCGGTGGCAGATGGGGGGGTACCAACTATTGGGGGGGGGGGGTCGGGGAGGGGGGTCACCCCTTTTCAGGGTATAACATATTTCACAAGAGCGAATACAGTAATTCTGAACGTTAAATATTTAGTACACTCCTGTATAGTAGACACCGCATAGAAGTATTAACAGGCATTTAACAAATATTCCGCAAGTATGAAATTGGAAAACGTCTCTCTAGAAGGGGTGATGAGAAAAGGCGTACACGCTTTCACTAGCTGTGCATATTCGAATCATGGTGAAGTCCTCCAAGCAGAGAGTTTACCAGCTCCTGAGGGAACACTCCTATTTTGAATCAAGGCCTGCCTGAGTGATATTTATTTACAATTGTGATCTATCTATCTATCTATCTATCTATCTATCTATCTATCTATCTATCTATTTATCTATCTATCTATCTATCTTCTAAACATCCATCTATCGATCTATCTTCTAAATATCCATCCATCTATCTATCTTCTAAATATCTATCTATCTATCCATCTTCTAAATATCCATCTATCTATCTATCTATCTTCTAAATATCTATCTATCTATCTTCCAAATATCCATCTATCTATCTATCTTCTAAATATCTATCTATCTATCTATCTATCTTCTAAATATCCATCTATCTACTAAATATCTATCTATCTTCTAAATAGCTATCTATCTATCTTCTAAATATCCATCTATCTTCTAAATATCTATCTATCTATCTTCTAAATATCCATCTATCTATCTTCTAAATATCTATCTATCTATCTTCTAAATATCCATCTATCTATCTTCTAAATACCCATCTATCTATCTTCTAAATATCTATCTATCTATCTATCTTCTAAATAGCCATCTATCTATCTATCTTAAAAATATCCATCTATCTATCTTCTAAATATCTATCTATCTATCTTCTAAATAGGGAGAGCAGAGGTTATCGTTTGAAAGGAAACGGTAAAACATATTTCTCTATCTATCTATCTATCTATCTTCTAAATAGGGAGAACAGGGGTTATTGTTTGAAAGGAAACGGTAAAACATATTTTCTGACCTGCCAGGTGGGTGAGTTAAGAGCTTGAAAAGTGCACCTGGAATACACCAGACACCGAAAATAAGCAACCAGCAGAACGCTCACTGACCAGGTGTTTTCTGCTCAGGCTGCACTCACGAATTACTTTGTAGTCACTGTGCTGAAATACCAGCTTCTCGTGCAACATCTGCCTGACTGTCATTACAGGCAGAAACCAGGGCATGAGGAAAGTGGCCCAAGAGCAGTTATTTCAGTCATCTCACGGTGAGATACTCAACAAATAAACAGAGCACTTTTAAACAAATACAATACGGAGCATTTATCAGAATCACTTTGGTGGAAGATTTCCCGTTGTTTCAGATTTTTTGATCAGAGGAAATGTTAGGTTATTTGTTTATCCTCCTTTGGCCTAGCGAGGCTCAGGCGCCTCCAGGAGATAAGAAGTACAAGGCAGGAAGTTACCGGCATTTCAAGGATTTTACTTATGCAAAAGAGAGTCCCCATTGTCCCATATCACGCAGCATGTTTATTGTTATAGGTACTGCACCCATCTTGTTTTATTCAGTGCACCTTGTCTTTCAATAAAGAGACTAACAGCATTTGTGGAGTTACAGGGACAGGCAATGACAGAAAGCACAAGAGTAAGCGGTGTAGGACTGCTTCAGACTATGGCCTGGGAGGCTTGGAACAGTGAACACTCCTGGTACCTGGGGGTGGCGACAGCTCATAAGCCGCAGTCCATGTTCCTCTAAAAACAATCTGAGAATACTGTGCCAATGTTGCTTACGCCATATCGGATCTATCCAGCCACAATTGATGTTCTGGAGTTGTTACAAAGAGTTGCATTGTGAAGCACATTTGGTCGAAGTGTTCTTCATCACAACTTACTGGAAGGAGGTTCATATCAAAAGAATACTGAAATACAACTTGCCAGCATACCCTGGTGTGGAAAAGATGGAGGTCTCCAGAATAAAGGTCAAAGAAAATCAACAGATGAGAAAGCAAAATGGATTTATTTCCTTACAGCGCTCCAGCACAAGCCTTCTTGTAACACCAGTTCCAGAGGGCATCTCAACTACATTCTAGCCTACCCTTCATCATGAAGGAACCTGAATCTTAAAAAATTCTATCACCTTGAATACAACACATCTGTGTGAGAAGTTGGCCTGATATATGATATTTCCAATTCTGGAACCACCTTGTATCAGTCCAAATAACCCCTTATGGTGTCTGGTTGTAAGTCAACCTTGTAGACAAGCTATCTTAATGGTAGCATAGACTAAGCAGCCTTAAAGGCTCAACTCAAGAGGTCGTGTTAAGCGAGCTGTTTTACCAATCACAGTCCTGTAATATCAAATGAAAGGACACCACACAAGTATATATTATAAAAATATATGTATTTATTTCTAAGAATAATCCCCAGTACTCTTTATGAATAAAGGGGCACAAGCGTTAAATCAAAAGCACAGTATAACATACAAAGTTGCACAATTATGGATGAGGGCGGGTGGCCACTCAAACCATATATTAAGAAAGTGGTATAAGAGTGTGGTGTGTGGGCTTCAGCGGACCGGAATAACAAGCGGGGAGGCCAGATATAGTGCGCTATGGCTAGCTGTTTTTATTGTTGCCGAGTACAGGAGGTGATATGCAGTCTCTGGAATGGGGGACTCTGTATCCACGATGGTATCCGGATTGTATAGCACGTCGAACAGGAAAGTACAGTGGGCCGCTTCCCGCTGCTGGGCTGTGGTCGTCAGGGCGGTGTGCTCTCTCCCTCTGCTGGGCTGGGTCGTCTGGTCCCGTGGACTACACCGATGGGCCTCGGAGGTTTGGGAAGAGAGAAAGTGCAGGGCCGTTAGTCCTTGACTCTCGTGTATTAACGTATACTACCACCTTCACCGAGACGTGGGGGGGGGGAATACTGAAAGTGCGAAGGTGAGGAAGGGGCGGACGGGGAGGTGGAAGAGACAGACGATAGAGGGAAGGGGTGAGTAGGGTGTTCGAGGGGGTGAAAGGGGAACTATTTATCTATATACAGTGCTATAGTGCTCAGGGTTGTGAAGCTTTATACAATAATTACAACTATATTTACAAGGGACACACGGAGAAGGTTGACGGTTACTCACGTGGCCCGCCGCAACTCCCTGGTGAGTCGCGGCCGCTCTCCAGCCACCTCCTGAGGACTCCACCAGTCCTCAGACCACACGTCGCCGTCGCCGTCCTCCTCCTCTCCCTCTACTCGACTCTCCGACTCCTCGCTGCTCGCTCTCCGCTCCGGTTCCTTCCTTGCTGTCTCCTGCCACGAGTCCGCTGGTGGGAACCTCGTCTCCTGTGGACCGTCGGCTTTTCTGTCTTCCGGGTCGTAGCTGGGGGTGGGACTTCCGGGGTCAGGGAGAACTGCTTCCGGTATCTCGTTTGTCGTGATTGGATCCTGTCGTACCTGCAGAGGATGAGAGAGGGGAGAAATCCTGGGGAAAGGGAACAAGGTGCAATCGGGGTTAGACACGTCGGACCCCGCGCAAGGAGGTTTCCCCGCTGAGGTAGGGACCGTGACCTTTCCACAAAGAGATACCAATCGAACAGTGGTTAGGCCTAGGGCCTAGGGAATCGCTGGGAGCAGTCGGGACAAGCAATGCTGAAGTCGGGAAAAGCCCGCGGGATTCGGGTGCAGTGCTTAAAGCACACGCATGCACCAATGTTAAGTCAATGGTGCGTAAAAGTTACACAAACAGAGTTTTAGGATACTTCCGATGAACCTAGAAAGACAAAACTTTAGACACAGACCCTAGAGGTGTGTACCAGTATGGGAACACCGGCGTTGCAATGTTACCTCACCCACAGGAAGCGGGTGCATAGGGTCGAAGTGGCGTCGGGTTTCGTCACGCAGGTTCTGGGTGCTTGAAGCTGAAGATGCTGCAGGCGATGTGAAGGAGAAGTGTCCGGTGTGATCCAAGGGTGGATCAGTTTAGAAAAGTACCTGAAAGCAGAGGGGACAGAGTCTGGGTCACTCAGCAGTGACAAGGGTGGAACCAGGACGGAACCAGGCAATGTCGGGCGCAATCAGGTGGTTGTCGAGGAGCTTCTCTCCGCTGCCACGTGGGCTCTGGGGCATCTGCGACGTCCAGGAGCGGGTCACGAGCTGTCCCACGTAGGCTCTCACCGTCGGCGAGGGAAAACATGGCGGCCGCCGGCTAGAGCGGACCGCACGCACCAGGCAGCGCTCTTAGAATCCCGCTGCAGAGAAGCCTAATTTTTTCTCGAATGGAGCTGTTTTTCTTTTCCTGACCTGCACGAGGCTGAAGAAGCGACTGGAAAGCGGCATCACTGTACACTAAAGGTCCGGCTATCGGCGAATGTGTTTGCCGAATACTGCTGTCTCTCCGGCACCCGCCCCTCACCCGACCTGGAGGCGGGCAGCCGTGGAGCTTCGACGCGGCCGGGCGGCCGCAGTCAGAGGGGGTCTGAGAGGATTTTCCGCAGGCACTGGTGGTGAGAGAGGGCTCCGACGCTCGCTGTCAGCGGGACACCTGCCCTCGGAGTCGCAAGCAGTAAACGCGGAGGCGAGCTGCACAGAAGCGGAAAGATGGTCTCATCTGGCAAACTCTGCCTCTAACCTGGAAAGTAACGCAGTGAGTTCTGAGGGGGCATGGGAGACAGCCAGAGGGGGGCAACCACAACCTCGCATTACAAGAAGCAAAGCCAGGGCTGGTTACAGAGGGGCCAAAGCAGTGAAATCATACAAACTACAAGTCCCAGAGTGCAATGTGGGGGAGGGCATAGCAAAGGAGCAGGATTTGAGACACAAAGCAGGAGTGGTGGAACTAAGAAGACCTGCATCGAGCAAGGGTGCAAAAAAATACTAAGCAGACAAGGCAACGTAAAAACAAACCCGTAATAGACCCTAAAGCTATAACTCCGTCGTTACGGTCATTTTTCAAGCCCATACCCCAGATTTTGCAAATTTCACAAGACATGGCTACATCCGGAGAGCAAGTTAATCTACAAGATACATCAAAAGTTATCACGGGGGCAGGAGAAGATCGTACTCAGAGTGTACCTGAGACACTATCTCCAAACTTGTTAGAAACTATTACACAAGTCCCTGAATCAATGCTAGCAGTAGAGGACACTGTGGAACCCCTCCCGAGAACAAGCTCTGTTAGAGAATCACCCACCCTCCGCGAACAGTTAGAATTGGGTAATTGGCAGGGAGAGCCTGGAGTGAGCAGCGCCCTCGAGGCACTTGTGGGATCGATTACAGCGATGAGACAAGAAATTAGACACGATTTCACAGTCTCTAAAGCCAATCAGGCAGATATAAGAGCATCCTGCGATATCCTAGAGAAAAAAGTGGATGGTCTGTATGAAAGAACAGAGACACTAGAATGCTCCGTGGGAGCACTGGCCTCCAACCTTGAATCAGCAAGAGCCAAAATCAACACTCTCCAGAAGGACGGAGAGAGTATGCGGGATCGAATTGAGGTCTTGGAAAATTATTCCAGACGAAACAATATCGAATTTTGAAGATTCCGGAGGGGAAAGAGGGGAGTGACCTTAAGAGCTTCATAGTCAAATTATTGAGGGAATCTCTTAATTTGGAAGAGTCCGCAGAGTCCCTTGAAAAAGACATACAGCGGATACATCGAGACCCATTTCGCCTAAACCCCGCCAGAAGTAAACCCCGGAAAGTATTAGTTAACTTTCTGACATATGCGCTAAAAGAAAGGGTTCTGAATCTAGCGCTAAAGGCCAAAACCACACAGGGTCCCGACTTCCCTTTCGAGATTCGCTCAGATCTTTCCAAAACCACACTTGACAGACAGTGGGAGCTAGGACAGCGCATGGAAAAGTTTAGATCATTGGGCGCTAATGTCCAGATGAGATTCCCCGCATTCTTAAAAATCATGTACAACAACAAAATGCACAACATTCGCTCTATACAGGACGCAGATGACCTGTTGCAAAATATACAAGATCACGTGCAGGCTCAGAAAGCAAAATAACCTAGTATAAGAAGTCTAAAAATGTAGAACAGCCCAGATAGTAGACCACTAAAAATAAAAAAAAATAAAAAATATAAAAAAATAAATAAAAAAAATAAAAAGTAGGGAGGGAATAACAAAAACGCAAAAAAAAACGCAAAAAAAAAACTTTCATTAAATTAAAAAAGGAAAGGATTAAAAAAAAAAGCATATAAATACATACACATAAATACATAATCATCACTACGAACAAAATACTATAGAACAACAAAAATAAAAATAAAAATAAAAAAATATATATAAAAATATATATAACATGACAAAAGAAAATAGAACAAAAAAAAGGGGAAAGGGTAAAATTACAAAACAGGGAAAAATATTGAAATCCAAAACAAAAAAATCCCAAGGGGAAAATGAAGTCTAAGATTTAAAAATATTCTAGAAAGGTTCCCTCAGAGAAAAAACAAACAATAAAAAAACCCATGGGATAGCTAATCTTTATACGGGTTGACAACAGCCCGAGATTTAACAAGGCATCTGCAGCTGAGGAAATAAGAGCAAGCTGCAATGGGCGTAAAGGTGGCTAGTCATCAGGCCACAGTAAGTAGGGGGGGTGGAGGGGTGGGGGGACAGAGGGGGTGATAACATAAAAAGTCCTCATAAGCCAAAACAAAATTGTACTCTAGCGTCTCCTTTTGACTTAAATTTGACTTCCATAAACCAAAGTGTAGTATTTACTAGAACTCAAAAACCTACTATGAAGGAGGGTGAAGGTGATAGGGAAATAACAAGATGACATCGTACCATTATCTATCTTGGAACGTTAAAGGGTTACGGGTGAAGGGCAGAAGGGAGCGCATCTTTCAATACTTAAGAGACTCCCAGGCACAGATAATTGTCCTTCAGGAGTCACACCTAATTAAGTTAGAAGCCGAACAGATACTAAAGAAACATAAATGGATAGACAAATTCTGCTCTACAGACCATAACGCAAATACCAGGGGGATAATTATCATCTTTAAGAAATCAGCTAAAGCCCAAATACTAGAATACAAAGAAGACCATTCAGGGAGATGGCTGATAGTCAGAGTCTCGCTAGAAGGCCAAATTCGCACTCTGGTGGGCTACTATGGTCCTAATGTAGACGATCCATCGCACTTAGATGCAGTCAGGAACTTTTTGACAGTAATGCAGGACCCAGTGATCTGGATGGGTGACTTTAACATCGTATTGAACACCAAACTAGATAAATCCACAAGATCTAAATTTCCTAGTTCACCTAAATCAAGGCAAACTCTGATCACAATAATGAAACATCTTGGCTTGGCAGACCTGTGGAGAGAAAAAATGGGTAATAAAATGGGGGTGTCCTTCCGAAATGGACGGTTCAAACATAAGTCAAGAATTGACTATGCTTTTTTTAGTTACTCATTAAAAGATACCCTGCTAACAATAGACTACCTTCCTTCACACCTCTCAGACCATTCCGCAATATTTTTTTCAATGAAGTTAGACAATAAAATTGCATCCACAACGTGGTCTTTTGATCGCACACTCCTGCTTGAGGAGGAGGAGGTCAAGCTCTTAGTACAAGAGTCTTTAACCTTCTTTGACTTAAACCTGGGCTCCTCAAGCCTCGCGATGGTCTGGGAAACGTTTAAAGCCTATTTGAGAGGACAGATTACTAACAGGGCCTCGTACAGGCGTAAAATGTACAGAGGGAAAATAGCTAATTTGGAGTAGGAAATGAGACTAATAGAGCAAAACATCGATAAGTGCTTGGCAAGTCCACAAGAACAGATGAGCTTAGCTGAAAAGAAGACACAACTAGAGGGGATCTTACAAGATAGGCTTAATAAAAGATGGGAAGCAAGTAAAATATCACATTTCGAATTCGGTGAGACCGCCGGCAAAGTCTTGGCTTGGAAAATAAAATCAGACAAAGCCCTTAAATTTATCAAAGAGATTCAGGTAGAGGGAGAAATAACAGCAAGAACATCTAACTCAGACATAGGTAATGCCTTTCATGATTTCTTTGAACTAATCTACAAAGAAGATCTCCCTAACAATCCAGGGGCCAGGGAAAAATGGATCAAAGAAATTCGTTTACCTGCCCTTTCAATGTCACAGAGTAAAGCTCTAGAGACTGAGATTACAGAGGAAGAGGTGAGGACAGCAATACGTTGTTCCAAAAAAGGAAAGGCGGCAGGCCCAGACGGTCTCCCATGTGAGATATATAGAGCTCTGGAAGAAGCTATAACCCCGGTCCTGTGTGGTTTATTTAATAACATCTTAATAGAGGGACACCCAATACCGAAATCATGGGGAGAGGCGACAATTGTCCTTATCCCAAAACCAGGCAAATCGCCCAGGGACTGTGGATCTTATCGACCCATATCCCTCCTCAACAACGACTATAACATTTTTACCACTATACTAACAACTAGACTGAGCGGCGTAATACCTAGCCTAATACACCAAGATCAAAAGGGATTCATTAAAGGGAGACAACTTTCAGAATTAACACACGATCTGATAGGAGCCATAGACATCGCATCCGCCTTTTCCCTACCCCTGGCTACGCTCACGCTAGACGCAACCAAGGCGTTTGATCGGGTTAACTGGCCCTATTTAGAAGATGTCCTTACAAAATTTAACTTTGGAAGTAGATTTTGTAAAGCAATATTTCAGCTATATAGTGCTCCTTCAGCCAAGCTCTTGGTTAATGGCATCTTGACTGAGGCTTTTCAAATCACCAGAGGCACTAGACAGGGCTGCCCGCTCTCCCCACTCCTTTTTAATTTATATATCGAGCCATTTGCTCAGGTCTTGCGAGCAGAAGCGAATATTCCATCATTTCGTTTTGGGGAGTGGGAGAGGCGGGTTGCACTATACGCTGACGACATCCTGATCTTAACATCTGACCCAAAAACCGCATTACCCGTAGTTATTCAGCGAGCGAAAGAATTTGGGCTTATCTCCGGGTACGACATCAACTCGAGCAAAACAGAAATCATGACCTGGAACATTCCAGAACAACACCTGGGTATTAATGTTTCACAATCTATGAGGTACCTAGGAATCCGATTTACCCAGGATGTGGGCAACATCTGTCAAATCAACCTCGACAGAATCCATAAAGAGACCAAAAAGCTGCTGAAAACTTGGACACACTTGCCACTCTCGATAATAGGTCGAGTAAATTTTGTTAAAATGTGCATCCTCCCAAATACACTTTTATATTTAGTACCATTCCTTTGGCTTTTGATCCCAAGGCAATAGAAAAAAGTCAGCAAGAAATCAACTCCTTTCTTTGGAATTATAAGTCAACAAGAATTGCTTGGAAGAAGCTCAGGAGGAAAAGGGAGAAGGGAGGTCTGGCTTTGCCTGACCTAATGTACTATGCGTGGGCATTTCAAATGACACAGTCGAGGATGCTTTTAAAAACCCCAACAAATCTTCTGAATGGATCAATGTACAAAGCCATGTTAATCGGAGCAAACTTACCATCGGACGGATTTATGTCCAAATTTGCCAGTCAGAAATTTTTCAAAAAAATCAAACTTAAAATACTACAATCCTGGTGTAAGACATGGCTCAGTATAAGGAAGAAACTTGGGCTATCATATTACTCTAATTTTGCCCCAATTTGGGATTCACCCGGGCTCCCATTATATATGAGAGATAGTCTGTCAGTTGTACTTGAACAAGCAGGGATTATAAGATGGGGACAGCTAGTAAACGAAGGACTATTAATCACATGGGACGAGTTAAAAGATCAAGTCGGCCCCGGATTGTCTAGATTTAAATATATACAGCTGGATAGCTGGACAAGGGCCCAGCGTAAAAAAGATAAACATCTGGGGAATGTAAGCCCCTTAGAACAACAACTAGTGGAGAAACCAATGGGAAAAAGAGAGGTAGCATTCTGGTACTGGCAACTGCTTGAAGAAATTGACGGATAATTCTCTCTTCCAGACCAACTGTGGGGGGCAGTAATGGGCTCTCATAATGAGGAGATGTGGCAAACTTCTTTCGCACTTTTGTATAAGATTGTAAAACCCTCGTGGTTAAGAAGAAACCACCTTTTCACTGTACATCGTGCATATATTACGCCACTTAAGCTTTCCAAATTTCTTCCGGATAAAAAATGCAACAAATGCAATGTCACAGGAGCATCGGATGTACATATGTTTTTCGAATGCCCTGACATAAGGCGGTTTTGGTTAGAAGTGGAGGTAACTCTAAATTCCATCATGAATACATTACTCACAATCACACTACCACTTATCATTTTTGGTTTGGACATCAACATCACAGGGAAAGCAAGGTCATTCCTTTTCTATGCTATCTTGCTGGCTAGAAGGCAAATTTGTATACAATGGTTGGAGAAAGCAGCCCCCTTGCACTCTGCATGGCTTACATCACTATATGAAACATCTAAATCAGACCTTAACAGATCAGGCAGTAGGCGTAATTTGACATTCTGGGAATTGCTTATCGATTGGAGATAGAACCCGGGTTTTTTTTTTTTTTCTTTCCCCGGGTCCTATGATTATGCCGATAATACTCCCTGGACTGGACATAGCCTCGCTCCGACAATGGTCCTACTGGTGGTAACGCACCTAGATGGAGTCAGTTTGATTGCCTCGTATTTTTGGGTTTTATCTCCCGCCCATTAAATGCTCGAGTCCAGGCAATGGTTCGAGGGGACTTCTGAGAGGACCCTAAGGGAAGGACTCGCTAGGTGGTTGGTATCTCCCCAAACAAAGGTAATGGCAAATGAGGACAAAAAAAATAAAAAAAAGTATATATTATAAAAATATATGTATTTATTTCTAAGAATAACCCCAGTACTCTTTATGAATAAAGGGGCACAAGCGTTAAATCAAAAGCACAGTATAACATACAAAGTTGCACAATTATGGATGAGGGTGGGTGGCCACTCAAACCATATACTAAGAAAGGGGTATAAGAGATACCAATCGAACAGTGGTTAGGCCTAGGGCCTAGGGAATCGCTGGGAGCAATGCTGAAGTCGGGAAAAGCCCGCGGGATTCGGGTGCAGTGCTTAAAGCACACGCATGCACCAATGTTAAGTCAATGGTGCGTAAAAGTTACACAAACAGAGTTTTAGGATACTTCCAATGAACCTAGAAAGACAAAACTTTAGACACAGATCCTAGAGGTGTGTACCAGTGTGGGAACACCGGCGTTGCAATGTTACCTCACCCACAGGAAGCGGGTGCATAGGGTCGAAGTGGCGTCGGGTTTCGTCACGCAGGTTCTGGGTGCTTGAAGCTGAAGATGCTGCAGGCGATGTGAAGGAGAAGTGTCCGGTGTGATCCAAGGGTGGATCAGTGTAGAAAAGTACCTGAAAGCAGAGGGGACAGAGTCTGGGTCACTCAGCAGTGACCAGGGTGGAACCAGGACGGAACCAGGCAATGTCGGGCGCAATCAGGTGGTTGTCGAGGAGCTTCTCTCCGCTGCCACGTGGGCTCTGGTGCATCTGCGACGTCCAGGAGCGGGTCACGAGCTGTCCCACGTAGGCTCTCACCGTCGGCGCTGTCGGCTTCAAGATTGGAGCAAACAACACTTGGCAAAAGCAATCCACGCGGAACTGGAAGATTGCTTCTCACTCGGACCAGGAGGGTCAGAGCGGGTACTCCTTTTCAGGGGAGCGGGTGCAAGTCTGGAGCAACCAGAATCACAAGTCGTATTTAGGTTTTCGCCGGCACAGGGGCCACAAGCCAGCTGGCAAGTGACCGGGCCAACGCGTTGAGCCAAAGAAAGCAGAAGGGCCCCACGCAGCACTCGTTGAGTGTAGAGGGGTGAGCTTCGGTGCAAGAGTGGCTCAGGGTTGGAGCTTCTCAAACCCCGGTGTACAGCTTCGAGGGTCACTCGTGGGCTGCACGGTCAGCGTCTCATGGTCTTTTCAAGATGGCGTGCCCCACGCTTCTGGTCGCCTCCACGGGTCTCAGCTCTGCAGGGTCTGTTGATCATGCTGTAAGAAGGCAGGCAAGCTTGATCTCGTCGATCTCTGTCGCTCGAGTTCCGGCGGGAACTGCAACAAAGCAGACGTCGAGGTGCTGGATGGTGCCTGTTTGCACAGGGTGGTCACTCCTAGACCACAAGGGAGATTCTTCAGTCTTCTACGTCGAGTAGGATGTCGAAGGGTCCAGAGTTTCGTTTCTTATGTTTCATCAGGATAATCTGAAGTGCATTGGCACTGCTCCCACTCTTATTCGAATCTGGGGGGCTGGATTACCTGCTAGGTCCCCTCCTATGGGTGGGACCCAGGAAGGGGGTGGATACACCCCTTTCCTTTGATCCAGGCCGCGCTGGGGCAGGGGCTGGTGGGCCCCAGAACCGGTTTGGCCGGATTATGCAAGGGGCAGCCTTGTGCGCCCCAAGCAGAGTCTGGTTTCTTTCAAACCTCCCTGCTATCTCCTGTCTGGGGTGGTGTGACACCTCCCTGCGACAGGAAATCCTTTGTCCAGGCCTCCTTGGCTGAGTTTCGGTCAGCTACAGGGGGTCAGACTTGTGTCTGTGGCAGAAGCATCCATTTTGTGGATCTGAGGCTCTTTTAAAAATTAACCGCATTTCAGCAAAGTAACATGTCTTCTCCCTCTAGAGGGGTGGAATGCTATCCCCGTCGCCAGGACTGGCGAGGGGATAGTATTCCAAATCGTATGACACCTTACACGACATGTTTTGATAAAGCCAAACCAAAGTTGCTATATAACCGCGAGGATTATAATGCACCTAAGAGTATATGGTATGGCATTATCCCGGAACAGCTTAGGGAGTTGTTCCCGACAGCTGCAGACAGGCTCAGCTCATGCTAGAGCTCCATCTCATATTAAACCACGCACTCTGCCTCCAGGATTGATAAGGCCTTCCATAGGAGTGGCTCACAGGTTTATATGTGTCCAGATATAGGTTTAGATATAGGTATACTATATCTAAGCAAGAGGTGATTACACCATCTTGCCCCAGCTGAGTGATCAGCCAGTTGTGTCAATTTAAGAACCAGCCAGGGGTGGCAAAAGATATGCTGCAGCCCCTGGTAGGCCTTGGTGGCACCTATGCCCTGGGCACCTATAGTGCATGGTACAGGGGCTGACAAGGAAACCATGTCCAATTGTGGTATGTACCTAGGGTACATGAAATCCATTTTACAGAGAGAGCAGATAGCCTGGGGCCCTGATTAGCAGGGAACCAGGCCAACTAAGTCGAAAACCAGCTAAACACAAGGCAAAAAATCTGGGGTAACCATAGTCAGGTATCCACCTTCCTACAATCTGCCTTTCCATATAGAATACACAAAAATACCTATATTACAACATATAAACTACATATAATATAAACTATAAAGTCCTTTAGCTTGTTGCTGTTCTCAATCCTTCTGTTAGATTGCCTCAGTTTTCTTGACTATGTTTCTTTTTGTGCTTCTCCTTTTGCTTTCTAGCAGTGGCTTTCGGGCGTCTTTAACTTTCACTACTCTGATCAGGTTTCAGATACAAAAGTCTTCAGTTTTCACACATACATAAACACCTTTAAGGTACGCATCGAAGTGCTAAATTTAGATTCCTCTTCATGACTGACGCTGGCAAAAAACTCAGTTGATGGACAGAATGTAGCCTGGATAGCTTGACTCCAGTGGTGTGGAGAGCCTGGGACTCACGTCTGAGCATACCCAGCCCACTCGGGGTGAAAATTGCAAAAAACACAGTTGGACAGAATGTAGAACAATATCATACATTCACCACAGTACAAGGATCTGGGCCTAAATCCATCGTTTTTTTGCACTCCACACCACCCTGGGTTAGACACTGGCTATATGCAAATCAGCTCTGACCCTGTGCCTCATGGGAACAGTCCAGTCCGAACTACCAAGCCATGTCTTTCCCAGACCGGAATCAAGCATCCAAGGACCGGTTTCTGGCTATCAGCCTTCATCAGCCTGGATAGCTTGAGTCCAGTGGTGTGGAGAGCCTGGGACTCACGTCTGAGCATACCCAGCCCACTCGGGGGGAAAATTGCAAAAAACACAGTTGATGGACAGAATGTAGAACAATGTCATACATTCACCACAGTACAAGGATCTGGGCCTAAATCTATCGGTTTTTTTTGCACTCCACACCACCATGGGTTAGACACTGGCTATATGCAAATCAGCTCTGACCCTGTGCCTCATGGGAACAGTCCAGTCCGAACTACCAAGCCATGACAGCAGCTTTTAGTTTAATTAAATCACCCACCTTAATCAAAAGTTCCTTCACAACTTCGCATCCTATCAACATACACTTTCCTCCTGTTCACTTCCCTCGCTTCTTTTTGTGTCTATTCACCATTCCCTTTTCTTTCACAAACTTCTTATCCCTCATTAGTCCACGATGGACATATCATGGTATTAGCTTTTCTTCCTCTAAATAACTAAACAAAGCACTCTTCCAGTGACACCATGTGAGGTAACACTATACGCTTCAAACCACTTCTTAATCTCTACCTTACAGTTTTTGCATGGATATTTATCTGCATGAATCACCTCATTCAAGCGTTCTGTTGAGTCTTTCCAACTTTTCATTTGTTTCTGGGTGATACAATGAACATCTTTTATGCTTAATCCCTTTCTACTTCAAAAATTGAGACATTTCCTTGGAAATAAACTGAACTTCACAATCGGTGACAAGTGATTTAGGAAAACCCTCTCTGACTAATATTTCAGATAAAACCCGATAGACATCGGTGTATGTTGGCACTGAGCCACCTATGGGTCCTACTATGTCCATGGCAATCACATCCCACTCTTTCTCCATTAAAATCCTGACAATCAATGGCTGCTCTCTAATCTTAAGAACCTTGGTCTGCTGACAACACTCTGTACACTTTCTCTCTCACCTCTTTTTCTACTTGTCTATCCATAACTGACGACCAATAATTCATTCACAATCTCTCCTTAGTTGCTGAGAACCTTGATGTCCCTCATGTGCAAAGTTTACCAATTTCTCATGTAAAGCTGAAGGAGACACCAATCTGGCACTTCTATACACTATGCTTAAATCTATTGACAACTCATCTCTGACGTCCCAATAACCTTTGCACTCTTCATATAACATTGTGTTTAGATGGCCAACCAGTTGCCATCAGTGTCAATAAATTCAACCAAGTACCAAGTGTCATTCTGATTTAAATTAATGCTCCAATTTTACATCCCAATAGCACTGTCATCAATTAAACATACTTTCTGGTCTTCCTCATCTCGTTCTGTTTCATCCTGTGAATCCTCTTTAATCAGTCTAGATAAACAATCTTAAACCACTACTTTTCTCTGGTACATGTATCACTTTAAATCATGCTCCTGTAAAACTAACTCTGCCATATAGTGATCCTGCTTGAAATATGGTCAAAACCCTTTTTCTTTAACACTTCCTCCTAAGGCTTATGGTCAGTTCTCACCATAAATTATTTGCCACAAACAAAACACATACTTTTTTGTCTAAAGCTCTACAAGGGCCTCTCTCTCTCAATTACTGAACATCTTTTCTTCACTGCTCGAAAACTACAGCAAAAAAGGTAACAGTTCTTTCTACATTACCTTAACAAACTTCATATCATAGATGTTTTCTCAAAAAAATTAGGAACACACTTACCATAAATCTCAACTAAAGCCTGTGTGCAAATTGATTAGATCTCTTTTGGGTATTCAGCCATGTCTAGTCTAAGTATGACTAAAAAAGTGAAATGAAATGATGAAATGAAATGATTACGCACTTGTATAGCGCACGACTACCCGTAGGCATCTCTGCGCTTGTACGAATACCGCCGAGGAACCCTTCCTGGCCTTTCTCTGTGAGGAGCCCACTCCTGGGCACCTCCAAGGTGAAGTCAGGCATCCTCAGCGTTGTTGGGGCCGTTGTAGAGATTAAGCAAGCTATTGCCCAGAGGTGCAGAGTGGGACTCATGATTAGAATAGGCACCGAGGCGAGAATGATCAGGTCCGAGGAAATTGAGCCCGAGACCCGCCGAGTCGGGAATTGAACCCTGGTCCTGGCCAGGCTACTGCATCAGGGTCTGCCGCTCTAACCATTGACCCACACTTCCCTACAACCACTGTCTTGCTTTTATTTCCACAGTACTGATAAAATTTCAACCAATTCACAGGCATTTATCATTATATAAATTTGACCAATCTTATGCGCCAACCCGGGCCAGAGTGCAAGAGACATTGTTTACTTTTGAGACAGCTTGATCTGGAACATCAGTGACTCGTGGGTAGAACAAGGTAATCCACAAGAGGAGCACGTTGTAGAGCATTAAGTAAGCGCTGAAAGTAAGCACGTCAAGAAGTGAGTGAATGTGAATGTGAATATACGACCAGTCACCCAAGTACGGAGATATAAAGACACTGTTCAAAACATTACAGGCCACAGTTAAACCAGAAAACACCTGCATTGATGTGTAGCCAAAATTGTAGCCTTCTCAAGTATCACCAAAGATAAAGCATGCACCATATTTCCCTCGCAACACGCACACAGTCACAAACATGAGTGTGCACTCCCAACTGAATAAAAGCTCAAAATGGTTTCTCTTTTGGTTTGTCCAAGAAGCTTGTCAATTTTCATCAAATCAGTTTTAGATGCATCCAATCAAATTAAGAGTCAATCCATTATAGAAGCCGCAAGTTAAATTATGTTGAAGAGCTACAACCAGATGCAGGACTCTTTCCTTTTTACACGATGCCAATGTAGAAAAGTTCAAAGTTTCCCAGGATAACGAGCAAGCAGTATGACCAGATATGAAATAGATTTATCTCCCTGTTCTCAAAGAAGGTGTGGGATAAAAGGCACCCCAATTTGAGGGAGATGAAATACACCCACATCACCTGTCCAACAAAGAAAACCAGCCCTTGTTCAAGGTGGCGGGAGATTAATGTCCCTAGGAAATATCCCCAACACTGGGCAAGGTGGAGGCAGTGACTAATATACTTCCCCTGGTCTTACGGAACGCATGGTGGCTTAAGGCACATACTATCCAGAAACCTGAGAAATGTGGGGATGGGCAGTGACTAATACTCATGCTATTGGCAAGTGCGTAAGGATTGCTGTCACCTGTCCTAAGGCCTCTTTCTGCCACAAATGATGAGGGTGAAGGTTGGCCGAAATAGCTGTCAATTAGCTTGGCACTATGTACGCAATGGTAAGCTGGGTCTACTGTAAATGAGGCATTAGATGAATTCTGTTTCTATAAACACCCGGACATTTCCTGAAACAATTAAAGTTAAAGGGGAGTTCAGATTGAAGAGTTTAATAGTGGCTCTGGCACAAAATCAAAAAGCCATAACATTCACAAGCTAAGATAGCATCCTAAACTTAGCTGTTCAAACACATTACCAGTGGTAGATCATTTAACAACCTAATTTTGATAATAAAATGAGAAAGGTAGGAAAGGGCCTGGTCAAGGTGATTTTAGATCCCTGCTGATGAACTTCATCATCCACCTTCCCTGAAACATGGTAAATCGCTACCAAGTTGAATTGTTTTACTGGACTTTGAAACAACCTTGGTGCAATTCCAATGTCCTTCTCTTCAGCATGGATGAGCCCAGATTCTCATTTGAATTAAAAGTGGTCGAAGAATGGGTATTACAGCAACATTTGTTATACAGAGGAGACCAAGCCTCGATTGATGCATAACAACCTATTTATGTATGGCGAATTTGTGGAAACACAAAATGATTTTCTTTTCTTCTCAATAATCGTGTAAGAGGTAAATTGAGTATGAATGGCTAGTACAATGTCCAGACCGCTGCGTATAAATTTTAGATGGGTGATATATTTGTTTCGGTCAGACAGGAACAACTTAGAAGGTGAAAAAAAACGTTACTTTCTTGGAAGAATATATTGAGAAATTGATTTATGTACAAATTCAGAATGAGTGTGGAACTGGTGGAAAACAAGACTATGTCACCCAAGGGAAAGCAAAATCTAACTGGAAAATGTCTTGATCGCAATGCAAAATTATGCCAAGTACCATGCCTACAAGTTAAACTACATGCATATGTAGATTATCTAATGTGTTATTTCGTTTGTATTCAGGGACAATGCATCTCAAGGAAGACTCCAACAAGGACGTTTAGCCTGTACATTATTAATTATTTTTTTACATCTAGACTCCCAACCTATTATTTTGACTCAGCTACAGGAAGTAAAGGGAGGTTTTTTAGACGTGGAGTTGTCAAATGCAACAGTACGGATGTCACCAGGTCGGGGAAAGAATGCCTTCTTTAGACGGGGTGGCTTTAGAACAATGCCCAAAGTTAGAGCCAAGGTTGTGATGAATCCAAGGATCGTCACTTCTACTGCTGTTGATAAAACTGTAAGCCAACCACGAGGAAAACTGCTAAAATGTTTAAAGCCCTTGGGAACTAGCTCATGGAATCCAATGAGTTTGGAAAAGAGACCCTCATGTTTGACAGAACTGTAGAATTGTTGCAATCATCAGATCAATCAGAGGACCAGCGAGAGATCATGGTATCTGGTTTATAATAATTTTAAATGGCTTTACAGGCAACCATAATCCTATCATGTCGGACCAAAATCGCACATTTGTAAACTGAGGATTTGTTTTTCTATTCATTCAGGAGATATGCATGGCTTCCTTGATTTGTTAGGTAACCAGAAACTATATAATTTAAAGCACAGACAACAATCATGACTAAGGGAAACTGTAGGAACAAGGATAGTGATTGGCGGCATACCTAACAAGGAGAATGAGCAAGAAAAACAGATGTGTGAATTAAAACAGAATCTACTCCGTCTATGTACATGCTTTCTGTCCTATGGAAAGCATGAGATAGGAACTTTTTTTAAAAGAGCTGTGTGCACAGCACTTGGCAAGCACAGGGTAGTTGGTTAAGAAGTTATTTTAAGGGGTTGTTCTGGGTTTGGAAGTAAGTCAAAGTGGAAAAATAATTTTGTCTCCACAAAAGACAAAATGACTAAAATTTACAGACTATTTTGCCCCTCTTGTGGCAAAAGATGTGGGCAAAACATGGGCGGAAACAATGAAATCAAATGATATCTTAAGCTATATCCAATAAAGATTGATATTGACAGTATGCAAGATGAAAGTGATGCAACCTAAAGTAGGAGTCAGGAAAAAGATTTTTTTTAAAAGAACTTTTGAAGTAGCAAGAGATCTGGTGTTGCACACTGGAAGACAGACTGAGGACTGAGATTAAGGATTTACAGGGAGTGAAGCACCCAAAAAAGTAAAGACCCATTCAAAATGTTTCAGGATACTGAAATTAGAGAGATACACAAGCTGCACACACCTTACACACTGTAAATACACTTTACCAGGAGGTACGTTCATGGGATTTTAAACAACCTTTTCTAAAAAGTACTTTTAAGAAGTTGAAGAGAAAACTGTATCTCAAACTTAGTGGTTTCTAAGGTACCCAGATAATTGAAAGCCATTGTGAATTTGACTCTTCCCTTGTGATTAAATGTACTAGGTTTGGGCCACCCATCAACCATGTGCATTTTAACTGTGTTTATAGTAGGGTTAGTACACTTACCCGTCATAATCATTAAGATTTATGAATACCTTACTTATTACATTTAAAAGTCTTAAATACAATATAAAGGGCCCGTGTGTCTTTGAGAGTTCTACAGAAAACAACAGTTGCTAGCAGTAGTAAGCATAGGACATATATGCAATTAAAGAAAAAATAACTACAGTGAGGAATGCTATATATTAAGCTGTGGGTGCTGCAAGATTGAAAGCTATACAAAATAGACCCAAGAGTGAATGCAGAATTGGCCGGTTAAGAATAAAATATATGTACAACATGAATATATGCACACAATACACTTACGCAAATCATTTCATATGGCACTTTACAAATTCAAGGCAAAGCAAAATATTACGGTCCTTTCTATAAAACAATATTTACTTTAAACCTATATGACAATAGAGGGGTTTTAGCAAGAGTTGAAGCGAGTCTGTTTACCACTTATATTGTCAATTATTAAATACTGAGTTGGGAAAACACAGTGGATAGAAGAGAAAAGCATTTCAGAGAAGGTCTTTCACTTGAATGAACTCATAGGTCAATAAATATGTCACAATTCAGATGTAGTGCTTTCTGCTATAAAAACAACAGCAACTGAAAACTTTGGTTTTAACTTGAGGATTTTTAACTGTTTTTATCACTATTCAATTTTAATGCTTTTATAGCAAATATGTTTATAATGAAAATGTTTTTGATGAATTTATCTATTAAGTTGTATGGTACAATGATCTGTTTTAAATTTAAGAATTTAGGATGTATATGCTTTTATGATAATTTTTATCGAATAAAGTACATACAACAACTTGAGGACTTTTAAGTTTTAACTTGAGCAGTACTGAAAGAAATTAATCAATTGTAATAACTATGCAAAACATTATGTGTAATACCTTCCGTAGACAAAGCAGAAAAATTCAATTAATCTGCAACAGCCGAGGGTGAAACAGTTCAGATAACATGATGAAGCAGGATTTGCGTGGGCAAACTATGGAGAACAAACTGTATTGTGCTTTTCAGCGAGAAAGAGTGATACAGTTTGCCAATATCCTTCACAAGACTATTTGTCAAGGATGGTCAGAGGATTTTTCGAATATTAAAATCTGTTACTTAGATTCGGAAAACAGCCTTTACAATGAGGTTTTAACCACGCTGTGCCTTAACCACGCATTTTTTTACCACACATAGTTTTAGAACCCATTTGCTTTTATAACGTATGCGTGGCAAAAATATGCAGAGTATTTCCCTTCTTTGTTTTGTCATACAACCCTTTATAATGTTGCATATTGTCTCAAAACCCCCCAAAAAACTAGATCAATGCACAAGGTTTATTTGAATGACTATCAGATCCCTTGAAGGACGACAGGAAAACAAAAAGAAGGCAGCAGATCGGTCTTTATTGTTCCATGCAACCCAATTTCGCTTTTTTTTATGAAATTTTAACAGATAAAATAAAAAGGGTTATAATTTAAAGAGCCGTATAAATGCCACCATTCTTCCTTCACCCCAGTCACCTGTAACACACGGCTTACCAATACAGTGAACCTAAGAAGCCTGTGTCAGTTTGCAATTGTAAGCATGCTGATTTAACGAAATACATTAGTGGGAATGGAGAATACAGCAACCTAAAACTTTGGAACAATAATCAATTGCAGCTGCACATGAGCATAAAAGGCAAATTATTGACTCATTTTTATATTTTATACATTTCCATAAAGTTCCTTCATTGGCAATTTATACAAAAGATATTGTTGCTCATTTGAAACTGATCTCAGACTAGTCCTTGGCTTCAACCAAACAGGCCAACCACAGGGGCTCCAGGAAGCAACGCATACTCTCAAAGTTGACAACTACAACTGATTTAGGTCGATGTCTTACCTGCATAGAGTTGATCTGGACCGATCGTTCAAAGCACTCCACACACTCCCTGAATTCCTTATTGCGAAGATGGAGGAGGCCTTTGGAGCGTTGGGCCCGGGCGCTGCGCTGCTTGGAGAGATCCCAGGCCTTGTCATAGTACTCGTGGTCCTTCATCACATCCCCAAGAAGGCAGTACAAGCTGGGAGTCGCCTTCTTCTCTATCTCCTGCCTGAGGATTTCTTCTGCCTAAAAAGATATGAAATGCAAATTTTTTCCGCTCCTGTCCAAGAGAAAACAACTGATTTGCAAAAGCCAATACCAAACAACATGTTAGAATTTGTTCTGCCAACTCTACAGGAAAACACTTCCCCTCAAGATTTAACGACCACAGTGGATACAGATTTTCAGTCTCTACTGTTGAGTTTTGCATGTTGGGGAATGCGTAAAAAAACGAACTGTGTACTTCTCCTGTATTTTTTTCACAAATAAACACTTGATTTTTTTTTACAGCTGTACACAACTGACTTTAATCATTCGATGTGTTAAAACCTTTATTCAAGTGAGTAGGCTCTGAAAAGAAGCAAGGTATGCCTCAGAAACGGAAGTCCTCCAGACAGCCGCAACCAATTCAGGTAAGATTGGTGGGGCCTGGTTGGGGGGGGTGGGGAGAATTTAAACGGACGACGTCAACAAATGAATTATTTAATACATTTCCCCTCGTCGTCATCTGTCGAAATCCCCCCCCATCCCCCCCCCAAAATCAGGCCCCACCGCTCTTACCTGAACGGGCCGCTGCAGCTTTCAGAGGGTGGGTAGATTCAAAGAGATCAAGTTTTTTACATTGTACAAAAACTTCGTATGAAGGTATCCTATTCCTAACAAACCGTTATAATCTTGTACACGTAAATAATAGGCAGTAGTCTTTTTTTGAGTAGAAACACCACACGCTTTATTTTCCAGCTTCAGATGTACAATCGGTCAAAACAAACAACCAATAATGCAAGTTATCCAGCAGAACACAGATTTCCAACCTTTTGAATGAATGTCACCAAATTGTAGGCATCTACGTTGTAAAAGACATATCTCAAATGTCTGCACTAGACAGTGCCACTCTTATTTGTCCTGCTTGACGCAGACATTTCATTTGCCTTAGTCTCCTGCTCATATAAAATATTTTCTCTTTCTTTTAGTTCGGCCAAACAGGTAGAAAAAGTTGTCTGGTTTCAAAAGGCATACTGTGTGTTTAATAAGAACATACATGGGATTGAAAGACACCCACTGCTTACCACGTATTGGCTTTACTGTCATACTTATTTACTTGCTTTGTATTCAATGGCTTTCCTTGTTTCAGCCCGACAATCATGTGTTTGTGAATTTGTGTTTGCGGTGAGGCACAGCCTTTTTACCACCTCTTGGATTTGGCTAGTTTCTATGCTTCCTCTACTCATTCTTAGGGAACTACTTTCTTCTTTTTGTTTAAGCACTGCATGAAAGTGCATGTTTTTTCCAGCTGTCTCTCGTGAGCTTTCTCCCCCGCGCTTCATGTTGCTGTCTCTTGCCCATGTGCTTCTACCCTGCACTCCATGTTGCTCTCTCAACCCTGTGTTTCTTTCTCAATTTTCCCAGATGTTTTCTCTCTTATGTTGCCCCTACTCATGCCTGCAGTGGTGTTTTACCCTTCTCCCCTCCACAACCTGTTCATCAGTTTTAATATTTGTTGTAAGAAAGTGCTTTCACACTAGGTTTTTGACACTTTTGAGCTACTTATTTTTTATTTACTCATCCATCCAGGATGGGTAAATAAAAAAAAAAAACCTGTGTCCCTCGTAGGCACGGGCCTGCATATTTAATATGCATGAGCCACCAAATCATAAAGCCTCTGCATCTTTGCGTTTCATACATTTATTTTCAGCTTTGCTGCACAGCTGTCCCAATGCTGTACATTATGGCTAAAAAACACTGGCAAAGCCAATGGGTCTTTCTCATAAGCGAGACCTACTGGATTTATCAATGCTTGTTTTTCTCAGGGACCGAATCCTCAAGTCACTCTCCAATATCTCGGTCTGATTCAACCTTCATTGAGTTCAGCTACCTCTAATCTTCCTTCCTTCAGGTCAATCTAGTCTTTCCTCCCCTGCTCCCTGACTTCCACTACCCTGCGTGCCGGATAATTTCCCTTTTTAGGTCTCCCACCTGGCGACGCAGCGCGAAGCGCTGTCGCCAGCGAGATCTATTGTTGCTGACTTGCCTCGGAAGTGGGACAGGAGATGGGCACGTGCAGGGCGATTGGAGCTGGTGCACACGCACGTACAGCCACCCGGTGTGCACATCTCCTGTCCCCCTTCCGTCAAGGCAAGGCAGCTTCATGCAGTAAGTGCGGCAAGAAACACACACACACACACACCAGCCGCCCCCAGCCAGTGCATGCTTACTCATCTCCCTCAACAACAGAGACACACACACACACGCACCAGATGCCCCCAGCTAGTGCACGCGTACTCGACTCCCTCAATACGCGCATGACGTGCGCTCACTTTCCCTCCCTCCGGCGTTTCAGCCCACACTCTACGACTCGGCCCGCTCTCACCTGCTGAACTCCAGCAGTGCCTGCTTCGCCGAGTTGTACGCGTCCTGGTTTTTTTTTGTTGCTTTAGGCGCTTTGGCGGACCCCTCCCTGGGCCGCACCAGCCGCTGAGCACTTATTCAGGTGCTGCCACTGGTCACGAGCCGAAGGCCGTGCCGATGTGCACGCTCACGCCGTGCCTACAACGCGCGCGTGCTCTTTCACTTTCCCTTGTTGCTTCTCGGCTCGATCCAAGGCTGTATTCCTCATCTATGTAATTTTCCTCTATGACAGCGCATGTTGGGGGTTTCGACACTCCCCGTCCCTTGCAGCGTTTCGCATCCAGTGGAATGTAAATGAAGTAAAGTTACCTAGCGAAACAGACAGAAGCAGCCGATCTACGAGTTAGTCTTATCGACCAAGCTGCGTACTTTCCCTTGTTTTTGTTAGGCGGAGGGAGATTAAGTGATTTGCCCAGAATCACAGCAGACGCCAAGGCTCGAACACGGTTCCCCAGCAGCAAGGTCAGCAGCTCTGGCCCTAAGGTTACATCCTCTCCCCGATTTGAGCTGTATCAGTACGGGCACTTCGCAGCACTGCTCCAGACAGTGCATTTAACGGGATAGTACTGGCACTTCCTCTCCCAAACGGGCACTCTGGGACAAAGAGCACTGCACTTTTATATTCCAATGTCAAGTATTGACCACATTGGTAAATCCGGACCCTGATGTTCGATGCTGTGGAATTTTGTAAATCCAGGAAGGGCCATTGCTGCAGTATTAAATTATTTCCCGAGGAAGGAGGAACAAACTAGGAAAACGATTTCCGCATGTCATTTTAGGCAGTTGTCCAAGAACAATTTCTTTTAGGTTTTACCAGGACAAATGTACCAGGGGAAATCCCGGACGGTGCGAGATAAAATACAATTATTATAAAATCGATTTGGGCGGATGTTCGTATTTACTCACAAAATGGAGTTACAATGAAACCTGTCATGAAGGCCGCAGTCCTCATCAAATTATGAATCAAAATTCAGCATCTGTATGTCCTAAAATAAAACATTAAATGAATAAGCCTGTCTCCCAGAAGCTGTCGCTGGAAAAACTGTGCATCAAACCCTTTCCATCAGGAAATGTGTTCCATGTTGGTGGCTCGCCGCCCTTGCCTCAAGCTCTGTTGTGGTTGCCAGAGTTAAGCCGCTTTCTGCCCGTGAGGGGTTTAGCTGGCCTGCTCAGTGGGCGGAGCATCAGCAGGGGCAGGCGAGGACATACCAAGCTCTCTCCTGGTAACACTCTCCCCCCCTCTCGGCGGCCACAGCACGGCTTGGCACATGGTAATCACCGCCAGGCACGGCCCAGACTCATCAAGAGTCGGTTTTTAAACCACAGCTCCCCCGATGGATGGATCACAGATGCGACCAGGCCCATGCTACTTTGGCAGGAGGGTTGGTTATTCCGTTACCAAAATCCACCTCGACGTATGCATATACATCCATAGAGGTCTTGCAAATAAAGTGTTTTTATGCAAAGTGGAGTTCCATACTACAAGAATAGGTAGTGATATATAATCTAATCTAGTGAAACAAACAAAAGCATCAAGTTAGTCTCAGCTCTAATTTGATTCTAAGAGCCAAGAGCGAGCCCAGCCATCTAAAGATTTCTCATGTAAATGACATAGGGAATGCCATTCAAAATATGAACAAGCATTTGCAATGCAATAGGTCTCGCAGTTGTGAGATTTGAGCTATTGGCATTGTAAATGGCAATGCCTTTTATTTACGTGTTGGTTTTTAAAACATAAATAAAAGGCTTTGTCATTTACAATGCCAATAGCTTAATCACTCGCAAATGCGAGACCTATTGCATTGCAAATGCTTGTTCATACTCCTTTTTTCTCAAATGCACAATCTGCTCTCAACAGATATCTGCCTGCTGTACTTCTGTATGTGAACATTCGAACATATTGGAGCAGGGTGGATATAAGGTAACACTTCTAACAGTATCCCAGTTTGCTTATCATCTTGGGTTTCACCAATGCTGCTCTTTTGCTGCACACTTCATGCCCTAGAGTGCGGAGTAAGATAAGTGTAACATTTCTTGGGACCAATTATTAACAGGCAGTTTCCTGCTTTCTTGTAGAACGCAAAGGTATTAACATGTTTGCACTTTAATTTGCTCGTCCATATTTTCATAACTAATTTGATGCAGCCAATTGAGTGCCTGCCCAGTTACAGGGCTTGAAGTAGGACCATGGAAGACAGTGCTTTTGAGACTGCTTGTGACTTCTTACTGCACCCTCAGGTGGATGAGCACAATATGGGAGGATCTCAATGGTTCTAAATGAAGAATGTTGATGGCTCTATATTACTTGCTTATGTGTCCTGCCTCTAGCCATATTTCTTAGGCGAACCACCAAAACTAGCTCTCGGAATAAAAAAAGGTAAAGTTACTTTCCTGTAATACTAGTTCTCCGTCATGGATATTCTCTCTGAATCCATAAACAGTACAATATCTGCGCACACATATGGAATCCCCAAACACAATTTTTATAAATCAAAGAAAACACACTTTTAAGAGGTAACATTTACTATATACTCATCTTTTTGTGGCTGTAAAAATTGTAAATGTAAAATTGACACTAAAAATAATTTGACGGAAAACACCACTAAATTCGACCCTTTTAAAACCCCATAAATAAAGGGAAAGTGTTGCCTCCAATAGGCGTGGTTGTTTGTAGCTGCACCTTCAAGGAGCTCCAGAGGCTGAAAGCCTTCCCAGAAGGCAGTCTGTTTTGAAGGAAATACAGCGGAAGGATCTCGGACTTTATCACCTCTTCGCTAAAAACCCTTGGAGCAGAGAGAGGCGGGTGGTCTATTTATGGATACAGAGAGAGACAATCCACGGAGGTAAAATTATTACAGAGCAAATGATATGCGCAAAGACACCTGAGCTACCCAAATATTTCCCCTGAAGTCAAAGTCTAAGAAGTAGCGCTTGGCACAAGTATGTACTTGTCTCCAGGCTGCCACTTCCCAAAATATCCGGAATCGGCACACTGCGCGTCAGAGCTGTAGTAGGTACTCCGATAGCAAGCTCTTACGCAAGAAACCATCTGTCTCACTAGTACTTGTTTTGAAAAAGCCAATCTCCTCCATACAGCACCATAACTTGCAATTATGAACCTTTAGAATATATAATTTATATGGACTTATTAAAGTAGCATTTCAGAAGGTTTAGGGCCTCATTTATGGCATTTTGAGATAGGGCGGCACAGCAAGGCATCTTCCTGTGCTGCTCTACGCCAATGTGAAAGGGCTGGAAAGCACTGTGTTTAAGCAATTTGATGCATTCCTGTCCTTTCTACCTGCACTGGCGCTGTTTCGGCAGCCTAGCATCAATATAGACACCCACCCGTGCCTCCAGTGGGCCTGCTAGCCCCTTAGCCACCTGTGGCGGTCATTGCATTTGCCGCCCTTTGGCCGCCGCTTGAAGAGCGGGGGAAGGGGTGCTGGCGAAATTCGCCAGCCCCCAATATAGAGGGTGGGGGCGCAATTTCCACCTGCAAGACGGCAGGTAAGAGCGGGAGGAGCCCGTTGCCCCCAAAACTTGTGCTCTCCTAATATGATCACAAGTGTACTTTTTACTTCTTGAGCAGTAAATAGGCCCTATTTCCCATACAGTATGGAATAAACTGCACACGTCTCTGCAGGGCCTTGCCAGACTCTGCACACTGCACTTATTCAGTGTAGAACCAAATATGTCATAAATCAGAAAAATTCTAAATGTATACATTTAGGTGACTGGTCGCAATGCAAGTGACGTGCAGAGTAACTAACGAATATCACAATTAACAGTATCCTTCTAGTTAAATATTGAGTGGCTATTCAGAATAAGATATAAAAGCTGTTTGCCAGGACAGTTACTGTACCACGAAAATTAACATTCCCTGAAATGTTGTCTGGAAATTAATTTGATACTCTGGCAAGAAAAATAAATGTATGTACTGATGGTACAAAAATGTACAATGAAACACTTGACTCCAGTGTAGGCTGCCAGGAGAGAATAGAGGTGGAATGGAGCTTTGAATACAAGAGCTTACAGAAATGATAACTTCAACTGTAAAATATATGTCAAGTATCAGGATATGGTAATCTTCTACAACTGGTTTTAATGCCCCTTTAAGCTGTGTATTTCTAAGGTTTTATTTTTAATGCAAAGGTAGGATAATATTACCATACCTGTTAGAAATGGGGCTTTCTAGTTGGCAAGGGTTTGCACCTTTGTCCAAATAGGGACCCTTCTTCCTAGTCAGGGTAAGGGAGTTACACTCCTAAAATAACCCCTGCTCACCCCCTTGGTAGCTTGGCACGAGCAGTCAGGCTTATCTTAGAGGCAGTGTGTAAAGCATTTGCACATAACCAACAGTAATACAGCGTAAGCACTAAAAAAAGGACACCACACCGGTTTAGAAAAATATCCAATAGTTTTATATACTTAAGACAAGACCAAAAACGATAAAAATCCACAATACAGTACTTAAAAATCTTCGGTTATAAAAATATGCTTAAAAAACAGTTCCTTGATGTCGATACCGGCGTTTTGAGCAAACAAATCCAAACAGTTCTGGCTGACCGCGGTGTCGCGGGCCAGCTACGGTATCGGAAAGACCGGCAAACAATACCTTTTAGAAATTCTGGGCGTCGGCGACCTCTCGTTGAGCTTCCAAAAGCACGGCATCCGCAGGCGCTGGGTCCGGAGGTCAGTGCAGGAGTCGTCGAGGCCCTCAAAGTTACACGCGTTGCAGATCGATCTCCTCTTGGTTGGAGTCAGGAGCGCTGGCGTCAGCAGTCTGCAGTGCGCAGTGCAGCGCGCGGTGCCCTCAGGTCGCGCTACGTGCAGCGGCTCGTCAGATGACATCATCAGTGAGACCAGGGTCGCGGCGCGAAGAGAATGCAGTGCTTGTCGCGGTGCTGGCACGTTGCGGTGAAAGCAACGGTGTCATCGTTGCTGAAGCGCTGTAGTCGACTGACTAACTAGAGTCGATGGCGCCGGCGTCAGTAGGCCAAGGCTCAGGTGCGGGATGAGAGCAGTGCATCGTGTAACTTTACGAGCGATGCCCTCGAACTACGGTGCAAGCAGCGGCATAGATTTCGGCATGAAGCGGCGTCGGCAGGGATACCAAGGCGTCGTTGTGAAGCGAGGCGGTGCGGAATGCGGTGCCCACAGGTCGCGGTGTGAGCATCAGCTTGGTGGCGGTATCAAGACGCGTCATCGGTGAGACCAGGGTCGCGGAGCAGCATTGTGGCGGTGCCCTCTACAATGCCTTCAGGACACGGTGTTGGCAGCAGTGTCGTCGACGTCGTTGGGTTTCTTCTTCTGTTGCAGCACAAAACAAACAGCCCCCAGTGGTGAGGGCAGAAGAGCTTGAAGTCTTTGCTGTTCTTAAGACTTCTTGAACAGGGGGCAAGCTCTACCTCAAGCCCTTGGAGAAACTCACAAAAATAGATTGCAGAAAATCCAGTCCAGTCCAGTCCAGTCCTTTCACTGCCCAAGACAGAAGCAGCCACTGCAGGCCAACACACCAAAGCACACAGTAAAGTGGTAGTTCCTCCTCACAGCTTCTCCACCTCTTCTTCTTGGCAGTCTTCTTGGTCCAAAAGAGTTCTAAAGTTCAGGGCTCTGGGCCCCACTATTTATATCCCAAAATCCTTTGATCTCTCAGGCAGAGTGTGTCTGTGCCCAGCCAGAACCAGCTCTGCCTTCTCTGGTGTGACTTCCTGCCAGGAGGTGGGGACAGCATTGTCAAAGGCAGACCAGGCACTCTGAGGTGCAAGGAAATCTCCTACCCCTTCCCCAATTGAAGCCAAAGTCTGTTCAGCCCTTTCCAGACCCACCCAGACTATCTGGAGCCACTCCTGCTCCCCAGCCTTCTGTCATCCAAAACTCAGGCAGGCAACCCACATTCCAGCAGAGGCACACGGGATGACTGAGCAAGAAAATGCCTACCTTCTAAAAGTGATATTTTCAAACAGAGAATGTAGAAATCACCTTCACTAAAAGATGCATCTTTAGATTCTGAGTTCAAGCATACTAAACTGTGTTTTCCTACCTAATTCCCCAGGCCATTTATGTTTATAAGATGTTATAAACAAACTCCCCATTCTGTCCTATGGGGACCGGGTAGCCTTGCAATAGTGAAAAACAAAATTGGCTGTAATTCACCATCAGGACATGCCAAACACACCAGGGCATGTCCTACCTTTCACATACATTGCACCCTATTCACAGGGGTACCTTGGGCCTACCTTAGGGGTGGCTGGGGGAAGCTCCACTCTCTGCAACCCCCAGCATTAGAAAACTGATTGCTGTGCCCTTCCTCTTATAGAGGCACCACTAATGAGAAAATATATTTGTTCAAAATGCCATGGGGCTTATGGGGCACTCCTTGGAAGGAGCTGTGAATAATAAATGAGAGGCTCATATATATATTTTCTCTAGGATGCCAATGTAGCCAAACATGCGATGTACAAACAAAAAGATAAGTAGGAATTAGAATGAAAAATATTTTAAATAATGCCTACTGGCCAGAAATGGAAACCTCTATGGGTCCAAAGGTGGTAAATGGACAACTGAATATGGAGAAGACTCCATTATTTGTTAGTGATAGTGCTGAACGTTTTCCTAGCATTCCGCAAATAAAGACTGAGTCTTTGCCGCGTAATGTATGCCAAGTGTTGCCAGGCTTTGATACCTCAGAGCAGCTTTGCTAGTTTTGGAAGGGCCTGGGTGGAAAAACAAACCTACACGCATGGCCTAACTTTTTCAGTTTCTACCAGTGACATGGGCATCTGGGTCAAAGTATATGAATATGTCCTCCAGGTAAAGAGAACAGATAAGCCTTTTAAAAATATATATGTGGATGTGGTGTCATCTTCTACCATTCTCGGGTCATCTGCCTCATCATTAATAATTTTACGAAAAGGTCAGGTTTGCTCTATAAATCCATGAATAGATTTTCAGCAGTGGCCCAGGTCTTGCAATACTGTAGGGCATGGGGAATAATTCCCTAATAGTCCCTTCCACCATCATCTGAGACAGTTACTGCTGCATCAACACCTAAATCTGTGGATCTTCTTGAAAACTAAACATGGTGACCGAATCAAAGGTTCATTCTGGGTATAAATTGTTCTCTTTGGGGAAGTACTACAAACAGTAAATAAGCAATGCACTAGTGACTTTGGCACTCCTTGCGTATGAAACAGCCCACAAATGCAGGAGGGAACTCTCTTGTTATGGAGGAATGGTCTCGTATGTAGGATGGTAACAGTGGAATCATACATTATTGCACCTGATAAAAATCTGAAACAGAGGTTTCAGGATTCATCAGATGCGACAAGGATTACATAAACTGAGGTTTTCTGGAGTAAGATGAAGATTTTAGTTCTTCCTGCTCCAAAATCCGCATTTTGCTGTAAATACCTTACACTTTTTCCATTTTAAATTCTGGCAGGTTTTACCTTCTGAAATGTAACAAAGGGCTAGGTATTTAACTGGAAGTTGTAAATACCATACAACTCGGATTCTCGAACCCTGTGCAAACAGAGGCTTGCACATGGGTCAGAAAATATAGACCCACTCATAATAAGGGCCTAGATGTTATATTTTGCAGGTATGTCAAGTTATTTGCATATATACATTTAATTAAAAAACAAAAACAATGAAATGTTGTTAAAAATGATTACTTGGTATCTCCCTTGCAACATCTTCATATTTACCAATGAGCTGTTCCAACAGGTAAGGAAAACAGCAATGGGCTGTGCTATACATTATCATTATATATATATCATTACTACGAACCGAATACGGCATGATGAAATTTTGAACTTTGAGAGTGATTGTTCTAGCCCACTGGGGCTTCATCACTACGAACTGAATATGGCATGAGAAAATTTGAACCTTGAAAGTTATTGTGGTAGCTCAAGCTGTTAGACCTGAAGTAAGGTCTCGCCAGGATTGAAAGACGGGAGTTCGATACCCGAAACTGACCCTTTTTTGATTTAATGAATGGTGTAACGAATCTTTGTTATATATTAATTTATAGCTGAGTAGCTTATCTTAAAGAAATGAGAATTTAAGAAATTTACAATTAATGTATTTGCCTTGATATGCCACATATTGCTGAATAAGTACGATGAATCTGTTTTCTGAGCTCCAATGAGAAATGAATTGGTAGTCTGTCTATTATGTTTATGCAACCACAATCACATGATTTATCTTTAAATGCTGGATGTAAACAGACACTTGTACTCGTGAGCAAGGGAAGTTGTTCCCGAAACGCGTCGAGTAAGGCTGTGATTAAATACCAGTTTTGAACGCAATTGCTTTGAAATTCACTGAAAAAAACATAGGTTTCAGGTCTTATATAGTTAGGAATTAGCATTTAAAAAACCTTTAAAATTCATTCAAAAAACTGCGACCTAGGGGGTCAGGGTGCTTCTACCTTGCCCCCTTTTTGAGTTCTAAACGTTTGTTTTTCTGCTTTCCTGTGCCTCAGTCTACCGAGGCACAAGATGGCTGCCAACAATTTCTGTTTTGGACAGTGGCAGCCAACCAGCGTGCAGCTCATACTCGGGAAGGTACAGAGTACAGTAAGCTTACAGTGCACTCACGGTGTGCCACCCATAGATATATAATTTGGGAAAATTCAATTTTCTCAACAACTACTGGAGCGATTTTCACCAAATATAAAAAAGGCACTACTGCATACCAGTCCCTACCATTTTGCCAAGTTTGGTGTAATTCCATTCAGCCGTTCGGGCTGTAGCCGTGTCTAAAGGTCCTATGGAAAATTGCATTGGACTCAATTTCACATTCAATTTTCTCAAAAACTACTGGAGGGATTTACAGCAAACATACAAAAGGCACTGCTGCATACCAGTCCCTACCATTTTGCCAAATCTGGTGTAATTCCGTTCAGCCGTTCGAGCTGTAGCCTTGTCCCTATGGAAATTAACATGGGGAAAACACGTTTTGGGACCGCCCTTTTTTCCTCGGCCCCCGGTAAACGAATCACCCCGAAACTTTCAGGGAAGGAGCGGAGCGCAGCAACGCAAATTTATGGAAAATTACAGGCAGATCCCTCAATCGGCGCAAAGTTATTCCCAATAGAATGTTCGGAATTTCCTATGGTAACTAGGTCCTAACTATATATACCTACTGGCGACCACCAGTAGGTAATATATATATATATATATATATTCACTGAAAAAACCATAGGTTTCAGGCCTTATATAGTTAGGAATTAGCATTTAAAAAACCTTTGAAATTCACTGAAAAAACCATAGGTTTCAGGAGTTATATAGTTAGGAATTAGTTTTTAAAAAACCTTTGAAATTCACTCAAAAAACTATAAGTTTTAGTGGTGTTATAGTTAGCTGGACATTTTACTCATACAAAACCAATGAAATTGCTCCTATATAGTTAGTTGTACTAACTATGTTTCGCGCACCCGCAATCCACTGCTGATGATGTCACATATTAGATCATTCATGACATGGTCAGTGACATCCCTGATGACATCTCAAATGACATCACTGATGACATCATCCAGTGAATGTGGTTTGCTTCGTTATTTAAATATGGATTATATATATAGCAATTTACATTGAAGAATGAGTGGATATATATAAATAAATATTTGGATATATATAAATAAATATTTGGATGGAGGATTTAGTAGCAGTGTAATTGACTGTTTACTTGACCAATTTATAATGTCTCACTAAATATAGTGGATAGTGACTAAACTGTGTCAATATCTGTATCACTTTGTCAGTTGTTGTGTAAACTGATTCTACAGTTGGTTACTAGCTATGTGAAAGTCTATATTAGTTATTGATTAGTTAACTGAGTATTTGTATGGGAGTGTGAAAGTGTGTGTGGTTCGGTGGGGGTTGTGTGACTGTCCAAAGATGTGTGAATAGTTGATTCATTAGATATATGAAGTTAAAACTACATGTTCTAACAGTTTGGGTGAGGGAATCTCTTTATGGGTGTGGTGATGAGCAAATATATTTCTCAAAGGTACAGGTCCAACAAACTAGAAAAATAAAAGACAGTGTATGTGTCAGTTGTTGTATATAAATAAGTATACATAAGACACAATGATTGTGTGAGTGACTGTATGGATAACTGTATACTTGTAATAATGATTTTATAATTCACTAAGTATGACTTACTATCTAAATGAATAGAAAAAGTGGTGTTTGTATAAGTGTTTTGCTAAGTAAATATGTAAGTATGATCCATTGTTTGCATAAGTGAGTAGGATGACTTCATATGTGAATAGGATGCGTGCTGTTGTTTAATGTCGATATAGATGTATAAGTATTTTTGATAGTGTTCTATTGTTCATTGACAGCATGTATGAGTGAATCCATAGGTAAGTGATTAGATGTGTGTATACATCCATGAATCACTGAGTGGATTTTTAGATACTTGTATTGCTGTGACAATGGATTTAAATATGATACTCTGTATTTTACAAACAGTGATGAAAAATTGTAATAGTGTATGAAAAGGTGTATGTGATTGTCACGTGGATGATGTCATCAGTGATGTCATCAGTGATGTCATTTGCGATGTCATCAGTGATGTCACTGACCATGTCATGAATGATCTAATATGTGACATCATCAGCAGTGGATTGCGGGTGCGCGAAATATAGTTAGTACAACTAACTATATAGGAGCAATTTCATTGGTTTTGTATGAGTAAAATGTCCAGCTAACTATAACACCACTAAAACTTATAGTTTTTTGAGTGAATTTCAAAGGTTTTTTAAAAAACTAATTCCTAACTATATAACTCTTGAAACCTATGGTTTTTTCAGTGAATTTCAAAGGTTTTTTTAAATGCTAATTCCTAACTATATAAGGCCTGAAACCTATGGTTTTTCAGTGAATTTCAAAGGTTTTTTTAAATGCTAATTCCTAACCATATAAGGCCTGAAACCTATGTTTTTTTCAGTGAATTTCAAAGGTTTTTTAAATGCTAATTCCTAACTATATAAGGCCTGAAACCTATGTTTTTTCAGCGTTTTAAAAAAAAAATTGATTGGTTAACTGGCTTATTAAGTGTATCTTAGTGAATACATATATTAGCGAGTAATGTTTAAATATTTAAATATATGCATGAGTGATGTAATATGTGACGTCATCAGCAGTGCATTGCAGACGTGCAAGTTATAGTGAGTCCAACTAACTATAACGTGGGAATTTCAATGGTTTTATGCGAGTAAAATTTCCAGCTAACTATAACTGGTGTGAAACCTATGGTTTTTTCAGTGAATTTCAAAGGTTTTTTAAATGCTAATTCCTAACTATAACTGGTGTGTAACCTATGGTTTTTTCAGTGAATATATATATATATATAAAATTTCTATGGCAAAATGAAACCCCTCATTTTGTTCCTTTTCAAATTAAATGTATTAAGTGTTACCACTTTATTCCAATCAAGATGACTTCAGGTGTGCCATACTTTTGTCATAAGTAAGACTGTTAGCGTTCTAGTTGTTCTTTAGAACACTCTGGGACATTCTGTCATTGGGCTATAGTTGGGCTACATCTGGCTGATATTTGGGCTACATTTGGGCTCTTTTGTCTCTGGTGGCCATCTTGGGAGACTGCATATCAGAATTTTTTTAATGAAATATAAGAGGATTTGAGAAGTCACTCAAAATGTGCCCTAATTTTTCTTTCTTCAGCACTAATCATAATTTCTATGGCAAAATGAACCCCCTTATTTTGTTCCTTTGCAAATTAAATGTTTTAAGTGTTAACACTTTATTCCAATCAAGATGACTTCAGGTGTGCCATACTTTTGTCATAAGTAAGACTGTTAGCGCTCTAGTTGTTCTTTAGAACACTCTGGGACATTCTGTCATTGGGCTATAGTTGGGCTACATCTGGCTGATATTTGGGCTACATTAGTTTTTTTTGTCTCTGGTGGCCATCTTTGGGCTACATTGGGCTACATTTGGGCTACATTTGGGCTCTAACATATATATAGCCCAATGTAGCCCAATATATATTTTTTCAAAGTTAATTTTCGTAAAAACCACTGGAGCACATATCTCGAGACATAGCAAAGGCACAACGGGTTACCAGTCCCTACAATTTTGCCAAGTTTGGTGGAAAACCATTCAGCCGTTCGGGCTAAAAGCGAGTCCAACCGCCCTATGGAAATTAACATGGGGAAAACACGATTTGGGACCCCCCTTTTATCTCGGCCCCCGCTTGACGAATCCCCCCCAAACCTTCAGGGAAGGAGCGGAGCGCCGCGAGGCAAAGTTAAGGAAAATTTCAGGAAGATTCCTCAACCGGCGCCAAAGTTATTCCCAATAGAATGTTGTGATTTCCCTATGGAAAACAATCCTAACTATATATACCTACTGGCTATCGCCAGTAGGTAATATATATTCACTGAAAAAACCATAGGTTTCAGGCCTTATATAGTTAGGAATTAACATATAAAAAACCATTGAAATTGCTCGTATATAGTTAGTTGGACTAACTATATTTGGCGCACCCGCAATCCACTGTTGATGATGTCACATATTACATCATTCATGACATGGTCAGTGACATCACTGATGACATCACTGATGACATCTCAAATGACATCACTGATGACATCACTGATGACATCTCATTTGACATCACTGATGACATCATCCAGTGACTGTTTTTCTGTAAAGTTTAAATATGTTTTACATATTGAAGAATGAGGGGATGTATAAGTGTCTGGATGAAGGATTTAGTAGGTGCGTGACTGACTGTATGAGTGAGTGATTAAATGTGTCTTACTGAATGCATAGGTTAGCGACTAAACTGTGTGAATGTGTGCATCAGTATGTCTGTTGTTGTGTAAGCTGCTGCATGTGTTGATCAGTAGCTATATGACTGGCTATATGGGTTATTGATTGGTTGCCCAAGTATTTGTATGGGAGACTGAGAGTGTGTGTGGCTGGCTGGGAGGTGTGTGACTCTGTGCAGATCAATGAGTACTTGTATCAGTGATTGTATAAGAGAGTAAGTATGTGTTAGTATACGTTTGAATAAGTAAGGTGTTGTGTGTATAACTATATAGATGAGGAAATGGAAGTGTGATTGATTCTTTACATGACTGACTAGGTGTGTGAGTAACTCCATGGATGAGTAGCAGTGTGTGAGTGTCTGCATAGGTGTATGAGTGCATATGATAGTGTTGCATTGATGAGTGACTGTATGTATGAGTGATTGTATTGGTGAATGAGTGGATATGTGTGTAGACCTAGGAATCAGTGAGTGCCTATGTAGTAACTGGTATTGGTGTGTCAATGGTTTCAAGAATGGTAGTCTGTATTTAACACTGGGTGTATCAAAGGTTATATTAGAGTGTGAGGAGGTGCATCGTATTATCACATGAATGATGTAATCAGTGATGTCATCAGTGATGTCAAATGAGATGTCATCAGTGATGTCATCAGTGATGTCATTTGAGATGTCATCAGTGATGTTACTGACCATGTCATGAATGATGTAATATGTGACATCATCAGCAGTGGATTGCGGGTGCGCCAAATATAGTTAGTCCAACTAACTATATAGGAGCAATTTCAATGGTTTTTTATATGTTAATTCCTAACTATATAAGGCCTGAAACCTATGGTTTTTTCAGTGAATTTTCAAGGTTTTTTAAATGCTAATTCCTAACTATATAAGGCCTAAAACCTATGGTTTTTTCAGTGAATTTCAAAGGTTTTTTAAATGCTAATTCCTAACTATATAACGCCTGAAACCTATGTTTTTTTCAGTGAATTTACAAGGTTTTTTAAATGCTAATTCTATTCGCGGATAACGTTTAAATATGTTAATATCCTTGTGGGACCACCTGAGCAGCCCTCGGGATCCAATTTTTGGACCGGCCAAGCCCTAGGGCACTCACTTTGCAGCGTGCCTGGAAACTCCACTAGACCAGCTGGGCCACACAGTACTTTCCCGCACTCAAGATCGTGGACAAGTTGTCTTAGCAAATGAAAGTCTCAAATGCAATGTAGGAACGGAAAAATATTTGCCTTGTCTAATGTCCACAGTGCAATTTTCACACGTTGCGCCCACTTTCCAGTTTGCAAGGAGACATGTAAATGTGTTGCGAGTGCATGGTATTTGTTGGCCACTCGCTCCTCTCTGCAGATGTTAATTATTTTTAATTTGGCAGTTGTTCTCTGTGGGATACATGTTTAGTACCCATTGGTCGCCGCCATTTGAACGAAGCAGGCAGTTGTTCCCTGGTACTGACTGCTACTGCTCTAAAAAAGGAAGCTTTATTTTGCACCAAGTATTTGTCTTTTAGCCCCATCCATTCCAGGCGCAGATAACACAACAAAATGCAATACAATACAATTCTGCACCACTTTTTAAAATAGTCACCAGCCTTCCATAATCTGTACTCAAGAGGGGAAGTTTTAGAAAGCAGAATTGTGGAATGTACTGCCTATTTAAAATAGCTATTCTTATAAGCTAATTTTACACTTCTCAGCTATGAACTACATTGAGCTACTTTGCAAAATTGGGGCGTGCCATAGGTGGTCCATGGGTGTTCCCATGCATTCACCTGTAGGTTTTGACGTAAAGCCCTATCTACTAACAATGGTAGACAGGGTTTTGCTCCACAAAATAGCAACAGTTTATGGCAGCACACATCCAATGTGGGGGACATTTTAACATATGTTTAAGCATAGTATTTTGTACTGAACGTTACTCTCCAAGTACACACCCTATGCTAGACTGCAGGCACACAACCTTGCACCTACACATAAATAAATACAAAACAAATACCACATAGTGGCAGTTGTTGAACAGTGAATCAGTAACTATGCAGAGGAACTGTGAACTGACTTGGAGTTTGGAAATTTGGAAAATGTAATAGTTTTCATGAAGATAAGCCTGTCTCCACTTTAGGGCTATTGTTAGTTGGTCTCTGTGAAGAGTCCATCCCACTAGTTGTAGGCCCTAGGGAGTACTCGTCAGTAGCTCCAAACTCACAGGGAATGACTCGGGTGATAAAAGGCATCAGAGAGCAGTGTGGCCCACCAGACACCAATGGCACATTTTGGGACTAATCATGCCATAGTCGAACCAGCTAGCTCGTAGCCCAAACAAATGTTGAACCTTTGCAGAAAAAAACAGAGGAACAGAAGCACATAAAAAATAAAAGGCAATATAGGGAGCGCATGTGCTAGCAAGTAATAAAAATAAACCTGTCTCCAAAAGTAAACAGAAAGCATAATGTTTAGTGATGGGTCGAAAACAAGAACAAAGGTGCAAGACGTGCATCGGGTGAAAAACAATATGAGTAAGTGCGGGATGACAATCCAAAGTGATACGGGCAAACAGGGAGCCGTATTCTAGTTCAAAAGCGCAATGCATGCAACAAGTGTAAAATAATGAACTAAGGCATAGTGCAAGCAAATAGGGTTCCCAGGGTGCCAACGAAAACGATGTGCGGTGAAGGGTAATGAAAGTCATAAGAACCCGACGGACTCCGTTAGCCCGGTGTGCAAAAAGTTAATAGGAGTGCAGGTAAAGTCATCTTACCGGCGTAATCCAAGGCAGCATGATTCATACAACAGTGCGCGCGGCCGCCTCAACAATGGTGCCGCGCCCCCCCCACCACCCCACCACCCTACCTACGCCACTGCTCTCCCAACACCACGGGGGCCCGCGAAGATCTTGCCTAGCTGTTTGTCTTGACAGCTGTGGAAGTTATCTTCACTTAGCAGATAGATCACTATTGGATTGTACCCCCCAGGACTTGCTCTTGCATGCTGCACTGATGTGGGATTATACCCAACTCTGTTGCCTGCCTGCCTGCCTGTTCCCATAGCTTTGCGGTATAGGCGGAAGTGGCAGTTTTGCTCTGAATGAGGCAGGATATCATCAGCTGACTAATGTTAACTACTGCTGCATTCACCAGTGAGGTCTATACTTATCGCTGTCCTGCTTTTGTGAATCATGCAGCGATATTGTGTGCAATCTCCTTATTGTTCTCTCTGTAACTTTTCTCAAAGCCTCAAACCTCTGAATTTTCGGCTTTGGAACTGCTCTTTGAGCTGTAAGCCTTCCGGCTTTCCCGAATTGGTGCATGAAAGCCAGTTTGACCATGAGCCGTGTTGTTGCCCACTCTGCTTTTAGGCTGCGTGACAAGCTTTCACCCAGCAACTGCCCCATAGGAGTGCTATGCAGCCTTTTTGAGCACTTACAGTATGACGCAACCCTTAGCCGGGATCTCAGCAACTTCTGTGATCTGTGCAGTAGGCTTCCGGCTCTTCTGTAATCTGCGTGACAGGCATTCACCTGGCGGCTGTGCAGAATGAACCTGAACCCCTAACAGCACGAGGCAATACAGAGCCGCCAGCAGCATGTCAGTACATCTGAGTGACAGACCTCAAACCAGCAGAACCAAGTGAGAACTTCATGCTAACATCTTACCTCAGTGCAAGGTGATTCATACAACAGTGCGCGCGGCCGCCTCAACAATGGTGCCGCCCCCCCCCCCCGCACCAACCTACCTACGCCACTGCTCTCCCAACACCACGAGGGCCCGCTGGCGGCGTCTCCTCTTCTCCCGGGGCTCCCTCAGCATGGGAGACCGGACATCGAAGGCTTCCCCCAGGCAGGGGGAAGCGGAAACCCTGTCCTCCCGGCCCCGCCCACACCCAGGCGGCCATCTTGAGGCGGCTCGGGCCGCGGCGGTGATCTCGGGGGGCAAAACGAGGGGTGGGCACCCTCGATATTAAAATAAAAAGATTAAAATAAAAGAGAGAAGCCCCCCAAGGCCCCCCCCCGAAAAATCGTGGGGTGCGCGCTTACAGATATATAATTTTTTTCTCTTTTAATTTTCTCAGGAACTACTGGAGGGATTTACACTATTTAACCAAAAGCGTGATCTGCGTACCAGACACTACCATTTTGACAAGTTTGGTGTAATTCCGTTCAGCGGTTCAAGCTGTAGCCGTGTCTAAAGGTCCTATGGAAATTAACATGGGGAAAACACGTTTTGGGACCCCCCTTTTTTCTCAGCCCCCACTTGACTAATCCCCCCAAAACTTTCAGGGAAGGAGAGGAGTGGAGCGGGCCATCTTCTTTGAGAAATTTGCGAAGATTCATCAACCAGCGCCAAAGTTATTCCCAATAGAATGTTGCGGATTTCCTATGGAAACTAGGTCCTAACTATATATACCTACTGACGACCGTCAGTAGGTAATACATATATATATATATATATATATATATATATATATATATATTTATATATATATATATATATTTATATATATATATTTCAACTGGGTGGTTCCTTTTTCCCCTGTACGGCGCTTCGCAGTGGGTGGGTGCGTGGCTCTTGCGGTTGAACCCTGCCGCTTCCAATTCCAACACCGTTTTTTTTTGCGAAAAAAACCAATCAGCCGCAACTCCAGCCACTAATACTAATAACGGATAAACAAAATACAGCAGGAAAAATGACACCAAGACCAAATTAAGATTATGGGAGAAGCTGAATAAAAAAGAAATCAATAAATACTGGGAATTGATGCATTACGCAAATATTTGGAGGTGGAAAGAGTCCCAAGAGGGCTTCGGATCATGTTAATGCCCAGCCAACAAGATGCTACAAATGATCTACTGCATGAATGGGGCGAACACACATTGAATTCAACCCTGGGTATGATAAAAAATACTGGTTAAACACATCGAAATCGCCTTAGAGAAGGTGAAGAAACAACTAAAAGAAGTGGAAAATGAATTGGAAATAATAAAACTGAATTCGGAGATGACAAAATTCAAGGAAGACTTGGAAAAACAAATAGACAAACATGAAGACACAGTAAGACAAAGAAAGCACAACAAATTCGTAAGGGACGCCAATGACTATTCAGCGGGAAGAATTTTTACATTTGCCAGCAAATGTGATCCTTTCAAATAACAAGTGGGTACAACAATGGTATCATCCACCAGTATGTCATCCCTAACATCCAAAGAACAAAGTGAAGATGACCCAACAAAGGATAACGCAAAAAAGATTTTTTTAGGGGATATGCGCCTCGTTCTCCAGCAACATCAGTGGGAACAGAACCAGGGGGCGCAAAAACAGCAACGAGGAAGAGGAAGAGGAAGGGGAAGACCTTGGCAAAAAAGATACAAAAATCAACAACCAGAAGAGGGTGGAGAAGAAAGCAATTCAAGCGAAAAGATTGGTACCAAGACTCGAAGTATGAGACAGAGGAAGGACAAATGAAGGAGGAATTACAAGTGGTAAATTTATCACAACGGGAAATTACACCAGCTGAGATCTCCCTACTAAAAAGAGGCATAAATTACTGCCCAACACAAAGAATGGATTTGGCGCAAACCAGGATAGACTTCTATTTGTACATACGGAAAATAAAACTGGCGAAGTACTTCATGGATAAGAAAAACAAACCCAAAATAACTAAAAACCTGCCAAAACCAACTTCCACATTGAGTGTTAAAGAAGCAGAAGGTTACTTAAAACTTTTGAATCTGAACTCAGAAGAAGGTGAAGAAATCAATTTTCAAACCGTAATACCACAATTAGGGGCAGGTACCAGCACAAAAAAGGCAAAATCGAAATTCTACCCACAGCTGACCCCAGGCAACAAGATTGACATGTTTCAAGAGGCAGTAACACATGACCTATATAAAATTACAAAAACGAACTGTAAAGACAATTTGACTATACAGGAACAAGAAGCCCTAATCACTTTGACCAATGATAAAGAAATTAAAATCAAAATGGCGGACAAAGGGGGAAACGTGGAGTTATGGGACAGAAGGTCATACACCACAGAAGCAATGCATCAATTAACGAACCCCCTTTTTTTATGAAAAACTCCAAACAAATCCCTTGGATAAAATCAAAAGAGAGATAGATCAAAAATTCAACTCTTGGGAGACCAAAAATCTAATTGACTTTGAAGAAAAGAAATACTTGGTGGTGGATTTTCCGCGAATAGCAACGATGTATTTTTTACCCAAAATACATAAGGATCCCAAAAATCCACCAGGGAGGCCAATCGTGTCGGCGAAGAGCTCACTTTTAGAACCGATGGCCAACTTCATTGATCACTTCCTCAGTCCATATGTAGAAAAATTAAGATCATACATTAAGGACACGACTGACTTTTTATGCACCATACAAAACCTGAAGTGGCAAGACAACTACCGAATGATAACAATGGATGTCATAGCTCTTTATACCAACATTGACAATAATCTAGGTCTGAAAGCTTGACAATATTTTCTACAAGAGCGGAATATCCATTACAAAGAACACAATGAGATGTTAATGGACATGATTTCCCTATGCATGACAAACAATCTTTTCCTATTTGGAGACCAACTTTATCGACAACGAAACGGAGCGGCAATGGGCTTTTCTTTCAGCCCAAGTTATGCGTGCATAGCTATGGGCTGGTGGGAGGAGGAAGTGGCTTGGAACAGTAAAAATAAACACTTCACCCAACACATAGTCACCTGGAAAAGGTTAATTGATGATTTATTCATTCTCTGGTAGGGAAGTGAAGGAGAGTTTCAGCAATATTTTGACATCCTGAACACAAGCACCCCATGTCTGAAATTTACTTATGAGCACAGTAAGAATAGGGTAGTATTTCTAGACACGGAGGTGTATGTGAAAGATAATCGGATGGAACAACCCTACATCGTAAAGCCACAGCAACTAACGCAACTCTGGAAGCAACAAGCTTCCATCAGCCATCAGTGATCTCAAGTATTCCCTATGGGGAATTTCTCCGCCTGATACGGATTTGCAGTGAGGAAAATGAATGGAAAGAACACGGTGCGGGAACCATCAAACGCTTCCAAAAGAGAAAATATGGCAAAAAAATGATTAATAAATGCTGGGAAAGAGCAAACGCGAAACAAAGATCGGATTGCCTCAAGCCAAAGGATGAAGGAAACAAACCGGACGAAGAACAGATAAGGTTAATCCTTGATTACAGCCAGGAATCCAAAACAATCACACAGGTTTTGAAGAAAAATTGGAAGATCCTGCAACTGGACCCCATAATGGGACAGAGAATGGGGAATCACCCGGTTATAACCTACAGGAGAGCCAAAAACTTAAAAGATCAGTTGGTCCACAGCCACTTTCAAAGTAAAAACTCAAAAACTACGTGGCTAAAAACAAAGGGATTCATAAAATGCTATAACTGTAAGGTGTGTGAGATCGCCAAACCCATGAAACAAACAACAATGGCGAACAAAAAAGTCTGGAAAATAAGAGAACTGATCACGTGCAAGAGTCAGTATACAATCTACGTCATAGAGTGCCCCTGCAAGTTGAAATACATAGGGAGCACCATATGTGAACTTAAAAAACGAATGCTAGAACACGTTCGAGCTACAATTAATAAAGACAGGAACAACGCAGTAGCGAAACATATGGAGAGCCACCATGATGGAAACTGGAAACTTTTAAAGTTCTTCGGTATTGAAACAATGTCCCTTTCCGACCGAGGCGGCCATCGGGAAAAACTTTTACGTCAGAAAGAGTCATGGCACATTCTTAACTTTCGAACCATGACACCCTTTGGCCTGAACCAGTCGGAAGAACTGTATACACACCTGTGAAAGGAATAAAACTTTGACTTCTCGAAACTCACCATGTTTTTCCCCCTACCCCCCAAATTTACCCTCCCCCGGAACCCCCAGCAATGTGACTAAGAACTGGGACAGATATAAACGTGGTTGTGTCAAAAAATGGACACATATGCCCACTGGAGGGCAATACTAATAACAAATAACAAAAAATAAGTGCGTAGTAGAAATGTATGAATTTAAATACATAACACAAGAAGTAAAGGTGTGAATCCACTGGTGGGTAAAAGCTGAGTTAGTATTACAAAATGTTTTTACTGACATTCAAACATGAAGCGCAAAGTACTGATAATGAGTTATCAATTTAATTATGACTACGTTCACTGACTCAGAATAAATGATGAAATGGGTTTGTGAAATCAAATCACAACAGTCATGGTCATGGATGAGGACTACAGGGTCCAGAATTCCTGTGTGAAGAGTGTAACAAACAGGAAGTAGTAGATCACATGTTTCCTGGGGGAAAAGGGTTCTTCCTTTCTTTTTTTAAATAGTGTGTAAGCACAGCAAAAGTTAACCGTGAACAAAGTAGAAGGAGCTACTGAAACGCGTTGGTTGAAGTCTGTGCTGAATATGAAATAAACGTTGGTGTCTGAAAAGCAAGTGGCTGGAGTTGCGGCTGATTCGTTTTTTTCGCTAAAAAAACATTGTTGGAATATATATATATACATATAAAATATATTCACTGAAAAAAACATAGGATTCAGGGCTGTTCTAGTTAGCTGGACATTTCACTCGTACAAAACCAGTGAAATTCCCCCGTTATAGTAAGTTCAGCTAACTATAAGTTGCGCGCCCGCAATGCACTACTGACGACGTCACATATTACATCACTCATGACATGGTCAGTGACATCCCTCATGACATCACTGATGACATCTCAAATGACATCACTGATGACATCATCCAGTGAATGTGTGTTTTTCTGAAAATTAAATATGTTTTATATATGTATATCTCAAGGTCAATGGAAGAATACATTTGTATATAAGTGTCTAAATTGATGATTTTTTTCCTTGAAAAATTGATTGTATAACTGACCGATTAAGTGTATCTTAGTGAATACATGGGTTAGTGAGTAATGTTTAAATATGTAAATATCTGTATCAGTCTCTGACTTTGTGTATAAGTGGCTGCATGGTTGGTGAGTAGCTACATGAGTGTCTATATGGGTTATTAGTTGTTTTTTTGAGTATGAGTGTCTGAATGTCTGTAAGGTTTGGTGGGGGTATTACGTAGTGCATAGATGCATGAATGAGTGACTCACTGTTTGTATGTGTTGAAGACAGCATGTGTGCAGGACTGTATGGGTGGATACGTGTGTGTATGGGTGTGTTAGTGAGCAAATGACTGTCTCAATAGTGTCTTTATGAGTAATTACATATGTTTTAAACTAGTATATGTGAGTATTGGTGTATATAAGTGAGTATATGTGAGAGTGAGAGATTGGAAAAGTTCCTGTATAAATGAGTATGTGTTTCTATAGGTGATTGCTTAAGCGAGTATGTGTAAGTTTCTGTAGCAGTAGGTGTTGTGGTGTGTGTATAACTGTATATGCAATGTAATGGATGTTTGATACTTTGTTTGCATGTGTGACTATGTGTGTGAGTAACTCTATGGATGAGTGTCAGTGTGTAACAGGATATATAGGTGTCTGAGTACATATGATGAGTGCGTACATGTATGAGTGACTGTATAGGACTGTTGGTGAATGAGTGGATGTGTGTGTAGAATTACTGAATAGGTGTGTTGTAAGTGGTATTGGTATGTCCATTGTTTTGAAAATGTTAGTTACTATTTTTGAGTGCGTGTATCAAAGGTTATATTAGGGTAAGAGGAGGTCTGCCACTCTATCACAAGGATGATGTCATCAGTGATGTTATTTGTTATGTCATCAGTGATGTCACTGACCATGTGATGAGCGATGTAATATGTGAGGTCCTCAGCAGTGCATTGCAGGCTCGCACGTTATAGTTAACTGAACTAACTATAACGGGGGAATTTCACTAGTTTTGTACGAGTGAAAAGTCCAGCTAACTATAAAAGCCCTAAAACCTATGGTTTTTCAGTGAATTTCTATGTTTTTTAAATGCTAATTCCTAACTATAACATGTCTGAAACCTACGGTTTTTTCAGTGAATTTCAAAGGTTTTTTAAATGCTAATTTGTAACTATAACGTGCCTGAAACCTATGGTTTTTTCAGTAAATTTAAAAGGTTTTTGAATGCTATTTTCTAACTATGCCAACAAAGGTAGGACATCTGAAGAAAGAAGAAAAACCACACAGAAAGAAGAAAAAGAAATGCAGAAAGAAGCAACAGAAGTCCTCAAAGACGAAGAAAAGTGCAGGAAGAAGGAAGACGTGCAGAAAGAACAAACAGAGGAGCAGAAAGAGGCCTTGTTGCAAAATCATCCTGTGCCCTCAACTTTTTCAGATGGGTACTGGTGGTAACTGACTCTGACTAACCAATCCTAGAGCCAGTGCTATGCTAAAAGACACTTAGAATACAGTGAAAACACCTACATACACTAGGGAACACTATGCGTTGGGTTACCTCTGTGATTAGCATGATCTCCTCTGTAAGCCCCTAATACATAATAGGGCAGGGGGATTAAAACTACCTCTTAAAACGCGGCACGGGGTGCGTTTGCTCACTGGTGAAGGGAGGGGGGGCCTGAGGTGACGTGTGCGAACACGCCCTGTGTGCGTTTAAAGTTGGGGGATAAAGTCCCCTTAAATCCTGAGGGTCCCTGGGGGCCAACTTTCTCACCAGGTATGTCCAGTAAGTGCCACAGAGTTGCATTGCAGAGAGGTGTAAAATGGGGCATGGCCTCTGACCACCTCTCTGCAACGCAGCTCTGTGGTGCTTGCTGGAGGTACATGGTGGGCTAGTTAGACCCAGGGACTCTCAGGATTAAAGGGGACTTAATTCCCCAACTTAAAACGCGCCACAGGGCGTATTCGCACACGTCACCTCAGGCCCCGTCCCCTCGCATTCACCACTTTGTAAACACGCCCTGTGGCCATTTTAATTTGGGAGATTAAGTCCCCTTAAATCCTAAGCGTCCCTAGGGTCCAACAAGCCACCTAGGTACCTCCAGTAAACGCCACAGAGCTGCGTTCCAGAGTGGTGGAAAAAGGGGCATGGCCTGGACCACCTCTCTGCAACGCAGCGCAGTGGCGCTTACTGGAAGCACCTGGTGGGCTAGTTGGCTCCGAGGGCCTCTTAGGATTGAAGGGGAATTATTTCCCCAACTTAAACGTGCCACAGGGCGTATTTGCACACGTCACCTCAGTCCCGGTCCCCTCCCTTCACTACTGTGTTAACACGCCCTGTGGCCGTTTTAAGTTGGGAGAATAAGTCCCCTTGAATCCTAAGGTTCCCTAGGGTCCAACTAGCCCCCTAGGTACCTCCAGTAAGCGCCACAGAGCTGCGTTGCAGAGAGGTGTAAAAAGAGGCGTGGCCTCTGAACATCTCTCTGCAACGCAGCTCCCTGGCGCATACTGGAGTTACCTGGCGGGCTAGTTTGGCCCCCAGGAACCTTCAGTATTGAAGGGGAATTAATTCCCCAACTTACAACTCGCCAGGGGGCGCATTTGCACAGTGGTGAAAGAAGGGGGCGGGGCATGAGGTGACATGTGTGCAAACATGCCCTGTGGCGCGTTTTAAGTTGGGGAATTAATTCCTCTTTAATCCTGAGGGTCCCTGGGGGCAACTAGCCCACCAGGTACCTCCAGTATGCGCCAGGGAGCTGCATTTCAGAGAGGTGTTCACAGGCCACACCCCTTTTTACAACACTCTGCAATGCAGCTCTGTGGCGCTTATTGGAGGTATCTGGTGGGCCAGTTGGCCCCCAGGGAACCTCAGAATTGAAGAGGAATTAATTCACCAACTTAAAACACGCCGGACGGCGTGTTTGCACATTTGTCACCTCAGGCCCCACTCCCTCCCTTCACCAGTGTGCAAACGCCCCGTGGCGCGTTTAAAGTTGGGAAAAGTAATTCCCCTAGAATCCTGAGGGTCCCTGGGGTCCAACTAGCCCACCCGGTACCTCCAGTAAGCACCTCATAGCTGCATTGCAGAGAGGTGTAAAAATGGGCGTGGCCTCTGAACCCCTCGCTGCAACGCAGCTCACTGGTGCATACTGGAGGTCCCTGGTGGGCTAGTTGGCCCCCAGGGACGCCCAGTATTCAAGTGGAATTACTTTCCCATCTTACAACTCGCCAGGGGGTGCGTTTTCAGAGTGTTGCAGAGAGGGGGCGGGGCCTCCGGGCAATGCCGGACCTTTTTCTGATTTTTTTTTTTAAAGGGGGGCTGTGTGGCCCCCCTTCCTTTTCTTTTTTATGGGTCCTGGGGACCCCATCCCCCAGGCCTGACCCCCATTTTAAGAAAAAATAAATGTTACGGGAAGGGGGCCGCGTGTGCCCCCCCTCCCATGGCCAATTCCAGCCCCGGGGACCCCATCCCCCGGGGCATGGGCAAATATTTTTTTATTTTATTTATGGAGGGGACTGTGTGGGTCCCCTCCTAAAGCCTCTATTGGCTCCGGGGACCCCATCTCCCGGGTCCGGCCTTTATTTATTTTAAAAAAAAATCTTTGGGAGGGGGGCCGCGTGGCCCACGTCCCGGGACACTTGTGGCCCCGGGGATCCCCATCCCCCGGGGCCGGCCCTATCCGTTGGAGACCGTGGGGGGTCCCCAATCACCCTACGGTCCCGTCAGCCACAGGGGAAGTATTCCACGAGCCTCTGATATGGAGCAGAGATGCTGGATTTAGAAGGCACACGCTGACTGGGGCTCAATCCATGAGCTTGTGTACCAACAGTGTATAAAGAAGCAACAAGGATGAAATTAATGCAAATATTTTCTTCCGACTACCATTCCCACGAAACATTGCGCAGCCTCATCACGAGCAGCCCCACGAGTTTTGCAAATTTCGCCAAGATTCGTCAATCGGCGCCAAAGTAATTGGGAATAGAATGTTGCGATTTTCCTATGGATAATAGGTCCTAACTATAACTACCCTACCTACTCGCGAGCGCCAGTAGGTAATATATACATATATATACATATTTTTCCACATATAAATTGTCCTGACCGTAGCATACTCCATATTTCAGATGAAAACCCAGAAAAGCCTTTAATCCAAACTAGGCTAATTGCCAACAGGTCCTTGTCTAATTGTACTTTACGAGGTAAAATGAACTCTATTAACAATTTTCTTTATGCTGCTTAATATATCTTTCATGAAATTTGTTTGGGATAGCAATATGATGAATCTACTAATCTAATTTGTGGTTGGGTACCCTTTAAAAAGCAATACCTGTTTTTAAGTTGTGGTGGTGAAAGGGAGTGCTTTCCCTTTAAATTGACACTCAGCACAACACTCTATGACCCAGTAGAAGGGGCAAGCCGAAATGCGTAGGTAATTTTTTCCGGCTGTGTACACTCTTGGACTTTGCTTGCGATGGCTCTGTGAGTAATGGAGGCTATTTAAAATGTTGAAAAATAAAAAACGAGTTACCTCATTACAAAGGTTTTGGTGGTGCTGTTCCTCTGCTTGCCCTAGAGACGCGCTGGATATTGGAGGGCGGTGTGCATGAAGGCCAAGATGGAAATATATATATATATATATATATACATACATATATATATATATATATATACACATACATATATATATATTATTTTTTCACTAAAAAATAAAGTTACAGGGACGTTATAGTTAGGTTCAGATTTTAAACGCACAAAACCATTGTAAATCAGGAGTTATAGTTATACTTATCTCAGAAACTACAACTTGTGACCGAAGGTAACTATAACGCGCGCCCTCGCCATGCATGGTTTTCTCATCAATAATTTTATCGTTAATGTTGCAGTGAAATTATCAATGATGTCATAGAGGAAGATGTTTATTAAGAAACAACAGCGGACTGATGCAGAGTGGCGCTACCATACTAAAGGATTTAAGACCCTATCAAATGAAGGGCATATAGGAACCCTGTGATATATCATTCAGGCCTACGTAGGAAGCATTATACCAACATTGGAGGTTATCCCCTAATGGTGCAGGAGATTCCAAGAGGGAAGAAGGACAGTGAGGCCAGCTGTTGTTCAAATCTGAATTTTGTATTGATCCTTATACAAGGTTTTTTATTTTTTTATTCTGGTGTTTGGAGAAGCATTTTATATTCCCACTTTGGTCAAGCTACTTTTTAAGATATCATTAGAGAATATCTTTAGTCTTGATAAAGATGGTTTAAATCAAGATAATACCATTGAAACACGGCAATGCAATAGAACAATAATCCGCACAGTGAGCTGCCATACTAGATGTTGATTGTCTTTTGTACATCAGGGTCCAGCCCCAACATTACCTCATACGGATATGGTCCCTTTATGACAAAGTGCAGTGTCGTTTTAATACTCTCGTTTAATTGTCTTTGTTATTGAGTCTGTTCAGTTTTTTATTTATAGTGTGATGTTTTTTGATTTTGAAAATAAATATACTATGCATGATTAACAGTTTTTTTTTATTTGCTACAATTGTTTTATATGCTTTCAATAAATTGATACATAACATTTCTAATATTTTTCTTGTATAATGACACACTGTTTTTTCAATTGGTACTGTATCTCCCATGATTAAATGTGTGTGATTTAGGTAAATGAATGAGTAAGAGTTCTCTCAGTATTTTCCAACCAAAGGATATATTGTTATTTTTATAGAAGATATCATGACTGATGTAACAGGTAGATTAATTAGGGGAACATCCTTTACTACGAAGTTTTTACCAAGAAAGGTAATTACAACGCCTTTTTACATCAATATTACTTATACCACGCAAGTCTTTACAAAGCATATATGTTTGTAATGATGAAAATGTGGTAAGTAGTTCAGATATTTTTAAGGGTAATTCAAACAGGGGAGTCTCCCCCAAAAAATATAAATTTTAAAAATAGTAATAAACCTGTAAACAACAAACATGTATTTTTTTCAAGTATGTATATATTTTGTTTACGATAACATTAAAATTAATTGTATAATTTTTAACAGTAGGTGGCAGTGTTAGACTGTGACTGGAATGTCTGTTAACTAATCGTGGTACAAGTATGTGTGGTAGTGGATTGCGTGGTAAAGGCATTTCACGTGTAAGTGAATGCATTCTTAAATCTTAATTCAAATCGGGCTGTATAATCTTAAAGGCTCTACATTGCACCAGTCCCAGATTTCTCAACAGCTTAATCTCAAGACATGTCCCTACTCGCAATCTTCGCTCCGCCCATCTTCATCTTCTGTCCATTCCCTTGATCAAATTTAAACGTTCAGGCGGGCGTAGGTTTGCCTATCTGGCCCCCAGACTTTGGAATTCTTTTCCTCTATCAGTCAGGAACTGTGATAGCCTTTTGGCATTCAGAAAAGCCTTAAAAACCTGGCTCTTGGGACAAACTGGTTAACCGGCCCCCGCAGCAGCTTATGTAGGATCAGCGCCAAGAGACCTATGGTGTAAGTGCGCTTTACAAATTTCCTAACATAGAACATAGAACATCTATGTTATAAACAGGTGCGACACAAAGGAACACGTGGTAATGTCATTTTCATTTCATTCATTTATAAGTCTTTATTTCGATTGTTGAAATCATAAAAGACAACAGGTTAAAAAAGAAATATCAAGTTTTTTTTTTTTTAAACCAACAAGGTAACATGATATATAATTAAATTCAAGACACAGAACCGGTGTAAACTTCAGAAAAAAATAATTTAAGTCTGTTTTTTTAAAAACAAGTTAAACAAAGAGTGGGTAGACAGTGTTCTATATACAATACGTGTCCCTATACAGGTTTTAGGTGGCAGATAATAAAAATACTCAGTTAAAACGTAATTTGCGAGCTCGGATGATTCACATCTAGTGGAGAAATTTTGCTACAGCAGTAACCACGGGTTGAGCGCTATTTGTTTTAAGAATCCTTAATGTCTCAACCCCTGTATTGAGTCCCAACTGCAAGCAAATGGGTTTTAGCCACATTTGCCTTGGGGCTTTGTATTCAGGACAGATAAATAAAATATGCCCGATACTTTCTCGTTGGGTACAGCAAAAAGGGCAGCTAGGGTCATTGCCGTTTCTCCATTTGGCAGTAAAGGAATTAATTGGTAATGTACCCACCCTGAATTGGTGGAATCGCTTCCTATCCTCAGGTACAGTAATACAATCCCAATATTCCTCTAAAGCTGTTGAGTTTTTAAGTTCCAGAAAGTCCACGGTCAAAGATGGACCAACACAGCTGCCAAATCTTTTCAAGGAAACCATACTCCAATAAAGTTCTCTAAATGTTTTCTTAGGTGGGAAGGTATGGGCTGTTGGATCTTCCCACAAGCTGGCTAGGCCCATTGCTATGTAGGTTGCCTTTGCCTCCCTCATCCAGGGGATTCGATGTGCTCTATCCGCATCTCTAACTTCGAGAAATGCCCGAGCATACTGGGAGAGATCTGTTGTGACCCACAATCTCCTCCAGGATGCCACTGGTCTGTAGCGGGCCATGTCCTCCAGGCGTTGGGAACCTAAGTCATAAAAAAGAGGGGTCAGAGGGGTAGATACGGGAAGACCTGTGATACCTCGTAAAAATTTATTTTGTGCCCTAGTTAGGGGTTCAAGATTACTATAACCCCATAATTCCGCCCCAAAAAGAACTGCAGCTCCAATCTTAGCATCGGTAATGTCATATAAGCTTCATTAGCAGTGCATTGCGAGGGCGCAAGTTATAGTTACCTTAAGGAAGGAGCTATAGTTTCGTGAGATAAGTGTAACAGTTGAATTTCTATGGTTTTGTGTGTGTGTAAAAGCTGAGCCTAACTATAATGTTCTTGTACCCTTTGTTTTTTGTGTGAATTTCTAAGGTTTTTTAAATTCCATTTCCTAACTATAACTTCCCTGTAACCTTTGTTTTTTTCAGTGAATTTCTACAGTTTTTTAATGGTATTACCGTGCTATAACGTCCCTATAAAAAAAAAAAATCTGTGAGTTTCTGTGTTTTTTTTTAACGCTAAGTAATATTTTACTATTCGTTAATCCAACCGCCTGTGTGTGTGGAGGGCGGCTGGCCGCTGGGCCTGCCCAGCAACCAACCTCCCTGCATGCAGCCAACTCCAACCTGCTAACGGCCGAATTCACCTTCTATGTTTATATTTGCGAGTGCTTAATTTGTGTGAAATAAGCATCAGGGCCAGAACGGAACCTCACCTGCCCATTTATCAAACAAGAGTTCACAGTTTTTGCACAAAAAGTCTACCCAATTGGAGTACTTATTGCTGGTTAATTAGTAAGCCCTACCGCGATGGGTAAATGTCTCTTGTATATTGTACACTACAGCTGTGAATTGGACCAGTGACCTTGCGTGCGTTTCATTTTGGCAATGTGATTGTTCCTCGAGCGTCTTCTTCCAGAAATCTTTGATATCATGTATTCTCATATAGAGAAGACAACGAGACTACAAATAGGTGACTCTCCACCGAACAAGGGTACTCCCTTTTATCTATATGAAGTTGGCGCTTCTTTGTTTGGTGGAGATGTCTTCATGTTCGACGGAAACATGCTGGGGGCCTATTGGTAAGCTGTCCATCATCCTGGCAAAAGGCGGGAAGCATACTACTAAGGCGAACAGTGCAAGGCCAAATGGGTGGAGCTTGCAGTAATTTAAAAGGAGAACCATGGACTCTGCTCTCACCAGGAGATGACATGACAAGAAGGAACCTGCTCGTCAGAGCCACTACAGATTGTGCTCTGATAGATCAAAGATGCATTCACCTGCATCAAGGATTTCAGATCATTTTTCAAGCTGGAACTTCTGAGAAAACACACTTACTTTGCCTTCGCCAAGTCCAAGAAGTTAGGATCAATTGGGGGTGGGGTCGCACACTACTCACACACCAGCGGTATCGCCCCTAAGGACTGTGGTCAATGTAGTTACGTGTTCCGCGATGCATCTTCTTTCGATTATCTGCTATCTTCGCCATCCCTGGACACGTGTTTCGGGGTATCACCCCTCGTCAGCAGGGATAGGCCGTGTTCTGGGGTTGCCAGTGTCTGCCAAATATCTGCCAGGTTTAGTACCACTCAGGCGCGCAGGTGCGGGGTCCCTGGCTCGTCAGCCAACTGCTCGAGGGAGCTTTAACATTACAATTGGGTGTGGGGTCGCACACTACTCACACACCAGCGGTATCGCCTCTAAGGACTGTGGTCAATGTAGTTACGTGTTCCGCGATGCATCTTCTTTCGATTATCTGCTATCTTCGCTATCTTCGCCATCCCTGGACACGTGTTTCGGGGTATCACCCCTCGTCAGCAGGGATAGGCCGTGTTCTGGGGTTGCCAGTGGCTGCCAAATATCTGCCAGGTTTAGTACCACTCAGGCGCGCAGAAGATGCATCGCGGAACACGTAACTACATTGACCACAGTCCTTAGGGGCGATACCGCTGGTGTGTGAGTAGTGTGCGACCCCACCCCCAATTCCAAGAAGTTAGGATCATTTGTACTTTACAGGAGTGGAGCTTCAACTGAGACACATGCTATGGAGGAAGAGGGGGCTTCCCTGGGCCAACTAAGAGTGGCTCCTCTGTTCTTGTTGGGGGCCGTGGGTGAGCTCCAATGCCCCCGTGGCCCCAGACGGCTCCCTGTCCATCAGGTGCCAGCATTGCTACCACAAGCAGGGAGCAGCAGAAAATGCTGCTCCCTGCATTGGGAGCAATTTTTACATCTATTTCCCTGCCCACTGAGCAAAGTCCGCTCCCAGGGAGCGAGAGCATTTTTCCTGCTCCAGCCCGCTGGGAGAGGACTTACTGTTTGCTCTAGCTTGGCAGGACCTTTAAATTGCTCCCACTAAGCGCAGCAAACAGAGGTTTCCTGCACACACTTAGTGTGGGCAGGGAAAACACTGTGTACCAAGGGGGTCTTCCCAGTGCATAGGTGAGCCTGGAATTGGGGGATGGGGTCCTCAGGGCTATTAATGGCTCTAAGAGGGGTGCTACATGGCCCTTCTCCCTTTACACTGCACAGCCACGCCCCAGGGGGAATTGCAGTCCCAGAGGCCAAGATCAGCCTTGGGAGGGGGACACATTACTTCTTCCCCCTTTTCCACTTCACATGGTTGCGAGGAGGTGGTGGTGGTCCCTGGCCTCGAAAATATGTGGGGGGGGGGAAATTGCATGGCCCACCCTACCCATTTTGGACAACAGCCTGGCCTGAAGGAGGTGGTGGTCCCTGGGGTCGAATACAGCCCCTCCTCTTAATTGATTCAGCTGGCCCCAGGCGGGTGGCTGTCCCTAGGCCGATATTAACCTGGGGAGCAGGGCCATGTGCCCCCCCCCTACCCACTACAAAACAATATCAATCACCTGGAACCTGGCCGACCTGGGGAGCATACAGAAAACAAGCATGGGAGAACACATTTTTTTTTGCGGCAAATTCGTGGCTTTACTATGGTATTGGAGCAAAATTGGAAAAAAGTTTTTGAGCCCCACCACGTCTAGCGTATTCCTACCCTGCCCTCTTATGTTTTTTTTGTTTGTTTACTTTTTTCTTGAGATGAGGACAAGTTCAAGTCCAAGTCCCAAGATGGCTGCCAACCCTTCCTGGTTGAAGCGTTGCCAGACAATCAGTTCTCACCATGAGATCAATCAAATCCGCTGAGGATTTGCGTCGTCAGATACCTATAATATATCTTTTTCCTTTAATAATACAAAACTACTGAACAAATTTACACCAAGTTACAAACAGGCCACTTTCTGGGCCAATATCTACCTTTCTGCCAAATTGGTGTAATTCTGTTCAGGGGTTTGGGTTGTAGTTGTGCTAAAATCCCAATGGGAAATTGCATGTGGAAAACACATTTTGGGACAAACCCTTTTTTCTCGGGCACGCTTGACTAATCACAGCTGAAATGCATTGCGTACTAGCTTTGAGAATTTCTTAAAGATTCATCAAACGGCGCCAAAGTTATTGGCAAAACAAAAAACGCTTTGTCTATGGAAACTAGGTCCTAACTATAACTACCAACTTGCAACTGCCCATATTTCCACTTTGACTCATTGCAAACCTCTCCAACTATAATGGACTCCAAAACAATCTTTCCAGGCTCTCCCCTCACCCTTTTCCCACAATTCATCCAACTAATCAGGTGCACATGTCCACCACTCTCAATAACAACGCACTTCTTCCCTTTACTAATACACTTCAATTAATCCATCCCTTTCACAACAATTTTACATATGTGCATTTTTATAGCGTACCATCACTCGAGTGGGTACCCTGGTGCTTTCGCGTGTGTGAGAATTTACTCAAAGAGACAGGTCTTCAGCTTCTTGCAGAATTCAAGAAGGGAGGTGGGATCTTTAATGTGGAGTGTGAGGTTGTTTCATGCTTTAAGAGTGATGAACAAGAATGCGTATGTGTGGGACATGTGCTAGCGAGCGTCCTGCTGGGGATAGGTGCCCGTAAGGTTGGTGGAACTTGCACAGCTGTTCAGGTAGGCTGGGCCTGTGCTATGTAAGGCTTTGTATGTGTGGGTGAAGAAGTTGACTTATACATGCTTATGGAATGGGAGCCAGTGGAGGTGTGGTGGTATGTTCGACCAGTGTGGGAGGTTGAGAATCAATCCAGCTCCTAAATTCTGAATGTTCCGAAGTTTTATTTAAGCTGGTTGGCTAGTCTGCCATAACTGGTGTTCCCGTAGTCCAATCTGCTGGTGATGAAAGGATGGGGGACCGTTTTCCTGGTATTGCTGGTTAGCTACTTGAATATCTTTTTCAGCATCCTCAAGGTGTAGAAGCAGGATGTGGCGACTACTGACTTATGCAGACATGTTCAACTTGAGATCGATTGTAATTCTGAGGTTTCTTGCTCGAATGCTGGGCGTGGATATAGGTCAGAGATCTGTAGGCAACCAGGTGGAGTCCCACTGTGGGTATCTTGTCCGTGTTCAGCTTGAGATAGTTGGACTTTATCCAGGTTCCCACTTTTGTCATGCACGCACTGGTTGATCCAGGTGTTGGGTGTTTTGTCTGAGCAGGGCAACATCAATTGTGTGTCATCTGTATAGGTGAGTATGTTGATGTGTGAGTCATTGACATCTATCAACAAAGTCATGTAGATATTGAAGAGGGTCGGGCTGAGTGATGAACTCTCCAGAACTTTCCAAATGAGTTACCGTGCTTCCGAGGAGTATGGTGGCATATTGATAGTTTGCGTTTTCCCTGTGATAAAGTTGCAGATCTACTGGAGCGTGGGTTCTTGGATGCCTGTCTTGCCGAGTCTTCTGATCAGTAGGGGATGGGAGACTGTGTAGAAGGCTGTGTAAGGTAGGATGAGGGTTTTGGCTTCCCCTCTGTCAAGGATCCTCCTGATATCGGCTATAGTTGCGATGAGGGTGGTCTCTGTACTGTGATTTGGTCAGAATACCGATAGCGTGGCATCAAGGAGCTGGTAGTTGGTGAGGTGGTCGGTGAGGAGTTTGTTGATGGTTTTTTCTAGGACCTTGGTTGGGTATTATATGAAGGATATCAGTTAGTAGTTTGCAAGCTTGGTTCAGCTGGTTGAGGGCTTCTCCAGGAGGGAACTGAGGGCTGAGCACTTCCTGGTTTCTGGGAAAGTGAAAGTGTTGAAGAAAGTGTTGAGGATGGGGGTTGAACCTTTTTTGAAGGCGTGGTAGGCCAGTGATCTGACGGGGCCTGGGAGTAGTTGGACTTCTTGATTGTCGTTGTTTTCTGTATGATGATCTTGTTCTGTGTGTTTGTCCAATACAGGAATACTTATTGCAAAGTTGATGGGGTCCAGTTGTGGGTCAAAGATCCGGTTGATGGCTGTGATTTTGTTGCTGGAAAAGTTGTTACACAGTTCTTCAGATGGGGTTCCATTGCTGGAGGTTGCTTCTGGAGTGGTGAAGTCCTTGCTGCTTTCAAGCTGTTGTTGATGGGGGCGTGGCCGAGACAGCGATGTGAGAAGACGTGTCTCGAGCGAGCTCCGTTGCCCCGCTGCTTTCTCGAGCCTGTATAAGCGTAGTTTTCGGGGGGCACACACTCCTGGTGACCCTCTGTGTACCACTGGACCTGTTGAGGTCCCTCTCTGGTGGTGATCTGCGGCTGGAAGTCCACACGCGGCAGCGGCATCAAAATCCGGAGCTCCTGAGACCGGCCGTTAGCCGCCATCTTACAACGGGGCCTGCTGCCGGGCCGCTTGGATCGGCCCCCGCGGCAACGACCAACACTGTGGTTCGGGTGAGGCACCGGTACACCCCTGACCCCTCTTGTGGCTCCACTGCAACGGAACCAGCCTGACGCCATAGGGGACGTGCCGGTACTGTCGGGGCCGGACTGCCGAAGGCGGGACACACAGCAGCTGCCCGGGCACTGAGACCACGCGAGTCCCCGGCTTGAGCCGGAGCACCAGGCCCGACCCAGAGGGATCGCCGGAGACCTCCCGCCTGCGGGCCCTGGCCGCGGCCCCCCCGCCCACCATCGGACTCCTCCGGTGAGCACCATCTCCCGGGGACCCGGGGACATCGAGGCCCGGCCGCGGGCCTGCCCGCCATTCTGCCCTCTTGGTGGGGGACTGGCCCCAGCATACGGAAGATCCCTGCCGGGGTGGATGAACTGAACAGAACTCCCGCCGCTGCACACCGGTAAGGCCTGCGCCCTGGGGGCCCTCAGCACAGCCGCCCTCGCCCCCTGGCTCCCTCTTCGACGCGGCCCGCCCCTGCCGGACCTTGTGAGCTGCTGACTTGGCGACCCTGCTGCGCACCTACGGGGACTCCGGGGGCCTCCACCGTCACCCTCCCCTGCTCCTGGGACTCTTGCAGCTGGGGTGATCCCGGGGGCCTTCTTTGACACGGCCAACTGGGCACCAAGCCCGGCCCACCGTGGGACGCCTGCCGCCATCGCCCCCCAGACGCCTCTCCGGCCTACTAGCTACAACACCCCCCTGGCTGCACTACCTGCCCCCGCTCACGCGCCTGGCCTGGCGCCCGGGGGGAGGCCCGACCCTGCGTCCCGGGTGAGACTCCGGAGCACCCCTGCTCCCACCCGTGGGGCTCCCTGCACCAGCGGAACCAGCCTGTCGCCGGCGGAGTCGCGCCGGAGCTGTTGAAGCCGGGCCGCCACGAGCGGAGCACACGGCGGCGGCCTGGACGCCGAGCCTACGCGAGCCCCCGGCTTCGGCGGGAAGAACAGGCCCAGACCCGAGGACTTGCCAGCGGACCCTGCCCACGAGCCCTTGCTCCATCGCCCGTCGCTGGACCCACCCGGTGAGCTGCAGCGCGCTGACCTCCTTCCCCCCCCCCCCTGCTGCCTTCCCGGGGGGTCCGGCGGTTGCGGGGCTTGGCGGTTGGCCTACCCGCCATTTTCCCCCCCTCGGCTGAGGGCTGATCCCGCTGATCCCGCTGACGGACGATCCTTGCTGGAGTGCCCCCGGCTGCCCTGGACTCACTGGCGGTGTACAAGCGGACCCTGAGCCTTGGTGAGCCCCGTATCTTCTGGGCAAATCTTCTGACCGCCTCCCTGCTAAGGCCCCGCCAAGCCTGGTGGGCCGCAGACTGGGCACACCTGCCGCGACCACGCGGGGACCCCGGGAGCCTTTGCCTTCTGCTTTTCCCGGCGCTGGGCCTCCCGCAGCTAGGGAGCTGTGACGCCTGGGGGGCCTTCCTGGATACTCCTCGACTGCTGTGGAGGGGCTGGCTGGACGCTGCTCTGAGAACAGGCCCTGACCTTGGTGGGACGAGGGGACTGAGCCTGGCCGGGACTCTTCGGGAGGCCCCCGCCTGTGGGCCCCAGACGCGATCTGCCGTGGGACACCTGTAGTCATCACGCACCTAACGCCTATCCTGCCTCATTGCTACCTTGCCTCCCCGGTCGCTGCTCCCGCTCCGGCGGCCCCACCACATTCTGGACTCCTTCAACTTGAGTGCGCCCCACGCCTTGTTAGAGGACGGACCTGGCTACAGACAGCGTGGGCAGCGGCACGCATTGCCATCTCCTGCACCGTGACCTTGGGCCCTAGATCGTGGGACCCGGGCAGCTACGCCGCAGGGCACCAGTGCATCCTCCCTCGAAGCAACCCCCACCTCGACCCGGCGACTGTGTGTGGAAGCCGATCCTGTCCCCCACTGCCCCGTGCCGCCTTGAGTGGACCATGACTCGCGGCAAGGGGACCAAGCTGGAACCCCCGCCCACGACGACCAGAGGGGCATCAGTAGCTTCTATGTGGGGCAAGGCGGGCTCCCCGCCGTCTTCCGGTGGCCCCTCATCGGCGTCAGGGGGAAAACCCCCGCCGCCGTCCGACTCTCCACCGGTGACGCAGGCCTTCATGACCTCCTTCATGGCCGATCTGAAGACGGAGATTGGATCCCTCAGAACGGAGGTCCACACCTGCGTCAAAGAAATGCGCAGGGAAGTCACTGACCTTGGAGATCGAGTCGACGGCCTGGAGAAAACGGTCGACTCCCGCACCGAAGATCTGGAGCAGATCTGGCAGAGAGTGGCGACCCTTGAGGAACAACACATCCAGCTTCAGATTAAGCAGGAGGACCTGGAAAACAGGGGAAGACGCAACAACCTCCGCATACGGGGCGTGCCACTTGGAGAAGAGGGGACTAATACCATGGCCTATGTGGCCCTGCTCTTGCAAGCGGTGTGGGGCGAGGAGGACGCCCCCCCGCCGCGCCTCGACCGTGCACACCGGGTCTTTGGAGCGGGAGGAAAAGCGGGCCTCTTGCCTGACATCGTCACTAGACTCCACTACTTTACTGAGAAGGAGGCCATTCTGAAGGTAGCTAGGGACAATCCGGACCTGCGGTACGAAGGCCACAAAATCCAGATCTACCAAGACTTGGCCCCCACAACACTCCACAGGAGAAAGGTCTTTCGCCCGATCACCGAGAGGCTCCGGACCCTCAACGTCCCCTACCAGTGGGGCCACCCTTTTGCTCTCATCTTCAAGTGGGAGGGCAAGCGTAGGGCTCTCCGGTCCTACCGAGAAGCGGCGCACCTGCTAAGCATGCCGGAGTCCCCGGACCACAGCCCGACTCGCCCCCCCCGCTCGGAGAGGGGCCCCCCGCGCCCAGATTGGTCCACTGTGCGCCCCCGACGAAGGTCCCCTCCAGTGGACGCGCTCTCTACTTCTCAGTCCAAACAGGACATTATCGCACACATCCGCTCCCTTGAGGGCGACCGCGAGGGGCAGGCCTCCCAGCTCCTCGCTCCTGGCTCGGAGGGTGGGGATCGCCCCTCAACGCCGGATGGCTGCTGATCGCTGCTGTTGTATCACATGCTAACCTGGGCGTTCGCTTGCCAGCTGGGCGCTTGGTCTTGCCCTCTTTCATCACGGTGGCCTGATCCCACTGCTCTAGAAATGGACAACACTCTTCGCTTCTTCCAGGCCGAGCACCGCATCGCCGAGCTCCAGCGCCCTGTGGGTGCCTGACCGGGCCGAATGGACCCCACAGCCCGGCACACCCCCCGAACTACCTTGAAGCAGCGGGGTAGACGGGCTCTGAGACGACTTGTTTGAACACTACTTTCCCAGATCTCCGCTCCCTCCCTTTGTCCCGTAGGAAGTGACATTCCTGAGTTCATCCTAACCCTCGGGTAGAGGATGTCCGGTACCTGGGACACTGTACATTGGGCCCGTTGGCCTGTTTTGGTTCTCTTCCCCCTCTGCGCCTTTTCTTCTTTCTTTCTCTCCTCTCTTCCTACTTCCCCCTTACACATCCCCCTCTTCCTGTTCCTTCCCCGCGCTTGCGGAGGGGTGGCATGGTGGGTCCTGCGGGAGTTGCCGCGCTGGCGACGAGTTGACGCTTCTGCTGTCCCGCTCGCGGGGAGGTCTGCTAGGCCGGGATCTGTGCGACTCCAAACCCCCTTAGCGCTATGACAGCAAACATCCCTGCACCCTTGAAGGTCCTTTCCCTTAACGTCAAGGGGCTCAACTCTCCCAACAAGCGAAGGCAGGTATGGCGCTATCTCCTGCACCACTCCCCCGACATTGTTCTCCTCCAGGAGACACACCTCCTCAGGGGAGACATCAAACGCATGACGCACCCTAGATACCCCACACAGTTCTGGGCATCCTCTGACACCAAGACGGCGGGGGTGGCAATCCTCTGTAGGGCTGGCATTAGGCGGGGACCCGTGAAACCCTTTAAAAGCACTGACGGGCGCTTCCTCCGAACCACGGTACAGATAGGCTGTGCACAGTTCACTCTAGGGTGTGTGTATGCACCCAACCAGTCGCAGGACAAGTACCTCCAGACATTATTGCGGGAACACTTCCCAATGGGCGACGCTAATACAATCCTGGGCGGTGACTTCAATCTTGTTTGGGACCCCGAGCTGGACCGCGCGGGCGCCCCCTTTAACGGCGCGGGAGCGATGTCTTCTACCCTCAAGACGCAGCTTACGGACCTGGGTCTCGTGGACATATGGCGCTACCATAACCCGGGGTCCCGAGATTACTCCTTCTACTCGCATTCCCACCGGACGTACTCCCGTATCGACTATCTGTTTACCTCTCTTGAACTGACCCGAGACTCCTTAGCTGCTGCTATATCCGACATCTCCCTGTCGGACCACGCCCACGTGGAGCTGTTACTGCAGGACCCCCAGGCTCGTGCCGCTCGTGAACGCAGGTGGGTGCTCCCGCCGGGAGTCCTTCGAGACCCGGATGACGTTGCCAGCATCCGTGACGCCATAGACTCGTATTTCACCGTTAACGACACCCCTGACATGCCCTTTCACACGGTGTGGGACGCCTTCAAGGCCACCATTCGGGGCCACATCACTTCCTTGGCGGCGGCACGGAGGAAAGAGGTGTTCAAGTTGGAAACTGACCTGGCCAGCGAGATCAAGCTGGCGGAGGCCCAGGATCGGGACGCCCCCACTCGGGCGACAAAGAGAGCCCTTGCCAATCTCAGGGGACAACTTCGCGCCCTGCGCACTAACAAGGCGGAATTCTCCCTGCTGGCGCTCAAGCAACGGTATTATGAGGGAGGGGACAAAGTGGGTCGCCTACTGGCAGGCAGACTGCGGGCGCGCGCCGCTAGGGCCCACATCGCTAATGTCAAGCGGCAGGATGGCACCCGTGCCACCTCTGAGAGGGCCAAACAGGCTGCGTTCCTTGAGTATTACTCCTCTCTATACGCCGAGGAGCCCACTTCTGCGGAGGCGCGGGAGGCCGTGCTCGCGAACTTTGAGGGATCCCCGCTGTCCCCGGCGTGTGCAGCCACGTTGGAGGACCCCCTGCGGGAGGAGGAAGTGACAGAGGCTATAGGGGACCTCCCCGTGGGGAAAACCCCGGGGCCGGATGGCCTGCCATTGGCCTTCTATCGCCTGTTCCTGTCCCAGCTCCGCCCTCATCTACTGCGCCTCTATGGATCCTTTTCTGACGCTATCGGCCCGTCCCCCGATATGGGCATGGCGGAAATAGCCTTAATCCCCAAACCTGGGAAGGACCCCGACTTGTGTGCTTCCTATCGCCCCATCGCCCTCCTTAACACCGATCTTAAGATTTACACTAAGATCCTGGCCAACCGGCTGGATCCACATATGCCGGGTCTGGTGAACCCGGACCAGGTGGGTTTTATACGAGACCGCCAGGGGGCCGATAATGTTCGCAGGTTGGCACACTTGGTGGGAAAGGTACACCATTGGAAAATCCCGGCCTGCCTCCTCTCGCTAGACGCGGAAAAGGCCTTCGACCGGGTCGACTGGACCTTCCTGAGGGCGGTCCTTGAGAAACAGGGTCTTGGCCCTACCATGATCTCCAGGTGCATGGCCCCTTACATTGGACCACAGGCTAGAATCCGGGTCAACGGCCAACTGACACCGCCGCTCTCGATCCACAGGGGTACGAGGCAGGGATGCCCGCTCTCGCCGCTCCTGTTCGCCCTGGCGGTCGAGCCGCTGGCGGAGTTGATTAGGCGTACCCCTGACATCCATGGCATCCCCCACGGGGGGCGTGCTAACAAAGTAGCGCTGTTTGCGGACGACCTGATCCTTACTCTCACGAACCCTCGAATCTCACTCCCAGCGGTACACGACGCCCTCACACTGTTCGAGCGGGCGTCTGGCCTTAAAATTAACCACACCAAATCTTGGGCGCTTAACCTCACCATCCCCGAGGAGGAGGTCTGCCTGCTGAGGGAGGTCACGCCCTACCGTTGGGCGGATGAACACATCAAATACCTGGGTCTGGACCTCACTCCTCGCCTCGACTCGTGGTCCTCGAAAAACTGGGCTGCTTGCCGAAAGGATGTCCTGGCGGACCTGCGGAAATGGAAACCCCTGATGATTTCCTGGTTAGGGCGGCTCAACGCGGTCAAGATGTCGATCCTCCCCCGCATTCTATATGTCTTCCAGTGCCTCCCCACCCCGATACCGATTCACTGCATCAAGACCCTCCAACGCGACCTCACGTCTTTCATATGGGGAGGCAAACGACCCCGGTTCTCACAGAAAGTCCTCATGGAGCCGAGGGACAGGGGCGGCCTAGCCTGCCCGAATCTTCTCCACTACTACTGGGCGGCGCATCTCCGGTTCGTGATAGAATGGGGTGCACGCGAAAGCGACAAGCACTGGTTCCACATGGACCGAGTGGTTACGGGGCGCACCATATGGGACCTGCCTTGGTTACCGCGGGTGGCGCGCTCCAGAAGTGCATACATGGCGGTCCCCACGAGGACGGTTCTTGAAGTATGGGACAGAGTGGCAGTGTCCAAAGGTCTGACCACGTTCCCCTCTCCGCATACCCCCATTGCCGGCAACCCGCACTTTCCCCCTGCTGCTCAGACCCGGGCGTTCGAGAGCTGGACTCAAGGAGACTGCAGGGTTGCAGGAGATCTTTTTCTTTGTGGGTCGCCTAAATCGTGGCTGGACTGCAAAGAGGAGTTCAACCTCCCCTCGACTGCTAGCTTGCAGTACGCGCAGCTGCGCCACTGGACCTCGGGAGATGACATGTATCAGGCCGCTTCCAGGGCGCACACTCCATTTGAAAAGTTGGCACGCTCCCTCGGGGGACTGAAACGACTCATCTCCCAAATCTACAACATCTTGCAGCATCCCACCACTCCGCCTGCGCATCCCTACCAAAGGCAGTGGCAGACGGCAACTGGCACTGAGATCACGCCATCTCAGTGGTCTAGGCTCTGGAACGACATCCCCAAATCTTACCGCAGCATCCCGCAGAGGGAAAATGCATACAAGATGTTAACACAATGGTACTACACCCCCCTGCGACTAAGCAAAATGTTCCCTGCCTCCTCACCACTGTGCTGGAGATGTGGCACTGCGACTGGCGATTTTATACACATCTGGTGGTCGTGCCCTGCCCTGGCTGTCTTTTGGAAGGAGGTCCTCAGTCACATTAAGGAGGTGTTGGGTCTTCCCCTCCCTGAGGAGGTTTGCACACTATTGCTGGGTATACGACCCCCCACACTTAAAGCACTCACGCGCAGCGACTGGATCCTCACCCTCCACATGCTAGGCGCTGCCAAACAACTCATTGCACTATACTGGAAGCGGACTGAGGCACCGCCGATAGCTTCCTGGTTCGTGCGCCTCTGGCAGGTCCTGACCATGGAGCTGCTCACGGCACGGATACAATCAAGGGGGGTGCGATTCAAGGCAGTGTGGGAACCCCTCGTGCGTCACCTGTGCTCCATAAGCTATGCCCGCCACATGCCTCCCAGGCTCCGCGCTTTGCAATTGTTCGAGGACGCCCTCATCCCTGCCGACCCAAGCAGACTAGGCTCATAGTCACTCCCCTCAATGCTGGTTTGCGTCTTATGCCTCTTGTGGTCGACCGCAGATACACCTCCCTGGCCCCTCTCCACCTCACCCCTGCTCTTCCTCTTCCGACTTTCTCTTTTTCCTTGCCTTGCCACTCTGGCTTTCGCCCCCCTTTTGGGGCAGTTTGGCCCCTGTTGGGCCTTTGTTAATGTGACACCGCTGCTCTCCTTCCCATACGCGCCCGCCATTCTGCCCTCTTGGTGGGGGACTGGCCCCAGCATACGGAAGATCCCTGCCGGGGTGGATGAACTGAACAGAACTCCCGCCGCTGCACACCGGTAAGGCCTGCGCCCTGGGGGCCCTCAGCACAGCCGCCCTCGCCCCCTGGCTCCCTCTTCGACGCGGCCCGCCCCTGCCGGACCTTGTGAGCTGCTGACTTGGCGACCCTGCTGCGCACCTACGGGGACTCCGGGGGCCTCCACCGTCACCCTCCCCTGCTCCTGGGACTCTTGCAGCTGGGGTGATCCCGGGGGCCTTCTTTGACACGGCCAACTGGGCACCAAGCCCGGCCCACCGTGGGACGCCTGCCGCCATCGCCCCCCAGACGCCTCTCCGGCCTACTAGCTACAACACCCCCCTGGCTGCACTACCTGCCCCCGCTCACGCGCCTGGCCTGGCGCCCGGGGGGAGGCCCGACCCTGCGTCCCGGGTGAGACTCCGGAGCACCCCTGCTCCCACCCGTGGGGCTCCCTGCACCAGCGGAACCAGCCTGTCGCCGGCGGAGTCGCGCCGGAGCTGTTGAAGCCGGGCCGCCACGAGCGGAGCACACGGCGGCGGCCTGGACGCCGAGCCTACGCGAGCCCCCGGCTTCGGCGGGAAGAACAGGCCCAGACCCGAGGACTTGCCAGCGGACCCTGCCCACGAGCCCTTGCTCCATCGCCCGTCGCTGGACCCACCCGGTGAGCTGCAGCGCGCTGACCTCCTTCCCCCCCCCCCCCTGCTGCCTTCCCGGGGGGTCCGGCGGTTGCGGGGCTTGGCGGTTGGCCTACCCGCCATTTTCCCCCCTCGGCTGAGGGCTGATCCCGCTGATCCCGCTGACGGACGATCCTTGCTGGAGTGCCCCCGGCTGCCCTGGACTCACTGGCGGTGTACAAGCGGACCCTGAGCCTTGGTGAGCCCCGTATCTTCTGGGCAAATCTTCTGACCGCCTCCCTGCTAAGGCCCCGCCAAGCCTGGTGGGCCGCAGACTGGGCACACCTGCCGCGACCACGCGGGGACCCCGGGAGCCTTTGCCTTCTGCTTTTCCCGGCGCTGGGCCTCCCGCAGCTAGGGAGCTGTGACGCCTGGGGGGCCTTCCTGGATACTCCTCGACTGCTGTGGAGGGGCTGGCTGGACGCTGCTCTGAGAACAGGCCCTGACCTTGGTGGGACGAGGGGACTGAGCCTGGCCGGGACTCTTCGGGAGGCCCCCGCCTGTGGGCCCCAGACGCGATCTGCCGTGGGACACCTGTAGTCATCACGCACCTAACGCCTATCCTGCCTCATTGCTACCTTGCCTCCCCGGTCGCTGCTCCCGCTCCGGCGGCCCCACCACATTCTGGACTCCTTCAACTTGAGTGCGCCCCACGCCTTGTTAGAGGACGGACCTGGCTACAGACAGCGTGGGCAGCGGCACGCATTGCCATCTCCTGCACCGTGACCTTGGGCCCTAGATCGTGGGACCCGGGCAGCTACGCCGCAGGGCACCAGTGCATCCTCCCTCGAAGCAACCCCCACCTCGACCCGGCGACTGTGTGTGGAAGCCGATCCTGTCCCCCACTGCCCCGTGCCGCCTTGAGTGGACCATGACTCGCGGCAAGGGGACCAAGCTGGAACCCCCGCCCACGACGACCAGAGGGGCATCAGTAGCTTCTATGTGGGGCAAGGCGGGCTCCCCGCCGTCTTCCGGTGGCCCCTCATCGGCGTCAGGGGGAAAACCCCCGCCGCCGTCCGACTCTCCACCGGTGACGCAGGCCTTCATGACCTCCTTCATGGCCGATCTGAAGACGGAGATTGGATCCCTCAGAACGGAGGTCCACACCTGCGTCAAAGAAATGCGCAGGGAAGTCACTGACCTTGGAGATCGAGTCGACGGCCTGGAGAAAACGGTCGACTCCCGCACCGAAGATCTGGAGCAGATCTGGCAGAGAGTGGCGACCCTTGAGGAACAACACATCCAGCTTCAGATTAAGCAGGAGGACCTGGAAAACAGGGGAAGACGCAACAACCTCCGCATACGGGGCGTGCCACTTGGAGAAGAGGGGACTAATACCATGGCCTATGTGGCCCTGCTCTTGCAAGCGGTGTGGGGCGAGGAGGACGCCCCCCCGCCGCGCCTCGACCGTGCACACCGGGTCTTTGGAGCGGGAGGAAAAGCGGGCCTCTTGCCTGACATCGTCACTAGACTCCACTACTTTACTGAGAAGGAGGCCATTCTGAAGGTAGCTAGGGACAATCCGGACCTGCGGTACGAAGGCCACAAAATCCAGATCTACCAAGACTTGGCCCCCACAACACTCCACAGGAGAAAGGTCTTTCGCCCGATCACCGAGAGGCTCCGGACCCTCAACGTCCCCTACCAGTGGGGCCACCCTTTTGCTCTCATCTTCAAGTGGGAGGGCAAGCGTAGGGCTCTCCGGTCCTACCGAGAAGCGGCGCACCTGCTAAGCATGCCGGAGTCCCCGGACCACAGCCCGACTCGCCCCCCCCGCTCGGAGAGGGGCCCCCCGCGCCCAGATTGGTCCACTGTGCGCCCCCGACGAAGGTCCCCTCCAGTGGACGCGCTCTCTACTTCTCAGTCCAAACAGGACATTATCGCACACATCCGCTCCCTTGAGGGCGACCGCGAGGGGCAGGCCTCCCAGCTCCTCGCTCCTGGCTCGGAGGGTGGGGATCGCCCCTCAACGCCGGATGGCTGCTGATCGCTGCTGTTGTATCACATGCTACCCTGGGCGTTCGCTTGCCAGCTGGGCGCTTGGTCTTGCCCTCTTTCATCACGGTGGCCTGATCCCACTGCTCTAGAAATGGACAACACTCTTCGCTTCTTCCAGGCCGAGCACCGCATCGCCGAGCTCCAGCGCCCTGTGGGTGCCTGACCGGGCCGAATGGACCCCACAGCCCGGCACACCCCCCGAACTACCTTGAAGCAGCGGGGTAGACGGGCTCTGAGACGACTTGTTTGAACACTACTTTCCCAGATCTCCGCTCCCTCCCTTTGTCCCGTAGGAAGTGACATTCCTGAGTTCATCCTAACCCTCGGGTAGAGGATGTCCGGTACCTGGGACACTGTACATTGGGCCCATTGGCCTGTTTTGGTTCTCTTCCCCCTCTGCGCCTTTTCTTCTTTCTTTCTCTCCTCTCTTCCTACTTCCCCCTTACACATCCCCCTCTTCCTGTTCCTTCCCCGCGCTTGCGGAGGGGTGGCATGGTGGGTCCTGCGGGAGTTGCCGCGCTGGCGACGAGTTGACGCTTCTGCTGTCCCGCTCGCGGGGAGGTCTGCTAGGCCGGGATCTGTGCGACTCCAAACCCCCTTAGCGCTATGACAGCAAACATCCCTGCACCCTTGAAGGTCCTTTCCCTTAACGTCAAGGGGCTCAACTCTCCCAACAAGCGAAGGCAGGTATGGCGCTATCTCCTGCACCACTCCTCCGACATTGTTCTCCTCCAGGAGACACACCTCCTCAGGGGAGACATCAAACGCATGACGCACCCTAGATACCCCACACAGTTCTGGGCATCCTCTGACACCAAGACGGCGGGGGTGGCAATCCTCTGTAGGGCTGGCATTAGGCGGGGACCCGTGAAACCCTTTAAAAGCACTGACGGGCGCTTCCTCCGAACCACGGTACAGATAGGCTGTGCACAGTTCACTCTAGGGTGTGTGTATGCACCCAACCAGTCGCAGGACAAGTACCTCCAGACATTATTGCGGGAACACTTCCCAATGGGCGACGCTAATACAATCCTGGGCGGTGACTTCAATCTTGTTTGGGACCCCGAGCTGGACCGCGCGGGCGCCCCCTTTAACGGCGCGGGAGCGATGTCTTCTACCCTCAAGACGCAGCTTACGGACCTGGGTCTCGTGGACATATGGCGCTACCATAACCCGGGGTCCCGAGATTACTCCTTCTACTCGCATTCCCACCGGACGTACTCCCGTATCGACTATCTGTTTACCTCTCTTGAACTGACCCGAGACTCCTTAGCTGCTGCTATATCCGACATCTCCCTGTCGGACCACGCCCACGTGGAGCTGTTACTGCAGGACCCCCAGGCTCGTGCCGCTCGTGAACGCAGGTGGGTGCTCCCGCCGGGAGTCCTTCGAGACCCGGATGACGTTGCCAGCATCCGTGACGCCATAGACTCGTATTTCACCGTTAACGACACCCCTGACATGCCCTTTCACACGGTGTGGGACGCCTTCAAGGCCACCATTCGGGGCCACATCACTTCCTTGGCGGCGGCACGGAGGAAAGAGGTGTTCAAGTTGGAAACTGACCTGGCCAGCGAGATCAAGCTGGCGGAGGCCCAGGATCGGGACGCCCCCACTCGGGCGACAAAGAGAGCCCTTGCCAATCTCAGGGGACAACTTCGCGCCCTGCGCACTAACAAGGCGGAATTCTCCCTGCTGGCGCTCAAGCAACGGTATTATGAGGGAGGGGACAAAGTGGGTCGCCTACTGGCAGGCAGACTGCGGGCGCGCGCCGCTAGGGCCCACATCGCTAATGTCAAGCGGCAGGATGGCACCCGTGCCACCTCTGAGAGGGCCAAACAGGCTGCGTTCCTGGAGTATTACTCCTCTCTATACGCCGAGGAGCCCACTTCTGCGGAGGCGCGGGAGGCCGTGCTCGCGAACTTTGAGGGATCCCCGCTGTCCCCGGCGTGTGCAGCCACGTTGGAGGACCCCCTGCGGGAGGAGGAAGTGACAGAGGCTATAGGGGACCTCCCCGTGGGGAAAACCCCGGGGCCGGATGGCCTGCCATTGGCCTTCTATCGCCTGTTCCTGTCCCAGCTCCGCCCTCATCTACTGCGCCTCTATGGATCCTTTTCTGACGCTATCGGCCCGTCCCCCGATATGGGCATGGCGGAAATAGCCTTAATCCCCAAACCTGGGAAGGACCCCGACTTGTGTGCTTCCTATCGCCCCATCGCCCTCCTTAACACCGATCTTAAGATTTACACTAAGATCCTGGCCAACCGGCTGGATCCACATATGCCGGGTCTGGTGAACCCGGACCAGGTGGGTTTTATACGAGACCGCCAGGGGGCCGATAATGTTCGCAGGTTGGCACACTTGGTGGGAAAGGTACACCATTGGAAAATCCCGGCCTGCCTCCTCTCGCTAGACGCGGAAAAGGCCTTCGACCGGGTCGACTGGACCTTCCTGAGGGCGGTCCTTGAGAAACTGGGTCTTGGCCCTACCATGATCTCCAGGTGCATGGCCCCTTACATTGGACCACAGGCTAGAATCCGGGTCAACGGCCAACTGACACCGCCGCTCTCGATCCACAGGGGTACGAGGCAGGGATGCCCGCTCTCGCCGCTCCTGTTCGCCCTGGCGGTCGAGCCGCTGGCGGAGTTGATTAGGCGTACCCCTGACATCCATGGCATCCCCCACGGGGGGCGTGCTAACAAAGTAGCGCTGTTTGCGGACGACCTGATCCTTACTCTCACGAACCCTCGAATCTCACTCCCAGCGGTACACGACGCCCTCACACTGTTCGAGCGGGCGTCTGGCCTTAAAATTAACCACACCAAATCTTGGGCGCTTAACCTCACCATCCCCGAGGAGGAGGTCTGCCTGCTGAGGGAGGTCACGCCCTACCGTTGGGCGGATGAACACATCAAATACCTGGGTCTGGACCTCACTCCTCGCCTCGACTCGTGGTCCTCGAAAAACTGGGCTGCTTGCCGAAAGGATGTCCTGGCGGACCTGCGGAAATGGAAACCCCTGATGATTTCCTGGTTAGGGCGGCTCAACGCGGTCAAGATGTCGATCCTCCCCCGCATTCTATATGTCTTCCAGTGCCTCCCCACCCCGATACCGATTCACTGCATCAAGACCCTCCAACGCGACCTCACGTCTTTCATATGGGGAGGCAAACGACCCCGGTTCTCACAGAAAGTCCTCATGGAGCCGAGGGACAGGGGCGGCCTAGCCTGCCCGAATCTTCTCCACTACTACTGGGCGGCGCATCTCCGGTTCGTGATAGAATGGGGTGCACGCGAAAGCGACAAGCACTGGTTCCACATGGACCGAGTGGTTACGGGGCGCACCATATGGGACCTGCCTTGGTTACCGCGGGTGGCGCGCTCCAGAAGTGCATACATGGCGGTCCCCACGAGGACGGTTCTTGAAGTATGGGACAGAGTGGCAGTGTCCAAAGGTCTGACCACGTTCCCCTCTCCGCATACCCCCATTGCCGGCAACCCGCACTTTCCCCCTGCTGCTCAGACCCGGGCGTTCGAGAGCTGGACTCAAGGAGACTGCAGGGTTGCAGGAGATCTTTTTCTTTGTGGGTCGCCTAAATCGTGGCTGGACTGCAAAGAGGAGTTCAACCTCCCCTCGACTGCTAGCTTGCAGTACGCGCAGCTGCGCCACTGGACCTCGGGAGATGACATGTATCAGGCCGCTTCCAGGGCGCACACTCCATTTGAAAAGTTGGCACGCTCCCTCGGGGGACTGAAACGACTCATCTCCCAAATCTACAACATCTTGCAGCATCCCACCACTCCGCCTGCGCATCCCTACCAAAGGCAGTGGCAGACGGCAACTGGCACTGAGATCACGCCATCTCAGTGGTCTAGGCTCTGGAACGACATCCCCAAATCTTACCGCAGCATCCCGCAGAGGGAAAATGCATACAAGATGTTAACACAATGGTACTACACCCCCCTGCGACTAAGCAAAATGTTCCCTGCCTCCTCACCACTGTGCTGGAGATGTGGCACTGCGACTGGCGATTTTATACACATCTGGTGGTCGTGCCCTGCCCTGGCTGTCTTTTGGAAGGAGGTCCTCAGTCACATTAAGGAGGTGTTGGGTCTTCCCCTCCCTGAGGAGGTTTGCACACTATTGCTGGGTATACGACCCCCCACACTTAAAGCACTCACGCGCAGCGACTGGATCCTCACCCTCCACATGCTAGGCGCTGCCAAACAACTCATTGCACTATACTGGAAGCGGACTGAGGCACCGCCGATAGCTTCCTGGTTCGTGCGCCTCTGGCAGGTCCTGACCATGGAGCTGCTCACGGCACGGATACAATCAAGGGGGGTGCGATTCAAGGCAGTGTGGGAACCCCTCGTGCGTCACCTGTGCTCCATAAGCTATGCCCGCCACATGCCTCCCAGGCTCCGCGCTTTGCAATTGTTCGAGGACGCCCTCATCCCTGCCGACCCAAGCAGACTAGGCTCATAGTCACTCCCCTCAATGCTGGTTTGCGTCTTATGCCTCTTGTGGTCGACCGCAGATACACCTCCCTGGCCCCTCTCCACCTCACCCCTGCTCTTCCTCTTCCGACTTTCTCTTTTTCCTTGCCTTGCCACTCTGGCTTTCGCCCCCCTTTTGGGGCAGTTTGGCCCCTGTTGGGCCTTTGTTAATGTGACACCGCTGCTCTCCTTCCCATACGCGCCTCCCCCGTACTATGGCACATTGCCAGCACATGGCCACCTCTTGCTTTCTACTCCCTTAGGCCACGCGGCCGGCCCCCTGGGGGTTGTAGGCAGGGCGCTGTGTTTAAGGATTCCACCCCACCTGGTTACCTACTCCTATTATTGATTTCTATCTGCGCGGCCGGCCCCGATGAGGGGTTGTAGGCTTATCGCTGTGTTCACAATAAAAACAGATTTGAACAAGCTGTTGTTGATGTGATATGCTAGGGCCTGTCTCTTGGCTTACCGGATTTATTGGTGGTTGCACTTTTGGGTGTATTGTTTTTCCTGGCTTGCCCTTCTCCGTTCTAGATGTTAGAAGTGCCATTTGGTCATTCTGAGTTCCTCTGTGAACCAACTGTCTTGTGTTCAAGTTCTTTCTACTTGGATTCCTTTCCAAGGAGCTCAGAGTGTCAGCGCAGGCAGGGATTCAGATGTTAAAGTTGTTGATGTCTCTTTGGCTAAGTGGTCTGTGTGCTCTGGTTAGTTTAAGGGGAGCTGAAGCCTACTCTACCTCTGATATGTTGTTCCATAGTTGGCGGTCATGGCATGTCGTGACTGATATTTTGTGGTGAGGGAATGTCAATCAAGAAACTTACGATGATTTACTCAGTCCATGTGACACGGTGTTGACTGTGATGTTGTTGAATTATGTAACAACGGGGTTCAGGTGTTTCTGTTGTTGGGTGTGGTCCAGGCTTGGACAGGCACAGATAGGCTTGCCTTTGAAGAGCCTTTGGCATGCCAACAGTGCTTCCACTGGGCGTCCATGTTGCTACCACCTTTAAATAGGTTCTCTGAGGGGGCTGGAGTGCAGAGTGTGGTGGGTGGGGCTGAGAGAGAGCAGAAAAGGTGAGAGGAGCAGGTAAGGCATGTTGGGCAGGGAGGGAGGGGGTGTAGAGGAAGGAAGCAGTTAAGACAGTCCAAAAATGGGGCTGAAAGGCAAAGAAAAAAGATTGAAAAAGCAAGGAAAGCACAAAACGAGATAAAGGCAAAAAAGGAACAAGCAAGGCAAACTAAACAAAAAACAGGGTCACAACAGTGATTATGGAACAAGAGAAAGCAGTGGTGAGAAGGGCACAAAAACACAAGATAAGCCAGGAAGCGTAAGAAAGAGCAAGAAAGTGAGAGGAAGAAGTGAGGAGGGAGCCTCAAGGCACTGGAGCAAGGTCCGAAATGGCCTTGACCGGTCGAAGGACAGGTAAAAGGTAAGTTCTCGGGGGCTAGATCCACCACAGCTTAATGGATGGTACGCGCTGCACCTTGGGAGGGGGAGGAGTGCAGGGGGTAGTGGGCAGGGCTGGGAGGCGTGAGAGCCAGGAAAGCCTGAAAGAGGCATGAGGAACAGGTAAAGAGTGGTGGGTGGTGGGAGTATCAAAGGGTGGGGGCAGTGAAGATGGCTCAACAAGTCAGAAAAGCAAATAAAACATGTGTGAAAAGGCAAGGAAAACACTGGCACAAATTGAGAGAACGGCAAATACAATGGCACAGAAACCAGGCAAAGGCAAGAAAAAGGGGTAAAAATCAGGCGCTAAACATAAGAAAGACAAAGATATGGGCACAGAAACGAGAAAGAAATAAGGTGAAAACCAGTAAAGACACGGACATAAAACGAGAGAAAAGCAAAACAAGCACAAATGAAACAAACTAAAAAGAAAAAGGTCGGACAGAAGTGATGATAGAATGAGAGGAAACAATGGTAAGAAGGCACAAACAAGGATTTGCAAGGCAATAGGTCTCGCATTTACGAGACTTTGAGCTATTGGCATTGTGAATGTCAATAGCTTAAATTCTCGCAAATGTGAGACCTATTGAATTGTAAATATTGTTTGTTTCCAAGCGCCCCATGTCGCGCTTGCACTTAATAAAATCCACGTCCCTTTCTTTAGACGAGCGCTTCTAAAGAAAGGGGGGGGGGTGGCCTCAATTAACTTACATCACAGCATGGGTTGCTTCGAAGCAACCCACAAAAAAAATATTTGCAAAGCAAAAGGTGTTTATGCTATTGTCATTTACAATGGCAATAGCTCAAACTCTGCTAAATGCGAGACCAATGGCATTCCAAAGAAGCGTCCGCCATTGTCCCGGCTGCTTGATAAAAGCGCACATGGGACGCTGAATGTTGCTGCAAAGCACGTCGTGCCGACAGTAAGACAAAATTCACAAAAGAAACAGTGCTTACAGACTAAATAACACAGATGGTTTAAAAACAAAAGTAAAAGGTCCAGTCCTCATGGAAGGTTACAAATGAAGACAAGGCAGAACTAAGGAGGGACTAACAATCCGATTACCGAATCAGATGCCAGCTTTTATAAAGGACAAAGACACAAGCCAAGGAAAAATATGGGAAGAGAGTAGGCGGAGCTCGAAGTGCATACTCTAATACAGATTCCCTCTCAAAACTGCCCGGGCTCGACCTATAAACAAGATGTTCGTTTTTAGGTAATTAAGGAGAGATGATACAGGGAAACATACGTAAAAGAATATGCAAGACAGGCCAACAACATTTAAGCTGGTGGTGGAAAGGTTTGCTCTTATGTCCAAGGAAAAATGGGAAAACTATTTCTGATGGAGTTGTATAAAGAACTAATAGAGATTCAATCAACATAAGAAGAGCCTACAGTTAAAAACAAATACCAAGGAACTCAAGCAAGAGTACAAAAAAACACAAATGATGAATGAACACATGAGATGAGACAAACTGTGTTCTGAGTTTCATTTGTAGATTCACTGTGTAACAATATGAGGGTACATATTTCATTTGGTTATCAGGCTCCTAACCGTCTCCGTTGACAACATGCAGCTTAATAATATCACAGAGAAATCATTTCATGCAGGGCAGTGCTTAATTTGTGCCAGTGTTTGCTCATGTTTGGCACCGGCATTTAATTCTGAACATGGGCGCTTATTTATGATAGTCCACCACATAGTGGTGCTGTCTGTATCTTTTTTACGGGAGCACTTCAGTTTGAGACAAATACACAACTAAAAAGAATGATTCTAGCGCACCTAGGTCATGCTTAAAGCTTTGGGTGTCCTGAAATTGCCCAAAGTGATATCTGTAGGAGTGTGATGCTTATTAGGTAGTGTTTATACGTCAGTTAGTGATGGCAGCAGGTCCGGTTGGAACTGCAAGCTGAAGTGGCCTCCTGAACAATCACATAAGCCCTGGCACGTATTCACTTAGTAATAATCAAGAACTGTGCAATACCTTTATCTCTAGTCCTGTTCAACTGTCACTTTTTCCCTGCACCTCAGGAATGCATTTTTGGATAAGGCCTTATTTTGATTTCATTTTTTCTTTCTTAACTCAACCATAGCCTTCTCCAGACTGCACATGGGTATCTGCCCCAAGTATGGCAGCGTTCTTTTTAAACGCTTGTGAGTTGTGCATCAATTAAACAAAGCCTACAGTGTCCAGGCATGGTTTGGGCATAGCTGCGGATTGAGGCATGTCAGCAGGTACATAGGACATCGTGTCATGTTATGTTATGTTATAACGTTTTGTAGAGCGCACAGCTGCCCCAGCAAAGGGGCGTCCCGGCGCTAAGCAACAGAAAAGAAAGGCTGCAAAAAATGGAGGATCTACGGCGGAGGGAAAAGATGGGCCTTGATGGCCTAACGAAAAGCAAGGTAGTTGTTAACGCTGCGGATGGAAAGAGGGAGTGAATTCCAGAGTTTGGATGTCAGAACACGGAAGAAACGCCCACCAGCCCTCTCCCTCCTTACCCGGGGACAACGGCCAGATGGTGACCAATCCAGTGGGGCTGGCGAGTGGGAAGATAAGGTGACACCAGATTGGCCAAGACACCAGGGGAAGAGAGATAACGAATTTTAAAAGTGATGCAGAGGGCCTTGAACTCAACACGTCTAGCCACCGGCAACCAGTGTAGCCGAGGGATAGCATTAGTGGTGGAACAAGTTCTAGGCAGGCTGAGAAGAGATCTGGCCACGGCATTCTGGACCCTCTGCAATCTCAGAGCCTCAGATTTGTTGGCTCCCAGGTAGAACAAGCTGGCATAGTCCAGTCTCGATAGAACAGAGGCTTGGACAATAACCTGTCTAGTGGGCGTATCAAAAAAGCCTAACGGGTTGAGACCCTGGAGTATGCCAAAGCACATCCCTGACACTTTCTTGGTTTGGACTTGATAATTTAGGGCCGGATATACCCAGATTCCAAGGTTTTTCACCACCTGTTTAGGGGCCGGCGCACAACCAAGAGCAGCAGGCCACCATCGCTCACTCCACAGCTCAGGATTTTTTCCTACCAGCAAGACCTCAGACTTGCTGGCATTGAGCTGGAGACAGTTAGCAGTCATCCACTCAGCGACGGCGGCGAGGCCGCTTTGAAACTTTTGGGCATCCTGCAAAGAGTAGTCGGAGAGTGCCACAACCAGCTGTGTATTATCTGTGTAAGACACAACTGTAAGCCCTCTGCTTCTGGCCACTGCTGCCAGTGGTTGCACATAAAGATTGAAAAGAGTGGGGCTAAGAGCTAAGCCCTGTGGCACACCTCGTTTGATGGAATGGACCGAAGAGTTGAAGGGGGGGGGGGAGGGAGGGGCATTACCTGGAAGGTCCTATCTGAAAGAAAGGAGGTAAACCAATCCAGTGCCAGGGTCACGATTTCGACCTCTTCCAACCTTTGCAGCAGGATCGGGTGGGAAACTGTATCAAATGTGGCACTGAGGTCAAGAAGGATCCGTGCCGAAGTTTTCCCCACATCCAGTGCGGCCCTCAGATGTTCTGTCACAGCTAAGAGAGCAGACTCTGTGACCAGGCCGGATGCCATTCTGAGGTGTCACGACTTGAGGGAAGGTTTTATAGATGTTTTCTACCTTGTTGTCGAAAAGGTGGCGGGAGCCTCACAGTGCTCATCTGATGTGATCAAGGTTGTTGCAGATACACCTGCTGATTTCAGATCTTTGAGTATAGAAATAATACTCTTGGTGGGGTTCCTGCTAGTCCTAATCTTGTCAGAAAAGTAGGCTGCCCGTTCGGACTGAATAGCCATATGGTATTTTTTAATAGCTGCCTGATAGCACCCCTTCCGGAACGGATCATAGTCCTGCCTCCAAGCCCGCTCCAGCCTCTTACATGCTTTATGCATGGTGGCAAGTCTGTCATTATACCAGGACTGGATTTAGTGTTAAGACTTTTAGACCATTTTGCAGGAATAAGTGCATCCAGTGGTCGGAGTAGCCAATCCGACAAAGTGTTATATGCAGTGTCTGGATCCTCTGACAGACTGGGCGTGCTCCTCATAAGGATGGCAAGGAGGTGATCGATGTCTAATTTATGCCAGGGGCGTCTGACAAGAACGGATAACCTGCAGATGAAAGGCAGCCAGGTGGTGCGCACCGCATGAATATTGCTCCCTAGAAATGTCTACCATTCGTTTTATTGATTTAATTGTCAACTTACCTGCATTCATCCATATTCCAGTGTTTACTACCCCCCACCCTGCCCCACGTCACCGCCCGGTAGGACTCCCACCAGGAGCCGCTACTGGTGTTTACAATGTAATCACACCGCAATGTTGCAGCAGGGTGGTACACTACAGTGGCCTCTTGCTTCAATCCCAGTTGCAGTTGTGTGGTGGCTTTACTTAACTTTATGAACGTTCAGACTTGACAGAAGGGATTTTTTTGTATCATTATTATTATTATTATTATTAATAAGGAAGAGCAGCCTTGCAGCGAACTGGTATAAGCAGCTGCAGGCTCAGGTTTAAGAAGCTTGTTTAATGGGCAGCTTGGCGCCTGTGCAGATTTCTGCGAGGGGTGGCCCGTGAAGCGGGCGTCATGCTAAATAAAAAAGAAAAACCACAATCATACAAACGGGTGCTGTGCTAAAATATTTAGCGCAGCGTCCGTGCTGTTACTACAAAAGTGGGCATCGCTGAGTTGCCCTCTTGTGTCTCCCTTGGAAGAAGAGCTCCCCGTTTACTACGAGTTAAACAAGCCGGTGGTCACAACTGCGCATGAGAGACTCTCCTGCAGTAAGAGAAACTCATTAAAGAAAATAGTGCTTACTGACTAAAGAAGAAGTACAGTGTAACAACCGAAGTAAAAGGGACAGTCCTCATGGGAGATTACAAATGAAGACATGGTGGTATTAAGGAGGGACTAACATGTCTAATAACGAATCAGAAGCCAGCATTTACGAAGGACAATGACACAAGCCAATGACAAATATGGGCGGAGAGTGGGCGGGGTTTCAAGTGCACACTCCAATACAGCATGGCTCACAGAGCAGCACCTGCGCTGCCCAGGCTTCCCCTAAAACACGTAAACGAGAAGGAGAGAGAGAGAGAGGTGCAGGGTTAGGGCTACCATGTGTGCACAGTAAATGTATGACATTTCAATTAGCTTTTACCAAATAACCAAAAAATACTAATCCACTTACCTCTAACCTTGTGTTCAGGCGTAAAGTGCTACTTTCCTTCTTACCCTTAACCTTGGGATCTAGAGTAGCGTGCTACTCCCGGCCTAACCTGCCAATGCCTAGGCAAGGGTAGTGGGCGCTATATGAATACAATTTACTATTTTAGCTTACATGGTTTGTGTAACTGTGTGGCATAAGCGACCCAGGTGCGCCTTACCTTCCCGTGCTGCCCTGCTCGCTCATAACAGATCACTGTTTCTTCCCACATTTCCAGCTTCTCAAAAATCTGCAGTGCAGAATTCGTGCATCCCAGATCAAAGAGGAAAAAAGCCAGTTGGCGCTAGGAAGATTAATAAAATTGGGTATGAACATTGCGTTATCACTTTAAAAAAAAAAAAAAATGTTATTCATCGTTTTCAATTACATAAAACAATACCAAATTCAGTGACAATTGTGCAATTTGCAGTCGTAGCGACAATAAAAAAAAGCAAGGCACATAATTATTCTGCTGTTGTAGTGAGGAAACATAGTACACATTCAGTCTGAATCAATATCTATGGATAATGCCCAGTTGGCAGTCGTGACAGGCATGCCAATGCGAAGAAGCGGTTTACTGTGCCCTCGGTGGATCTAGAGAGGAGAGAACCAACATGGTATAGAATGTGGATAAATCATAACAGCATTTGCAGGGTTGACATGATATAGGGGCATAGGCTCTGGGGGGAGGGTGGGAGTTGCAGGTAACTGTGGAGGGACTGACAGATATTTCGTGGGCGAGATGTAGGGTGACCAACTGGCATTGGTGCAATTTCAGGACGGTGAGTGTAAAAATTCAGGACAAAGGGTCAAAATTCAGGACACAAATTCAAGACAGGAGGTCAAAATTCAGGACAAAACTTTAGGACAATAGGTATGTTTTACAGACACATCAGAGGTCGCGCAGTAGTATATAAGTAAGCCCAGCCATTTCCAAACATATTCAACCATTTGCAAACCTATCCATCATGTATCCTTCCATCTATCATTTCACTCATCCATCCCTTCATCCATCCCCTCATCCATCCTTTCACTCATCCTCCATTATCCATCCATCCATCCACCCTTTCACCCTATCCATCTGTACACTTATCCATCCACTCTTCATCCCATCCATCTGTTCACTCATCCATTCAGCCATTTACCCTTTCACCAATCCAGCCATCCTTTCACTTACTAATCCTTCCACCCATCCACTCTTTTAGTCATCCATCCATCCTCCCTTTCTCTCTCCATCGACCCTTTCAATTAGCCATCCTTCCTTCATCCATCCATCCACCCACCCATCCATCCATCTACTCATCCACTCATGAATCCATCCATTGACCCTATCACTCATCCATCTATCATTTCACTCCTTCACACATCTATTCATCCTTTTGTCCATCTACCCTCCCTTTCACTCACTCATCCATCCTTACATCCACCCTTTCACTCATATGTCCATTCATTCACCCTTGCACTTATCAATCCATCAATCCATCCATCATTTCACTAATCCACCTACCCCCCATCATCCACCCACCCACCATCCACCCACCCACTCATCCATCCTTTCACCCACCCACCATCCAATCCACTGATCCATCCTTTCACCCACCCACCATTCACCCACCCACTCATCCATCCATCCTTTCACCCACCCACCCACTCATCATCCATCCTTCCACCCACCCACTCTCCATCCATCCATCCTTTCACCCACCCACCATCCATCCATCCATCCGTCCTTCCCCTCATCATCCATCCATCCATCCTTCCCCTCATCATCCATCCATCCTTTTCCCTCATCATCCATCCATCCATCCATCCTTCTACCCACCCACTCATCATCCATCCATCCATCCTTCCCCTCATCATCCATCCATCCATCCCCTCATCATCCATCCATCCTTTCACCCACCCCCTCATCATCCATCCATTCCCTCATCATCGATCCATCCATCCTTTCACCCACCCCCTCATCATCCATCCATCCACCCTTCCCCTCATCATCCATCCTTTCACCCACCCCCTCATCATCCATCCATCCATCCATCCTTCCCCTCATCATCCATCCATCCATCCTTCCCCTCATCATCCATCCTTCCCCTCATCATCCATCCATCCTTTCACCCACCCATTCATCCATCCTTCCCCTCCATCCATCCCCTCATCCATCCATCCATCCCCTCATCCATCCATCCTTCCCCTCATCCAGCCTTCCTTCCCCTCATCCATCCATCCCCTCATCCATCCATCCTTCCCCTCATCCATCCATCCATCCTTCCCCTCATCCATCCATCCATCCTTCCCCTCATCCATCCATCCATCCTTCCCCTCATCCATCCTTCCTTCCTTTCATCCATCATCCATCCTTCCCCTCACCCATCCATCCATCCCATCCATTTATCCATCCCATCATCCATCCATCCTTCCCCTCCATCCATCCATCCTTCTCCTCATCCATCCCCTCACCCATCCATTGATCCTTCCCCTCATCCATCCATCCTTCCCCTCCATCCATCCATCATCCTTCCCCTCCCCCTCATCCATCCTTCCTTTCATCCATCATCCATCCTTCCCCTCACCCATCCATCCATCCCATCCATTTATCCTTCCCATCATCCATCCATCCTTCCCCTCCATCCATCCATCCATCCATCCATCCTTCTCCTCATCCATCATCCTTCCCCTCACCCATCCATTGATCCTTCCCCTCATCCATCCATCCTTCCCCTCCATCCATCCATCATCCTTCCCCTCATCCATCTTTCCCCTCATCCAGCTACCCTTCCACCCATACATCCAGCTATTTACATTTTCTCTCCATCCTTCCCCTCACTCATCAATCAATCCATCCTCTCTCATTATCCATTTATTCAATCTTTCATTCATCCATTCACCCTTTCATTAATTCATCCAGCCATTCACCCATCCCTTCACCTACTTACTCACCCACCTTTCCATATTAATTTTGAGCTGAGCCCTTTTGAGAAGAGGCCCATCAAGAACTTCACCCTCGCTGCAGGGGCTGTTCCAGGACTGGGACAGAAGCCACCCAGGGCGGAGAAAGGATCCACCACAGGGGGGACAAGAGCCATCACAGGCGGGGGTGGACTGGAGCCACAACATGGGGGAACAGGAGCCATCACTGAGGGGAGGGCAGGAGCCATCACAGGAGAGGGAACAGGATCCACCAGGGTGGGCACAGGGGTGGGCATGCAGTATTCTAGTATCATCTTGGGCTCCTCGCCCCCTCCTGCACAAGACAACGAGAAGACAGGCTCTCTGTCCAAAATGCCATCCCCCACTGTGATGTACAGTACTTACAGGAGATACTCCAAGAGAACTGATTGAACTGATTGTCTTCCATACTTTGTTGATCAGTGTGGGTGCGATTGTGCCATTTCTTTATTGTATTACATTATAGACTGCATGTTTGAAGAACCGAGGTTTGCTTACAATTTAGTGACAGTAATTAAGCTCGGTGAAGAGAAGCACATGCTGCCTCGGTGTAATCAGGGGTGTAATCTGGCCGAGTCTAGGATGTTTGGGGCCCTGGGTAGAAATGGAATGTGTGAGCTCCCCTAAATAGTAGAGACATGATGCATTCAGGCCTGTTTGCATGTGAATAGATGTCGCTGCTCCTGAACCTGCAGCCCCTCCCTCTCAGTCACCTTCGAGCACCTCTTAACAGGTCATCAAGGGCTGGAGGTGTGAAGGGTGCCATCCCGCTGTGCCTCTCCAATGCTGCTGAGTGTCTGAGGAGCTTTGGTGCAGCATCGGAGTGAAGAAGGGAGGTGGGTGCAAGCTGTGCCGGCTTTAGGGTGGGGCAACCGGTGCCCTGTTAAAATGACGGACAAATGGCGTCCGTTAAAGAATCCTTCACGGACAACGGACAGACGGCCGAAATTACGGACTGTCCGTGAAATTTACGGACGGTTGGTCACCCTAGCGAGATGTGGGAGGTTGCATCATGGGCATAAAGTTCACTGATTGCGTTGCTGGAAATAAAGCTTTTAAGCAGTGGGGCGACGGCTGCTCCCCCAGCACAATGCAATCTCCTGCTTCCTGTGATAGTGTGGCAAAGTGTCGGGATCCCTTTGGGATATCATGTACATATCCCAGTAACGCTAGAAGGCGAATCGGAGTAATCAATTCCTCCAGCATCAGGGAAAGTCGTGCAAAGATGTCGGACTAGTAACAGTGGACATGCAGGCACGTCCACAATAGCTGTAAAAAGTCAGCGTTCTCAGCATTACATCTGGGCCATGTGGAGGGGCCAATCCTGGCCATGAGGCTGTGAGTCTTATAGGCACGGCGGAGGAACTCAAAGTGCAACGATTCATGTTTATGATTAGCGCAGGGCTCGAGTCGGGGTACCACGCGGGTGGACGGCGTCCCCCCACTTATTTTGCCTGGTTTTTACCGGGGACGCTGTCCAACCCTGCCTCACTGTTTTTTCCTGGAAGATGAGCTGGATGCCAGAGGCTCCGGAGCTCTTCCGGGACAACCAGTGAGATGGAGAGACACCAACAAATGCACCATGCCACAATTGGTGAGATCGCGACCTGTAATTATACAAGCGTTCTAAGGCTGCGCGTGCTAATTGTGGTTTAAAAGCCTCGGCAATTTTGAACCCATAGGATAGAGCCGAGAGGTGCCTCTCGCTGGTGAAATGCGTGAAGCTAATAAGTCACAAAGAGCAGCCGGGTTGGCTCAGTGTGACAGAAGGTCAAAGTGAAGGACCCCCTGTAATGAGAGGGGGACTACCTTTCGTGACGTCACTTCCTGTCATGATGTCACTTCCTGTGCCCACCTAACTTGGAGCGACCCCCACTTCTTTTTTTAGGACTTGTGCCCTGGATTAGGGTAGACTAGTTTGGTTTGGAGACAGCAATAATACCAGACGTCAGCCGGCAGTGGGTGTTGTAGGTCCTCTCTCCACGCCTCGAACAGGCAGTCGTCTGCGGTAGGTAACATGTGCACACAGCCGTGATACAATCTAGAGACCAAGTGCTCACCTGTGTCATAGTCTATACCATGGGTACTCACGAACATTTATCCAGTGGGCACAAAGTATGGTCTGTGGTGTGTCCGCGGGCCGCACTGGTGCCAGCAGGGTGGTGGTAGGGAGGCTTGGTGGGTCAGGGATTGTGTAAGGAGGTCAGTTTATTTTTTAAATAAACAGGAAAACATTTATTTGCAGGTCAATAAATGCTTGCCTGATTAATTTTTTTCTGAATATTAATGTCCAGCAATTTAACAGTAGCTCGTGCTGCTGTTTACCAGAGGGGCCACATGTAAAGGTCAAGAGGGCCGCAAGTGGCCCCTTGACCGTAGTTTGAGTATCACTGGTCTATACAAAGGGAGAAGAGGGTAAAGTTGTCAGGGGCCATAGTGTAAGAAGATACCTAGCCATGAAGAGCATTCTGTAAAAGATACAAAATGAACCTGTTAAGTTGCGTTGCAATGGTGAAACATGCATTCTCCACTCAAGCGATAGCATACCCTCCCAGAAATAGAACTCCTATAGTGTGCAGCGCATAGCGATACAGAGTATGGTTCCCAATGGCTTCAGTCATTGGGGGAAGCCAACGGTTGTCCGCAAGTGGCAAGGCAGGGGAGTATAAACGCCCCTTACCCAGAAGACACATTAAACTGAACCATGCCCAACAAGTGGTGGAGAGTGGCTGGATGTCAGTGGGATCCAATGGCAGCCCCATGGGGAGGATGGCGTTCAGTGGTGCATCTTCCATTGAATCCCAGTCAACACGGACGTACGGAAGGCAAGCGTCACTGTGGTGCCAATAATACGCGTATTGACACTGGATGACCAGATAATATAGGTGAAAATGTGGCACTCCGAAGCAGCCTTTTGCAAAAGGGAGGACCAGTGCTCGCCACCCAACTCACGGTTTGAGACCCACCCATACTAATTGAAACAAGAGACCTTGTAATGTGGTGAAGAAAGCACTGGTAACAGAGATGGAAATGTTAAGAAATAAATAAAGAAATCGAGGAAGGACGCACATTTTGATGATGGCCACTGGCCAGCTAGGGACAGAGGCAGGTTATTCAGTTCTCAATTTGTGTGGTTAATTTGCTCACAGCTAGGCCATAGTTCAGTCGAGACCTGCTCCCTATCACGATGGATATGAATACCAAGACATTTTACAGTATCTTCACACCACTGCAACAGGAGATCACTCTGAAACTGGTGTGTGGCCGCTGTCAACGGGAAGAGCTCAGAAGCTCAGATTTGCTCCAGTTGATCAGCAGGCCCGGAAAACAACCAAATCTCTGGATCTCTCAAACAACAGGGTGCAAATTCGCAGATGGGTGTCTAAGAAAGATTAATATGTCGTCTGTGCCAAGTGATCAGAGAAACTGGCCTGTGCTGAACTGTAGCCCTCTTCAAAGAGGTTTCTCCTGGATATGCCGCACTAATGGGTCCATAGCAATGATAAATAGGAGTGGAGAGAGTGAGCACATCTACCTGGTGAACCTCGCAGGTGTAATTGTAGACATCAAAGAACCGTTGACACGTATATGAGCTGTAGGGTGGGTGTATAAAAGCTTGATCAGGGATGAGAATCCGCATGGCAGACCACGTTTCTGAGATATTCTGTTCACAATAGAGAACAAGGTACGCAAATTTATGAACGTGGAACAATGCAGAATGAAGCCGGGCTGCAGAGGGCAAATGATGGTTTCAAGCAAGAGGGCCAGTCTAGTGGCAAGAATTTTAGCAAGAATTTTTTTGCCAAAATTCAACAAGGACAAGAGCCTATAGGATTGGCATCGTAAAGGGGTCCTTCCTAGGTGTTAGTAAAAGGATTATGATCGCCTTGGGTAGAGTGGGTGGTAGCATTACCGGTCTCAAGTGATTCAGCATGGAGCTCTAATAGGTGGGGAGCGTGAAGATGTTTATAAGTTTGGTAAATTAGACCCATAAGGCCGTCACAACCCAGGGCCTTGGACCCGTTCATAGAGTCTATAGCAGCAATGATTTCCTCCGCTGCTATTGGTTCACTCAAAAACTGTAGCTGTGGAGCGGACGGCCAAATCATAGCCACCTCGGCGAGATATTCCGCCAGTGCATCGCCATCCTCGCATATTTAGAGGTGTAGGGTTGAGTGTAAAAACGTTGCAATTCCGCCAGTACCTTAAAGTTATCAGAGGTCCAAACCTCATCCTCAAGTGTGAGCTCTAGTATATAGTCCGACCCCCTCTGGTGTTGGAGCAATCTCGCCAATGTGAGGACCCGTGCACTACCCCTGCCCGTAGTGACGGGCCCTCGCGTATTTGCCTATAAAGTGTACGTCACAGTCGGCCAATTCATGGAATTCCTCCATCGCCACAGCACAGAGGTGGATTTGGTAGTCATCAAGACCTCCAGAAGCAGTTGTGTCTATGCTCTGGAGAGTACCCATCACACACTCAAGGGAGCGGCGTATGTAACTTACTATAACAATTTGCTTGGCTATAACCACCCTACGGATATAGGCCTTAAAGGCCTCCCAGAGGGTAGCCTGCAGGGCCACTGAGTAATCAGTGATGGTGGTTCAAAGTTCTTCACAAAAAACAGAATCGCCCACGGCATGACAAGGAAATTATCATGTTCTGGCCCTGCTGCCCAGAAGTGGAATGTAAAACCATTCATACTGGAGCATGATCCAACAACGTGCAGGAGGGAACTTCACCTCGCCAAGCCGGGGAGGAGGGAAAGAGAAAAAAAACAGTAATCTAATCGCGGCCAAGTGCTGTGGGGTGCAGAGTAGAAGGTGTGGTCCGGGAGTTGGGCATGCTGGTGACACCACACATCTCTAAGAAGAAATGAATTGCAAATGTTACGCAGTATGCGTGTTGCGCGGGGCTTACTGCTTGGATCCGATGACATGAAGTCCACCACAGGGTTGAAGCATAAATTAAAGTACCCCCCAAGGATGATGTGGTCGGTATCCGCTCTCTCCAAGAGTTTCCACAGGCCATGAAAGAAATCAGGGGAGCCAATGTTGGGAGCATATACATTTAAGAGCAGTACAGTATGTCCCGCCAGTCATTGCCACATACCTCCCCTCCACATCCACAGTGTTGTCTATAAAGAACAAGCATTGGCATAGCCAATAGGTCTTGCCTTTGGGACCTTATAAGACAATATTTGTGAACTCTCAGGAGGCACCCACAAACCCCCCCTGCTGGGAAGGCTGAGTGGGAGTGAACTCTCACGGGCCAGCCAGGGTAAGTGACGATGTAATTACCAACATGGTACTTACATTGTGCACCCTGACAGCGCTGGGTGACAGAAGAACCCCCCCCCCTGCATTTCTCGGGGCGCCAAACTAGGGAACCTCATTTCCAGGGCATTTGTTCGGTGATCCTTCCCTTCCTCGGCCATGGAAGGTGGTGTGCAAATGAAGAACTGCCTGCAGTTTCACACCACCTTCTCTGGATTGAAGAAAAAACGGTTTCTGCTCCACCCTCTCATCTGAGCTCATCAGACCTTCATAATCATGACTCGGGGTAACAGAATGATCCTGTTATATATATATGTGGCGACAGCTGCATATATTTTTTTATGCTGTGTAACTTTTGAAAATGACAAAACCGAATAAAATGTGTTTAAAAAAAAAAATGACTCGGGGTAAAAGGTCTATTTCCGTTTCTCAGGCAGAACACTGGGACATGCTCACGTGGCTTGCATTTTGCTACCCTTGCCCGCTCTAGCGCACTGGGAGCAGCAACAATGCGGTTTGCGGTGCTTTACAAAAACCATAAATGAAATAAAAACTAAAGATTTATTTTTACCAGGTAACCTACGGTTTTATGTTGCATTCATTCTCCGTAGCACCTGTGATTAATGTGTGAACGCTCAGAGCGCCTAGAAGCCTCGGATTGTTTCCCACTGCACAAGTGCACAGGCGTGGACTGGGTTAACACCACAGAACAGGTCAGGCGCTGTACTTGAGCGGAGTTACCAGCCCCAGGGTTGGCTTTTCTAGCGTGATGGAAGTGTTACCGCTGATGGAAACAACCCAGAGGCCTGAGGCCGAGGCATCTGTGGGCAGTCGCACCATGACCCAGAGTTCCGATGGTCCACTTCACCCTAGTTATTACCTGTTTATTTTTCCATAGCCAGAGGATGCGATGCCCAAAGTCCTTGCTCGGATTAGGGCGCATTGTGCCCTTGCAACGCCACCATCAGTGGGAAGAGAGGTCATGCTTCCTGGGGCGCCTCAGAGAAGGGGGTGAACAGCAGCTGTATGATACACATCTAAGGGGACCAACTCACTCCAGGTCATGGCGGACACTGCCACCAGCCTTGAACCTGAACCCTTCACCTACAAACCGTTGCTTTCAGCTGTGTGGATCTAATTATTTCAATGGAAGCAATACATGACTTGAGTGGATTGGGTCTCTGGCCTTTCTTGCCTTCCTACCTGGCCTGACTCTGACCCAGCATTAGGGACGTAGAGAAACATGAACCACAATCGAACCTGGCACGGTCTTCCCTTTCCCTTCATAATGCAGTTTAGTAAACAAAAAAGTAAACCAGCTCTATCTTGCGAGCAGAATGAGAACGAGTCGTGTAACGAATGCTGTAAGCAGAAATGATAGCCAAAATATAAACTCTCACTCCATCAACTTTGTAGTTTCGATTACATGTAGGACAAGAAAATAAAAATATGCTCAGCAGTAAGCAGGCATGTGCGCTATCACTGCCAGTCCGTGACTCGAGACCGTAGCTAGTTAGCTTGTAATGTCCTGTCAGTTTGTTTTACCGCCACTACTGAGACAATGGATTATTAAAAAATGCAGACTTGCCAACTGATTGAGGGTGTTACAAGATATTGACTCTCTCCACATGGTCACCCACTGAAGAGCTTATATCACGCGTTGAAAAGAAGGTAACCTATAAATCCCTACACAAAATGGGTTTTAGTTCTTTTTTGGCGGGTCAGAGCCTTTATAAAATTCCTATGGGGTTTCTCCCTCCCTAAAACACTAAGGGGCATATTATCAAGGGATTTATCTCCGCTTTTTTGGCTTTAAAAGCCAAGAAAGCGGAGATAAAATTATCTCCCTATCAGCAACAGGGTGCTAACACGCAAATTCGCATGTTAGCACCCTTTTTCTCTACGCTTCCCCTTGCATCTCTAATGAGATGCAAAGGGGGTGTTCCAGAGAAAAATAATAGGAGAAAAGTTGTTAAGCGACATTTATCCTATTATCAAGGATTTCGCTAACCCTGTTAGTGATAAAAAAAGCAGCGCTAATCGCGGTTAGCACTGCTTTTTTTACACCTGGTATTTTCCTGACTTAGCCATGATATCCTATGGAAGGTGGATATCATGGCTAAGTTTGTGAGCCCCTATCATCAAGCTAACGCCAAACTTCGAGAGATTATCATTGGTTTTCCAGCGATAATCCCTCATTTGGCAGTTAGCGCAAGGATTTTTTATCACTTCTGAGATAAACCTTGCTAATAGCAAGTTATCTCTGCGATAATTTCCGGCAATGCTTAGCGTTAAAAAATGTGTTGCTAAGCCTCGTTAGCGATAAATATCGCTAATCGTTGGTAATATGCCCCTAAGTGAAATATTTGCCGTGCGCGCATGCAAGTTCGCTTCTCGCACGCATGGGACTTCAGACAGACAGCTTCCCTCCAAATCCAATCCCGCAGTTTTCAGGGATTTCCGAATTGTAACCAGGAGCTCCCGGCTGTGCCTTTTTAATGGCCCTTTGACCCGCATCCCATGAAAGGGATCGAGAACAGTAACAATAAAAGCGGCCGCGACAAATAACCACTCTCCTGAGTGTGTCCAAATGTCTCGTTGTAAGATCACCCAATCGTTATCGTACACGCTATAAAACAAACGTGTAATGTAAATAAACAAGGAGGCACGTCCTGCGAGTGGTGTAGGATTTACGAGAAAAAGGAAACTTCATAAATACTTCAAAATGAGACCGCATGTAAAAGATACAACCAAGCAGGGGACTAGATTGACAGCTACAGATGCTTTGAGTGGCAGGGACCTGCCAGGATTGGAAGCCATGAACTATCTAGGAATGGAGCAAGAAGGAAATCCTCAAAATACCATGAATGAGGACATGGTACAACGAGCCCTGTTGCAGGGCATTGAACAGGAAAGGGAAGAAACTCAGTTTAAGCCCAAGTCCACCTTTGTTCCTCAATCGCCATGGGACGCGATTGACGCCTTTACAGAGGCTATGACTCTGGATCTGATCAAATATAGGAAGAGAACGACTCCTATTAGTCATAACATCACGGAATCACAAAGGAAAGCCCTGCGAGATCTTATGGGGGATAGTAAGATTATTATAAAGCCCTCTGACAAGGGGGGCAATGTGGTACTGTTAACTAGCGAATATTACCAACAGGAGGCTTTGAGACAGTTATCGGACCTAAAGTACTATTCTCCAACTACTAGTAAGATGTACGAGGAGAGCATCGTGAACTATGATGAGCTGATTCGGAAGTGGTACAACTTACAAATGCTGGGGAAGGATGAACACCTATTTCTACGGAGTAATAGCCCCATGATTCCGACGTTCTACCATCTCCCTAAGCTCCACAAGAACTCTATATTACCACCTGGACGCCCCATTGTTGCATCTATTTATGGACTAACTGAAAATATGTCCAAGTTCGTGGACTCTGTTCTTTTCCCCCTTGTTACTACCCTGGATTCTTATATCCAGGATACAAAGGACTTTTTTAATACAATTGAAGGTATGAACTGGGAATCAGATTATCTATTCATGGTGATGGATATCACCAGTCTTTATACTAACATTGACCACCAACATGGCCTGAATGCGGTCAGACATTTTTTGGATTAGCGCCAATTGCGCTTTACACAGCATAATATTATGATTCTCGAGTTTGTACAGTTTTGCTTAAATAATAACATATTTCTATTTGGTGAACAACTGTACAGGCAAATCTCTGGCACGGCGATGGGCACTTGCTTCGCTCCCAGCTATGCGAACTTGTTCGTTGGCTGGTGGGAGGAGCAGGTGCCCAGGAGCTGGAAGAAGGGACAAGAGCATGGCAGGGTGGTACATTGGTACCGCTACATAGATGATCTTTTCATCGTGTGGCAGGGTACGACTGCAAGTGCAGAAATGTACATTGAAGATTTGAATAACAACTGCTACAATCTACACCTCACGGGAACAATTAGCCGAGTGGCAGTCGACTATTTGGACCTGAGGGTGTACATTGATGAGGGCCTGGTACATACATCCCTGTACAGAAAAGAAACGGCAGGGAACTCCATCCTATTTGCTAATAGCAGCCACCCACCCAAGCTTATCAGGAGTATCCCTTATGGGGAACTTCTCAGACTCCGGAGAAACAGCACACAAGAACAGGAGTTTGAGAAAGTAGCCCAGGAATGTCTGGAACGTTTCCGACTAAGGGGCTATGATGATTCCCTACTACAGAGTACACTTAAGAGAGTCAGAAAGATCCACAGGATCGAATTGCTGAAAAAGAAACAAACAGAAAATGATTTGCCTAATAAGACCACCAATACAGAGAATAATAAATTCAGGATGATAACACCTTATTCCTCTGGAGCCAATCACCTTAAGGCCATGATGCGAAAAAACTGGCACATCCTACGTACAGACAGTATATTGAGGGAAGATTTGCCTCTCTATCCTCTAGTGACCTTCAGTAAGTGCAGATCGCTGGGAGATATGTTGGTACATAGCCATTTTAACAAACCCATCACTAAACCAAACACACTGAAGGACATGAGTGGGTTCTACCCTTGTGGCCACTGTAAAGCGTGTGCAGCAAGCAAAAGAGTCCTTCGATATGAAAACCAGATGACAGGTAGATCCATGACTATACAGAAATTCTTGACCTGCAGTACTGTCTATGCAGTTTATTGCTTGGTATGCCCATGTGGCCTCCGCTACATTGGGAGTACCATTAACCAATTAAAATTGAGGATGCTAGAGCATCTTAGGGCCATTGATAAGGTTGATCCTTCCTACCCGGTGGAACGCCATTTCTCTGAGTATCATAATAAGGATTGCAGTAAATTAACATACTTTGGGCTGGATTGCATACCTAATAACATCAGGGGCGGAGATAGGTTAAGACGACTCAGACGATTAGAATCGAGATACATTATCGATTTAGCGACCAAGCATCCGGGAGGTCTTAACAGCGGGGAGGAAATGGCCGTTCACCTAGGAAAATGATCCGACTAGGGAAGATATTAGCACTTTAGCTGATATATATGTGTTTTGTAGTCACTGTTGGAAAAAAAGTCTGAAATACGATCTCAGAATAGGAGGGTTTATGATTCATGATAGAAGAAAATGAAAATATGAAAAAGAAAAAATGTAAAAATGAACTTTTGAATTCTCACTATCAGTTTAAACAGCCTATTCATCAATTTGTATATATATGTATATATTTTTCTAAAACCTTGAGATAACATGAAGCAAAGACATATGAGTTAAGCCAGCTATCATATATGTATATATATTCTTCTGTGCAACTCTATGTGTATATATATCTGTATATATTTATTAGTATATTTGCTCTTTTGATTATCATGGTGATATAAGCCTCATCCTTATAACAACAGACTATTAATGAAAGGACCTATGCCGATCCACGGCTAGATGTTGTTGCATTATATAATTTGTATAATTATTACCTTTTACATTTACCACTTGTTTTTCTAGCCGATACACGGTTTGATTACTTTGGAAGGGTAATTGTATGTGTTTATGTGCACATCTTATCCACTAAAGATGGTACCCATATTAGATCTAGGGTTTGTCCTTCACCTATGTCTGTTACCATGAGGGAGGTTTAAAGTGAAATCATGTGCCCAGTGTCATTGACACTGACGAAGGCTGACGCCGAAACGCGTTTGTTGTTGACTTTCATTTAAATAAACAAAGACCGCTGTTAATTTCATCACCCCCGGAGTGCTGTCGTTCCTTTGAGGGAAGGGACCTTCGAGCATATATATATATACTCACTCCAACACTCCAAACCAGGAAGTGTGGGCAGCCATCTTGTGCCTCGGTAGAACCAAGGCACAAGAAAGCAATGAAACAAAGGTGGAAAACTCGCAAAGAGGGCAGGTTAGAAGCACCCTGACCCCCTAGGCCTGCTATGGGGATCCCACAAGGACCCCCAAGGCAAAAATAAAAAAAAAGACATTTTTTTAAAAAGTCGCGGGGTACGCGTACCCTGCGCGTACGGTACGCGTACCCCGCGACTTTTTTTTAAAAACATTTTTTTTTTTTGCCTTGGGGGTCCTTGTGGGACCCCCTGAGCAGGCCTAGGGGGTCAGGGTGCTTCTACCCTGCCCCCTTTTTGAGTTCTACACGTTTGTTTTTCTGCTTTCCTGTGCCTCAGTCTACCGAGGCACAAGATGGCTGCCCACAATTTCTGTTTTGGAGTGTTGACAGACAGTGGCAGCCAATCAGCATGCAGCTCGTGCACGGAGAGGTATGCGTACGGTACGCGTACGGGTGCGTGTACGGGTATGGTGCGCGCATATAGATATATGTGTTTTTGAAGTTAATTTTCGTAAAAACTACTGGAGCAACTTTCACCAAATATAGAAAAGGCACTTCTGCGTACCAGTCCCTACAATTTTGCAAGGTTTGGTGTAATTCCATTCAGTGGTTCGGGCTGTAGCCGTGTCTGAACGTCCTATGGAAAATAACATGGGGAAAACACGTTTTGGGACCCCCCTTTTTTTCTCAGCCCCCGCATAACGAATCCCCCCAAAACTTCCAGGAAAGGAGCGGAGCGGAGCTGGCCTAAATTTGGGAAAATTACACGCAAATTCCTCAACCGGCGCCAAAGTTATTCCCAATAGAATGTTGCAGATTTCCTTTGGAAACTAGGTCCTAACTATATATACCTACTGGCGACCGCCAGTAGGATATATGGATATGGATATGGATATATATATATATATATATATATTACCTACTGGCGGTCGCCAGTAGGTATATATAGTTAGGATTTTTTCTCTATGGGTTTTTTGAAAATTCTATGTCTAATAACTTTGGCGTTTGTGGACGGAATCGGCTGAAATTTTCAGGAAAATGGCACATTTTGTTTCTGAGCAGCCCTTGAAAATTTGGGGGGGGTTCGTCCAGTGGGGGCCGAGAAAAAAGGGGGGTCCCAAAACGTGTTTTTAACATTGAGTTTTCCATAGGGCGGTTGGCCTCACTTTTAGCCCGAACGGCTGAATGGATTTGCACGAAACTTGGCAAAATTGTAGGGACTGGTAGCCCGATGTGCCTTTTGTAGGTCTCAATATATGTGCTCCAGTGGATTTTGAGAAATTAACGTTTAAAAAAAGATATATATCTGTAACAGCGGACCGGTTAGCGCTCTGGTTCGCGGACTGTTCGCGCAACGGAGCTTTGTGAAGCGAAGCTGATTGGTTCTCCGGCGTCTGTCAACATTCCAAACAGTCCGTAGCGGCCGCCATCTTGTCTCTCGGTAGGATCGAGAGACAAGAGGAGGTCAAAACAAAGGGGGAAATAACTATAAGGGGGCATAGTAGATCCTCGCTGACCCCCTAGGTTTGATGTGGAGGTTTTAAAAGGGCCCCGCGGGGCAAAAAAAAATAATAATAATAATAATCGAACGGCTGAATGGATTTGCACGAAACTTGGCAAAATTGTAGGGACTGGTAGCCCGATGTGCCTTTGCTAGGTCTCAATATATGTGCTTCAGTGGATTTTGAGAAATTAACGTTCAAAAAAAGATATATATCTGTAACAGCGCACCGCTTCGCGTACTTTTCGCGTTACGGAGCTTTGCGAAGCGAAGCTGATTGGCTCTCCGGTGTCTGTAAACATTCCAAACAGTACGTAGCGGCCGCCATCTTGTCTCTCGGTAGGATCGAGAGACAAGAGGAGGCCAAAGCGAAGGGGCAAATGACCATAAGGGGGCATAGTAGATCCTCGCTGACCCCCTAGGTTTGATGTGGAGGTTTTAAAAGGGCCCCGCGGGGCAAAAAAAAAAATAATAATAATAATCGAACGGCTGATGACCATAAGGGGGCATAGTAGATCCTCGCTGACCCCCTAGGTTTGATGTGGAGGTTTTAAAAGGGCCCCGCGGGGCAAAAAAAAATAATAATAATAATAATCGAACGGCTGAATGGATTTGCACGAAACTTGGTAAAATATTAGGGACTGGTAGCCCGATGTGCCTTTGCTATGTCTCAATATATGTGCTTCAGTGCATTTTGAGAAATTAACGTTCAAAAACAAGATATATATCTGTAACAGCGCTCCGCTTCGCGGAGATAAAATTATATGTGTATTACCTAGCTGTTGCTAACACCAGTTAGCGACGGCTAGTAGGAGATAGCGACCATCTTGGGTCCCACTTTGCATGTGAGTGATATTTATCACTAATGACATGCAAAGTGGGCATGCCAAGATGTTAGCGACTGGAAACAGTCGCTAACATCGCTATCTCCTATTATCAACTTTTGGAAATATTCGAGATAAGCGCGAATATCTCCAAAAAGTAACAGCTGCCCTGAGCAGTTCTTAGCCATGTTATCCAATGGGAGGTGGATAACATGGCTAAGAGCATTAGCTCGGTAATGCATGAATATCGCGGAGTTTTCAGCGACATTAATGCATTGCGCTCGTTTTTTATCGTATTTGCGATAAACCTTGATAATAGCAAGGTTTATCTGCGATAATTTCTGACGGTAAAAAAATCTTTGCAATGCATCGTTAGGGATAAATATCGCTTAACTTTGGTAATATGCCCCAACGTCTGTTAACGTTCGATTCGAAGGAAATCAGGAATTGTTGAAAAACATTGTGTGCGCCATCTTGTCTTTTTTCAAATGCCACACTTTTGTCGTGCACGGCAGCCATTTTAGATGCCTTGACCAGATCCACTCTGTGAACGCTGTCGATCCTTAGCATGGCTCCCCACCCTCGCAAGCATCTCCCCCAGGCAGTGGTCACCCCCGCTCTCTGTTTTATGCATGGGTAATAAACCTCCCCCCATCTGCGCTGTTCTTCCCTGAGAATCACACCCTGTGCCCGCCCGACACCTCCCTTTCGCCCTATTCACTACCGCACCCTCTGACACTCCTTTTCCTCTGTGTCCGATTGTCCAGGCCGGTCCTAGGCTATCAGCTAGCCCTGCAGATGTAGTTTATGGCCACAGCTGTAAAGAATCACCCGTCTTCAAAGGAGTTATAGTAGATCAAGGCCCACACTCGATGAGATCCGTCACAGCAGAAGCGTTGCTATTATCTGAAAACCATTCTGTATTGTGATTGGGGAGGGGACCGAGCGTGAAGCGGAAGATTCCAGGGATGACTCTTTGTACATCAAAGTTTTTACAATTATGTGTCACATTAAAAATATATAGCACTCCGACAAAGTAGTAAGATTATAAAACTTTAATAATTTATAAATATATACAAGAAAACAAAAATAGTAATAACATATAAACATTTTTAGAGAAAAACAACGAAGTAGCGGTCGGCTGTGCGAATAGTCCCAACGCAGCACAACGTCCAGATTTCCGGCGTGGGGCGTCGCGGGGGGTGGGTGATCAGTAGCAAACTGTTGTGCGAATAGTTCCAAGGCAGCAGAACGCGCCGAAATCTAGATGACACAAAAGTGATGTCTAGTAAGTTGCCACCCAGCAAATAACGGCGTGGGGCGTCGCGGGGGGTGGGTCATCAGTAGCAAACTGTTGTGCGAATAGTTCCAAGGCAGCAGAACGATGGCACCAAGGTGATGTCCAGTAAGTTGCCGCACTGGTTTTGGTATCCTACAATGCTGCTCCGAATAACGGCGTGGAGCGCCCCGGGGGAGGCGGCGTGAACGGGCCTCTCCAGGTGGAGTCTCGTGTGTTGTAGTGGGGCGCCCCTTTACCGTTTCAGTTGCCATTCCGTCCGCTTTTGGTCCACTGTGTCAAAATCCGCCATTCAGCTGAGTTGCGCCCACTCTTGCGGTGCAGCGATAGGCGGCTGTCACAGGACTCTCAAAATGGCGGCAGGCTGTTTCCTTTTTGGGCCTGGTCCACTGAAATGGCCCTGGGACACCTTGGAAATCGGACGCTTGTCTGCTAGGTCTTGGACCCCATTCTCGAAAGCGTCCCCTCCGCCTTGAGAATTCATCAAAAGTTTTGGGGGCCCCGACTCCTGCAGGCTTCTGGTGGGGAGCGGCTGCCATGATTGCTCGCGGAATGACCACGACGGAGCTACGAGATGGTGGTGCTCTCATGGTGACGCCAGCTTCAGTCTGAAACATCCAGAAACAAGGTGGGGCTTTCATCGTTTGGGGGAAAAAAAAAGTTTTCATCCAATGAAAAGTGTTGTTTTTAGGTCATATGATCAAGCCTTCCATCATTAGGAAACCAAAAGTAAAATGAACCAATGAAAAGTTTTATAAACAAGTCACATGACCTGTTATGCGGCATAGGGTATAAAATGCGGAGAAAATACGTTGGCACGTGAGGCGGCGTCAGTAGCGGACCGATGTGCGAATAGGCCGAAGGCAATACAACGCGCCAAGATCCGGATGGCATCGAGGTGGTGTCATAGTTGAGAGTTCTGAGCAGCGGTTGTAACACTGTCTGAAGCTTATTTGCAGCTGCTGCAGCTTCACTACGCGCCAAGATCCGGATGGCACCGAGGTGGTGTGTAGGAAGTTGCCGCACTGGTGTGGCCATCCTACAATGCTGAAAGTCGGCGTGGGGCGCCCCGTTGGCCTGTGAGTTTGCGTCAGTAGCGGACCGATGTGCGAATAGGCCGAAGGCAGCACAACGCGCCAAGATCCGGATGGCACCGAGGTGGTGTCTAGTAAGTTGTCGCACTTCTGTGGCCATCCTACAATGTTGAAAGTCGGCGTGGGGCGCCCCGTTGGCCTGTGAGATGGTGTCAGTAGCGGACTGATGTGTGAATGGGGCCAAAGGCAGCGCAACAATATTTTCTACTATATTTCCGGTGTAGAAGAGACCACAAGGCGCTGAGATGCCAAGATCCGGATGGCACCGAGGTGGTGTCTTGCAAGTTGTGGTACTGGTGTGGCCATCCTACAATGCTGAAAGTCGGCGTGGGGCGCCCCGTTGGCCTGTGAGATGGCGTCAGTAGCGGACCGATGTGCGAATAGGCCGAAGGCAGCACAACAATATTTTCTGACTGACACCACAAGGCGCTGAGATGCCAAGATCCGGATGGCACCGAGGTGATGTCTAAGTTGCGGACTGATGTGCGAATGGGGCCAAAGGCAGCGTAACAATATTTTTTGTATGGAAGATACCACTAGGCGTTGAGATGCCAAGATTCGGATGGCACTGAGGTGATGTCTAGCAAGTTGGTGTGGTCATCCTACAATGCTGAAACTCGGCGTGGGTCACCCCATTAGCCTGTGAGATGGCGTCAGTAGCGGACCGATGTGCGAATAGGCCGAAGGCAGCACAACGCGCCAAGATCCGGATGTCACCGTGGTGGTTTCATAGTTGAGAGGCACTTCATCTGCAGTGGGGCGCCGAGATCCGGATGGCACCGAGGTGATGTCTAGCAAGTTGCTGTACTGGTGTGGTCATCCTACAATGCTGAAACTCGGCGTGGGTCGCCCCATTAGCCTGTGAGATGGCGTCAGTAGCGGACCGATGTGCGAATAGGCCGAAGGCAGCACAACGCGCCAAGATCCGGATGTCACCGTGGTGGTTTCATAGTTGAGAGGCACTTCATCTGCAGTGGGGCGCCGAGATCCGGATGGCACCGAGGTGATGTCTAGCAAGTTGCTGTACTGGTGTGGTCATCCTACAATGCTGAAACTCGGCGTGGGTCGCCCCATTAGCCTGTGAGATGGCGTCAGTAGCGGACCGATGTGCGAATAGGCCGAAGGCAGCACAACGCGCCAAGATCCGGATGTCACCGTGGTGGTTTCATAGTTGAGAGGCACTTCATCTGCAGTGGGGCGCCGAGATCCGGATGGCACCGAGGTGATGTCTAGCAAGTTGCTGTACTGGTGTGGTTATTCTACAATGCTGAAACTCGGCGTGGGTCGCCCCATTAGCCTGTGAGATGGCGTCAGTAGCGGACCGATGTGCGAATAGGCCGAAGGCAGCACAACGCGCCAAGATCCGGATGTCACCGTGGTGGTTTCATAGTTGAGAGGCACTTCATCTGCAGTGGGGCGCCGAGATCCGGATGGCACCGAGGTGATGTCTAGCAAGTTGCTGTACTGGTGTGGTCATCCTACAATGCTGAAACTCGGCGTGGGTCGCCCCATTAGCCTGTGAGATGGCGTCAGTAGCGGACCGATGTGCGAATAGGCCGAAGGCAGCACAACGCGCCAAGATCCGGATGTCACCGTGGTGGTTTCATAGTTGAGAGGCACTTCATCTGCAGTGGGGCGCCGAGATCCGGATGGCACCGAGGTGATGTCTAGCAAGTTGCTGTACTTGTGTGGTCATCCTACAATGCTGAAACTCGGCGTGGGTCGCCCCATTAGCCTGTGAGACAGCAGTTCTTTGGATTTGGGCCTGGCTCGTCTGCTGTAGTGGGGCGCCCCTTTACCGTTTCAGTTGCCATTCAGCTGAGTTTCGGCTGCTCTTGATGCTACAGCGACAGGCGGCTGCAACAGGACTCTCAAAATGGCGGCCTGTTCTTTGGATTTGGGCCTGGTCCACTAAAATGGCCCTGGGACACCTTAGAACTCGGACGCTCGATTTTTTTTTCCTTTCCTGTACATGCAAAAAAAGGTAAATGCCCGGTACGTTACACGCTTCATCTGCCACGATGAACTCTCTAGAGGAACCGAAAAAAAATATAGTTGTGGTAACTATACCATGCATCGTCATATGGAGAGGTGGCAACAATTAATTATAGTGCTGCATAAAAGAGAGATTTGGAGGAGAACCCCTGACCTGCTAGTACATTCATCAAAGAAGTGGCACTGAGAGCTTCAGAGGCAAGGGAAACGGTCCCAAATATTTAGAAGAAATTTGGAAAGATTAAAATGACATGTTTAGATTGTGGCAAATTTATTTCATGTGGACATCTGAGTGTTACTCTAATAAATACAGCATATGAACATCATCATAGTCGATGGTTGGTAGAGACATTTTGACTATATCCTGGACCTGCCCGTCCTCGCCCAAAATGGCGCCAGAATAAATGGGACTCGTAACTCCTTGTTGTGTACTGGTTGCAGAACCTTGAAATCACGAGATACGTATGCAGTTTTGAAGCACATGGCGGGCGGGGACGAGAATTGATTGAATATTTCGACATCCCTATTGATATTAAGTTCTGATGTGTTATTGATTACTGTACTGTTGAAAGTTCGAATTAACGTCACCCATGGTACTTGCCCGCAAATGTATATCTAGATAATTTTATTGTAACTGGCCCTGTCGTATTTTAATTATAAAATGTACGTCCACCGATTCCGTAACTGTTAGACACCTTAGTTCTTGCAACCTAATGGCCCGCCCGTTACGTTCCTCTACAGTGTAAATGTCTATTTATCATATACGATTACAGTTTGCTCCGTGGCCGGCCCACGTGGTTATAGGCTCGTATTTGTATAATGAAATTTTCACAATAAAGGTTTTTAAAAGAAAACATGGTAGTAGTATATACATTGGTAAAGTTTTTAATAATAGTCACTGTTTTAGAATCATTAAAAGGCAAGTGAAATAAAGCAGACCAATTACATGAAGGGTAAAAGGTATAATACGAAGGAACGCAGTAAAGATAAATGGTCAAGGGCTGTTGTGTTTTCTATTCCTGCAACATAAAGTGATCGATAAGAATCTCATATTCAGGCGTATCGGCGACTAAGACAGCAGGTCGACCCTCTTTTGCTCAACGGCTCCGTCATGGGACGAAGAAACGCTCTTTTTCTCGAAAAAAGAATATATTTTACTTGCAGGACAGTTGTAAAATTTCCGGGAAAGTACATTAGCCTGGAACATTATAACATATATTTAAGAAAAAATAATGTTCGGAAGTAATGAAAAGCGTAATTTTTAGGTCATATGATCAAGCCTTTCATCATTACAATAAGAAAAGTAAAATGAACCAATGAAAAGTTTTATTAACAAGTCACATGACTTGTTATGCTTACGTTACGCGCTGCGCGCCCCGGATGACTTCCGGATGCGCTAACGCGGCGCGTCATATGACGCATTACGCGACAACGCAGGTACAGAATATAGTCAAAATGTCTCCACCAACCAGCGGTCGGAACACAACCCCTTTCAGCAGGCTAAATAGTTCTGTTAAATGACAACAGAAGGGACAGGCAACAAGAACCATCAGTCAAAGAGGGGAGGGCTAGTTCTTCTCTACCGGGTTACATTGGGGCGCTACCGGAACTGATCGAATTGGTAGTCTACAGTGTTTCTGGATGTTTCAGACTGAAGCTGGGGTTAGCATGAGAGCAGCACCATTTCGTAGCTCCGTCGTGGTCATTCCGCAACCAATCATGGCAGCCGTTCTTTATCGTTATTTTGGGCGGGGTGGGTGGCGGAGCAGAGCTGTTTTGCAGCCATCATTGTGTGGAGTTCAGTTCATCTCACTAGTTTTGTATTTGTCATGAGGGGTTGTTCCTAATGTTTCTATTTTAGCGAGGTCAAAAAGAGATCCCATTAGTGGCCTACTGATTTTGCTCGATTCCTTTTCTTTTTTTTTTACACGATTTTTCGTTATCTGCAAAGACTAAACAGAGTATTGCGACTCTGTGTTTGTTTGTAAATAGAGAATGAACCAAAGAGAACTAATTCTAAAACAGTAAATACTTGGATAACAATGAATCAAATGGAGAGAGAAGCAGGCACGACGGATTACAATGGGGGCAAAGACCTGCGTTAACTACCTTTCACTATCTGCAAAGAGAGAGTACTCCTAATAGAAATGAGGGGGGGGGGGCACCATTCAAAGCAGATCAGTGTGCATAAACACGAAAATGTTTTCACTTACCACGTACTTGACATTCGACAGCTTATGATATTTGCTATTAAAAAACCATTGAAATTCACTGAAAAAACCATAGGTTATAGACCATATATAGTTAGGAATTAGCATTTACAAAACCTTGAAAATTCACTGAAAAAACCATAGGTTATAGACCATATATAGTTAGGAATTAGCATTTAAAAAACCTTATTTTACTCACACAAAACCATTGAAATTCCATATATAGTTAGTTGCACTAACTATATATCGCGCACCTGCAATCCACTGCTGATGATGTCACATATTACATCATTCATGACATGGTCAGTGACATCACTGATGACATCACTGATGACATCTCAAATGACATCACTGATGACATCACTGATGACAACATCCAGTGACTGTATGTTTCTGTAAAGTTAAAATGTGTCTTACATATTGAAGAATGAGTGGAAGTATAAGTGTCTGGACAAAGGATTTAGTAGGTGCATGACTGAATGCATGAGTGAGTGATTAAATGTGTCTCACTGAGTGCATGGGTTAGTGACTAAAGTGTCTTAATTTGTGCATCATTATGTCTGTTGTTCTGTAAACTGCTGCATGTTTTGATCAGTAGCTATATGATTAACTATATGGGTTACTGATTGATTGTCCAAGTATTTGTATGGGAGACTGAGTGTGTGTGTGGCTGGCTGGGAGGTGTGTGACTCTGTGCAGATCAATGTGTACTTGTATCAATGATTGTATAACAAGGTAAGTATGTGTTAGTATATGTTTGAAAATGTAAGGTGCTCTATGTTTAACTGTATAGACAAGAAAATGGAAGTGTCATTGATTCTTTACAGGACTGACTAGGTGTGTGAGTAACTCCATGGATGAGTGGCAGACTGTGAGTGTCTGTATAGGTGTATGAGTGCATATGATAGTGTTGTAAAGATGAGTGATTGTATGTATGAATGATAGTATGGGTGAATGAGTGAAGGTGTGTGTAGACGTAGGAATCAGTGAGTGCGTATGTAGTAACTAGTATTGGTGTGTCAATGGTTTCAAAAATTATATTCTGTATTTAACACTGGGTGAAACAGAGGTTATATTAAAATGTGAGGAGATGCATTGTATTGTCACATGAATGATATCATCAGTGATGTGGTCATTGATGTCAAATGAGATGTCATCAGTGATGTCATCAGTGATGTCATTTGAGATGTCATCAGTGATGTCATCAGTGATGTCACTGACCATGTCATGAATGATGTAATATGTGACATCATCAGCAGTGGATTGCAGGTGCGCGATATATAGTTAGTGCAACTAACTATATATGGAATTTCAATGGTTTTGTGTGAGTAAAATAAGGTTTTTTAAATGCTAATTCCTAACTATATATGGTCTATAACCTATGGTTTTTTCAGTGAATATATATATATATATATATATATCCTGTGCAATATTTTCAGTTAAAGGTGGTATCCTGTTCCAATCTCCCTTGGGCTCATCAGGGCCTGCTCCCCGGAGAAAAAACAACAAAAAAAAAGAAATATATATATATATATATATACAGTTATAAATATATATATATATATATATATCCAGCGGGTCCTAACCTCCCTTTATGGGTGCAAACGTCACAAGTTCGGAGACCCTGTGAGAAGTTGGTAGATATTAATTTTGGCCTGCCTGAACTGCAGCTGACAAACCCTACTGACCAATGGAGGTCATGGATTATCCAAATCCAGGGACGACTGCCATTTGAAGGACGCCCGTGGAGAGATTATATTTTATCTAGCGGCAGGCGAGGGGTGTGATATACATGGTGGTTGAACACAGAAACTTACCATCAACGACTGGCAGCCTAAGTGAGGGATTATTGGAGTGCAGCAGGAGTGGTATGAGTGACAGGAGCCGGCATCCAATGAAACATGACGAGGGAAGTGCTCTCAGAACTGGGAGTACATTCGAAAGGTGAACCCCACCATGACCCACTCCCTCAGGAGACTCGCCCAGCGGGTGTTTCTGTGCATAGCCATGTCAATGACAATGTGGTGATGCGCTCACACAACCTCTACAGACAACATATCTGACCTACGCAAAAAACTAGCGCAATCCCAAAAAAAACAAGCATTGGCCACACGGCAGCAAAGCTACGCGGCTGTGAAAGTGGCAGCAGGGGGAGGAGGCATGGGCGAATTCCTTTCGGGAGCGTGCGACCATATGGCGCCACCATATGGCGCCGTGCGCTCCCGAAAGGAAATCGCCAAGCTGTGCACTTGTTGCATTGCAAGCAATGCGCCAGACCATAACTCAAACTTGCTCCTGTCCTCCTCCTCCCTCCCGCCGCCGCAGCCCACAGCCACCAGCGGCCGCAGTGCGGAGGGGGGGGGCAATTACGGACCACAACTCCCAGACGCCCTAGCGGCACCGGAAGCCGCAGCACGTCATTTCTGCGCCAGGAGGCGCACAAAAAGTGTCACAACCTCCGTGGAGTGGGGAACTTACCTGCAGCTTGGGGGCAAACTCTGTCCGGGGTTCTTTTTGCGCCAGACCATAACTCGAACTTGCTCCTGTCCTCCTCCCTCCCGCCGCCGCAGCCCACAGCCACCAGCGGCCGCAGTGCGGAGGGGGGGGCAATTACGGACCACAACTCCCAGACGCCCTAGCGGCACCGGAAGCCGCAGCACGTCATTTCCGCGCCAGGAGGCGCACAAAAAGGGTCATAACACCCGCGTCGCGGGACCGCGCGCGGGCTAAGCCCGGGCAAAGGGCGGGCCCTCTGTGGCCCTCGGAGGCCATAGGAGGACGGGACGGGCCACCCCCCCTTGGCCTCTAAAAAGGAGGTAAAGCCACGGATTGACTATTCCATTGACTATTACATCCGCCTAGAAACTGTTATATAGACCCCCAAGGGAGTGGTCACAAACTTACCCTTTTGGGCTGGATTCATGGCTTAGGTTTATAAGACGGGCATGAAATTGACATTTCAGTACTAATGATTGTATAGTACTATTGATATAATTATTACAGGACAGCTCATAGACACTCCAACTACTATGGAACCTTTTCCAAAAACAATCATTACAGCGTCTAATCTCCCCTGGTTAGACGAATTAAATAGTATGTGTAATATCAGGTATACCTTTGTGACATCACCCCACCCAGCAACAAACACTAGTCCGCTAACCCGCAGCGTAAGCATACAGGGGCCTTTACCTACACCCATAAAAGCCATTCCACAAAGCACAATTCCCGTTCAGGTCACATCTGCTAAAAGGAAACTCGACGGGGTTGGAGTAAATGGGTCCCAAACCAAAACACCAAAATTACAAAACGCGTCTCCCAATATAAACTTCTCTGTTGTCACTGCTTTGTCAACCCCAGAGGTGGGTAAAAAACTATACGATCCAGCATCCTCTTCCCAATTGGCTTTACTGGCCATGATCGAACAACTGATCAAAACCACTATCCATCCCCTGATCGATAAAATTAACACCTTGGGGGATAGACTGACGGGGATTGAGGAAACTGTTAAATCCTATCTGGCACAATCTTCCTATACTGTAACATCTAACTGTTCGCCCCCTACTGCTTTTCCCAATACGCCCAAACAAACCATGCAAAACAAAGTTCCCCCAACTCAAGTACCAGTCCCTACTTCTGTGCCTCCATATGTTCCTAAGGCACCACCCATACCTGTTATAGATCACAATGTTGCCCCCAGTTTAGAATGTATTAAGATACCCTGTATTAATCTTCCCCCAGAGGCCGCTCCATTTGTGTCCATCCTCTCGGGGGTCCCCCCATTGAAACATGGAAAATCTGAGAGACCCACCGACCTGCTAAACAAAGTCAAGTTTGGCTATCGAAAAAGAGACCCTTACCTTATGACCTTGATGGCAGGATAATCAGCGCGAGGAGAGTGGGCTGGCTGGGTCCCCTTCGAAAAGATATTAGTGGCGACTTGGTTCTAATTAGATTTAGGAGCAGACAAGTTGTTCCCTATCTCCAGTCATGGCAGCCCCAAGAAGGTGATGGCCCCATAACAACCTGGGATTTGCACGATTTTTATCCAAGCAACTCATATATCCCCCCCCCCAAACAAAACGTTGAATATAATACTGAGCTGGGTCATAGAATTTGCTTACCAATTGAGCGTAGCATTCCTGCTTTTAATCGTTTTGTTTTACCGCAAAGCAGTTTTAAGTATAGTAATTTCTTTCAATTTAACCCTTTGACGTAACACAAGAACTGTTAATATTAGGCCTGTGAATACCATGAAATCTATTTAGATAATCATAATCGGAGGGTTAGCAAATCCTATTAATTTGTAGATAATATGTTGCTTTTTAAATGTATGTAGCTTGTTAAATTATAATTGTAATTTTAAAAATTGTATGCTTTTTAAACAAAAATCGAATAAAGCAATTTTTGATTTGATTTGACAACTTTTGTTGAAGTATGCCATAGTGTGGGGATTTCTTAGAACTTTAAAACTAAATGAGAGTAACCTTTCAAAAGAATAAAGGGAACTGAGTTCAAATAACCAAGAAAATAAACTATTGTCCCCCTCGTGCTGATTCAATCAATCTTGTTAAACACCCCTTTTGTTCTTCTATTTTCACATTCATACATACATACTCAAAATGCCTAAAACCTGTATTTTGCAAAAGAGGTCTCCTCCTTTATTAAAAAAAATCCTTTTATATTCATGTAACGCTGAATCACCATATTTGATATTTATATACAGAACCACAGACTCAATGTCAATATTCCAAATAAATATTTCATAAAAAACTTTCAGTGATCAATCTTATATTAAGATGTAAAACAAAAACAGAAGGCCTCCTTTGTCAATCCTCCTATTTACACTTGTTGTTTAAAAATCAAAATATTCATACACTGATTTTTATCTGTGAATCTCTGCGCATGAATATCTCTTAATAAACATTTCAAATATTATAAAAATACAAATACATTCTCCACATGTAAAAATGTTTATTCTAGATTTCATGTATTAATGTTGCAGTGGAGCATTGTTCTCAAGGAGTGTTTTATCTGGGGTTTATACAGTTGTATGGACAGTGTGTGTTTTATCTACAGTATTCACTGTTGTTATTTTGCAATCGGTTGCTCCTCCTCCCTCATTTTTGGATACACCAGGTGAGCTGCCGGCGAGGGGGGGGGCAGGTTTGATGCTTTTGAGACCTATTTAGGTGCCACTGGAGCTACCAGGATTAGGGCCGGGAGAAAGAAGTGTTTACTCCTACACTCATAAGGTTTTAGATCAGTTAACATACACTTACCTGAGTTGCCACAGAAGGAAAATGAAGACAATGACGAGTTTTTTGCAGCTGCAAAAAAACTCAAATTGCATTTTGATAAGCAGACTAGCTTAATGGTATTTCGGTACACATTTTTTAAAAGGAAACAAGTAGCTGAGGAAGATGTAAATGCAAATATTTGTTTCTTGTGCAAATTGCAGAATGCCAATGTGAGAATTTTACTGATCAGCTAATTAGGAGGCAGTTTGTGTGTCACTGCAAAGACAATGAAATTAGAAGTGTCTAAAAGTATTGAGATATCATCAAATTCAGTAAGAGAACTGGATGACATCCCACCTAAGCAGTGAATGCGGTAAAAGTATTGAAATCTCACCAGCCAACTATCTATAGCAAGAAGTTGGGGCACATAAGAATATGAAGTACAGAAATACTCATCAGTTGAATGCAAAGTTTTGCTTTAGGTGTGGAAATCCATCAATTCCATGAATGTAACGTGTAACTTTTGTAAAAAAAAGTTGGTTACTGCCAATATTTGCTTGAAGAGGAAGTACACTAAAAGGCCTGTTGCTTCTGTAGGGTATTCGGATCATGATTCTGATGGTGATGGTGTGGGAATGCAAGATCTTGTCCTAGCTATTGGTGATGAGGGAAAAGAACCATTAAGGGATAATCCAAGCATGTGTGTAGATTTCAAGGCAGTCGTATCGGAGACAAAGTGCTGAAGCTCTCAGTTGATTCGGGAGCCAGAATCACCATGATCACTCATTCCCTTTTCACTGAAATGTGGGGTGATAAATCGTTATTTCCTTATGACCGTTATCCAGTCTCATATGAGGGACGGAGGATAGAGTTAAAAGGCTTTATTGGGGATGCTGTGGAATTCAAAGGGAGGAGGCTCAAAGGCAAAATATATGTAGCAGCTAAAGGCCTAAATATTTTAGGCTGGTTCCATCAAGGGTTATTTGGCATGATCCGTAGACCGAGGGCCAAAGAGCAAGTACTGGTGATTGACTGTGAGGATGTGGCATGTGGCACGTGAGTGGAGCTAGACATTTCCTATTGTGTTTGGAGAAAATCTAGGTAGAATTTATGGATTCTGTAGGAAAGTAGGATCTGCTTCTTATGGTTACCCCCACTTTTTGCTTCATGTGATACTGTTTTTGACTAGTCTGACTGGGATCCTGCTAATCAGGATCCCAGTCAATCTGCATACTCCCTAAACTGTTATGTTATGTACTTATGTACACTCCAGATTGGATACCGGGGTACCCTTGTCAGTCCCTAGTATTTGGTACCCATGTACCCAGGGCATAGGTACACCGGAGGCCTCGCATGGGCTGAAGCATGTATTAAGCCACCCATGAGAGTGCACAGTCATGGGGCAGCCACTAAGCTCCTTGTTTTGACACAAGTGCAGCAGTTTCTGAGGTTGTCAGTCTTTGTGAATTGTAAGTTGTCTGAAAGAAAATTCGACCAGGACTACCTTGTTTTTTATTCTCCATCTTAGAGTGGAGGCTGAATTCCATATTGGGCACACACTTTAAAGGAACTTGATTGCGGCATCATATAGCAGTGGAACATCTTGGTAGAACTGCAGTGTTTTGGAGATACTGTTTTCTTTCTCCAAATGATGACAGTGGACTTACTTTCGTTGTCTGCGACATGTAATACATGTGATGGTGTCAACCTGTCATGAGTGTGGCTATAGTGGCACTACTCGGGTGAGAGGTCGCTCACCGGCGAGGGGCTACAAGTTTATATTTCCATGGGAATAGAAAATGAATTTGTATGACTTAAAGTTGAAGCTGTGGTACAGTTTTGTGATGCTACAGTGTATGCCTCTTTACGCTTAGGTGTCATTTGTATTACAGTGGGTGGTAGTCACATTACACTTATGATGTTGACCCTTACAGTAGGTTGGGTTATGGGGTGTAGCCCCATTTACGTGTTTTGCGGTACATTTCTACATAGGATGTGTGTTTTTGGGTGTTAGCCCCATTTACACATTTTACTCTATGTTATCGTTTTGTGTGTAAGTCGCCCTGCGCCTCCCGTCTCTCTGTCTTGTGTGTAAGTCGCCCTGAGCATCACGTGTTGTTCTGTGTAAGTCGCCTTGCGCTTCAGGAGTTGTTGTTGTGAGTAAGTCGCCCCGCGCATCACTGTGGGGACACTCTGTGTTTACCTTGTGCTGCACGTTGGTCGTGTTGTATAGTCTTCTTGTGCAGCACTTGTCTTTATGGGTGTTAGTCCCATACAACGCATGTTGTTTGAAGTATTTTAAATGTGCTTTACCCTTACATGAGGGAGGTTTTATTGGTCATTCTACCCTGTCTAGAGGGATGGCTTAATGGGTTTCTGTCTCATTTACACAACTTACGTTATGGGCCCCAGTCCCATTTTCGCTTGTGTCCCTTACATGAGGATTGGTGTGTTGGGTTACGGTCCCTTCCCCACAGTTACTATGGTCTGGTTCCTTATATGAGGAGTTCTTTCTTGGGTGCTGCCAACCACAGTGTTAGAGTTCTGGGGTGTGTTATACCCATAGTGTTAGAGTTCTGGGGTGCGTTATTCCCTTTCCTCTTATCACATTTGTTCACATGTCTTTTCATGTGGTGTCTCACTGTGTCTGCGAGCTGTACGCGCTCAACCTTACTTTTTGTTTCTATTTTAAAGGAGGAGGATGGTGATAGTTCGTTTGTATCTTTTCATTATTCTTTCCTCCTTCGTTTGGTCTGTGTTCCCTCTCGTGATCTGGTTTTACCATGCATCCCAGAGTTATGGACTATTGTCTTCATTTGTACATTGCTGTGTATAATAGTTATCATTTTAGTATGGTTTTATTAGTTTTTCAATTTAAAAGGGAGAAGATAATGTAGTATCCTCGTGTTATGTGATAATGTTCCCTTTTACCTTGTTCCTAGCTGCTCAGCCAGTGTGAGTGTTCTCTGTGGAATGTTGGTGTGATTGACATGAGTGGAATGCTTGGGACCCTGGTGCGAGTGTTGACAGTTGGAAGATGGGCTAAGCAGCTAGCAGGTTGCTCCTGGTGGGGCTGTTACTACACATCTTATGGACTTAATAAATAACCTTAAAAGACACTACATGGCTGCGTCTACTATGTCACCTCTAAGCATGGGACTACACCACTACAGTAACCCTATTGAGTTTGGTGTCAAACTTTGCAGAGTCATATCCCCACACCGGTAACCGGTGTGGGAGGCAAGATTCCACCCATCAGAAACAAGCTTTTTGAGGTCCCTGGTGTTCCCAGTACCAGATTTCTAGTCCCAGGCAGACCAAAATGGTTGCTGCTGACCAGAGACACGTTTCTGCCCTCCTGCTGCTGAGCCAAGGTCGAGCAGGGGAAGGCAGAACAATAGGCATCCTGTCACAGGAAGATGTGACCACCTCCCAGGCAGGATTGAGTGTTTTAGGCCTGGGTGGGTGCGCTTGCCAGCTACCGAAAGTCTGCATGAGGGGCACATTTGGTGTTCCTGTGCATAGTCCAGTTCAAACCAGTACTGGGAACCGTTGGCTCCTGCTCTGGCACGAATCTGGACAAAGCACATGGGAGTCACCTCCCCACTGTCCAGACCCTCCCCTGGGAGGGTCCCTTGAATTTGTTCAACCCTTTCCCGTGGGTACAAAAGGACTTATCTGGCTGTAGGACCCTAGATTCAATGTATACAAGATTCTGATCAAGAAACCACTGACCTTCGACCATCTGCACACGCTGGACTTTGTTTGGGCCCGACTTAGTCTCCCTCTCCCTGTCCAAAGCATTGTCTGTGCCCGTGCACCATACAGACTCCGTGTAGGACCTGTGGAGCATCAAGAACAACTGAAGACACCTCCCTTGGATTGAAGGAGTCACTTCCCTGCAGCCCCAGGCACCACATCTCAACTGATCGGTCTGCTGTTCCTGAGCTCCTACGGACTCCGAAGGCTCCAGCAACACAGGCGGTGGGTTTACAAGTCCCTCAAGGTCCGAGCTGCCCTCTCACCAAGTTTGAGGTCAGAATCCCTCGTGGGGGCTGCATTACCCGTACCCCTGTGCACCGGATACTTTTGCAAGTGCATATGCTTGTTGGCATTTCCAAAATAAGTGCACTGAGCTCTGAGTAGCCCCAACCTCCAGCACCATTTCCACCAAAGAACTCCGGACTCCTCACACCAAGTGCTTTGTGGGATGTTGCTTTGCGAAACTGCTCGAGGTTACCCTCATGACTTAAGTGCCTCCGGTCTGTGGGTCCTCTTGAAGGTCAACTTTGCTTTCCTTAAAATCCCCAGTTTGCTCCAGGCCTGCCCTGACTCCCCTGTGTTTGGTGAGTCTCCTGGACTTTGCTGGTCCGAACTGTAACCTTCTTTGACCTTCTGCGTGGGTTGCCGTTGCCAAGGCTTGTTGGTGCTCCAGCTGGACACCAACCCCTCAGTACTCGACATCCTTCGTGGGACAGCTCATATCCGTCTCCTGGTCATCCTCGACGTCTCCTGGTACCGGGGGCTGCAGAGTCAAGAACTCCGCTAAACGCACCTGAAGCACCCAACATCGGTGCACATTTGTCTCCTGAGTGACCCAGACTCTTTCCCCTCTGCTTTCTGGAACTCTTCACCAAGAATCCACCTTTGGATTCCAATGGACACTTTTCTTCTTACCAGCAGTGGCTCTTCTTCGACGTCCTCCATAGAGATCAACTGCGGTTTCCGACGCCACTTCAGACCTATGCACCCGGCTTCCCTGGGATGGGTAGCTCTGGTACTACAGTGTCCATGGGTAGGGTGTCTCTCCAACCTCCTAACTTCCACTGGGTTTCTTCGAAGTCCACTTAGAATGGTCCTTAAACTTTTATTTTTATTTATTTGAATTTCTTTATTTTTTAAATTTGTAGCGTGCACAGCTGCTCCAGAGAGTGTCCCGGCGTGAGCTAGAGAAGCGGTTGAAAGTTTAAAACTTGAACCGCGACTCTCCCATAGAACTGTACGTAGCATGCGGCCGTCTTCCCAAACTGCACCTGTGCCTCCGTGGGGTCCCTACTTACTCACCTTGGATGGTTCCTTGGAGTCCCAGCAATTCTACATGCTCTAGACACTGTCTTGACTCGAGTTGTGGTTCTTATACCACTATTTTAGTATATGGTTTGGTCTCCCCCTGGAGCCCACTGTGTATTAGTGCTATTTACTATTGTTTCTGGGCTACAGGTTTGTGTGCTTTGTGAGTATCCTCGTGTAGAGGGTAATGTGTCATACTTAAAGAGTGTTATATCAATAAATACATATTTTTATAACTACTGTGTGGTTCTCCTTTCATTTAACCAATACTATAAGGTTACATACTGGTAAAACAAACAGCTTAACATTCCTTCAAGACTAAGCCTGAAGGCTACTCTCCACAGCTACCATTTGGATAGCTTTCTAAGGTTATATTTAACCTCTTAAATCACCCTAAGGGTTGCACGGACTGGTACAGGGTGCCCACTTTAATTAGAGGACAGCATTAACCAGGTCAACTTCTCACAGATTCAAACACAAAATCAGAATGAAAGGAGGGGCTATTCCGGTAAAGCACAAAGTGAGGAGGTGGGCTTTCAGTGTTAGAAATTATCTTGAAAAAGAACTTAGAAGGACGAGTATCTAAAAGACACAGGTCCAAATAATCTGGAACCGTGATAGGTGGGGACAAGCATAATGATAACTTCTGTGTGTAAAATATGTGAATGATGGAAATGACCTGTGGCTATGATGATGTAACATTCATTAATATATTGGATAAAGAAAAAGAACTTTGAAGCCTGTGTGAAAAGGGGATCAATGAGTCAGTTGAATCCTCTCTTTGGCTTTCCCCATTGGTTGTGTCACGCAAAAGGTGTGGCCAATTACGAGTTTGTGTGGATCTTAGATCACTTAATACAGAATTTGGGTAGATTCCCATCCATTACCTAAACTGTCTGATTTATTTACGTGTACTGCAAGTGCCACCATTTTTTCAGAACTTGATCTGGCTAGCACGCATCAGCAGGCCTCTCAGACATTTGACAGCATTTATTTCCTAGTGTTTACCAGTACTGCAGGATGCCGTTTGACCTGGCTTTTGTGGCCTTTGTGTTCTAAAGGGTCATGTATAATCTTTTGAAGAACTTTGAATGAGTCCTGGCATACCAGGATGATGTGGTAGTCTATACGAAGAATGTTGATGAACACAATGTTATTCTGGAACATGCTTTGGGTATTTGTGAAGATCTAGGTGTGGTTTTTAAAAAAGAAAAATGTAAATTCTTTGTAATGAGGTGGAATATCTGGGAAATGTTATCTCTAAGGATGGTCTGAGTCTTAGACTGGGGTTAGTTGAATCCATAGTTGGTGCTCCTCCTCCCTCTGATAAGGCCGGAGTCAAATATTTTTTAGGGATGTGCAAATTTTATTCGCGCTTTATTCCACATTTTGTTTCCAAAGTAAGACCCAATAGTGATCTTCTAAATAAAGGAACAACATTTGTTTGGTGTGAGAAGTGTGATATGGCTTGTTGTATAACCATCGATTCTAACCGGGTGGGTCTTGGTGCCACTCTTACATAGTTTGATGGAAGCAAGGAACTCACTATAGCTTTAACTTCAAGGGTGCTGAGGGAGGCAGAATTGCAATGCTCGGTGATTGAGAAATAATTGCTTGCATGTGGCAGGGCAATTGAGAAATTCTGTACGTATGTGTGGGGAAGGCATTTCAAACTACAAACCAATCACAAACTTTTGGTAAACATTCTAGGTGGTGGAAGTAGTAATGAGTACTGAGGCTATCTTCCAAACATATGCTATATAATTTTGAGATTACACATTCCTGGGGGTAGGAATTGTAGAGTAGATTTTCTTTTCTGCTTTCCATGTAAAAGTGAGGAGGAAGGTGATGGAAACATGCAATTGTCTGATTTGTTGGAAGAAGACTTTGAGTATTGCCTGGTGGTGTCTCTTGTAATTCCTGTATTGAAGGTATGTTTGAAGGAAGCATGGAAGGAAGTTATGTCAGGACATCAAGTTTTGCAGCAAATCATAGACATAGTTAAGAAAGGTTGGCCCAGGGAGAAAGTTCTCTCATCATTATTACAGCCATTTTGTAACGTGAGGGACGAGATTTCTGTTGAGGATGGTCTGGTATTAACATCAGATAGGTTAATTCCTCCAAATGCAATGAGAAGAAGCATCATTGCTAAGGCTCACAAGGGTCATCTTGAGACGCCCCTTACTAAGAGACGTATTTGTGAGTTTTTTTAGGTGGCCACGTATGGATACTGAGGTTGACAAAGTGGTGGAAAATTGTGTAATTTGTAAATCTGCAGACAAATGACTGAAGTGTCTTCTCCTCCCTTTATGCCTTAAGAGTGTCCTGATGGTCCATAGGTTAAACTAGGCAAATATATTATAGAAACATATGATGCTTCAACAGGTGAGTCGAGATTTATAGTGGTTCTGATTGACTACTGCTCTAAGTGACCAGAATTAAAGAAGGTCAAAGATCCCAACACTAACACCATTGTAACATTTCTTAGAAAAATGTTTGTAAGGGCAGGTTTTCCTGAGTACCTTGTGTCTGATAATAGTACACAATTTGAGTGTAAGGAGATGCAGAGTTTTCTTCAGGAGTGCGGAGTCAAACATCTTAAGAGTTCTTTGCATCACCCTGAAACAAATGGGCTTGTAGAGAGGATGAACAGAGTGGTGGAGGAATGTGTCAGATGGGCTACATTTTCTAATGTTGATGTGATGAAGGCTGTGCGCAGTTTGTTATGGTTTTACAGGACCACATCTCACCCCACTAACACATTTTTCCCCTTTGAACTTCTTAAGGGAAGGAAATCAAATACCAGTTTACGTCCTGTGTGGATGTCAAAGTGGATAAAAGGCAAATCTAATGTTGAGCGATTGATGGAATTGGTAAAAGGAAATGTTGAAGTTTCTCAAGAGAAACAAAAGATGTAGTATGACAATAAAAAGAGTGACAAACTTGTTCAGGTTAAGATTGGTGACTGGGTCTGTGTAAAATCGTCTGTTGATGTACAGAACGGAAAAAGTAAATTTTGCAAACCGGTTAGAGTGGAAAACATTTGTGGGAACACCATTAAGCTTAGTGGTGATCATTGGTGGAATCTGGCTAACATAGTAAAGGTTGGAAAGAAATACCAGAAAATTATGAAGGAGTGGTGGAGGAAATGTGTCACAAGACCAAGAGTCAACATATGGCTAGTGGAAGAATAGTTGTTGATCCAAGCTATTTGAAGAGAAATGGTGGTCAAGTTGCTGATGACTCATCCAAAGATGGAAACAGACCACGTAAAAATGCAAGAACTTTGTTAAGCCGAGTAGGTTTCGCATTCGCGTTTTTATTATGAGCTGTAAGGGTATCCAGCCTTATCTGATACAGGTTCAAGGATGTTACTCACGCATGTTGTTGACTCGTGTCAGTGGTGGATCCTTTTTTAGAATGATTACTTTTCCAGAGCTAAATTCATGGTCTAAAAATCTCCTACCATGTCCATGCGGTGATGTTTCTATCCAACCTATGCTACACTGTATACTCTTCTGTAAATTCTATGATCTTCCCAGGAAAAGATTTTTAATACCCATTTTAAAGAAGTGGGAACTTCGACAACGTAGAACGGCATTTTTGAGGTTACAAATGTTAGAGAATGAACTGATTATGTTTGCTGTATCGACCTTTTTAAAAACTGCTATCAGATATAGGAATACAATGCATTAATTCTCTTACTAAATGAGCTCATCATTCCTGTATAAATAACATACCCAGCTTCTTATTTTTAACAATGAATTTGGCTTAAGAAGGATTTTGTAGTATACTGATCATATGAATATGTCTGGTATATTTTATTCTATTTATTGTGCTTTTATGGTTTTTATGAAACAAAATCGAATAAAGTTATTTTTGATTTGATTTGAGCTGTCTATGTAAAGGTGCTAGATCCATCATTGACACAAATAGGTTTTGCATCGTATTCTTGTGTTATGCATTCTGTTGTAAAAAATGTCTAGTTTTTCTACTATTTACTACTTTTGGTTATATATTTCTCCATTCCTGTTATGTCCACCTGGTCCCGCATTTTTTCCTTTTTTACCTGTGATTTTTTTGTTTGGTTTTTGTTTTGGAAGAAAGGAAGATGGGTAATACTCCATGTGTACCGTAGGCCTGTTAATACGTATCTGATCAGGCCTAATTAAACATTCTATGATGGAATACCATGAAGTAAGTGATGCTGGAACTATGGGAAGTGGTTGGTTTACAGATACAGCTAGTGTGAAGGAGCTCCTGTGTGTTCTTTCTCCACAACCCAGTAGCTCTTTGAATGAAATAAACTTGTATTATTTTACTTGTGACTCATCTCAGTCAAAATGATGGAAACGCGTTGGCCTGCTGGGAAACATCCCCCAATGGCACATGTGCACATACCTCCCATTGGTATCTTTCTCACCACAGTCACTACACATTTATTTGTACAACAGAAGGGGTATGGGAAGATATGTGGAGACAGAAGGGCTTTGAGTTCAAGTAAATTATATTCGAAGTTTATTTTGTAGGTATTCAGGCAGGTGACATCTTTAACATCCAGGAGATTTTCATTGATGAATTCATTTATTTTCACTGGCATAGATGAGCGAATGCGTGAGCTGATTTCAAACAAGAGAAGAACCGAAGTACAAAGGACAGATGGCAATTTAAGTGATCGACCTATTTCGAAGAGGAAGATACTAAATGGTGATGGGTGACAGGGCAGACAGTATATCAGTATAAACACTAATAACATTTAGCAGATTTTCATGAACGATAAGGGTGGGGACGGTGTATGAGTAAGGTCTGTCCCTGTTGGAAATGCTTTAGATTAAGGTGAGGTGCTTTGTGAGTAATCCTAAAAGCTGGTAAAGAGGTTACAGCTTTGATATCTTAAGGGACAAGGTGCATTCCAGGTATGTTCTGGCCATCATCAATCATTTTTATGGTGGGGCTTTCAGTACTCCAGCCAGTTTTGAAGCTCAAACAGAATCATTCGAGGACATTGTTACATCATAGTTCAATTGTTTGTTCACATAGCTTTCCAGGATTTTAGCTAGAAAGGGTAGACAAGGCACTTGATAAAACTTATTACAAAAGCCTGGTTCAGCAGATTATGTTCTTGACATTTAGATAGAGAGGCAACACTGCTGTTCTTTTAAACAGTCATACAAACCTCTTTGATAAAGAGATTAATAAGTAGTTTTTAGTAGCTGTTATAAAGTTGAGGGAGAGATCCTAAAATAGTGGAAGTTTTTGGAGAAGGCATTGGAAAGAGACTAGAAAGAGTAATTGTGATGCAAGAAAGGGAAGAGTAGTAATGTTGCAGTTTAGGCAAGCACTTTGATTACGTCAGAGCAATTTGTTTGTGTCCAGGTTATACACTGCTTTTCATTCATTTAGGGTGGAGCAAGGGTGTTTAGGTTCTGCATAGTCAGGAGCACCTCCTAGTGTGAATAAAGGGTAATTTAATTTTACAAAACTACCTGACTTATGAGATGAAGTAAGTTCATTGTGGACTCAAGGAATACATAGGGTGAGAACATATTATCCCTTTAGGCTGGTAACTTTAGGCCTTGATTGAGAATCCAGGTAGTTTTTATTGCACCAGATAAATAATAATGCCCGGTGGTACGCTATTTGTTGGGTGTGATAACCAGCACCTAGTGTGAGTTTCTGAAGAATTACATGGAGTTTGGTGCAATAAACCCGTACATTTTTTCCCTATTAAATTCCAACAGGTTTGATATGCCAATATTTAACAAAGGGTGAGATATTTAATGCATCTGGTAATTACCAGATATGGTAACTACCACCCAACTTGTAATTCTGAGCCACGCCTAATCAGGGTTTTAGTGTTGGGTGGGAGCTAGAGCAAAGGGTGTATATGGGGTTAGTCTGATGAGGATGTGTCTGCACTGGCCCTATATGTAAATTCAGTTACCAAAAACAGATGTGCTCACCTTAAAGGGCCAACATACACTTGGAGAAAAATCACACTCTTGTGGTTCGGGCAGCAATAAGTCCCCGGTTAAACTACTAAAGTGTCAATTACTGTGGACTTGCAAAGCACCTTCTACAACATCTACAAAGAGCATAGAATGCTACTGTAGGAGCCATTACTTGCTTGAACAGGATCATAATTGGCTTCTCGGAGGAAGTTACATCATTAACTTACCAATTTCAGCATGATCTGTTTTAAAAGTGTGTGGTTATAGTTTAAACATCTGCACAATTTATACCCAGCCTATCTGGTACATTTAGTCGCTTCACATTTCCCAGGGTGCAATCTCTGGAGCAAAGGAAAAAGCAATTTTTATGGTACTGAAATTCAAACTTCTCACTAAAAGAGAGTGTGCTAGCTCAATACAGGCCCTTCTTATATGGAACACCTCGTCATTAGGTATATGAAACACCGTATCATTAGCTCTCCATCTCTGTCGATGTATAAAGCAAATGTTTAGTTAGACATTTTTACGTCTAGCACCACAAGATCTAGTCGGGTGGTGGGCACTTAACAAACGCTGTCAATCATTCCTCAAAAGTTAGTAAAGATTGGCTGAGTAAGTTAGAGAGAATTAAAGGGTCTAGAGTGTTGCCACGTCAGCGAATGGCAAAGGAATGCGAGTTTCTGGGAGAGTTATCACATAAGAATAGCGGAAAAATTGTGTTTTGGTTTCAATATTTTAATTTGGTGAAGAGGAATGGAGACTAGGAGCACAGTTGGTTAAGGATACTGTTGAGGTCATCAAAAAATTACTCTAGAACCTGGTGGGCACTTTAAATGGGGGTTAACAGTAACAAGGATGAATTCTAGAGAGAGTGAAGGAGTTTTATAATGTGTGATGGGTGGTCGCCAGTGAGTTGTCAGAAAAGGACGCCACCCGCTGGCCCTTACAGAAAGAACATGATTGGTGTGAGATGATGGCAAGAATAGTGCTGAGGCCAGAAGGTGTTCCCTATTCCTTGAGATCGAGTCAAAAGTCAGTGTTTGCTGTGTAAAGGAGTGTTCTCAAATAGAAATATCCTGCGATGAACAATGTTACATTAAAGGCATATCTGGGCTCCATTAGCAAGAGGTGAAAGATTGAATGCCTGCAGATTGCCTGCAGATTTTGTTAGGAGTTCATTCAGTGTGGGGAATATATTGGGGGGGGGTTGTCAGCGTACTGCAAAGGTGTTGGAGTATCAATAAATAAAGAGTGATGGGGAAGCAAGGGGAAGTCAAGAGTGGAGAAACAGGACTGAGCCAAAATGCCAGTGATTGAAGAAAGAAATGCAAGGGATAAGGATCAGTGAGACTGTTGAAAGAATCACATTTAAGTCTGTAGGTCCTGACCATTCAGTACAATTCAGGGAGGATTCACAGAAGTTACCCAACAATCACTCAAAAGGCCTGGGGTGTTAGTTCAGGAATCCATCTAGCATCTCGTATGCTGCTGCCCTTGAGTGAAGAAGGAAAGACTTACTGTTAAGACCAATGTTTCTGAAAAATGGCATAACAAAATGCACAGATGCCATAAAATGCTGTTTGGACACAGCAAATGTGCCTGAGCATTCACACGCCGCAAAAAAGTTCAAACAGTGTTTTTTTTTAACTGGACAAATGCCCTCTTTAGAAGCTTCTATCAATGTTTTTGGCAACATTTTACAATCGCTCTAGCAGCTGTATTTGCAGTGATTTTAATTTATTACTAAAATAATGATGAAACTTTTCGTAGATCATGAAAGTGCCAGATATCTTTGTAGCATTCATAAAATGGTGAGCACCTGGATAGAACTACAAAGTATAACTCAAGTTAGTGGACAATGATGAAAGTCAGATCAAGAAAGAAGAAAAAAAATGCATGCTTTTTACAAATGACGTTTCAATTTAACGAAAAGCACAGCCGAAACCCACTAGCCGAATGGGTAAAGGAACAGCAGAGTCCTTCTCTGTCTATCAAACACATCAACTTCAAAGACAACATACACGAGAATAAGTGAAGCACTAAAAATGGCTTCTGCGTCACTTCACAGTATGTGTTCTGAGACAGCTGGAACTTTGAAGGAGCACTGGGTCTCTTCATAGAAAACACGTTTTTTATAGCAGTAACATCTCAAACGTGGGATAGAGTGTGTGTTTGTGAGAGAGATAAAGTGATTAAGTAAGAGTGCGTGAGGGGGAGGCGGTATCTATGCACGTTTCCTGTTGGGACTAGATTGTAGGAAGCAGGTTTGGGGAATAGTTAGCACACGTAATCAAGGCAGGAAAGCCACTGTATCATTGGTTTTAACATATTTACATTTAATATGCAAAACTTGACGGACAAGTAGATAAAGTGATTTCCCCCTAATCAAACCTTTTTGTGGTGAAATGATAAAGGTAGGCTAAAACCCAGGTCTCCACATTCCACGGTCAGTAATTGAACCACTCGACAGCATATCCCCCCTATTAAAGAGTTCTGCGGTCAATATACTGCAACATACCTGAATGGCCCAAACTGGAGGCATTTGTGAACTATAGAACATCTTCAGACGCTCCAGTACAGACGGATTCTTGTCATCAAACTGGTCGGCAAGCGCCTACAATTAAAATATATTGAGAAAAATGACACAACAGTACTAGTAGAATAGCTGTTAACCACATAGACATTACTCACCCTCTAATCGAGCAACTAAAAACACAAAGATTCACATGTTTTACAACTGAAAATCCTGGTATTTATACATTGGCTATCATAGACACGTAAAGCAAAACACAAACCAGGTGGAATCTATTTCTAGAAGGCAACCTCAAACCCAATTATTCCTGGGGGAGGGGAGGGGGTTGGGGTGACCATGACCAAGATGGCACTGAACTTGTAATCTCAGCCAACAGCGGCAGCCTTCCCTCTTGGCCATCCATTGCCATCCAGCAGACCACAGACAAGAATATAAACAGCCTGTGAGCAGCTGACATCAGCGACAGGCACGTGGTAGGCAAGATGGCGGCGGCCCACCCTCACTGAGGTTGCAAGGAGACTCAGCCGGTATCCGGCCCCACCCAGGTACAGCTGTGAGTGGAGACACATGGGAAGCTCAGGTGGCTAGCGGGTCTAGATCCCTCTATACAACCACCCAGAAAGGCCCCCGCAAGTTGGAGTCAGGACTGCCCCCCCAATATGCCACCGCAAACAACAGCGGAGTTTGATGGGCCTTCCATAAGGGAGTCAGCAGCTCCCAAACACAGAGGAGGCACGCGATGCTGGTGGAGCAGAACCTTGTTTAAGGACAAAGAAGAGATTTTGGAGGCAGCCTGCAGAGGTGGTCCCATTTGCTATAATGGTGATGATCTGCAAATATTTCAGGCCCTTTCAATGATGACTCATCAAACGTCGAGCCTTCCGATGTGCCACCTCTTTCCTCGAAGATAATAACATCCATTATATATAGGGCCATCCCTTTCGACTTCTAACTCAGTGGCAGGGGAAACGATGGGTCATTAAATCAATACGGGAGGAGTGCCGTGTGCTGAACCTGCCTCTTCCTGGCACAGAGACTGCTTTACCTCCAGACCAGCCACATGTGAAAAGCCCAGAATGGAAGACAGTGAAGTGCCAAGGTGGTAAAAGAACTCAAAAGCAGGATGTGATATAGTCTTGGAGCAAGTCTAAAGAGTGTGTGGAACAGTAGAATCTGGATCTAACTATGTGTAAATAAATATATATAGCATACATACATATCAGCAGTATACTTAGTAATATTAGTGTACAAGGAATAATCCATCTGTACCCATGTATGCATGCATTTAATAATAGTTACATGTCCAGACATACCCATCTATGTTGTGTATATACATAGACTAGATATACATTCTATATTTTTTATTTTTTTCACATCAAAATCTATGGTTGTACACTTCTACTATAGTTCATTTGCCTCCAATCACATTTACATGCTCTGACAATTGATTATCCTAGAAGGAGCAAAGGAATATGCAGACATCTCCATATGTATAGTCTATATAAAAAGAAACTGAGGTAATGTATAAACTTGAATGTCTTGTTCCATATGGAAGAGCTGAAGATTCTATATACTCAATTTTATTAACATCTAGTTTTTTTTAAATAAATAGATCTAGACATTAAAAAATACATACATGTATATATATATATATATATATATATATATATATACACACATACATACATACATGTGTTCATATACATACATAAAGAGAACAGTGCAGTCACTACACAAAGTATAGGCCCATGTATATGCACAAACCCTTAATGATGTCTCAGTAGATAAACATCAATTTATGAGTGTAAACACGTAGGCTTATTATTTTGACAGATAGATAAATAGACAGATAGAGTGATAGGCAGATAAGCAGACAGAGGCATAGATATATTCAATGAAATAAATCTACAGTTAAACCTTAGTGTATAGTTAGGAAAACTTTATTTATTCTTTATATACAACCAAACAAACTACACAGACATTAGAAATGTTAAACATATAATTACACTTTAAATTTATAATGTATGCACCACCTTTAAATTACTATACCTTAACTCGTTCTTTCTATACAAACTAAACTTAAACTACACAAACATTAGAGATTCTAAAGTTACACATATCTTAATTTTTAATTTACGCAACACCTTCAAATTATTATAACTGACGCACCTCCATACAAAATATATTGAACTCAGTAGCCACACTACATTAACTTTAACACGCACCTTCTCCATGCACTGCTTATACCCTTACATATAATTCACACCATCTAAAATTATAGCTTTTATAACAACACTTAGGAAATAGCAAATCACATCATTTATCAGAATACTGTGTATGGTAGAGTGGCGAGTTATAGTTAATGTAGTGTAGCATCCCCAGAGACACTACAATTCCCTGCCTGGGAGAGTGCAGGTAGGAAACGGAAACCTATTCCTTGCCTACACTCTCCTGGTCAGGGAACCCAACTTTGCTCCTGCTCAGGCGGGAGCAGTGAAGAAAGCTACTCCTGCACTGGTGGTAGCAAACTAATGGAGTCGGCTCCTGCAAGGACTCAACATGGGTGCTGGCTGGGGAACCAGCAGGGGCCGTGGCAGCCTTGGGGCTCCACCGCACCCACCTACAAGGGAAACATTGTGGTTGCCACAGGCAGGCACGAAGGCCCCCTCCAATAACGAAAGTGGCCAGCTCCCACAAGGGGGACTCCGCCCATGGCCCCCAACAAATATTATGTTCTGGGAGCCTAGGGTGGGCACCAGGTAGTCAAAATATGGGGATAAAATGTATAACAAAGGAGCGGCAGGAGCCACTAATTTTTTATTTATTGCTTCAGCATAATGCCCTTGAGATAACTATAGCTGGTGAGTTTAAGTGGTTTTGTTTTTTTAAAACGGTATATTTTAACTGACATTTTTATCCAACTATTATGTCCCTTTTATTTTTGCTATTTTCAGTGAATATACACACAAAGCACAGATTTTAATGACTTGTACATACTGTTTGGCACACTTATGTGTTATGAGTATAGAGGTCATGTAGAGAAGTGCCAGCTCTTGACTAATCACCTGAAGTTGAGATAAAGTAATTCCACAGAAACCCAGAGGTGGCAATGCCTAGTTGCGAATGCCCATCATTGTAATAAACCTGCCGGAAAGTAATACTTGTGTACAGTAGAATGTGGTGCTCTCAAAGCAAAATGTCTCCCTCCACCCTCAAAGAGACAGAAACAAGCTCTAAGAGAAACATCTCTGTCGAGTTCACAAATAACATGCACATACGTCGAGGCACACCAAATCAGTCCAAATTGTAATGTTGGTAGTAACCCATGTAGTAATCACAAGGAGACCATAAAATATTATTTTCTCTTTATTTTATTTTATTCTCAAAGATCCAAGCACAAAAACACACTGGCAGCTGACAAGTGTTTTGTCCAACTGACTTTTTCAAGGCTAGATGGTACAGTCAAAAAATCACGGCACCCCGTAGAACAGTGTACTGGAGGTAAGTGTATATGCAAAGATCCTGAAAGTCTGCAAAACAGACATCAAATTTGGAACATCAGTCATGCAAACTTTCACTGTATTTGCCGGATCCTAAACAATTGGCAAACAATCAAGGTCTTCAATGTTAATAAAGATGTCTGTGGCCCGCCGTTGTCACCACGAGTATCTGTACCTGCAGGCAAAAGTAATCAACGTGGAAATTACGAGTCCAGTTAGTCTCTGCAAAGTGGTTTCAATGAGAAACGGCCGTACCTGTTGTGAACAGCCTGTAGACCACAGTGGACGTTGAAATGCAAATGAGAAACATGCTGTCGGTAAAACCTTGGAATACCACGGAGAGCGACCAGTCCCCAAGCCCTGATAAGTTTGGAACTGGAGAGGAGGCAGGACGCATGCCGGTTTGTTGAGATGGTTGTCAGTGAATCTTATGTTTGTGGTTAACAAATTCCTTAGTAGCTGCTTGAACAGAGAACAATCTAGCACCCATGTATTTCTTGTATGCTGTATTTTTGAGGTGGGAAGCCCTTCTACAGCGTACATTACTTTGTTGTATGTATTTGGGGATTTCCTTTTGATGAAAACGGTTTCTTTGCCATGTATTGCTTTGAGGGCGATACAACCAGCTTGAAGAAAAACTTTCTGGCAATTGGTTACCAGTGCAGGGGGAATGTGTGCTTGTGGCTTTACATGTAAGAGTAGTCTAGCAGTAGAGTTCTGAATTCTCTGTAATCTTTTCATAGTCATGATCTAGACCATTAGCGTAATCAAGTTTTGATAGGAGAAGAGAGATTGTCACTTGGACCTTGTGGGAGAATTGTAAGTGCAGGAAGATGTTTTGCAGCCCTTTAATTGTAAGAAAGCTTGCTCCGGCTACCTTATCAACTTGGGCATTCATAGAGCGCTTCACGTCCATAGCGGTAGTTCTGAGGTTTCTTACCTCCTTAGATTTTTTTTCTCAGTGGTCCTAGATCATCAGACCAGGAGCAGAGAGGGCCATAAGTCTTCCTGTACCCACAGATGAGTATTTCAGTTTTGGACACATTTAGTTTGAAGTGGCTCTCTGTGATTCATTGGTAATCAGCCTGGAGACAACTGATTTTGGATTTTCTAATGTCCTTGGGGCTTTTCAATTTCAGAAGTATCTGTGTGTCATCTGCATAGTCACAGGAGAAGAAGTGAAAACCATTGATGAGTTCTGGTAGCAATTGCATGTAGATGTGAAAAAGCAGGATTGAGAAGATTGAGCCTTGAGGGTCTCCAGCTTTTATGTAGTATGGTTTGGAAGAGAATGAAAGATTCTGGATGACATACGATTAGTGTGTCAAGATGAACTGTGTGAAAGGTCGCTGAAAGGTCTAAGAGAAGTAGAGCAGAAACCCCATTTTGGTCAACTGTGTTTTTATGGTCATCCTAGATTGAGATTAGGACTGATTCAGTGCCTCTATCTGGACAGACTCCAGTTTTGAAGTCAGATGATAGGGCATTCATTGTCTTCAATGAAATGTGATATATGGACAAAGGATGCTCTTTTTATAAGTTTGGCCAGGAATTGTCTGTTTACTAAGATCAGTAGTTGTGGGGGCTTGAGTGTCCAGAGTAGTTTCCTTTAATAACAATCATATATATGCCTTTTTTAGGTCTTCTTGGAAAACTCCTGTTGTTAAGGAGTTGCTGATGAGTGTTATGACTGGGATGGCTACTAAAGTTGTTAGAGAATGTTTCTGAAGATTTGAGACGGATAATGGTCATTTATGGCAGCCAGCAGGCTTGCTTGCTTGCTTTGACAAGATCCAGATATTCAGTTGGTGCTAGTTCTTTAAAGGAGTGTAGAGGTTGTTTTAGCTTTCCCAATAGTGGTTTGCTGCTAATGGGTTCGGACTGTTGGTGTTTTGTTGGGTGAGATATATCCAACATGTTTGCTTTAGATGTGTAATGATTAACTGTTTTGTCACAAATATCTTAAAATACGGGATTAGTTCCTTCTGTGCATTTTGACTTACAAAATTCTGTGAGTATTCTTTTAAATAATTTATTAGTACATTTTAGATCCGGCTAGATAGTATAGTTTTTGTTGTGCTTTTTTATCGTAGACTTGTATATTCTATCATGTCTGCATTATAGGCGTATTTTGTCTGGTGGGTTGCTGAGTTTTGTTTGTATAGAATTTATTGTGACCTGATTTGTATTGGAGCTTAACTGCTTTTCTCATTCCAAACTCATCTTGTTCCGAAGTCAATATGTAGTTGTGGGTAGAATGAGTTTAACTGGAGTGAATTGTGGTCTTGTGGTGGAACGCAACCAGGTAGTGGTCTGATCACATAACTGGAGTAATGCTTCACTAGGGCAGGGACCTGAAGAAGCAGATTCTTAGGAGAACAGGAAACATAGAAAGGTACAAGACGGGGAGTAATCTCTAAAAAAAAGAGAAACCATATAAAAAACAACACGAGATGTGACAGCTTTGCGAGAACAAGATGATTTCACGTCCTGCAGTAAGGGAGCGGGAGGGGGGAGTTGGGGGAAGTTGGCGGGGGGGAATTAAGCAAGAATATATAGAAATCCACTTAAGTAGATGGGATGAAACAAGTAATATGTACTATGTAACGAATGTCCTAGAAAATATGCTTTACTGTAATGCACATTTCCTGGTACATAACAGAGAAATATAAAGGCGCCATGGAGGAAATAAAATATGTTTTAAAAAAACTGGAGTAATGCTTTAAAAAGTGACTAGGTCCGTGTTGCCCACCATGACATCTAAGATTTCTCTGGCGATGATGTGTGTGGTATTGGGAATGAGCTGTTGTAGGCTGTGTGTGTCTAGGCCAGTGAGGTTTGTTCTAGGGTGTGGCATGTTAGGTTTGTCAAACCATATACACAGGTTACCAAGGGTGCATAGTTTTGTTTTTTTTGCAACACATTTGATTGGTTTTAAGAAGATAAACATCGCTACAGCAAAACAGAGCGGCAATAGTAGAACAATGGCGCAATAATTTCCCCCAGCTTCTTCCCCTCGCTCACTCTCAAGAAGGGATCCTTTCCTCTTGAGCTCCCACAGCAATCTCTCCGTCTTGAAATAGTATCCATCAGCCCCTGAATGTTTCTACTTCCTGTTCTATAGTGATAGTTGGCAAAGTGTCAGGGGCTTATGGAGGCCCCTTTATAATCGCCCCATCTTTTCCTGATCTTGTCATGCTTCAGGGGGCATCCCCTAGCCTCGTACACTGGGAGTTCTCCACTCATGCACCAGTCAAGACTCTTACTCCGCTCCTTCACAGAGAAAGAGTCACTAGCTTTCCACACACACAATTTCTCACTTGGCCACAGTAAGTCATAGACATTGCACAGCTAGGCTATACTGAACTGCTTCTACGTCTGTGGTGTCCTGGAGTAGGGCAAACTTAGGATCGGAAGGGATAGCCCTCCCAGAAAGGATAAGACCATCCGCCAGAATGACTCCACCTTTGCACAAGACCATACATATGTAAAAGGTCTCCCTCCCAAGTCTCACACCATGGACAGGTAGGAGAAGTAACCATCTGCCAAAGTTTGTAACTAGTAAATTAAACCCTGTGAAGGTATCAATTTGATGAGGTTGAATTGGGTCACAATTGCATAGTGTCTTGCAGAGGCTAAGGCCTCTGCCCATTCCTCATCTGTGAGAGCTTTAAAGTACTGTTCCAGTGAGTGTCACAGTTTAATGACCGTGTCGGGTATGTTGTATATCAGCATTTGTTATATTTGTCTTATGTTATGGGCTCCCAGATCCCCCATGAGCAGTTTCGCCCCAGTAGGGTTATGTTCCGGGAGGACCTCTAAATCCCAGATATAGGGGCTGTGTCCAAGATGGCGGACTGACGAGACATATTTTTCAGGTCCTCTGCTGCTTGCTGATCTCGAGGCGTGACGCCTGCCCCCCTCGGTCACCACTTGCTGCCTGAGGTGCAGGGACAGTGAAGGAACTTGCACGCTGGGGATTGGTCGGGAGTCCTAATCCCCACAGTTGGCAAGAATGCGGAGAGACGGCCCACGGGACAGGGAAGCAAAATGGCAGTGTCAGCGGCATGTTAAAGAACGCTCTGGCTGTACGGACTCCGAGGCTCGTGGAGGAGTGGGGCTGCCATTTGGAACTGCAATCGGGGCTCCGTGAGCTCATCCACGACAGCGGGAACTGGCAGCTGCTCTGCAGCGGGCCATACGAAGAGGTGAGCAGACACCGCGGGATGCAGACTGAGATCCTCATCAGCGCTGGGGCTACTGCTTATTCAGGTGCCCCCCTTCCTCGCCCGCGGGGGAAAACTGAGACCTTTGACTCCAGCGCCTCACCATAACCTGTAATATGCCTATAGAGAACTGTGTGCATATGTGGGCAAAGTGGGGCACTACAAGAGGCCCTATTAGCGAGGTGACAATGACAGCCGTGCCTTGGTCCTCATGGTGAGGCAAGGTTAGGCCCAGAAAGCTCTTCATAGTGTGGCTGTCACCCACCATCTACCCCCTTTCGGGTCTGTGTCTTCCTTTCTATCTACCTGCTCAGCGCCGCACAGTGCACAGAGGGGTATCAGCATCCTGACGAGTAGCGTTACACTGTGCATGCCATCTGCTGGTAGTCACCTACAGCACCCTGACAGTAGGTGAGGAGAGTCCAGGCCCAAGGTCGCACCTACGACTGCAGCGCCTACGTGGGCCCGCAGCATCAAAGAGTCATTGCTCCCTGCACCCTGGAGCAAGAGCATGTGGCTCAGGAGGAAGACCCCACAATGCCAGGCTAGGCAGTGAAGCATGCATACAATACCAGAGTAAGCCTGTGAATTGTGCCTGAAATCAGCAATCTGCCAGTGGCCCTACAACAGACTAGAAGCACTGTCCTGATGGGCAGGTAATCTGAGCTGCACCAGCCAGAAGGAAAAGGCAGCGCGACTTCTCCAATAAGACCGTGAGTTTGGGACACAATGGGCACAGTGGTTGCTGACTTAGAGCATGGTGGTGACTGTGAGGGTCGGCCATTTCTCCTACTTGCCTAAAGACCCACAAGGGTGTGAGGGACAGAGCAGCGGCTGCTAAGAAACATCCCAAAGGCTGCTGGGAGAACCTTCGGCAGCTGGCATAGAAGGAAAACCCTTTGGGGGTCAGCACTGAATGAAAGGTTGGCCAATAGTGCTTCTAGCGACATGCATGCCTTTGTCGATCCTGTTGCATCTCACCAGCACCGGTTTCCATGCCAGCAAGAGGATTCTTCCCCTCCCCTCTTAGAAATTGGCACCTATTCTCCAGAAGTCTTGTTTTGAGGAAGAGGGGAGGGGTGCAACGCACTGCAGCCCCGTGGTACTTAAACCGCGCCACTTGACCTGCGCACTACTCACTGATCAGAACGCTATTCTCTACTCCTGAGGCGGAAAGCCGGGAGTCTTTGTTTTAATTTCTAAACTGTTTTTAACCCTCCTCACTGCCACTCACCTCCTTTCCTTCCCCCCTCCTTCTCGCTCCGGTCCCAGCACTGCCGATTTTGGGGCTACTGCAGGGGACCAGGTACAGCGACTTCAGCCGCCATCTTGGAGGGAGAGAGTCGTGAGGAAGCGGTCCAGTCGTCAGACCCTCCCGCCTCCCGCTGGTACTTAAACCGCGCCACTTGACCTGCGTGCTACTCACTGATCAGAACGCTATTCTCTACTCCTGAGGCGGAAAGCCGGGAGTCTTTGTTTTAATTTCTAAACTGTTTTTAACCCTCCTCACTGCCACTCACCTCCTTTTCTTCCCCCCTCCTTCTCGCTCCGGTCCCTGCACTGCCGATTTTGGGGCTACTGCAGGGGACCAGGTACAGCGACTTCAGCCGCCATCTTGGAGGGAGGGAGTCGTGAGGTAGCGGTCCAGTCGTCAGACCCTCCCGCCTCCCGCTGGTACTTAAACCGCGCCACTTGACCTGCGCGCTACTCACTGATCAGAACGCTATTCTCTACTCCTGAGGCGGAAAGCCGGGAGTCTTTGTTTTAATTTCTGAACTGTTTTTAACCCTCCTCACTGCCACTCACCTCCTTTCCTTCCCCCCTCCTTCTCGCTCCGGTCCCTGCACAGCCGATTTTGGGGCTACTGCAGGGGACCAGGTACAGCGACTTCAGCCGCCATCTTGGAGGGAGGGAGTCGTGAGGTAGCGGTCCAGTCGTCAGACCCTCCCGCCTCCCTACAGTATATAATGCCACCCCTGTCCCGGCCGCGCAGCGGCCGCGCCGAAGGCGCGCCAAAGGCAAGCCCGTCTGCGCCCGTCCGCGCCCAAACGGGACCCGGGCCAGCCACTATGCCCAAAAATACTCTTATTCTTCCCTACAATTACGGGCTTACCAGGGTAACTGGCATATCAGTCCCCCTGCTCTGATTCGCATCCGTGATCTCGGAATTTCCTTGCTTACCCCCACGGAATCCACCCTTCCCACAGGTTATCGCCCACAGCCCTCTGCTATTTCTCTCTCTGCTCAGGCTAACATCATCCTCCTGAACACCCGCTCGGCGGTTAAGCATCAATCAGAGCTCTACAATCTCTTGACTTCGGCCAAACCCGAATTTGTATTTTTAACGGAAACATGGTACTCCCCCGATTCATCCCCCGATGTCCTGGCAACCCTCCCTGAGTCGTATTACGCCCTTCGCGCGGACCGCCCAGGTGGGAAAACCGGCGGCGGTGTGGCTATAATTATCCATTCTAAATTTCAGTTGCAACTTTTGCCTTACCCCAATATTCCTGCTGTAGACTTCTTGGTCGCTCGTTCTACCAACCTCACTATCCCTCTGACCTGTTTATTGTTATACCGCCCCCCTCAGGCTATGCCTCATTTCATCATAGCCATTCAAGACTTGTTGGCCACTTTGGTGGTCAACAACTCTTCCATACTCATCCTAGGCGATTTTAATTTCTGGCCCCATGATCCCCGAGAAGATCTGATGTCCAAAGATTTCACTGAATCGCTTGGCTGTCTTAATTTCTCGCCTCTGATTCACCTCCCCACCCAGTCTGGTGGACATACTTTGGATCAGATCTGGGTTGCCAATATCTCCACTTCCGCTCTCTCCATTTCCCCCTGCATCTGGTCTGATCACTTTTTAATTTCCCTCTCCCTTGAATTGGGAGCTGTTAATAAAGTCCCTCTGCCAAAAAACAGGCGGCTCCGCAACTGGAACCATGTGGACATGCCTGCCTTGTGTGCATCCCTTGTGGCCTCCTCCCCCGATCTAGTCGATTCATCGCCGGACTCACAGGCGACGACCCTTACCAACTGGCTCTCAGCAGCCTGTGAGACAGTCGCCCCTCTCAAGCTGGTCAGGTCTTGTCGCACACATGAGGCAAATAGGTGGTTCACCGAAAACCTCAAAGCCCTTAAGCTTTCTTTAAGGCAAGCCGAACGTCACTGGAGACGTACATATTGTCCCACCCTAAAACTCCAGTACTCTGCCCTTCTTCGTAGTTACAAAAAGGAGATTTTGGCGGCTAAAACGGAGCACTTCTCCACTAAAATTCTCCTAGCCAGCAATAAGCCCAAGGAGATTTTCTCCATTGTCCACAATCTAGCAGCTGCAGATCGAGTACAGCCCAAACCCGTTCCCTCTCAATCCCTCTGTGACTCCCTCAATTCCTACTTTGTTGACAAGATAGTGGCTATCAAACACAACATCTCCCTGCCCCCCCTTTCCTTTCTCCCCCCTCTCCTGCCCCCCCTTCCGTTTTCCTCGACTCATTTCCTCTATTGTCTGAAGAGACTTTTCTTGGTCTCTTAGGGAAGGTCAAATCTGGGTCCCCCTCGGACTGTTGTCCGGTCCGCATACTCAAGGAAGTCTTCTCCCACTGTCCCGGTCCCCCACTCACTTTATTAAATGCTTCTATTCAACAGGGCATCGTTCCAGCCATTTTCAAATCGGCTATTATCACCCCTATCTTGAAAAAACCTGGGAGTGACCCTTCCTCCCTCTCCAATTTCCGCCCTATTTCCCTTCTCCCTTTCTTTGGAAAGACCCTGGAGAACCACATCACCTCTTGCCTCTCGACTTTTGTTGAGGACAACCACCTCTTATCCTCCCACCAGGCCGGTTTCCGTCCAGCTCATTCGACGGAATCCGTGATTCTTTCCGTCCTGGACGAGCTTAGGCAATGTGCTGATTCCAATTCTTCCCAGGCCTTGGTCCTCCTCGACTTGTCCGCGGCCTTCGACACGGTCGACCATTCTATCCTTATCGACCGTGTCGAGGGAGCGGGCATTCGGGGCTCTGCCCGGGCCTGGCTTTCCTCTTTCCTCAGTGGCCGGACTCAGGCCGTCCACCTCGACGGCTTCTCAGCCACACCCTGCCCGATCACTTGTGGGGTTCCCCAAGGTTCCGCTCTTTCCCCCCTCCTCTTTAATCTTTATATCCACCCTCTCATCCTGGCCTTACAAAACATGGAAGTGTCTGTTTATAACTATGCAGACGACCTCCAGCTCATCTTTAACCTTTCCCCCTCACCTGATTCCAGCTCTAACCTCTGCTCTGTCCTTACCTTTATATTTGACTGGATGAATGCCAACCAGCTCAAATTGAACCCAGACAAAACAGAGTTGTTACTTACTGGCCGTCTCCCTAGCCCTTGGTCCCCCGCTTTCTGGCCCCCTGCCCTTGGTCCCCCCCTTCCCCCTCTGTTAAAGTTAAAACCCTAGGTATTTTAGTTAGTCAAGACCTGACTATGCGCCCCCAGGTCAGCGCTGTAGTATCATCTTGTTTTTTATCTTTACGTATCATCCGCAAAATTTCCCGCTTCTTTTCTGTTGAGGCCCTTAAGCTCATTGTCATGGCCATGATTGTCTCCCGCCTGGACTATGGCAATGGACTGTTTGTAGGAATCCCGGCATATGAGCTCCGACGCCTACAGCTTATTCAGAACCAAGCAGCCCGTTTGATATACCATCTCCCCAAGTATCACCACGTCACCCCCCTTCTCAAATCACTTCACTGGCTCCCCATTCCCCAGCGCTCTCTCTTCAAGTTGGGTTGCCTTCCCTTTATGGCTCTTGCAGGCACTGCCCCGGGCTTTGTCAAATCTAAAATCCGGCCCTATCTTCCCAAGAGAGACCTCCGCTCTTCTTCCCAAATCCTCCTGGTAGTTCCTCGTTTCAAGAGGAAAAAACATGGTGGCCTCCGCTTCTCTTTTCTTGCCCCTACCTTCTGGAACAGCCTTCCCCTCCCCCTCCGGTCCATAACCAATTATATGGACTTTCGGAAGGTTCTTAAAACCCATCTCTTCGCCTTAGCTTTTCCTCTATAACTATCTTTCCTGCTCTTTTTTTTCTCATCTTTTGTTCTGTACTCTGGGTATAGCGCCATGAAACCGCTTGGTGTTAGCGCGCTCAACAAATGCCTTCAACTTCAACTTCAGCCCTGTTTTTGACGCTATACGGCATTCCTGGGGACCATCCTCCCCACAATGAGCAAAGGCCCTCTGGACACGCTCTAGGCTCACTGAGACTGAGCCTATTACAAAGAACTGGGGGGTTGCTTATTTACCACTGTGGCAGATACTGAGCTGGGGTTAGCACCCTTTCTACCTCAACGCTGCAACAGCGCCTCTATGTCGCACAAGCAGAAGAGAGAGCACCCTCACCGGGGTTTGAATTCCTGTTTGGGCTCCACCAAACTAGGCTGGAGGGGACCAGAGCTCTTGTTGCAGAGGCATTTTTGCTGAGCCCTGAAAGCAAACGGGCTCGAGAGGGAGGTCTCCAACACATCTTACGTGGGTGTGGCCCCAGGAATACAGAAGCGGCTGGCAGGATCACCATAACAGCTTTGCAGAAAAAAAACCCTTTGTGAGAGAACTAGGACTGCACACTACCCGCATGTGGGCCCATGATACCTTTCAGCTTCGGTGTCCGGTGCAGTTTACTGTGGCCCTAGATCGATGACCATGGCAGCAGCGCGAGCGAGGCAGGAGAGTTCCTTTAAAGAGATGCTTACTAGGCCGAACAGAAGCTCGTCAAAGGAGGGACCTCCTCCTTGGCAACTACAGCCTGCAACAGACTGAGAGGATGGTGACGGACCAGTGATGAGATCCTTTTTGGAGGTTCTATTTGCCTTCCTTCAGGACGATCTGCAGGCGGTGAAGAGAGACCTTTCAAGGATGTGAAGGATGTACAGAGTATCAACACTTGAAGCCAGTCAGGATGAGGACCTTGATCAGCTCCAGCAGGAAGTGCTATGCCTCTGTTACCAACAGACTGACTTGCAGGCTCACACAGAGGATTTGGAAAACAGCACACAAAGCAATAATATCCGTATTCGTGGGGCAACAACCAAGACAGATGGTACCAACATTGAGGCATAAGTGAGGGCTTTGTTCCTCCAGATCCTTGATGCACCAGCCAATACAGAGGTATAACTGAATAGAGTCCAGAATGGGGTCATCGCGACAGTAGAATGCCCGTCCTGCTGATATCCTGGTGTGGGTCCATGATTTCCAACTTAAAAAGACCATCCTCCGCAAAGCTAGAAGCATTCTTCTGTTGCAGTTTCATGGGCATAAGCTAGCATTTTTTCAAGACCTCTCTTACCTCACCCTACAAAAACGCCAGAGCCTTCCGCCCAGTGGGGAGCCTTCTACGCAACAAAGGCATTTACTATAATTGGGGGCAGACATTCATTCCGCTTGATTTTCTAGTGGGTGCATCAGTTGTGCTCCCCCTAAGAGGCCTGCCATCTGTTCAGTATCACCCAAACAGAGGAGGAAAGCCCACTGACCAGTCCATGCAACAAGAAAGACTGTAAAAGCCTTGTTGGCACACACGCTCGGCCTTCCCTAAAGGCTTGTGCCCAGATTGTGAGACTATGACCATGGAACGACAAGGTGTGCTGCACACCCTGACTAGCGACCCGAACAGGCTGGACACAACCTGAGATGCATCAAGCCCTGATGTTCATCTGCAACACCAGCAGGGGGGTGGGGCTGGCTCCGGGGGAGGGAATCTCATTGGAGAGGAGTGGGAGGTATTCTAATGGACCCCCTGGCACGAGATTCTTTTGGAACATTCCTTGCCTGGGCCAGAGGCTTGCATTTTAATGGGCCCCCTGGCCGAGATTCTGTTGGGACATTCCTGGCCTGGACCAGAGACTTGCATTTTAATGAACATGAGTTTATTCATAGTTTCCATTCGGCGTTCTTGTTGGGGGGCGGTACTCACTTTTCACATGGGGTTACTGTGCTTTAGGTCCCCAACCTTACTTAGCCCTTCGAAAACACATTTCGGCTTCGCTGGCAAGGGGTGGGCTAAGGGATCTAGCTAGCGGCCAACGTGTCAACCCGCCTTCCCTTTCCCACATGAAAGAAACAAATTTGGTAGCTGGAGACTGCCATAAGCTCAAATGTCAAGACTTTCCGCAACAGTACTTTTCTTCTGCCGGCACCAAAACAGCAGGGATGGCCAGTCTAGTATCCCACTCCTTTCCGAGGCACAGTGGGTTCTAAAGTAGTTGACAAAAAATGGCAGTTGTTAGCATATCGAATGAGTTTGGGTGATCTCACCTTTACACTGGTCTCTCTTTATACGCCCCCAAAGAAAGGCAAGAACACTTTTTAAAGCAAGCGGTGGTGATGACTATGAAGGACTGACTGGTTTTCCTTGGGGGTGACCTTAACATCATCTTCAGTAACAACTTCGACAGCTCTGGAGCACTTTCTCAGGAGTGGAACCACTGGCTGTAGGAGATGAATTTACTGGACATCTAGAGGGACAAACATCCCCAAACACTTTATTTGCTTGCATATAAAACGTACACCCGGCTCGATACTGTCTTGAGGACTAGTGAACTCTGGATGTTAGTAGAGAAGACTGTGATTGAGCCACGATCATTGTTTGACCACACGGCAGTGTCCCTCTGTCTTAAGAGCCCCTGCCACACCAGGTTCCCACAGCGTGTTCCCCGCCCATGGGGATTAGGAGAGAGCCTCCTGCAGAGACCCGACACAGTGCAACGCATTGTGCAAGCAATCACAGACTTCCTGAATTTTAACCAGAATCCTGACACCCCTATTGCCACTCTGTGAGAGACCCTCAAGGTGTTTGTTCGAGGGGAATTGATAGCCATCACAGCGGTGGAAAATAAACTCCGCCGGGTAATGCAAGAGGACCTGCAGAGAGAGGAAAAGGAGTTGGAACTCATCCATAAGCGCACTGGGGCCCCCTCTATATCAGAGGCGTAACAGAGGCCCCCGCAGTCCACGTGGTGTGGGGGGGCCCGAAGCTCCACGGGGCCCCCTCGGCACTGCACTCTGTCCAGAGAGCTCCTAATTGAGCCCGGAGGGGGCCCCTCTACATACCTTGCAGGGAGGCCCCCTCAATTTTCGTTACGCCAGTGCTCTATATCTAGCATAAGCTGGAGGCGGGCCATGTGCAACTAGATGGGTTGGACAGAGACATGGCTGAATATGCACTACTCTATTTGCGCCACTCCTTCTGTACTGGGGGAAGGCAAGTGTGGCTGGCTGCTGACCAAAAATCTCTGGGCTAAAAGACAGGCGGCAAAATTGGACGCTCTCCTGACCCCAGATGGTACAGATATTAAGGGGGGACGGTCCAACTGAGGCAGCTGTTATGAAATCCAACCAAGAGCTTCATTCCTCACAAGTCCTCCCCTTCAGATGGTCCGCAAACTTATTTTCAAGAGGTGTGCACACTCGCTTGATGCCTGCGCAAGCAGATGCTCTAGACCAGCTGATCCGAGTGGAGGAAGTTATCTAAGCCATTTCTAAGCAGAAGCCTCTAAAGTCCCCAGGCCCAGATGGCTTTCATGGGGAACGTGACAGAGGTCCCATTGTTGCCCCTGCGTTTTGCTCTCTACATGGAGCCCATGGCCCAGAGGGTGCGCGATAACCCCAACATAACCAGGGTATGGTTCAGTGTGGTGAAACAGACCATCAGTCTCTATGCCGATGATGTGATAGTTGCGCTAGATGACCAGCTGAGGGCCTCACTGGCATTTCTGACTGAGATCGAGGAATTTGGGGAAGCTGCAAGCTTTCCGATCAACCTCCACAAGTTGTAAACCCTCAAACTCTCAGTGACACCAGCTATGGCGATGTCACTAGCTGACAAAAACCAAGCAAAAACCGCTTGCCCTAACGCGCACTGTTGCACTTCCAGCTGGAGTGCTACTATTACTATTGTAACCTTATGATACACATTCAATAAACAACGTAATTTTTTAAATGATCAAAAACCATCGTGGTGTTATGACTTTCATAGTTATTTACTTGGCGTTTCCAAAAATTAAACATTTAGTAACCAATTGTGAACATCATTTAGTTACATGTTGAACATTTCATAATCATAACATTCACATTCAGAACATATTTACAATGCCCGCCCTATGCATTTCGGGCCCCTTGGCCCTTCTTAAGGGGCTGTATCTAGAAAAAAATCAAAATTAATCATGTTGTAGATTGCGGTCCTTCATTCATGCAGAGTATACAGTCTACAAGTGCTTGACATAATAAATCTGTGCACAACTACTTATATGCATATAGTGAAACAGAGACTAAAAGAATCATGGAAACCACGTTCTAAATTTTTGAACCATGTATTGATAGGTGTGAAGGGTGAAAAAAGTTGAAAAGTAAAGGAAATCAAGAGAAAAGACATGACTCAGTACCCTTATAGCCAGGAGAAGATTAATAAACCCCTGTGTATTACACTCGTGACGAAGTGTATAACATTTCTCGCTAGTTACTAACCTGAGTTCTTTAAAAGGTCTGGGGTCAATAATATCACATTAAGCGTGAATGTGTTTAGGGGCTGGCTCTGAAATATAGACGCCAATGCATAGTCAATTCTCCAAACGTTACCATGCTGGATACATTAAAAGATAATTAAAGAAAACCTGTCATACCTATGTTTATGCGTGTTGCTCGTGGTCATGTAGACGAGGTTAACCGCTATTGCGTCTGACGCCGCTGTGAGTGGTGACTCCTCGTGCTAAAGAATGTGGAGGACAGCGTTTAGCGTGCAGTGTAGGTTTCGTGAACGAAATAAGACTTTAACGGTGGTTAGTGTATAACTTACCTAGCGTGTAAAAATGTCTACGATAACCTCGACTGAAAAACACCTGGATTCTAACTGACTTCAGGGTTGAAGATCACGCATGCGCATGCGATACTAAAAACGGACTAAGGGGATGTTTAAGATTCTTAGGTTCTAACGCCCGCCATCTTAAGCTGGCGGAATGTCCGCTGGAAAGAAGATGAAGGTTGAAAAATGAATAGAGATAAAGAGATGGAATAAAATTATAAGAGAAAATTATATGAGAAAAATGTATTTACCAAGAAATGTTTAGAGAAAACAGTGATCATTGTCATGAAGCATGTCTACATATTTACTTTCACAATATAACTGTGCATATAAGATACAGATCGCACGCAGGCGACTCATGAGCAATAACTATAGGTAACATCCTAGATCTACTCTATCATTGATCCCTTTTGGATCTTGAGAATCTAGTTTCCTTATCCAAAAGACTTCCCTTTGAAGTAATGTTTTAGTTAGGTCCTTCCCTGGGGTGGGCTTAACTACCTCTAGCACCTGGAATTTTAGCTGTGCTATAGTGTGCCTGTGATTAATCCAATGTACAGCCAGGCTGCTGTTAGGATTGTTGTTGCGTATAGTGCTTTTATGTTCAGATATACGTGTTTTTATTTTGCGTTCTGTCTTGCCCACATACAAGAGCCCGCAGGGACATTTTATAGCGTATATCAAATTCATGGAGTTGCAGTCTGCATTATGTTTGGTTTTGATAGTTTCACCTGTGTGGGGGTGCTTCACATTGTCCCTTACTATTACATTATTGCACTGTACGCAGTTTTGGCATTTCCTAGTTCCTCAATAGTTTTCTTCTGGGTTCGTAAAAGTCTATGTTTCAAAATATTCCACCAGTTCCCGAGAGATCAAAAAGAGTATCAATCAGCATTGGGATCTGTTAAGTAATGAAAATGATTTCCAAGGACAATTCAAAGAGAAACCCATCTTTGCATATAAACGATCTAGAAACATTAAAGAAATGTTGAAATCAGCATTTACGAACCCAGAAGAAAACTATCGAGGAACTAGGAAATGCCAAAACTGCGTACAGTGCAATAATGTAATAGTAAGTGACAATGTGAAGCACCCCCACACAGGTGAAACTATCAAAACCAAACATAATGCAGACTGCAACTCCATGAATTTGATATACGCTATAAAATGTCCCTGCGGGCTCTTGTATGTGGGCAAGACAGAACGCAAAATAAAAACACGTATATCTGAACATAAAAGCACTATACGCAACAACAATCCTAACAGCAGCCTGGCTGCACATTGGACTAATCACAGGCACACTATAGCACAGCTAAAATTCCAGGTGCTAGAGGTAGTTAAGCCCACCCCAGGGAAGGACCTAACTAAAACATTACTTCAAAGGGAAGTCTTTTGGATAAGGAAACTAGATTCTCAAGATCCAAAAGGGATCAATGATAGAGTAGATCTAGGATGTTACCTATAGTTATTGCTCATGAGTCGCCTGCGTGCGATCTGTATCTTATATGCACAGTTATATTGTGAAAGTAAATATGTAGACATGCTTCATGACAATGATCACTGTTTTCTCTAAACATTTCTTGGTAAATACATTTTTCTCATATAATTTTCTCTTATAATTTTATTCCATCTCTTTATCTCTATTCATTTTTCAACCTTCATCTTCTTTCCAGCGGACATTCCGCCAGCTTAAGATGGCGGGCGTTAGAACCTAAGAATCTTAAACATCCCCTTAGTCCGTTCTCAGTCCGTTTTTAGTATCGCAACTATATGTATCGCATGCGCATGCGTGATCTTCAACCCTGAAGTCAGTTAGAATCCAGGCGTTTTTCAGTCGAGGTTATCGGAGACATTTTTACACGCTAGGTAAGTTATACACTAACCACCGTTAAAGTCTTATTTCGTTCACGAAACCTACACTGCACGCTAAACGCTGTCCTCCACATTCTTTAGCACGAGGAGTCACCACTCACAGCGGCGTCAGACGCAATAGCGGTTAACCTCGTCTACATGACCACGAGCAACACGCATAAACATAGGTATGACAGGTTTTCTTTAATTATCTTTTAATGTATCCAGCATGGTAACGTTTGGAGAATTGACTATGCATTGGCGTCTATATTTCAGAGCCAGCCCCTAAACACATTCACGCTTAATGTGATATTATTGACCCCAGACCTTTTAAAGAACTCAGGTTAGTAACTAGCGAGAAATGTTATACACTTCGTCACGAGTGTAATACAAGGGTACTGAGTCATGTCTTTTCTCTTGATTTCCTTTACTTTTCAACTTTTTTCACCCTTCACACCTATCAATACATGGTTCAAAAATTTAGAACGTGGTTTCCATGATTCTTTTAGTCTCTGTTTCACTATATGCATATAAGTAGTTGTGCACAGATTTATTATGTCAAGCACTTGTAGACTGTATACTCTGCATGAATGAAGGACCGCAATCTACAACATGATTTATTTTGATTTTTTCTAGATACAGCCCCTGAAGAAGGGCCAAGGGGCCCGAAATGCATAGGGCGGGCATTGTAAATATGTTCTGAATGTGAATGTTATGATTATGAAATGTTCAACATGTAACTCAATGATATTCACAATTGGTTACTAAATGTTTAATTTTTGGAAACGCCAAGTAAATAACTATGAAAGTCATAACACCACGATGGTTTTTGATCATTTAAAAAATTACGTTGTTTATTGAATGTGTATCATAAGGTTACAATAGTAATAGTAGCACTCCAGCTGGAAGTGCAACAGTGCGCGTTAGGGCAAGCGGTTTTTGCTTGGTTTTTGTTAGTATTGTACAGGCACGACAGGGACATTGTGCTAACCTACGCAGCACGCATAACATAAATAAGTTCAATTGAGCTTAACCAATCTGGATATAAAAGGTGTGCCCAGCCTCCACTACATAATTTGGATGTCACTAGCTGCCCAATATACAATACAGTGGTCATCTACCTCGATCCCTTACTTGGGGGTTCAAATAGCCATGAGAGTGAATGTGACTGCGGCTATTAATTACCAGATTGTAATCAAGCAGGTGTAGAGGGATCTGGATCAATGGATGCATTATCGTCTTTCCTGGCTCGGACGGATGATGGCATTGAAGATGAGCATTCTCCCGAATGTTCTGTTTTTGTTTCAGGCTCACCCGCTGGAGCCCGCCTTGGGTATGCTTTAGTTCTTGCAAGGAGAACTAAATCATTTTGTCAGGGCCAAGGAAGACCCTGAATAAGCTGGGAATAAAGTTATTGTTTGACCAGAGAGGGTTGGCATGGGAGTTCCCAATCTGCTACATTACTATCAAGCGGCACAACTTTGCTACCTGGTGGAATGTAGCAGCGCGGAATATGAGACACATCGGCTATTTATGGATAGAGCTGTGGCGGGTGAGCATGTGTGGAAAGTCATATTTTTACAGCGTAGACAGAGAGCACGAAGCCTCTACTCCTCCCCTGTCATTAAGGCCATTCTTGCGGTTTGGGATCAGGTGGCTACGCGAATGGCGCTGACGTTGTTCCTAACCCCGCTGACCCCAATTGTTGGCCACGCTGTCTTTACACTGGGGTTGAAACACGACAACTTTCTAGCATGGCAAATGGCGGGATGCAAGTCTATTGGTCACCTTTTTGAAGCAGAGAGTCTTGTCTCGTTCAAGCAGTAGCGCAAGCACTTTGGGCTGATGGAGAGGCTGTGTTACCTTTGGGTTCGCCATTGGGTCACCCACCTGACAGTTTGCACTGGGGCACAGTGGACGTTTACACCCTTTGAAAAATGTCTATGTCTAAAACCAGTGACAGCCCTCTTATAACTGAACTCTACGCTACACTGTAGCAGGCTAAACCTGTAGGTAAAACTGCGTGGCAGAGGAGAAGGGAGCTAGAACTTGGGTGGACGCTCACACACAAAGAAAGGGATGAGAATTATTGCAGAGCAAGGCTAACGACATGCAACACTGCCAGCATTGAGATTGCTACTAAAATAGTTACCTATTGGTCCCGGACTCCAGTACGACGCTATTGGGGTAATCCTCTGCGCCGCGGGAACTGTTGAAGAGTCTGCAGGTTCCCGGGGACTTTATTCCATCTCTTTGGAATTGTTTGAAACTTACACAATATTGGGACACAGTATTGACAGACATGGTTACCCACTTTGACACGCAGTTGCCCCACTTTCCAGCATATGTTATTCTGGGTTTGCCCAGCGCCCTCACATTTCCGCTTAAATCACGTAAGGGGCATCACGGTGACTTAGCCCTAGAAGCAGGATCAGAGTACCAATGCATCAGGGAGTGTAAACAGGAATCACAGAGTAATAGGTATTAAACTGTGGTATCCTTCGCTGTCAGACCTTGGTTAAGGCCAGATGAGGGGAAGGAGTAAAGGAGCTACCCTTACCTACAGGTGTGTTTCAAAGGGCTGCATGCTAATTAGCTTTCAAACAGTCCACCAATGAATGAAATCTTATTGTTTTAGGGAAAAGCCGCATCTTGATTTTTTTTCGCTAGAGAGCTGTATATTTCATTGCAGTGATTGGATTCTGGCATGTTGCCCTGACTGATCTTTGCCGCGCCCCTTGGACTCTCAACAGCACCAGGCTGAGACGCTGTGCTCTCTCTTTCTGATACACGCTTTTAAGGTAGCCTTTACCCGTGACCCATTACTAAGCTAGAGGAACAACGCCTTAAGTGACTATGAACGGATATTTCCAACAATCAAAGATAATACTTTTAAGCAAGGAGATATTGCAGTTTCCTTGAGAAGCAAATGAACATAAAGTAAAGTGAACATGATGTGAAACACGTTTGGTCTCCATTTTATCTCATTTTTGCTCGACTTCTAGGAATTTTGGTCTTGTGATCTCCATCTGCAAATCTATTTACGACACTTAGAAACAGCAAAAACGTTTCAAACAAAACACATTATTAGCTCCAACACTTTCCTTTACCTCCAGTTTACACCCAGTAGGAGTAGGCATAAGTGGTAAAAATGTGAGAAAATTCACTAGGCTGTTTGGTGTTCACGGCATATGTATACAAACTGTACTATTTCTATAACAATAACATGCACTTTATTGGAAAAAATATATGGTAAAAATTAATAATCGTATTGTACCTTTTGTCTAACCCTAGCCATGTGCAATGTACTTGCACTTATGGCGCAAGAACATGTACCTCAATATTTGGGCACACCGTATTTTAAACTTCTGAATCAAAGTTTTTGCTAACACCACACTTGTGTTTCAGAAATTCTTCTGGCAACATCAGGTCGTTCAAGCAGTGAATTCATAGGAGTTAATGCAGTCGCTTGTGATTCGATTTAAACATGATGTTGGCCCACGCTTCTATAAGTACGTCTGCTCCAAGATGGCCGCTGGCACAGAAAGAGCACACCACATGTGTATCTGCTGAGGTATGAGGGAGAATCAAGGGCAGACGGTGCGGCCTGAGTGCACCTTCATCAGGGGTTAACTGATGGAGGGAGAAGAGCCAGATCATCAGTCCTCCCCGTCTCTTGTATGTGGTTAAAGGGTTAAATCGTGTGGTGCGTAGAAGTGTGTGGTGGTTGAGACTGTAGGATACTCAGAGTTGTGCGTCTGGATTACAGGAACAGTTGAAGGATTTATTACTAAATCAGACACTGCGGTCCCAAAGCAGTTCGAAAATAAGCACGAACTGGCAATGCTAATAAAGGACTAAGGACAAAAGGTTGAGAAATATTGTCACTCGGGCCTCTCTGTGACGTGCTTGGATGCATGTATATGGGGGCATGCAAAGAGAGAATAAAGTGGAAAATTACATGCACACAGTAACTCTTTTTGAACTGCTGACCATGCCAATGCATGTAAACACAGTCATTTAAAAATGATCCTTACATGAACTGCATGCACAAATGCTGTTTGAAACCCACAGACTGACACAATGGGGGCCCGGGGGTAAACGCCACCTGGGGGCAATTGTCAGGGATGGTTTGCATCGAGATCCTGTTGAGATCCATAAATCAGTTCATTGGGCTACTGCCGAGGACCAAGTGGCTGGAGCATCATGTTTCAGCTCCCAGTCCAGTGCAAAGTATATTAGACCTTGGGAAGCATTTTCCTTTAAGTTCTGATACTAGCACTAGCTTATTCTTTTTTTAAATCATGGAAGCTGGACATTTTTTGGAAAAAGTTTAAAACCAAAGCAGGCCATTTTTAAATATTAAAAATTTAGAATTGAATGTACCATTCTGAAATACCTTAAGATTTGTGTATGCTTTTGGTCCAGTACTTTGACATTTTTTCTTTTGCTGTTTTTTTTTTTTTACACAACGCTTTACAACCAAGCACTCGAAAAGCCTACAGATTCGCCCTTGCGTTATTAAGGCTAGACCTATTGGCGTTGCCAATGCTTGTTCGTACTATCTTCTTATTGCAAGGTGCTCTCGTAGTCTGTGAATGTGGCCTTAACTGACAAAAAAATCTCATGCAAACGGCCTTCAGTGGTACTTAGCCTTCAACAAAAGTATTCTTTATAACGGGGTGCAAATAAATGCAAGGATCCAGGTATCATTTTCTAAACATCCAAGAAGTACGCTCTCTTGCCTTTCTCTAGCTCACTGGTCTCCAACAGGTAGCTCAGGAGATACTGCTAGCTGACCAGTACCCTCGAAGTAGCTCTCCAAAGTGCAGCCCAGCACAGTACTTTATTCAGACGGTGTGCTCTAGCCATATTGAAGAAGGTCCCTTTGCTAGAAAAATACAAGATTTTCTTTGAGTGTGTTAAACTCAAATGACGTGCATATTTGATAGAAAACCATGTATTTTCAGAAACTGAGGTGCGGAAGTTTGAAAGCCCAATAACTGAAAATTCAAAACATATTAAACCTACTCTTAGGATGATAGTTCATGCCGAGCTGTGGAGATTTATAGCTTTTAGTAGTTCCTTCATGACCGTGGACAGGTACAGTTGTGACTGTTATACTGATGGAGCAAGGATTCGCACGTAAAGCGACTTGCTCGTATTCAAGAACCTTGAATAACAGTATTAAGTAATCAACATGGTTTGTCCTACTAAACCTACATTTTCCCGTATATACTGGGTGTCCGAGAGAAGCTTGCTTATATGTCTACTAATACTAATGTGCTTGCATCTAAAATGGCCGCTGCTACGCGGGAATTTCTACTGCGCATGCGTCTGTCATACCCACGTGACATGACGTACTCGCAGCTTTGGAGGGAATTTGTTGCTTCTGCGCACTAGAGCTAATATGGCTGCTCTATGTTCTCACATGCGAGAAGCTTGCACTGCTGCTTTTGCTAAGCTGTTTGTTCTGCTTAATCCTAATGCTGTAGTTTAAAGTAAGGTAATTGGTATAGAGTAGAAGTTCATGGTATACAGTGAAATCATTTATTCTGTGTTCTAAAACTGTTTCTTTTCCATTTCATGTTGCACTTAGAAACTTGGCCTGTTGTCCTATGTTGTACTCCATCTTGCTTGAAACTGCGTCTGCGCGAGATCCTTGAGTCTCCAGCGCAGTGACCTTTGAAATCCAGCCAAGGAGCTGACTGACTGAGAAGATGTTCCTAGGAACCTCACCTAGTGAACTTTGGAAAACTACATTGTAATAATGAATAGAACAACCATTGTTTTGCCCATGGAAGACTTCATGAGAGACTGAATTTAATGGGCGTGAACCTAAATTTGGATATGAGACGGGAAAATTTGAAATGTTAAGATGGGGTGATGCCCTCTCCTCCTCTCTTGTCCAATTGAAATTGGGGATCCCTACACTTGCAACATTGGGGGGTGGTACACTGACCTGGAGAATAGTATAACTAGCCTAGGTATAGATAGAGAAGTTGTCCGACTTGTCCGAATAGCTGACCTGTCACTGACCCAACGCACTCAATAGCTGATCGAGAACAGAGGTGCTGCGAAGCACTCTGTCAGAAGACTCGCTGACCCAATCGGGGTTCTGGGACCTGAAGTGCTGGCGAAGCACTTTTTCTGGGAAATTCGATAACCCAATCGGGGTTCTGACTGATCGCTGCAGGGAGGGAGTAGCGCAGGCGTTGCAACTGAACTGCGGGTGCTGGTCTCAACTTTCGGTGGTCCGGTTCTGATCCAAATCTGGCTTTCCTGTCCTGTATCTGACCTGCACTTGCTGCCCTACTGGCGTTTGCAACTTTCGGGGTTTCTGTCCTTGGCCCATGGCCAGGGTTAGTCTTCACTCCAATTTAGGTCAATATAAATCTGTGTGGGTACCCAATAGTATCAATTGCGTCCTTTTCTTACCTTCCCTGAATTTTGCTAAAGTCTTATTTTTCATATGTTCCTTTTTCTTACCCTTCCCTTGTGACAATTAATAAAATCGTAAATCTTGCCTTTATTAGCATGTTCCATTTTTCCCCCTTCCTTAGAGTTGGATGTTAAATGCTATCCATGAATGTATAGAGGTTTTCCTGTCTGTACCCACCCTTTAAAGAAGCTGAAGTGATTATTCTGAATTACTAGCGTGTTTCATTTTCTTACCTTCCCTGTAGCTACATGGTTAATTCAGTTTCGTCATAACAACTGGTGTTCCCTCTTTTTACCCACGCTCTTGAAAGCAATTAAACTGTGACTTATAGTATGTCCCTTATTTTTCCCGTCCTTTAGAAAATATCATGTCAAGTCTGATTTCTATAAGTTCATTTTAGTATGATCCTTGCTCTTACCTTCCCTTTAGAATTCTAAATGGTTGGCATAATATATCTTTTGCATAGTTATACGCTGTTTGTGATTCTGAATATTGATAGCTTGCTTGATGTTAATCTTTGGCTTATGACTTTTGAGGAAGATTAGATAAAGGTTTTCAAAACTTCTCGAGTCTGTGGTTATTATATGAGTGCAATTGTTGTCTTGCTACCATCCTTATATGCTAGACTCCCTGATCCCATTGGTTCATAGATACCGGTGACCAGGAGTGTAGGTCAAGGGTATAGGACCTAGGAAGTACAAATATCTGATAGTTAGTGCCCAGGTTATCTGATCTAAGAAATTGTGATTAATTTGGATATGGGCCTAGGTGAGTATTTGGTAAATTTATAGACGGGTGACCTGCGCGCTCTATCAATACCATTAGGCATGTGGAGGTATTTTAGTGTGATAAAGGTTTTCCTGATACTGCTGTTAGTAACCCTTCTTATGCATCGAGGAGTTTGGCATGCTACTAAAACACTGAATTTTAAAACTTGCCCAGCCAAAATATTGGCCCCAGAACATACACTAACAAAATGTCATGAAGGTAAGTATATAAAGGCAAGAATAGTTTTATTTATGCTCTGAACGTGACATCTATTTATGTTGGACACATATGTATCTTCAAGTTACACAGGCATGCAGTTTAGAATGGTAAATCTTTATTTGCCTACATATGTACCTGCCTGATATTGTATTAGTCAGTGTTCTGGATAAGATATTTTAGCATAACTCAATTTTGTGTCACACATCTGGTGGTACCTACTGGTAACCCTGCATGGTGTGCCTACTATAGTGACTGTCTCTGATGTGCTCACTACTTCAACTACTGTCAACGTCATTAGTAGCTTGGGACTACTCTCAGGGACCAGAAGAAGCTCTCGGTGTAGATAAGGTCAGAGACTTCTGCTCTAACTCTACTTTCTGTACGAAAATACAGTTGTATTTGACTTTCAGTTTTGCAATGCACATAGATTCCACGTTTGATTGAGATTAACTGTTCAACATAAAGTGGTGAGCTGTCAGCTTGTCTTACTTGGCTGCTACTTTTGTGGAACGAACACAGTTGATATTACATCCAGGTGAGAGACAGGAGGTCAGTACCTGAATCATGCAGAAACCTGACACTGATGCACACTGAGGAGGATCCACGGATGCGGTTGAGACTTGTCATAGTTGGCTAAGGCTGCGGCGGTACAGGTGTCCTCAATAATGCATTTATCACGAATACTTAGGTCAGCACAACTGATCTGACTTGTTTTCCATCTCTGGCAACATTTCTTGAGGATCAAAATGAAGCCTACCTAGGGCTGTCAATATAGCTACTGGTACAAATGAGAGCGTATAATGTATTCGTGTGGCAGAAGCGGTATGCCAGCACCTGAAGTGCCACAGGGTTGTTACCGCTCTATCCTCACACTAGAATTATGGATTTCCTTGTCACTGGAGATCATGTTGCATTGAGTAGCGTAGGCATATAAATACAAAATGATCACTCCAAACTTCACTATGTTCCATATTCTGAATTTCTTACTTAATGGTAGCCATACTCTCAAGGCTAATTTATACACTTTGCATGGAGAAGACCATTGCTAAATGTTACTTCAGACAACAAAAAATGATGGGTTGATTGTTTGGATTAATCTCTACCACCAGTAATTACAATGGGCCGCAATCCAGCCCACAGTTTTTTTCCCACCGGGCTACCTCAGTCATGAACTAAATATATGCTAATCAGCCTCGGTCATGATCCAATGGGATCAGCCCAGCTCAAACTGCCAGGCACCAGGACCTCTCAGAACAGGAACATAAGCAACCCCAAGTATTAGCCTATGTTGTCCTCATCCGTTGGTGTTGCTCGAGTCCTACGCCACAGTGAACACAGTATCCATATCTGAGCATACTTGTTGCACTGAGGACAACGAAAACAGATGGGTTGATTACTTCAATTATTTAAAAGCTACTAGTAATTACCCTGGACCGCAAACGAGTACACCATTTTTTTTTGTCGACCATGCCATTTGAGATAGGTTCCAGCCATATCCAAATTAGCGGCATCATAAAAAAAACATACTGACAGCATGAATAGCAAATGAATAAAGGTTGCAGATTCACTGATTTTCATACTAATGTGATCCACTACAGCAGCAACAACCCAAGATCCACCAAAACTGCTAGTGAAAAAGTTCACAGAGTGCTGGGTTTATGAAGGGCCTATCAAAAGCCAAAAGAAAGTAATGCTCTACTGATAGAGTGCAACAAACTCTGAGTTAACTTAATTTGGAACAATAAGGCAAAGCAGGAACACATTCGAACAAGCAGTAAAGTGACAATCCAGAACTTGATCGCACAGCACTCTTACTCAAGAAGTAGGTGGCACTACAGCATAAACATCCCTCGGTTCATGACACTACAGACCATATATACTCAGCAGTTCACTGAAAAAAGTGTGCGAGTTTCAAAGTAAGATATTATCATAGTGGAGTTCAAGTTTACAGCAACCTCGAAATTCAAGGGACTCCCTCTCCTCAGTCCCAATTGATATTTGAATACCACCAACCAAACTGCTAAAATCAGAAAATGGATTATTAAAATAAGGCAACAGAGTTAACCGATAAAGACATGGCGTCAACCACAAAGTACTACTGTACTCAAACGATTTTCGCATGGTTGAAAAATAAATGACGATATCCGCGAGTTCACGATTGAGAATAACCCCCCCCCCCACCCACCCCCAACAAAATCATCGTCAATTCCGAGGACACTCATCACTGATGACAAATAACTTGTTTTATGTATACACAAGATCCCCAATCCTGTGAGGAGCACTTCTTCTGTGACCTCAAATTACTCTTGCTTCTGGTATGTGTCCAAAATATTCCTGGTATCAGTCATGAAGCACATTCAGAGACTGAAGAACAGCAAAGCTCTTACGGCATCAGCTCTTTGTCAGCGTAAGAATGCTGGCAAATGCGAACAGTTTAGACTAATTGAGAAACAACTAGACTTTGAGACAGGCAGAGCAGCCAGTGCTATATTTTATGCTGTCTAGCATTACTTCACTGAGGTAAGACCACAAGGAAAAGGGCGCTCCAAGTCTCGGCCCCATCCTCCTCCTTTTAGCAGGTTTCTGGTTGACCTCACAATCATGTAATAGGAAAATCACAAGATAAATTGCTTAGTGTGCCAGATGAAAGTAAAAGCTTTAAGAAAAATAACTTCCTTACTTCAAGGCAACAAATGAACATGCTAAATATAGAAACCTAATTTGCTTTAGGTCGTTTTACTTTACTTACTTGCTGTAGAGTCAATAAAAAAACAAAAGCAGCACAGCGCCTTACAGAGAACTTTTTATGGTCTCAGGAGACACTATCTCCAATAGGAACTGATAGACATAAAACAGCATATAGCCCGAGGTTTAGCTGGGACTGGATTACACAATCAAGATGTTGTATCAGGGTGTGGCGTGTTTCATTGGAACATTACCAAACCATATAAAAATTGACGACAAAGAAATAATATGGTGCGCGGTCTTTTTGCTTTACTTTTATTAAGTTTTTTCGTCTATATGCCATAAAAGTAAAACAAATAAAATTACACGACATGAAGTAAACCCGATAGAATATTAAAATGCAAATGTATACAGTATACACATGACAAGATAAAACTAGTTATAAATAATAAAATACACTAGTTCAAATAAGTAACCATTTAGAGGCACGTCTTTTGCCTAATACTCCATATCACAATTAAAAAGAGGGGTACAGCAAAAACCAGACTTTGCCTAACCTTGGTTTTTAAAATGCGAAAAACAATTTGATAATTCCTAATACAGAAAAAGCTGACAAACAAGAATAATACACTTTTTCTGCTTTTAACATAAAATGGGCAGAAAAACCTGCACTTCCGACTCCCTATCTGCCCCACAGCTAGGACAAGTGTATCTTGTAGGGCTTTTAGTGGCAGTAAAACAGGCTATTGGTAGGTTGCTGTATCTGAACTGCATGTACAACTTTCGAGCCAAATGAGGCTCTATTTCATCTCAAAACTATACCAAGCTATAGTCTACATTGATCTTAAGAAAAGAGTCGGTCAGGGTGACATATGAGGAGAATGACAGCAGTTGATCCATTTTGTATTGCCGGTACCTCCTTTTTAACAGAGTTTTAATAACTGTCAGACCAGCCTCAAAGTACTTTTTATGTATTTCATCCAAGGTATGCTTCCCCATCCTGGGATCCCTAGCACTTCTTTGAGGCCAGCTCAATAGGAGTGTAGTTCTGACAAGGTCCAGATCTGTCTCCAAAAAAAGTAAGGGACAGATCACAGCCCCCTCAGTAATAGGCCTTACTCCCAGATCAAATCTCAGTGGTAGTAGTGATCTACTATTAGGTAGTCCCAATAGCGCACGTAGGAAGTCGTTCTCACTAACTAGCAAAGCAGAAATATCCTTATGTGTCCAAAGCTCGCCCCATACAAGGCAGCTCCTTGTGCCTGCTTTTTGTAGATTTTGATTGCTGGGTTGACTGGACGGAAATGTGAGTCGTATTGTGCTCTTATTAAAACCCCACTTTGTTGGGTAAATTTAAGTCTTCTCTTTTCAATATGACATCGCCAATCAAAGTCTTCGGTGAGGGTCAGCCCCAGGTAGTCAAAAACACAAACACAGTCTAAGTGAATGCCACTTAGTTTGGGATTAGCTTGAGTAGAATGGCCGGGATTTAAAATCATAAATTTCGTTGTGTCTATGTTTATCTCAAGACCCCTACGCGCACAGAATCTCTCAAAACTACAGAGAAGTTTTTGTAACGCCATCCGTGTTTTAGATACGAGGAGGGTATCATTTGCAAACATCAATGCTGGGATCTTAGTATAAGCCAACATTGGCACATCACCGTCACAATTAAAAAAGAAATCAAATCGTTTACATAAAGGGAAAAGAGAGCGGGGGCAACAACGCAACCCTGCCTTACACCCAGATCCACAGGAAAGAGGTCTGTCAGTTCGCCCGAAGACCCAAAATGGACTTGTGCACAATTATTGCTGTGTTATTTGATTTATAAAGCCAATAGGTGGTCAGCAGGTACACACAAATCAGACAGAACCTGCCATAGTTTCATATGGGGTATAAAATCAAACGTTGAACGTAGGTCGACAAATTAAATGTATAGGCTGCCTTTATTTAGGACCACCGTCGTCCAGAAAATGAATAGAAACCAGAAAATCTGGTCCACTATACTGATACCCTCACTGAAACCTGCCTGGCGGGTGATAGTACATCTTTTTCTCCATTCGTAGTTGCAACAGCTCAAGGAGTATACTACTAAAAATATTTCAGAAAACAGTCAATGTAGGGATCAGCTGGAGATCTCTTTCTATGGCAGGGGAAAATTTCAGCTCCACCCCAAGTGGAAGGGATTGGTGCTCCACCTACGAAGTTGTTATGTATTAATAAGCATTATGGACCCAAAACATCTATTTCACTCCTGGATAGGTCCCCTTGGATTTTATCTAACACAGGGGCTTTATTAGGTGCTTTCCCAGCAATTGTCACTCTTACATCCAATAAGGATATTGGGTTAGATTTCATTCTATGTATGGATCCTCCCTCCCCTTCCATAGGTTGAATGCCCACCAACCTTTGCTGACAAAGATTTTCGTCTACTTTCAGACAATAGAGGGAGGAAAAATGTGTGACCGAGTCTGCTGTCATCACAGTGGGCATCGCTAGGCATACACCCTGTGTGCTCTGGTAATAGGTAAGAATTCTATTTATTCCTGAGCAGATACATTTTACTTAAGAAAGTGATTGTGATTAGCATAAGGTTATCTCCCGCTCATCTACACACATGGCTTTTTCTTGATAGAGTTCTTATGCACCATTTTCTGTACAGTATGTACGAGTTACTTACCTTCAGTAACAGTGTATCTGGTAGAGACGATTCTAGCCGCAGATTCCTTAACGTAGAATTATCCCCAGGCGTGAGACTGGATTCAGAATTTTTTTTGCCCAGCATTCCGGCACGCTGGGGGGACGGCATCACGCGACTCCGCCCTGACGTTGTCCGCGTATGTGACGTCAGCGAGGTCACATAAGTTCCACCCCAGCGCGCCTACGTCAGTTTTCTTCGGAGAACTTTTCCGCGCACAACGCGGAGCCACCAGACAAAACTGTTACAATAGGGGAACAGTATAGGAACAGTGTGAAAAAGAGCAGAAACATAGAAAAGGAATGGTGAGGAACAACATCATAAGGAGCAATGTCAAACACCGCAGCACCTAAGGGCAGGGAAAAGAAGAAAGAACAGAGCACTGCCCTGATCAACGACCCTGCCAGTATGGAAATAGCCCCCCTTAGAGACAAAGAACATATGAAAAAATGTCATGATAACATGTAGCAGGACTACAACCCCAATCAATAACAAAGAAGGGGAACCAGTCCGGGACAACCAAGGAACAACAAACCCCAGAACAGCCCCAGCACAGAATGTGACATCCCCCATAAGGAACAAGGGCAGAGGGCAGCAGAGAAGCATAGGGTCCAGAACCCCTAGCACTGAAAGGGGAAAGAGGGAAGGGGGGGTTGAAGGTAGCCCCAACCTGGAGCAACTAGAGCGTAAGGGCACAGAAGCACCTATAAACCTATCCTCCCATGACCAAAAGGGAGGAACGGGAACAAATAACAGGACAACATTCTGCCAAAAAAGAGCGAAAGAATGCATTCACAGAGGACATAGCCACCCACAGGGAGGTGAGTGCAGAAGACCAGGCCAAAGGTCCTCGCAGAACAGGGAGGAAGGGCGGGTGGTGAAGGAATCTGCGGCTAGAATCGTCTCTACCAGATACACCATTACCGACGGTAAGTAACTCGTACATCTGATACAGACTACTAGCCGCAGGTTCCTTAACTTAGAATAGATACCCTAGTCATACCCAAGGGGAGGAGGGTCTGTGAGAGGACCCCATCATGCTGGACATAATAGAGAGTCCCACAGGGGACGAGGTCAACGGACAGGGAAAAGAACCCTGTCCCCCCTGGCAAGGGGAACCCCTACATCCAGAAGACCCTAACCCCAGAGGGGACGCGGGAGACAAGAAGAGAGGCAGCCCGCCGGCAAGCAGCAGGAGAAACTAGGGCAAGGCTAAAGGAGGCCAAAGCTCCCCACACCCATTCAAGGTATCAAGAATCTCCACCAAGAGCCCCAAGGCCCAAGCAATGAAGAGGAGCACCTAGGAAGAAGAGCAACTTAGAGACTCCAAGGAAAAGAGGTAGAGTGAAGGCATGCCCCCCCCACGGGAACACCCAGTGAAGAGGGCAGCCGAGCCTATCACAGCCGAAAGGCAATGGACAAGACAGAACGGGGCCTTCGGCAATAAGGCAGGCGGAGCAGCCAGGTAGCCGAGGTCACCCAGGGAAAACCGCCCAACACCCCGCAGGGACAGACAGCGCCCGAGGAGGCACAAGAAACTCAAGAAATTCCAGAACCACCGCAACCCCAGTGAGGAGAGGGAGAATTGAAGAAAGGGGTTACTGGAAGAGGGTCGAACACATCCCAGCATAAAGCAGCGGACAAGACAAGGACGACTGTCCCGCTAAAGTGTCAGAAGGCACAGTGATGCAAAAGAACAGCAGGCCGACACCACAGGTACAGCCCACTGCAGGCACCAGCACGGAACAGTGCACCCAGGACAAGCCAGACGCCAGCCAAAGACAGAGGCCAGGAAGGCCAAGAAGGCCCCGGACACACCCCAAGTGAGAAGTCCGCACACACGGCTCAAACAACAAAAGAAGCGGAAACAGGCAGAGCTACGACGCAAAGCCGCAGACAGCAGGCCAAACCAGGCTAGCAACACAGCGACCTCGGAGAAGGACAGCCCGGGGCGCAACTTGAGCCATTCCAAAACCCTCAGCAAGAGGAACGCACCTGCGACATACCGTGACGCCGCGGAGAGCAGAGGCCCAAAGGCGAGCACACCTCCCCAGCACATGACAGAGCTATATAATAGCTACCAGAACCCCACATAGGGCATGTTACGTCCCAAGACATGAGAACCCTCTGAGGAAAAGCTTTCCGCAGCAGAGGAAAAACAGAAAAGACCTGCGGAGAACCCGCAGACGGCTTGCCAATCAGCCAATATCCAATATGAACAACAAAAGGCCTAATCTCAGGGCCAACACGGCTCAGCACAAGCCAAAAATCACAATCCAAAAAAGGGGGGCCTGACCAACAGCACCACAGTCCTAACCAAAGGACTTGAATGCACAGTAATCACACAGAACACACACAGGGGCGACCCGCCCCAACAGAAGAACACCTCCCAAAATCCAGATCAACTCACAGGTCACAGAGAGGTAGAAGGAGAAGGAGGAGGAGAAGGAGGAGAAGGAGGAGGAGGAGGGCGAAGCCCCGCCAAGAACCTCGGAATGGCTGAGTCCGCAGGGGCGTGGAACAAAAGAGTGCTATCGAAAGGAAGGTCCACCAGCCGTTCTCGAACGTTCTCTGGGAACACACTGTCCCGAAGCCAGGCATGCCGACGAAGTGCGACCCAAGAAGCCATGGCACAACCAAGCGAGCGAGGAATGAATGCCGTCAGCCCCCGACCATCCAACACATGGTGCCGCAGAGCAACACAGGCACCCTCCTGAGAAGCGGCAGACATAAAGGACTCCGCAGAGTCCCACAAAAAAGAAGTGTCCCTAGCCAAATCACACAGAGTGTTAAGGGCCCTCAGGGCTGCACTAGTGGAGGTGAACATATTGCGCCCCCAGGAGTCAAGCCAGCGGGCCTCCCGCGACGGAGGAGACAACAGCGGTGGCAGAGAGAGGAAGGCATTCTGCTAAAGAGGGCCCCTGGTAGAAGGGTGGAGGGAAAGACTCACAGGATCACGCGGCGCCGGATGGTGGCAGTACAGAAGGTGATGGGGCACCGGGTCCCCCATGGCAGGGCGGCCCCAAGCCCCCAGAAGAGAAGAATGGAGCGAACCTTCAAAGGGAAGCAGCAGCTCCCTACCACCAGAACCCTGATGGAGGACCTCCAGAAGATGATCCGCGGGGAAATGGGCAGCTGGATCACCCATGCGCAAGATTCCCACAGCCGTGGAAACAGCGCGAGCAAAGGCAGCACCCGCCTCCGTAGGGCCCGGCGGTGGAGAAAGCAGCTCCTCAGTAGGTGACGGCTGTAAGCTAAGGTGGCCGTCCCCCAAGCCAACCGGAGGAAGGAATGGCCAGGTCCGAGGATGACACCAGCAAACGCCGAACCTCTGGAGAAGAGGAGGCGTCCGAAGACGAGTCAACGACCCCACGTCGGCCTGGCGCCGTAGAGTCTGCAATCTGAAGCAGGACATCGTCATCCGGCTCCAGGGGAGACGTCGGAACGACCTCCGCCACAGCGCACGGCATGGGAGACTGGGGCTTGGCCAGAGCTGGGGCGGCGAAGGGGCGGCGAAGGAACGGCACCGGAAAGGCGTCGACCCGACCTCTGACGAGGCAGCCACCTGCGTGGAGGGGCGAGAGGGACCCGGGGAGGGACGAGGGGTCCCCCACCAGCCTCAGCCCGGGAGGAGAAGGGCCCTCCGCCAGCCCCTGCGGCACCACTAGGGCCAGCAGCCATCAGCGCCTAAGTGGCGTCACCTCGGCCTCGGACGAGGCCACAGCCTGTCCCGAGGGCCTAGGGGGGCTCGGGGATGAGACCCGAGCCCCGGTGACCACTCACGACACCACAGGGACTCCTGCAGGAGTTTGTGGTGAAGCAGAGGCGTCGTTGTCCGAAGGAGGGACCCCCAAAGTGCCGCACCCCAAGGGCACCGCATCCTCTGAACCTGGATCCGAGCCAGTCGGCGCCGGAGCCACCGGTGACACCGCGGAGGACCCTGCACAAAGCAAGTGATCGGTAGACGTCCCAGGAGGGGAAGGAGGAGGAGGAGAAGAAGCCAGCGAGGCCTGCAAGGACTCCGCATATGTCCATCTGGGCTCTAGGCGCCCCCACACGGTAAACGGGATAAGGGGACGACACGCGGGGCCACACCACCCGAGGAAAGCCCGCGCCTCCAACAGGCCGGGAACCAGCCCTTGGGGACAAACTGCGACATTTACCGATAGGTGAGCTCACTTTTGCGGCCTGGGAGAAGGCCGATGTCGAAGACTGAGGCGGCGATTCCTGAAACCCTCCGCAGAGGCCGGACGTGGTGACGCTGTCGACCTGGACATGTGGGCTGAAAGAAGTTTCATCCTGTGCTACCGCCGGGACTTCGGTTTCATCTGCTGACACGCTTCACAGTTAGTGGAGTCGTGGTGTTCTCCCAAACACCACATGCAGATGGGGTGAGGATCCGTCGCCGACATCTGGCGCGCACAAGACGAGCACGTCTTAAAGCCCTAAGGCATTCGCATGCTGTTCCCACACACACGCAACAAGGGAACGGGAAAAGGCCCGAAACAGGCCAGGAGCACAATCCTGATCCGCGTTGCACGCGGAAAAGGAAAAAACTGACATAGGCGCGCCGGGGTGGGACTTATGTGACCTCGCATACGTCACGTACGCGGACGTCAGGGCGGAGTCGCATGATGCCGCCCCCCCGGCGCGCAGGGATGCTGGGCACATTTTTTTTCCTGATCCAGTCTCATGCCTGGGAATAATTCTACGTTAAGGAATCGGCGGCTAGTAGTCTCTATCAGATATATATAATTGCCACTATTTGCTTTGCATGTGGTAGAAGAGACAGTGCTGCAATAGGAACTCGTACAAAAGAATGTTGACTTTAGACTCAGATCTAGAAGTCCGTAAAAAATATTTGCTCATTTTCCAACTATAATATGCTACATAATCTGCCTAATTTTCCTTTTAAAGTTTAATAAAAACACAACAGATTTTATTTTACTAATACATAAGCCCAGGGTTGACCATCTGCTGAAATATAATGAAAGAGAAACCAGATGCATCTTTCAAATACTCCTCCATACTTGTCTCCTTGTGGTGTCTACTAGGAGCCACGTGGCTCAGAGCCCACTAAACAAGGCAACCCCTGGGATATAAACAGGTTAACTAAATCCATTACTTATGGATCCTCAGGGACCTTTCCTACGAACGGGCCAAGGACCTGTACCGTCGCAAGATGGATTACCGCATATTGAAAATATTTGAGTCTATTTCAATGGGGAATTAAGTGCTTATGTAAGGTGAGTGATGAGCAGCAGTAGGAACTAAAGTTGCAGATTTATCATTTGTGCAAACACAGCGCCAACAGCTATCAGGAAAGAGTTCACACTCAAACCTCTCAAATTCTACAGCAGAGTTTTGCAAAGGAGTCATAGCTTCGAAATGAGGTAGCAGCTCTCTGTCCTTGCCTAGTCATTTTCTTTCTTAGCCTGGATGGCACAATAAAGGGTTATACAGCAATTTTACAGTTAGTCATGTCTTGAAATTAACATGCCTCTCAGAACAGAGCAGCAAAAATAAAATGATAATAAAGTAATTATTATCATTTTATTTTTTGTAGCTGCAGGGCTGGGTTAGCGAGCAGCGGGGCTGATGGCTGATGGCACAGGGGGAGGAGTGGTCTGCACAGTCCTAAGTGCGCATGACTGTTTGGCCGGTCCTCTTGGGCCGACGAAACAGTCCATGTTCCCCACCAGGCTGCATTACACAGCCCCATCCCCGTCTGAGCGCTGAACCACGGCGCTCAGACCAATCACAAAGCTGCAATGTGTTGTGATTGGCTCAGGGTGCCTCCTGCTGCCGGGACTGCAGGAAGAAGGAAGCTGAACAAGGAGGAGAGGCAGTGGCCGGCGAAAAGGTAAGTGGTAGTTTTTTAATAATTCCCCCCTCCCCACCAACCATTCCCTGCCAGCAGCTACAGGTATTTTAAACTCTTGATGTGAAAAGTTAGTGTTACCTACCACCAAAGCACGTTTTTCTCTCCTTTACCTTGCTCTTCTGTGGCGAGAGCTCTAGCTCGCAGTTCAATACACAGCTGCCACATTGGTTTGTGTCATCAAGACACCATGGTTTACAGTCCTGGGATTTTCTGTTACGAATCATTACGATCAGCATCATGAAGTTAAGATAAAACTTGTGACTGGAACAAATGTGTTCTGGCGACTTTGAACGAGGTGGCAACCTGAGCTCTTTATGATACCCCCTGCTGATTTTAAAGGTGTGCTCGGGTTGCGCCCTTGAACAACTCCTTCAGTTCTCCAATCAGAAATGCAATCTTCCCACAGGATGACTCAACTGCTTGCCTAACCTTGGTCCCCCACTTAAAATTGTTGCATAGACCAAATCTTGGGGATTTTCCCTTGACTCAGAAAATAATGTCAGTGCTGGTATCAAAATTCAGGCCAGAAACGCAAAATAAATTAGAGTGGGAACATTAAAGCCTATATCCTAGGGTTGCCCCGAAAATGATATTTCAGACCAGTGTAATAGCACAAATCATGCGCAGAATGTGTGGCTAACTAATCTCCCTATATACTTTTTAGGTCTCGCCTACGCAGCGCACATGCGCTACAGATCTTTTGCAATTGCATTGGCTTTTCAGCCAAAAACGTGCACACGTTCCATTGTCTTCAATGACAACGCGTGCACGTGTGGCAATTCACTTGCGGGAGAGCGCTGCGCCATATGGTAGCAATTATCGCTCCTGGCGCTGCTCGCTCTTGCAAGTGAAAAGCTTCACTTGCCCCCCTCCTCTCGCCCTCCCCCATGCTGCCTCCTTTTATCGCGAGGAACTCGCTTGTTTTAACTGATGTTAATTCTGGTTTAAACAACATTTTTACTGCATACATACCAATTAAATAACTTGAAAATTCTGTCTAAGTCATTCTATCTACATTTCGACCATCTTTCTCTTACTCTCTCATCGTTTTTCTGGCTCTATTTTCTATCTCTCTTCACTCCATTTCTTTCTCACATCTTCATTGCTTCCTTTATATTTTTCTCTTCTACCCACTCTCACTTTCTTTCACTCTTGCCAACTCTTGCATCCTCTCAGTCCCATAGCTTTCTCTATCACTCACTCTTTGTTTCTCCATCCTGCCTTGAGTTCTCTGGTACAAAAAAGAATGCCTCCAGCCAGTGTCCCCTGCCTACACGGGTTCCAAAGTTGTTCCTTTCTACACCACCCGTGTATACTATCACAATTCTACAACCCTCCCAACTCCCATCGCAGCAGAGGTAAGGATGGGCATTCCCCCCCCCTCCATTTTTTTGTGGGAATGCAAATAGTCAACAGTGCTGTCCTGTCCCGCCAGTGTTGCACCCACTGGGCTTGGAAAATATGAGACTGCACGCAATGGTTGTATGCAGCGGAGACAGAAGATATGGTACCTCCTTTGCTTGGCACACTTTTGAATCGAGTAGATCGTGGCCAAGCCAGAGTCACCATCTAGCTCATGCGTCAGCTTGCACACCTCTGGGCCTTTCTCCTCTATGATCCTCTGGTGAAGTGAGCATGCAAGGGACAACATTCCCTCAGGTACCTAGAGCCCAACATCTGAAATGGAGTTCATCTACGCAGAATTGAAGTCCCTGAAGTTCCTACTATTTAGTTAATTTTCTCTTTGTAGCAATTCTGCCCGTTACCCTTCCTGATGTTAGAAATGGGCAAGACAACAAATAACAAGGCAAGCTGAGCCAAGGGTCTGGCTTAGCTCTAATAGCCCATGCACAAGCAGGGCTATGAAAGGGTTTGGCATGTATATCGTGCAACACACATCTTTTAAAAATATGATAAATTGTCTTAAAAATAAAACAAAAAAAGTCCCTTATGTTTTTTAACGCTGTAGTGTGTCACCTCAGGACACCTGATTACATCACTGCATTGTAGGGGCATTTATTAAAAGTGATTGTTTTTAAAAATATGAACTTAGAAACATTAATGCCCCTCTCCCACCTTGATGACAATATCATTAGTGAACTAGGAAGCAAGTCAGTTGTCATGTGCACCCTATATGTGACCTACAGTCTTATTATCCATGGGGCAGTATTATAGCCTATTAAACATGAGATGTGTATGTACAGCACACATAATGCACTGGCATTTATCAAGCTAGTCTCATATGCAATAATGAAGAACAAGCATTGGCATAGCCAATAGGTCTCGCCTATGGGACCTTATAAGTGTTTAGACATGCAACAGTTGATGTTGTTGCACCAAGGATATTGTACTGCATAACTAAATACTCATAAGGTTCCAAAGGCGAGACCTATTGGCTATGCCAATGCTTGTTGTACTAATGCACTCCGGCACACGGTGAGTCGTTTAACTCTGACACTTGGCGTAAAGCCTCAATAATTTCAGTGTATCAATTGTTTAAGACCAAACTACAGTGTTTTGAATTTGGTGGCAGCAACAACATATGTGAAAATATGATGCTGGATTTAGCTTTCACTTTTGAGAGATAGTGTCTTTTGCCTCTCTGGTCCTGGAAGGCAGGTATACGTGAGGTTATTTGTGCAGGAGGGTCAGTTTTAAATCAGCTATACATTGCAAATAACCTCCTGTATACCTGCCTGTAAGAGTGCATTAATAAAGGATTTTTTTTGTTTGTGACTGAAATGAAATATTTCATAACTTGCGTTATTTTTTTGACATCTACTTGTTTTTGTATTTTTGTGTATTATTTTGAAGATGAAGTTGCTTATGCAGGAGTCCGCCAGCTTCCAGTAGTGATTCAGTGTGGGTCCGCAGAAGTCCGAAAGTTACGACCTGCTGCTCTATAGCAAACCAGTCTGTGTCGCAGTTGAGTGTTACTTTGAGTCAAGCCAAGATAACACTCCAAGTCCCCACGAGGCAGGGGCGTAACACAGGCCCACGCAGCCCCCGCGGTGCGGGGGGGGGGCTCTAGCTCCAAGGGGCCCCCACGGCACTGCACTGTGGCTGGAGAACTCCTGATTGAGCCCGGAGGGGGCCCCTCTAAGTACTGTGCAGGGAGGCCCCCTCACTTTTCGTTACGCCAGTGCCACGAGGGATAGCTTCCATGCTAGGGTTCATGGTCTTGAGCTGTACCTACAGATGTTTTCTGATGTTGCATGTCCTGGTTGACCATCTTGGTCTACATAAAACACACCTTTAGTTTCTATGTTTCAGGGCAGTATCACTAGTTCTCTCACTTATGTAGTAACCCAAATCCTCCCTGTGTCCCAATTTTCACTGTTTTGTTTTGGATCTCAAGCCTAACCTTTGTATTTTCACTCTCAAGCCGCACACCCTTTTTTTGGTCGTAAGCCTCGTACCCTTGCATTCGGTCTCAATATGCATCTGTGGGTTCTCAGTCTCAACCAACACTCCTAAGCCCCACACAGAAGGCCACACCATCAGTGTCTACATCATAGGCCATCAAGTTTGGTTACTGCTCTCAGGAGGTATCGATGAGTTTGCTACCTCCACTTATCAGCCTGTGTGGGCACACTACTCCACTTTTGCTCTATTGCGCATCCCACTTACTATTGTTTCTCTGCTCCACTGCATCTGGTGTGTGCCTTCTTCCCAAAACATAACTCATTGAATGCACCTGTAGATGAAATTCATAAAGCTCCTCGCTGGGAATCAGCCAGGTTTTCTTCTTGTAATTTTGTTGTTATTTTAGGCATTTGTTACACAATGGTGTGGTATGGCGCTCACCCTGTAAGCTCCAGACCAAATACAAAACCCTCTATCTCTCCAAGCACCATCTTTGGATTTCAATACCATTCGTGAGTATTGCGACACCTGGTTTCTGTTCTTGATCATGCCAAATATGTTTCTGAATATGTTCATTCTCTAACTCGCTGCAGTTTTATTTCTCTGGCTCTCATTGTCCTGGGTGGACAGAGTTGTGCTGATTTTCCTCAAGTGTGTGGGTGTTGCTAGTGACATGTATTATATAGTCAGTGACCTTATAGCATTCATTGTATTTCTTAAGGCTGTGTGTGGAGGCAGGAGACAAGTGCTAGTCTCTTGTGCAGTTAATTCTGGCAGTCATCTCCTCCCAACTGCCAGGGATGGGTTTCTGTCTTTCTGCAGTGTGTCACTGGACCCATAATGCCCTGTGGGTTTCTGTCATGGATCACTGATTTGACCAGGCTGCCCACTCCATGTCTCACGCAACTTTTCTGAGCTCTCTTAGCTTCAAGAATGATGATGATGAGCTGTTTTAGCCAGTTTCTCCGCGGTACGCCTTTAGCTTTCACTGTGACAGTGTCTATCTTATGGATGCCCTAACCAAATAGAGCTTTGTTGTGGAACAAAAATGTACAAAAAGTACAGACAAACTAAATAAACAGTATATGTGGTAAAATGTAGCAGCTAATAAGGTCCACTGGGTAGAGAAAGAACACCCTTTCCAGGGGTGTCCACCTTTAAGTAGAGAATACTCCCTTCAGCTCTTTGGAAGATCACGGCAGCATCCGCCTCTTAGGACCACTCAATATAGATGTTTGGATGGAGATGGAACTTTGGCATACTCGCCTCTAAGGGACGGACTTTTTTCAAAGAATCCTCATCCGGAAATATAGCATACAGCCTCAAAACGTCCCGAGGTGAGAGAAACCCCACTTCAAAACTAAACGTAAATGTCTACTGATATCAGGATTAGGCGAACATTATTGAACAATACAGCAATGTTTAAGGTTCTTGCAAAGTAGGACTGAGTGTTGCATATTATATGTATATTGTGGTTGTATTCATCATACAGTTATTAGTGCAGTGTTTCTCTTCTCATGTTTCGCCCCCTCTTTCCTCCCCTTACCCCTGTACCTAACCCCCTCCCTTTCCCTGTTTTTGGTATTCCTCAGAATGTTGGGGGGGGGGCGGGGTGTTAGGACGTTCAGGTGGGTGGAGGGTTCTTAAAGAAGGTAGATGTGGATATTATTACTCTGAATAAAGACTTGTGATCTTACGTCACTCTTACCTCACCTCTTCCTGATTCTACAACGAGCTTCATACTATGGAGTTTGCATGACAGTTAAGAGATGCTATATATGGCGCAAGTCTTAGAGTACCTATCAGTTTAGTGGGGCACAATCACTTTGCAATGTTACAGATAAAAAGCAAGAAAAGCTTCAAGTGAATTATTACTCTATTTACGATCTATCACCTCCACTATGTCTTGACTCCAAGAGCTGGCCAATCGCCAGGACATAAAATATAAATCACATATATGAAGCCAAAAATATTTTATTGAAAAATGTGCTTGTTCCAGTCTTCATGTTCCAAGAGTGTCCAGTAACTTAAATGAAAATAACTCTCACAGCATGTGTTCACATATTTAGATACAGTTTCTCCTCAAAATAACCAAGCTAATCAGCCACTCAAAGTAGCGAGGTAATGGCAGAACTATCACAATTGACATAAATCTACACTTTTTATGTGGCAAGTGCATGTCTGTGTAAAGGTACTGTCAAATAAGCATTGTTTTTCGAACTCATCTACCAGTTTATTACCATTTTAAGGGTAGTAACACCAGGGGGTTTTGGGGCCAGCAACCCCCCTCTTACTTGCAGCCGTCATGGAGGAATCGCAAGCACCCCCCTGCTCTTAAATTCGGCCACCACAGGCGGCAAACGCAGGGGTCTCCACGGGCAGCAAAAGGTCTAGCTACGCCACTGAATAACACGAATGAATGCAGTGCTTAATATGTGCCGGTATTCACAAATGGTAGCCAGCTGCACACCTTTTTTAGATGACAAGACTTATTTTTCCTCATCAGACTCTAACCCAGAGCAAGAGAGAGAAATGCAGAACAGGAAGAAATAACAGAAGAAAGGGAAAAAGTGCAAAGTGAGAAAGCAGGAATGAAAAAGAACCTGCAAGAGCGAGACAGACGGTGATTGGCAGAAGGGTGGTGGAAGAAAGATAGATGATGTAGAATCAAGACTATATAGAACCAACGGGGTTGACCCTGTGTCCCTCAGAACCTGGGTAATATGTAGTTTAGAAAAAATGGTTCTGTCGGGTTCGAACAACAGATAGTTAATCGGAAAAAACAATTTCTTCTGCTTCTAATAGAACCAAGAATATCCACAATGTTATCACAGAACCTTATAATGAATAAATGAGAAAGACCTATGCATTACTTTGTCATCTCTTTATAAAGTTTTTCAAAATCAAAACTTATTTCTATACATTATATACAGTAACTGTCATTATACCATATACAGTGAAAAGAATCAAGTGACATTTAGTGAATAGTGAATTCGTGAAATACCAAATATATCCAACTTCTTTTATAAAAAACTGTACATGTATGTACAAAGTCTCATTTCGTAAGATCATCAACTAATACAATCCCGTAACCTATCATTTCTTTCAAATTTATTGAGAGTTCCGGGTTTATATGGCCTGAAAATAGATGTTGACGTTTCGACCCTTGAAGCGCAAATGTTTTCAGTCGCGGCGGGTCTTTATCAAGACAGTAGTATGCAACACGACAGTCTACAGAAATGAATAAAAAGAACGGTCAAGGATGGTTCATTTAGAATATTGGTTCTATTAGTGGGGTGGAGTCAAGGTACTCACCCTATTCGCCAGGTGCAATAGTCACTTGGGAACGGTGATTTCTTTAGCCTGAAAATAAGGGAAAGATATATATAATATAAAAGTCCCTAAGGATACACCCGGAATTATCTAAGTGCATCACAAAAGTAAGTTCATACTAATTGCGTTTTTTAGGAACACAAACGTTAGTCAATATGTGGATCAGATGTTAAAAAATCCACATATTATGCAAGTAGGACAATGCATATTGAGGCATTAATAAATATGCACTGGTGTTCGAGTCAGTATCAAACACTGGTGTCATAGAGTTATGGATGTATTCCAGCAGCAATTCTTCCTTCAATGCAAGGGAGTACCTATGGGAGCAACATATGCACCGAGCCTGGCCAACATCTATATGGACAGCTATGAAGAAGAACATCTCTATTCAATTGACAATCCGTACATCGATTTCATAGCTGTCTGGAAAAGATATATAGATGATGTTATAATGATCTGGTCGGGCTCGGAAGCACAGCTACAGGATTTCTTCACCTGGTTAAACCAAAGAAATGGAGATATTCAATTCACTATTTCATTTAATCACGAAACCATTGATTTTTTGGATTTGACATTTAAAGTAGAAAATAGTCTCATTTACTGTGATCTGTTTAGGAAGCCAACGGAAAGAAATACGTTACTAAAATACGACTCTTGTCATCCACGCAATTTACGGGACAATTTACCGTTTGGCCAGTATCTTAGACTGAGACGGAATTGTACCAGAAGAGTGGATTTCTTTAAGGAAACAGACATACTCACCACAAGATTGCGAGAACGAGCTATCCGCAGGGATTGTTAAAAAGGGCTAGAAAAAGAGTGTGGTATTACCCTAGAGATCAATTGCTTACACCGAAAGAAAAGACACCTGACGGAGAAAAACTTGTATGCGTAACTACATTTAATTCAAAGAGTAATGACATCAAAAAGATCATTCAAAAGCACTGGAATTTGGTGGCATCAGAAATAAAGTTGGATCAAGGCCCCCTCTCAATAAATTTGAAAGAAATGATAGGTTACGGGATTGTATTAGTTGATGGTCTTACGAAATGAGACTTTGTACATACATGTACAGTTTTTTATAAAAGAAGTTGGATATATTTAGTATTTCACGAATTCACTATTCACTAAATGTCACTTGATTCTTTGCACTGTATTTGGTATAATGACAGTTACTGTATATAATGTATAGAAATAAGTTTTGATTTTGAAAAACTTTATAAAGAGATGACAAAGTAATGCATAGGTCTTTCTCATTTATTCATTATAAGGTTCTGTGATAACATTGTGGATATTCTTGGTTCTATTAGAAGCAGAAGAAATTGTTTTTTCCGATTAACTATCTGTTGTTCGAACCCGACAGAACCATTTTTTCTAAACTGTAGAATCAAGACTAGGCAACCGTGGCATTCAAAAACCCGGGCATACGGCAGCAGACTTGTAAGAAAAACCTTGGGTCCCTACTTTCACCCTTTTACAAATTAAGCACAGATAACACTGCATCCTTCCAGCATAAACAAGCATTTGCAATGCAATTGGTCTCACATTTGCAAGAGTTTAAGCTATTGGCATTGTAAATGACAATGCCTTTTATTTATCTGTTTTGATAACCAACCCATAAATGAAAGGCATTGTCATTTACAATGCCTTTACCTCAAACTCTTGTAAATGCGAGACCTATTTCATTTAAAAGAATCGACCACCATTGTTCCTGCTGAATGCTGTAGGAAAAGCATGTTGTGCCTGCAGTAGGAGAAACTCATTTAAGAAAATAGTGCTTACAGACTAAATAAGACATACCGTGTAACAACAGAAGTAAAAGAGCCAGTCCTCATGGGAGGTTACAAATGAAGACAAGGCGCTAAGGAGGAACTAACAAGCTTATTAACCAATACGGAGCCAGCATTTACAAAGGACAATGACAGAAGCCAATGAAAAATATGGGCAGAGAGTGGGCGGAGCTTCAAGGCTATACTCAAATACAGCATGCCTCGCAGAGCAGCGAATGCGCTGCCCAGGCTTGACCTAAAAACTCAAGCCCAACAACCAACAAGCGATGGACACCAAAGAACATGAAACTTCGTCAAGCCAGTCTTCTTTTGAAAGCTCCTCAATGAAATAGAGGCAAACAAGTTTCTCCTACAGTTGAAAACCTTGCAGAAGTTGCGAGTTGCCTATGATTCCTAAACGCACTTTTCCGTTTTTTGTTGTTGTGTTTTTTTAAAGAGTGGTGGCTTGTTTCAGGATTTATTCTCACTAATGTAGGATTGCCTGTGAGATATCAGAAGATTGAAAAGCATAATTGAGAAATCTCTTTTGGCATCAATCACAGTTAGTGACACGAGCATAACTGCTGTTGCACAACATTATCTTAAAATGAAGAAAACAAAGATGCGCTGCTTATGGTTATATTCCCCTAACCTAATTTCTTCTGCAAATCAGTGAATTTTGCATGAAAGATTACCGCACACCTGCTTGACAAAGCTCTTTTTTGACAGCTTCAAATAAATCATTGCAAGATCCGCCTGCCTAATACCGAGGGACGGACCAACAGTGATCTCATTAGGGAAATGTCCAAAGAATGCCTTCAACCTTCCCTTGTATAAGTACTTAATGACCTGAATGATTAAACGTCGAGATTAGGCGAAGCCTGTATTCAGACACTGTCACGGCTATGCTTTTTATCTACTGTACTACTTACACCAACCTTTAGATCAACTACATTTTCCAAAATCCAAAAGGAGGACGTAGCTCAGCATTTCAACAGGCCAGATATTTCAACCAACAGACTTCGGGTTGTTGTCTTTCTCTCACATAGATCTATTCCGCTGATGCTGATGTCAGCGAGATAAGGACATTTCAGTTCTAGTCATGTTTCTTGTGCAAAAAGATACACGAGGTGCCTTTGACGGTATAATTTTGCACAATGAGCCGATAATTTGGCCAGTGTCCATAGGGCTAAAATGAATATGTACAAAAGGTGGGAACTGTCAAGGAAACTGCAATCTCTCAGCAGTAACCAGAGTCCCGTGAGAGAAAATTCAAGGTCATCATCTCCGGGAGGAGGGGGCTAGAGGTGGGGGTCACACGGCTCAGCCTCAAACCCCCTCCTCCCAAAAGCTTCCACTTGACATATTCCCACTGTCGTACTTTTATCTGAGGGGCACTGGTAAGTCGGAGTACAAGCGAAGCTGCCATTGGAGGGGGACTCGCCGTGTGACATGATGTGGAACCAATCACTAGAAGACGAAGGTGAAACACCTGGACCAAATCCTCTGTGGTAAATAACAGCTGAATGAATGGCCCCATCACAGGGGACAGCACTTTGGAGGGGGCAGCAAAAGTAGGCAAACTTGCAAGTGTGTGTGTGCTCTGCCCACTTAGATGGTGGAAAGCTCTGTACAGCCATTTTACTGTGAATGAGCGATCGGAAGCAACAAATTGAGAATATTTAAGGATAGAATGGAGGGGGGGAGAACAGATAATCACTTAGTGATCGATATCTTAAAGAGTCTGCCACAGCACCCAAGTTTCACCTAGCATAGGAGAAAGGCATATTTTTCTCGGTTCATAACTTTGGTGTCATGTATTTCCCCGGAACATAGTACTTTAGCCAAGCCTGAGGGGTGAGTCTCCAGGGCCTTTTAAGGCTAAGGAGGGGGGACTGACTGTGTGCCCCCCCCCCCCCCATTAAAAGTTATTTTATGGCCCAGTGATGGGGTTCCCTGAGCTTTTCAAGGCTCGGTGGGTGGGGGGTGGGAAGGGGGGGGGCACGGCTATCCTCCGATTCTATAAGATATCGGGCCAGCGGGATGGGGCCCCTTTTCGCACATTTTGGCCCCAATGTTTCAGGGGGGCCTTAACACACTACAGCACCAAATGTCAGACAGTGACAGGTTCTACCAGATTCATGGAATTCCCCGAATATTCTTGTTGGTACAATCTCAACTTTGAGTGTTCAAACTCTCTGGGCCCCTTTGATAAATTGCACCAGATCGAACTATGCATGGTCAACCTTCCTTTATAGATAGAGGGAAAATATATACAACAAGTAAAAAACCCATTTTCGTTTGAATAAAGCAAGCGGACAAATTCTGAATCAGTGTAATCTCCTTGACAGCTAGATGAGAGCATCTGGAAGGACAGCTGATAGGAATCGTCTTTGATGCACAAAAGGAAACCTTCTTCCAGGAACTCAGAGAAAAAGTCAACATATCCACCAGTGAGGTGATGGTTGGAAGAGAAAATGATATTTACTTCCTGAGATCGAGGCAACATCAGCTTGTGGAAGTGGATGCAGATGATCGAGGGGGAGAGGTACACCAACGAGAGATTAAGCAAGCCACTCTGCAAAGAGATGAGCCACTACTAAAAAGAAGACCCGTGGCGCCAATATTTGTGGCCAATTATTATGATCCATAATGGAATCCTCGAGTGTTGAAGTGTGAAGAAAATCTTAACTTTACAGAAATCATCTTGTCGTAATTTGACAGTACCTGAGTTAGCGTTAAGCTCAGCTACACGAACATTTCTGTTAACTTGACTAAACGTGTGGGGGCCATTTTGTATTCGGTGGCTTCCATTTTCTATGAACATGCGGCCTCATGGTCAGCATGCCCTTTCGTCCTTCCTTCATGCCAATGAACCTTTACCCTACCCAGCAACAGGCTATTTTTAGCAATGGTCAGTCTCGCGCATGCGTACATCTGATCTTTGGACTAGAGAGTGGTCACTCCTTAGGAATGTTCCTCCCAACTGACCAGTGGTATTAAACCCCTCCCTCATGTTGGCTGTGTTCCAAAAATGCCCTTATATGTACCTAAAACTGTTCAAATGTATACCGTCTACCTTTTTATTACCTTTAAACTGTATAAAAGAGGTCGCACACCGATGTTCGGTGTGATACTTCTTGCATTGCCGAAGGGTGCTGTAGGAATGTACCACCACCCCATGGGGTCCTAATAAACTTGTCTCTTTGCATTTTCAGTTTCCGTGCCAACTTCTGTTTTATGGTGTGAGAGTGTTTCTGCAAGTATGTAGACCTGATAGAACCCGATACCACAATCTCTTTGTGCTAATGCTGAAAGATCTGCATTTTCATTTCAGCCTTTAGTAATATTGAATCTGTTTTACATAGGGGCTTGCATGGGTTGTTTCCGCTTGCGGATTATATGAAACGATGTCATGATTTATAACCTTTTCAATTTGCAAGGAGCTTACTTATTCCCAGCTACGCGGCCCGTGCAGGTAAGAGTGGTGGGGCCAGGTTAGGGAGGGATTCGACAGACGGCCACTAGGGAACATTAAATAAATAATACATTTTCGATCGTCGTCTGTCGAAATCCGCCCCCCCTACCCGGTCCCACCGCACTTATCGCACAGGCCGTGGCTGCTTATTCCTAAAGACGTTTGTTTTCTTAATCAAGAGGTCTGAACGTGTGGTAGCTCAGTAATGTCAGAGGGAGGGAGCTGGAGAGTCACACAGGAATTTACCAGAAAATTGTTTAGTATCTCAAATGAGGCTCTTGCTAGGGGTTGAGTTGATGAGTGCTGAGAGGATGGCTCAGAAAGGTGAAATAGGTCTGTGGTCTGACTAGTCATGAGAATATGAAAGGAGATCTGGACGGCATCGATGGAGAAAGATGAGACTGACAGAGGTCAAAAGCAATGAAAATCAAAGTTGCCGAAGAAGTGTTTATTGGAATACTGTGTGATCATTATCACATAAATGTCCTTGAAGTTATGGATGAATCGCTTTTCTGGTCCAGTATATCAATGGATAAGGGGATGCGGAACAGACTCTCTGGCCTGTAAGTCCAAGCGATGTGAAGTCTGATTCAAGGAGATGAATGGAAGAATGTTTAGGTCGGTGCAAGTAGCATCTATGACTCCTCCAATTTTTTGGGTATCTCTTTGGCAAATTATGTTGCATTGGTTGAGTTCTTGAGCCAGGACTCTCACATGTATAGCAGATGACATTTAAATCACCCATTAACACCAGCTAGCTAAGTAGTGGGCAGCAAAAGAAAATTTGTTAAGGCAACCTTTCTGTGAGAGTTGAGGAGACTGGGATAATAGGAGCTCATATGAGGGAACTGAGATATGTCATGATGTTACTCCCCAGCACCCAAGGCTGTAGTGTTGCTGGATGTTTGTTTCTAAATGGCATAGAAACCACAGGGATATAACAGGTGAAGTTATTCAAAAGGGATAGGATTAGATCTTAGCCAGAACAAAATGACCTTCTGGTAAGTAAGTTTAAGTAATAAGACCATTTTACCATTTTACTGCACTAAAGCCATTTTAGTGCAGTCAGAGTAACCCTGGAGGATCAACAAAATTTCAGTGAGCAGAGTGAGGAGTGTGACAAAACGACCACACCATAACTAGCAGAAGTTATAAGAGTTGGTGGTCAGATCAACTAATCATAGCACTGGGGAAAAGCACAGATGAGGAGACAGCAATTCTTAGGTGTGCACCTCAAATAGTAGGGCTGTTGCAGAGGAGAAATTATCAAAGTCTAGAAATAAGGTTTTACTGCAGGGTATGTAGGTAGTTCCCAGGGAGACTGACTCTAGATCCTTGCACTAATGGAGACTCTGTTTCTCCCCTGAAGCCTTTGAGGGGCATTAGATAGAGGGGAAACATCACTCGCACTGGTACACCCTGGCACAAAAAGCCAGGAATGGTAGGGCTTTATCTTCGCCGTTTGTTCATGGTTAGGGAGACCATAGTAGGCGTCTCGAACATCGGCAGGTTTTCCCAACCACTTAAACATGCCAGGATTCCAAAGACAACTTCTGAGAGAAAGTTAGTTGGGGTTCCATCAGGAGGACCAGTAGGCAAGACCCTAACAGAGGCAGACATTAATCCAGAGGCTCCTCTCCAGCATTCCTTTCCCGCACAGCTCAAGTGGTTCTTGAGTAAGGCCTCCATTAGGAGGCACTGATAATAGTGAGGCTGTGATTTGAATCTGGTAGTATCAATACCACAGCAACGGAAATTCCAGTTTGCCATACTAAGTCTGTACATAATGGGGAATTACTCAGTGATATCAATGCTATTGTGCCAATATCCAAATGTGAACCATAATTGCAAGCCTTTTTTCTGATACTAAATCCTCCATGTTTGTCACCGAAGGAAAATGGGGTTTTAACACACAGTAATTAAGTAATATGTTAGGCTTTGCAGTCTTTTTTAATTGATACATTAGGCCTTATAATAACGTTCTGAGCAAATACTGTAGATCTTGTGATATAGTTCTGCACCCAAATTGCTTAGTGCCACAATTTACATACTGAACAACAAGGGTAATATCTTGGAAACTAGAATTGCCCTGTGTCTATAGCAGTGGTACATGAAAAACCTTAAAACCATACAGATCCTGTTCCATCCAAGCTAGGCAGACAACCACACACTGGTGCGCCACTCCCCAAAAGACTGGTATTGGGCAAGCTGAAAGATTGCAGGGCAGGGATCGCCCCCTTATTCAAGTTTTCCAAACGTTTGGCCACAAGTCACGTACATGCTTCAGCTGATAAGTTGAGAAAAATATCCCTTATAACACTATCTGACATGTAGCAATCAGTCTTTTTTTTTTTTTTAATAATAATAATAATAAACTTTATTACGTGATTTAAAAATAAACCATTGCAAGTACAAAACATTTAAGAGGTTCAAGATTGCATTTAGAATGTTGAGTTCATTAAAAGTCAGTAGTATGTATAGATGATAACAAGTGAAACTTCCATTTAAAAAGTCATATTCTTAAAAGCCAGCAACAGCAAGTAAAATTTGGCAGCATTATTCCAATGGGGTGTCGCAAACTCTGGGCAGCTCGGTAAGTTTTTTTGCAGCGCGCTCCATGAATCTTACTAGGGCACAATTTAATTTAGTGTTCCTAGGGTCGAAACAGGCCAAAACTGCTGCTCTACAGCTTCTAATCATGTTTCTATTCCAGTGATGCTTGAGTAGGGCCCGTCTCTCTGTCAATAGTAGAGGGCATAGGCATATGATGTGTATGATGTCTTCATTTTGCATCCCACAAAGTCGGCATTGAACTTTTCCATGTTCTCTTTTCCATTTTGGCCAATGAGTCAACAGGTTAATAGCTCCCAGTCTCAGTTTTAAAAAACTTAGTTTCATCCGAGCACTAAACAATATAGTAAGGTACGGCTGTGGAATTAGCGAGACATAAGATTGAAGGGTCATCCACCCATGGCTTCTTTTTGCAAGGCTGGCTTTGTCTTCCACTATTGATAATTGTTTAGTGCTGATTTTCGCTAGCCTTTTAAATTACATCTGACTTGTGTGCAAGTTCCAGAGGTCATTTAGGCACAGGGTTTTTAAGCCTTTTGACCAGTATTCATGTCCTGCTCGCCATGAGTTGTTATCAATGCTGGCCCACAAATGGTATCCTAAACTTCCCTCCTTTGATAACCTCAATTTGTGACAGCACACGAGGAAAGACATGGCTCTGGCCAATCGTTGTTTGCAGATGTCAAGTTCCAACCTAATTTGTGCCGGTGATGTATGGTTTGGTAAGTTGAACACAGACCTGTAGATCTTAGTAATTATTTTATCCAGGTGGTCACTGTCCAATCCTTTTAAAGCTTCGCTGCCGTAAGTTAAGGTAGGAATGATTTTTGCCTGAGCCACTTGTAGAGTGGGTGCAAGAGTAGGGCCTTGTAGTTTCTTTTGAATTAGTCCGATTGCATAAGCAAGTGCCGTACCCTTCCTTTTTTGCTCTTCTAGGTGGGATTTGTATTTTCCGTTGTTGTTGAAAGTGACTCCAAAGTACCTTTGGCAGTTTGATTCGACAATGCTTTCATTGTTCAAAGCCCATGACAGTTTCTTAACTTTCCTTGAGTGCACCGCTAAAATTTTCGTCTTCCTGTTGTTGATTCGAAGCTCATTGTCGTTTGAGTAGTCGGAAGTAGCATCCAGAAGTCTTTGCATTCCGATCTTTGTTTTACTTAACAGTACCACATCATCTGCATATAGTAGATTTGTCAGCGGCAAGCCAGATAGTTTGGGAGCGTGGGAGTTGACCTTATTAAGGGCTTCAGGGAGGTCAGCTAAGAATAGATTAAAAAGTGTCGGGGCCAAGACACAACCCTGTTTGAGGCCTTTTTCCGTCGGAATCGGGCGAGACAGTCTTGAGCCGTCCCCGATCTTAATTCTAACCCATGTGTCCTGGTGTAGGAGTTGTATGGCTCTTAGAAGGGCCACAGGAATGTTGAGTCTGGACAGCTTCTGCCAGAGTTTACTTCTGTTGACATTGTCAAAAGCCGCTTGGTAGTCAATAAACCCCATATAAAGTGAACAAGAGCAGAATTTCGCTTGGTCAATTAAGCATGATAGGGTCATGAGGTTGACTGAGGTACCGGTGTTTATTGTGAAACCTGTTTGATTCGGAGGAATTATAGAGTTTTCATCAGCCCATGCCCTAAGTGAGTTGAGCAGCACTCCCGCAAAATACTTTGCTTCGTTTTCAATGAGTGCGATGAGACGGTAATTCCCTGGGGATTTTTTGGCCCCGCCTTTGAAGATTGGTGCAAGGATGGATCCACGCCAGGAGGGCGGTATGGTGTTGTTTTGCAGACATGTGTTAAAAAGGGGGCTTAGTTTCGCAGCCCAGAAAGTTGCATCTTCCTTGAACAGAGCTTGAGGAATTCCACCTGGACCAGGCGCGCCATCCTTGCGTCCCTTTTTTATTATTTTTTCAATTTCGTCCTTCTGGACTGTCGCAAAATTGACGTGGCTTTGGGTCGAGTGACGTTCTTTTGTTGGTGTCATTTTATGACCTAGCTTATTTAGGGAGTTTGAAGTGTTCAGGAGAGGTTCCAGGACAATCTCTGTTTGTGATAATGTGTCCATGGGAGGGAGATTTGGATGGTTAATGAGCAGTTCCTGGTCATTAAAGTGGGAAAAGAGAAATTCAACCCACTCTATTTCAAGAATGCTCGAGGAAGCAACTTTGGATGTGCGCCCAGATGCGCTATTGATTGTGCGCCAAAACCTGGCAGAGTTGTTTGTTTTAATGTCATGCTGCAGTTTGACCCAAAACAGGTTCCATTGGCTTGTGCGTAGTTCACGTTTCGCTTTCTTGAGGTGGTTACGGGCCTCTCTCAATTTTATTATTTTAATGGGATCCATTGGATCAGCTTTTAAAGCCCGCCATAAGCGATTCATCGATCTTGTTGCAGATAGTATTTCAGAATTTGAGCGCGGCGTATACTTTTGATCAGTTTGACTTGTGTATTTTGTTGGTTTGGCGAATCTGTCAGTAAGTTCGGTAGCAAATGTTGACCAGTTGGCACATATATTGTCCAGGCACGTTTGGCGCTCAATTATTTGTTTGGCCTCTGCTGATATGAGTTGAAGATCCTTAAAGGAGCATTTGATGCGTTTGAGGTTGATTGTAAGGCTCTCAGATGGCATGTCCCTTACCTTTTTGTGTTGTGTGAGGCAAGTCCTCAGAATAATTTCTTGCGGGCAGTGATCACTTTCTGTTCTGTTTCCAAGACAGTATCCTGCTACTTGGTGGAGCAATGAGATGCTGACGAAGGTATAGTCAATTAATGAAGTAGCAATCAGTCAAGGGATAAGCAGTAAATGAAAAGATGTTTTCTTTCTGTATAAACAGGGGAGCTTCAAATAGTCATTACCAGAGAAAGAGCGCAGTTCCCTCTTTTATTCTCACTTTAGAACGGTCTGCCTTTATGTATGTTGGGTTCATCCAATAAACAAAATTACCACTTACACAAGTAAAAGTCAAGAACTATAAACTATGTTAAGAGTAAAATGTGAGAGAGACAAGATAGAGCCCAAAGATGAGCAGATCCCTGAGTGATATTGCAACAGAAAGACCCAAAAGGCACCTAAACCCCTTTGCTGCCCTCCCCTAAGCTTAGTAGAGAAGACACAATTCTCTAAACATATCTGAACATTCTTGTGCATTCTGGGCTACCTTGGTCTCTGTGAGAGTCAAAGGCAGCCTACTTCTGCAGAAAATAGGAAGGACAGTGTTGGTTGGATTCAAGGGTAAAGGGGTGGTCAGCTGCACAGCACAGCAACGTAACTTGTTCACATCATAGGAGGTACAGAAATGCGGGATAAATACACAAAGAGATAAAACATGGAGATTAACTCTATTACCTGCTGAAAGACCCTAGGTAAAGAGGAATGAGATAGGCGTGAACATTATAAGGCTGCTACTCAAAATTGAGGGTAATAAATACAGGCTAACACATAATCTAGACCGTTACAAACAGGCTAAAGGTTCCAAAAAGTGAATTGAGACTGTAAAATTAGCTGGGCAAAGAAGCCATTCACACGCTGAATTCTATTTCAGATGTTGGCCCTGGACTGCATACAAGAACATAGAAGCTAATAGAGCTCAATAGAGTCCCTGGAAACAAAGAGCAATTTTGCTCAACTATAAATTATTGCCCTCCGGAACTTGAAAATTGACAAATGAAACTAAGGTGAACAAAGCAAAATCCATGTCCTTCAGACTGAAGGGAAGAAAGGATAGGTGACTGCCACACAAGAGGCAGAGGAAGATCCCATTTATCTGAAACCAGGAACTGAACGCATAAAATTGAACTGTGATCCTCAGTGCACCCAGCAACTACCTAATGAATCGTCAATATAGCTACTAATAGAAGTACACCATACCGGTTGACATCTCTGATACACCGTTAATCTAATTGGCTTACCCACCTCTCATTACTTTTCATCTGCTCATCCTCTACTACCCATACTCCATCCTTCATGGTAGCTTTTAATTCCCTTTATAAATATTTGTGACTTCTTGTTCACGTGCCTGGTTAAGGTGATGCATTTACGAAAGGCACTAAACTTTGCAAAGAGCCCCTCTCTGAGGTGTGCCCGTCGGGGATTGCACCGCCTCCCCGACGAGGAGCAACCGCCGATGATGAAGCATGACACTCCTCGGGGTGTGTGAGGCAAATACATCCAACAAAATGGATGCCCCAGGGTATCATTTAAATCCCCCCCTTGGTCACGCCAGCTAAATCCCCTTACCTCCTTTTCCTCTAGGAACAGTGCAGCAAACCCCCCCCTTTTTTTGATTTGACTAAACTTTGCAACACATGAATGAGACCTCTAAATTGAACTAAAAGAAAACCGGGAATGTATAAAATCCAAAAGTCCTTTTACTATAGATAAATATTTGCTTTTTGTGCATTACATGACACACAAGGATCAAATCATGGTCCTGTTCTGCTTGTCATTGTAATTCCAAATAAAGATAAGGTAAAAAAACAAGCTTCTGACGGAGAGGTTGATCATAATTCTGATAAAACAATATTACAAATCACAAAGGTCTGTGAATGTGAATTGATCAAACTATGAGGTGACTTTCAATATTCTTATTATAAATGGAAAGGGGTATTTTACACATTATGATACATGATCACACTCTTATCCCTCTTGTTCAGTACAAGCACTCTTGCAACCACAGATACAGAGGATCCAATGTCTTCCAGGTGTAACTAGAACTAACAGATGTTAGAGCCATACTGTCGAAATAATGGTATCAGTATGTAGTTTACACATGGCTGCAAACATATTTCAGACAGTTTAATGTAAATCATTCAAAACCAGACCAATTTGCCACATAAACTAGATCCCGCAAATCACTAATTTTTTTCTACTATGATGGGAACACATGGACGGTGGTTTGCCTTGAAAAAGTGAGATGGTTCGCAAAACATGCGGGCTAGATCTGTAACTACCTTGAATGCGGATGCAGGCAAGAATTGAAAAATCCAATCTAAACCAGAGAAGAATTAGAAAATAATTTAAGAATATTATTAAGAACCATTTAGATTTGTAATTGGCTTCCTGGTCTGCTATATTGTAACATTCTCATAATTATCTCCCAAATAGCCAATGACTGTGGATTTTCATAAAAATAACATTAAGATTAAAGGGTCTGAAAAGCTAATAATCCTTTCGTGCGTTTAAGAAGTTGTTGGGGTTCTGCCAATTACCTACCTTTCACTCTCTCCAGTGGCTCGGGCAGGAGGAATTGTGATGCCATAGCTCAGCCGTCATTACACTAAATATGTAATTTTCTTTTACAAGTGCAAAGTAATGTCACAGCTACTCTATAATAGGGGAAGCAGGGACAGGTATGTATAAAAGTCTTCCAAGTGCCTCTGAATTATCTGCAAAATGCCATCATACACATAGCCAAGGTAGATCTAGCAGTGAAACAGCTGAGACAAGCACTCTACCTTAATGCAAAAGGCTTCATACCGATTGCTGTTCAAGAATGTAGTTCTGTCTACACTTTCCAGTCTAAGAGCAGTGACCTGCATCAGGAATCTCCATCTGTCAGAGAGTAATGCTAACTCCATGCATGCAACAGTCTTAATCTCAATCACAGAGAAGCTTGGAAAGTTTCTAGAGGATACATTGCCACAAAGAGAGAAGACAGCCATTAAGCTCCTGTGGTGGCCCTCAATGAAAACAAATGCAAAAGCAGAATTATTTGCAAATATAATCACACAGTTAGAGAGGGGGAGGAACCGCCACCGCACGTCCTCCCTGGACGATACACGAGAAAGGGACTACTATTCTATGAAAATCAGGGTCTATTTGAGCGTCACAGGAGTTCTGTCGAAGCACATGGGAATCTTTTGGAAGAGAAAGCTTCACCCATAATTTGTGGCATGCTTCATCATAGGCAACCACTACCACCCTTTTAGGGCAATACCACCAAGGTGGGGAGAGGTTGCCTATGATGATCCGATTAAACTAGATCTGATACATAGAGCTCAGGAGATTCTTATCCCCATCTTTGTAAGCTTTCTTTGGCCACTGTGGTGGAACCTACTACATGGAAACATGCTAAAGTCATCCCGCCTCTAAAAATAAACCTACCTTAGATCCCAATCTGCCTGATAATTATCGACCTATTTCTCTCCTTCCGTTCCTGAGAACAGTGGTCGAGAAACACATGAACAGTCTCCTGGTGGACATCTTAGTGAAGAATCAGTGGCTAGAACCTTTGCGGAATGGTTTTAGACTTGCCCTTAGTACCTAATCTGTCATTCCTAAAGTGACAGAGACCGTTTGACAAATTATCGATGATGGAGGTTCCGCAGGGCTTATTCTATTAAATCTAAGCTCAGAGTTTGATACAACGGTGTCCCATGAGGTGCTCCTGAACCAAATTTAGGAGACTGGGATCAGGGGTAATGTGTACGCCAGGTTTGCCTCGTTTCTTAATGATCGGTCTTTCCAGGTGTTTTCCCCCCAACTTTTGCCTCCACCAAGAGGATATTAGAGTATGGTGTTCCACAAGGCTCTGCCCTGAGTCCTACTCTTTTTAATATTTATGTAAGGCCATTGGCAGATGTGGTGAAATCATTTGGGTTATCTTATCATTAGTATCCTACACAGATGATATGCCCAGAGTATTATATCACTGTCTGCGGAGACAGAAGCTGGTTCCATACATTTTAAGAGCTGTATGACAGCTGCTTCTGAATGGATTCATTCTTACTAACTGTTTGAAGTTGAAAGCCAATAAAACAGAGATTTGTCTATTGGGAAAAAACTTGCAAGAATGAGGTAATCATTGCTGGTCCAGTATGCTAGGTTCTCACCCCATGCTTAAATCTGCTGTTAGAAATCGGGGCATCAGGCTAGACAATTCTTTATCTTTTGAGCCACAAGTCAAATCATACACTTCTGCTTGCCTCAGCATCCTTAGAAGCAATAACAGTATTATTGTTTTTTTCGTCCTTAAGTGTAGAAGATGATCATCCAGTCTTTAATAATCTCACCCTCAATTATGACAACTTCTTGTATTTAGGAACCACCAAGCAGCTAAACACAGACTGCAGATTGTTCAGAACACAGCTGCGAGAACATTATATTGCTTGCCTTAATTGTGTTCAGTCTTTCAGCAACTTTACCGCCTGCATTGGCTTCCTGTAGAGAAAAGTATTCAGTTCAAAGCGTTGTGTGAGGTTCGCCTGATCATGAACAAGAAGGGCATGTCCAGTTGGCTGCCTTTGCTCCAACCCTACAACTTGACTAGGGCATTAAGATCAGCGGACTCTAATTTGGCATTGGTACCCTGCTTTACATTTGTTAGGAGGCTGGATGCTCCTTTTGAGCGATAGCTCCGGTGTTATCGAATAATTTGCCTATACATCTGCGGGAAATTCCTAATCATCTCTGATTTAGGAAACAGTTTAAGACTTGGCTGTTTGCAGCCTAGGATTGTTTTCGTGTTGAGGCGGCCACAGTAGAAGCAAAATAGCGCTGAGAAGCCCTCATGGCAGCAGCCATGGGCTGTATAAATAACATAACCTTAAAAAAGGAAGGTTTGGCCCGGGCAAAAGGTTTATTTTGCCAAGTCGAAATGTCAGTTGAAACTGCACAAACACATGCTGCAATGGCAGGCCTGTGACATGCTTTCAAAGGCTATTTGTTGAGTGGATGGCACAATCAATATTGCAGGCCCACTAGTATCATTTAATTTATAGGCCTTGGGTACCTGTAGTACCCCTTTACTAGGGTTGTGAAAGTAAATTAGATGTGCCAATTGGATGTCAGATCATTTTACTATGTTTAGTGAACAGAACACAAGCACTTTTGGACTGGGTAGCAGGGGTAAAGTGCACAGAGTACTAACAGCCAATAAAAAGAGATTCAGAAAACAGGAGGGTGAAGGCAAAACCTTTGGGGATGACCCTGCAGAGAGCCATGTCCAACAACCAAGCAACCCAGAAAGTTTTAAAAAAGGAGTTAGGGTGGTAGCCCTGAGCTTTTGAAGCTTAGTCGTCCAGACTTTTGACCAAAAAACTGCTGTTTTGATCCCATATTAACTGTACTGAAGGCGGGAAACTGGGGGTACTGGCATTAAATGATGTAACACAGACAAATTGTACTGCTATCTAAAGCACAGAGTCAAGTTTTTCAGAGAATGTCAACCAACAACTGTTCTCAACAAACTTACTACTGAGGGCAAACACACTACAACCGTAAATATTCCTGTTTGTATAATAGGAATGGATCCAATGTTCTAGGTCATCAGCACCTCAAACTCTGATGACCTCTTAAATTATTATTTTTATAAAGAAAATGTGGCATTACCTACTGTATCCTCCGGATACTCCATACAACTTTTGGTCAGCCTTCAGATATTGTCTTCTATGGCTAAGAAAACTTCAGTTGTTGGTTGAGACTGTCAAATACATCTTGGATCAGCCACCGAAGTTTCTTAGTCCAATGTTCTTTCTACAGACTGTTTGGGACTTTCCTCCTGCCAACAGTGAACTGTATTAAGGACTGTTTTACATCTGAAAAGTAGACACTATCTTCACACACTTAATTCCATATTGCATCCATGCCGTTTATACACAAAGCAATTTTTTTTGCTTTGCAATATAGCAGCCTTTTAAAATTAATGTTCTGTTAGCGATTGAGTGTAATCTTCAAGATTATTGGCTTGCCAATGCTTGTTACTGTGACAGTTACCATGTGTCTTTACTTTGCTCGAAGTAAAAGCATATACAACGCTAGTAATACATCAAGGGCTCTGTAGGCAGCAGCATTCTGGTACCATCAGCTTCACGAAAATTCGTCAAACTACAATAAATGTACTAAAAAATAGTCTTTTTGCAAGAGCACCCAAATGGCAAACTGTTGTTTTGCCTAGGGCTCCGAAAATCCTTCTATTGCGGTTGAAAATATAGTTTTCTCCTAAGGATTGTGTGGCAGCGAGCAGGGAATCCTCGAGGCAATGTGGGCATGCTATGTATAATTGTCCTTATGTGAAGGTCGCCAAAGTTCTTGCCATTTTTTTGACCCATCGAATCATGGTTACCCCGGCAGGGCATCCAACCCTGGGCTAGCCACAATGACAGCGTCTCCTTTAGAGTTTTGTTGGGAAATGGAAGAAGTATTGTTCAGAAGGTTTACACTCAGCCAGGCGCGGACTTAGTTGTGTGTGTGATTCCCTCCTGAGGCAGAAGCCGGGAGGTTGCTGTGTTGCTTTGTGCTAATTCTATCTTCAAAGCCTCGTTTGACCCACTAAGGTTTTTTTAAAAAAAAACATTGTACTGTATTCCTCGCTTGAACTACTAAGCTTTTAAAAATTTTATTTTGCACCCCCAGCTTGAATACTAAGCTTTTAAAAATTGTATTTTGCACCCCCAGCTTGAATACTAAGCTTTTTAATATTGCACAGTGTTCCTCGCTCGTTATTAGCCTGAAAACTCCACTCTTCGCTCACCAGAAACCTTAATACCTGTCTTCACGTCCCGGAATCTACAAACGCTGAATTTCTACTTACCCTCCCTCGCATTCCCACGCTGCCCGGGCCAACCTCTGCCGATTCTAGACCTGAGGTCATTCTGTCCCGGCCGGGCTGTAAAATCGTGGCGGCCATCTTGGGTGGGGGAAGCGTTTGCTCGCATTTTAGTGGCCAGCATAAAAGGAGACGGTCATGTCTCCGCGCAGCGGACGCGACCAGCCGAAGCGCCGGATCTGCGCCGGAGTCGTGCCAGAGTCCTGCCCGTCTGCGCCCGTCCGCGACCATGACGCGGCCGCGGCCACTGACCCTGTTGGTTTTGGCACCTCCGCTAGTCTATCCTATGGCAGGGAGCCACTACTCCTGCTAAAACCCGACTACTGTACCTTCTCCCAAAAAATCCCACTGGACATTACAACCTCTTCTTACCCGTGTAAGCCTTGCTACACTGGTCAGAAAGATGACAATCCTGCTCACAGATGCCCCCTCCTACAGACACCTACTGGGCCCATCCATGCTGGAAAATGTTTTGTTTTTAAAGCAGGTCTGATCAACTGTCGGTCACTAGTAAAACACTCTCTAGATATAGCTCAAACCCTGACGGATAATAAATGGGACCTCCTGTTTCTAACAGAAACATGGCTGGGGGACGATACTAACCTAGCTTTGTCTTTAGCCATACACCCTGATTATAAAATCCTGTGTGCTAACAGACAAAGCCACAATCATGGTGGAGGCGTAGCTATAGTCTATAGATCACAATGGACCATCTCTTCCTTTCCCTATAATCAAATCGAATCCATCGAAGCACTACCATTTTGTATCAAAGTGGCTGCCAACATCACCTGCACTGGCCTACTTTTATACCGCCCTCCCAAATCTAAGATCTCCTTCCTCCCTGCTTTTTTGGACTTTGTCCTTCAGGCCAACACTCGCTATGCAAACTTTACCCTACTTGGGGATTTTAATCTTCATATGGAGGATGCCTCTGATCACACTAATTTTAACTTTCTCTCTACCCTCACTGATGGCGGAATAAATCATCTGGTATCCCTCCCCACACATAAGGCTGGGCATACTCTTGACCTTATTTTCTCTAACCTGGTGGATATCTCTATCAGTGAACCTTACCCAGTAACCTCATCAGATCACTTCTTTATTCCTTTCTCCTTCCCCCTATGTCACCAAGTCAAGCCGAGGGTTCCAGCCAAGTTGATCGGCCGTAACTGGAGTAAGATCTCCCCTGATAGCCTAGCTGCACATCTTTCTACAACCGCCCCTTTGGATGCTACTGATCTGGACTCCAGAATGACCAATTTTAACAGCTGGATCTCTTTCGCTATCGATTCTATTGCACCTATTAGGCCCATTAAGACGTTTCGATCTGCCCCTTCATAACCTTGGTACTCGGAAGAACTCCGCAAGTGTAAATCTGCCTGCAAACTCTTGGAGCGTCGTTGGAGACATTCGTACTCCCCAGATAGTAAATTAAATTACAAAACAGCTCTAAAAAACTATCGGAAGAAAATAATTGATCATAAAAAAACCTATCTGGAGGAGAAAATAAACAGAGCACAGGGATCCACTAGGGACATTTTCAACATTGTCAGAACCTTCACTGACCCTATGGCCCTTAAACTACAATCCCCGGTATCACAATCCCTTTGCACTCGCCTCTCTGATTATTTAGAGGAAAAAATTGCCTCTATCTATGATTCCTTTCCCTGCAATAGCAGCCCCAACTCTGACTGTAAACCATTAGATCATCCAGAATCCGCCCCTGTTTTCTCAAACTTTGAGGAGATCACCCTAGAACGCTCTCTGGTAGAACTATTAAAATACAGATCTGGTTCGCCTACTGACCCCTGGCCGGCCAAACAATATAAAGCATTGGCCCCTCTTTTAAACCCCACACTTAACTCCATTTGGAATGATTCCTTAAGGACCGGCATATTCCCGGAAGCATGGAAACATGCCCAATTAGTCCCCATCCTCAAAAAAATCAATGCAGATCCAGATGAACCCGCCAACTATAGGCCTATCTCCTTACTGCCCGCCCCAGCTAAAGTCCTTGAAAATCTGGTTCACCAGCAACTAGCGGGCTTTTCGGAAACCCATGGCTTACTCCATAACTCCCAACATGGGTTTAGATCAGGCCATAGCACCGAGTCAGCCTTGATAGAGATGGCTGACTCCGTGCGGTGGAGGTTGGACGGGGGTTCGAGAGCGGTGTTGGTGCTGCTCGATTTGTCGGCAGCATTCAACACCGTGTCTCATCCTGTCCTACTTAACCGCCTTCGAACCAAAGGCATCCAAGGCAAAGCCTTGGATTGGCTGTCCTCGTTCCTATCCAATCGGACACAGGCGGTGTTCACCCCCCCTTCACTTCCAACAGCCGCCCGTTAAAATGGGGAGTCCCTCAAGGCTCCTCATTGAGCCCTCTCTTATTTAATGTCTGTTTCTCCCCTCTAGCTGAGCTCATTGCGCAATCAGGAATTAAGGCAACCTCATATGCCGATGATATCCAGCTTTTATTTTCTTATGACACCCCAAATCAATTCACTTTTTATCCACTAAAAGACTGTCTCCGAAACATCGCTTGTTGGATGGACAATAACTTCCTTCGACTCAACGCGGGGACAACTGAGTTCCTCTTCTTCCACCAACCCTCTCCATTGGACTCGAACCTTTGGTGGCCCCAGGACTTAAGCATGCCCCCTTCCCCCAAGAAATCTGTTAAAAATCTGGGGGTTAGATGGGACACCACTCTTTCTTTCCAAAACCAAGTCCAGACGGTGACTGCGGCATGCTTCTCAAAAATTAGGATGCTCAAAAAATGTATTAATTTCCTTCCCAGTAACAAGAGAAAAACTATTTTCCAGGCACTAATAACCTCCCATATAGACTATGCCAACAGCTTGTATATTGGACTCACTTCTGGCCTCTGTCATCGGCTACAAACAGTCCAGAATGCGGCTGTTCGGCTGGTCTGTGGCATCTCCCTCCGAGAGCATATCTCTCCTCACCGACGAAGGCTACATTGGTTGCCAGTTCAAAAAAGAGTAGAATTTAAAACTCTCACCCTAGCACACCGTGCAATCAAGGGAAAGGGCTCTGTTTATCTTTCGTCTTGCCTCCGCCCTTACAGTAATGCCAGATGCCTTCGATCCAGCACAAAAAATCTGCTTTGCACCCCCAGATTTAAAAAATCTCGCTCTGGGGGAAAAACCTTTCAGGCATGCGCTTCCTCCCAATGGAACAAGCTTCCTAATTACATTAGGCTTATTCAGGAGGAGCTACCCTTTCGCAAAGCACTGAAAACACACCTCTTCTGCTGAATCCCCCATGAGTGAGATTCTGTATACCCACTGAAGCGCCGGGACACCCCGTTGGGGTAGCTGTGCGCTATATAAAACACACAAATAAAATAAGTAATAACTCAACAACTGTGTGAACAAAGCTAGACTTTGTAAATGTTTTCACTGTTCCCTCAGCACCCTCTTGGTACTGATCTGCTGCAGATACAGGTGACCCTGCTGAGTGTGTTCTCTAACTTTGTTCATGAGAGCAGATGGAAAAGAAAATTGGCATAAGTGGTCTGGGCGCAGTAACCTCCCTGCGGAATGAAAAAGCGATTCTGCATATGCTAAACTGTGCAGTAAAAAACGAGATTGAGTCGGCAATATCCTGCTGCGTTTCCATGCTGGTGTTAGGAGCATGCTTTACAAGGATTTCTTTTATTTCTCCTACTGTGATATAGGATCTCCTCTTATCAGAATTCACTTGTTCACTGTGTCGATAAGGATTTACTGTCCTATCAAAAGGACTAACATCATGGACACTCTTTCGAAAACCCACATCTGCTGCCAAATGGATCTTGAAATGACACTGAACATACTATAGAAAACATGCACTGGCAAAGCCAATAGGTTTTGCATATGCGTGAGCTACTGCTTTCTCAATATTATTTAAGGCATGTTGAATAGCAGCAAGGGCTGGTGTGCGATATGGCTGTGTCCGCACGGCGCTTGTCACTGCGTCCTGTCCTGACAGCTCGGGTGAAAGGGAGCGGGGAAAAAGGAGTGTGGAGGGGATGGGACTTGTTCCCTGGAGCCCCATGTCCTCCCTCGTTCATGCTTGCTAAAGGAAACCCGTGACTTCAAGGAGCATTTCTTACCTACTCTTTCCTCCCTTTCATTCGTTCCACTGCGAAATGGGCTCAAAAGAGAAAGAAACACTTTTGTTAAAATGCCGTCTTTCTCTGCCATTTTTGTTCCAAACTGCAGCCTCAGGGCGAAAGGGGTAAATACATTTTAAAAAAAACGGTTCTAAATATTGGAAAATTACTAAATAAAGCAAAATATAGTGGCTGCAAATTGACCAGATTGGTTACAGCCACTGGCAAACAGATTAGCGCTACTTTACAGAGTGGGCCAGTTGGAGTGCTACTTTCATTTTCTCCCCTTTCTTGGAACAGCAGCTTTCAAAGTGAAAGCGTGCATGGCGGCTGAATATAAGGAAAGCATGTTGTGCCTGCAGTAGCGAAAAATCCATTGAAGAGAATAGTGCTTACAGACGAATTCAAACATACCCTGCCGCAACAGAGGTAAAAAAAGCAGTCGCCATGGGAGGATTCCAAAGAAGACAAGGCGGTACTTAGGAGGGACTAACAAGGCGATGGAGGAATCAGAAGGCAGCATTTACGAAGTACAACAACACAAGCCAATTAAAAAATATAGGCGGAGAGTGGTCGGAGCTTCACATTCCAAACTCAATACTATATGCCTCGCAGAGCAGCACATGTGTGCGGCCCAGGCTCGGCCTAAAAAGCGATATGAATCAGTCAGTGTGGACTGAGTCATAGTGCTTTTTTAGGGCTCGGGGCGGAGCTCCGAGATCCTATTGTTAAAGAAAAAAATAAAAAGTTTCTTTAGGGCTCGGGAAAGACACATTCCTTAGTGCGCGAGTTTTTTTTAATTATCTGAATGGTGATTGGTCCTCGCGGTGATGTATTTTTAGTAGTCTTGATGCGATTGGGCAGATGTAATTGTCGGGCGCCATTTTGGGCATTTTCTGTGCGGTTACGTGCTCGGCAGTGCATTAATTTTAATTAGGAGCTGTCAGGGTGGCCGTGTAATGCATTCCAGATGGTGTGCGCGCGTTCACCATAGAGCAGTGCGTTTGTCGGGCGCGCGTCCTCCTCACGTGCACACAGGCATAGCGAATCAGTGTCTCAAACACTCTTGATTTAACCAGGGGACTCATGATCTCTTTATAGTCAAAATTATTTTATTTTGTCTTTCTCCTTGTTAAATCTCTCCACTCAATACATGTTAAGGGAGAAATTAAATTGCCTCGATGTTATTTACCACATTTCAAAGGTTATCATTTATGAATTTCTTTTCATCTGGTGTTTTCGTAAAGCACTACACATACCTCCCAACAGTGTCCTCAGGCGATGTCTGCATTTCTGCTGCTGATGGTGTTTTTTGGAAGGGGAAATAGCGAAATATAGACATTTTGGGATCGCTTGCTGAAAGAGTTGTAATCTGGGTGTGATGGTTTCCTTTTCTTATTGACTTTTTATGGCGGGAGCCAAAAAAGGTATCATTAAATACAGAAAAACAATATATCAAGGCGCGCAAAATGTGCACCTCTGGAGACCCCAGCTTGTTCTCAAACACCCAATATTTATTCAGTATATTGTGCACAGCCCCAGCTCTGTGTGGCACACGTCTCCCAGTCTCCGCAGGCGCTGGGACTTCCTTTTGTTATGAACTCGCTTTCCAATACATCCGGCTGCTAGCCCGAGGCGCTCCTGCGCGAGAGTCACCTGTCAGACAAAATGGCGGCTCAGCTTGTATTTCCAAATGAAAATTATTGGGAACACCTTTATATTAAGGTTTCGGGAAGGAAAGCAAGAACCGGTTTAACATTAATTGCAAACCTTCCCACCCCACTGACCCCGGCAATGCCCGTACAAACACGATGACATTGGGGCGCGCACACACATGAAATATAGGCACACAGGTACATGCACACATTTTTTTTCGTTTCATATCCCAAATAAATGTAGCTCACCGTTTTCACCCCAACACAGTGGGTCCCTCAAAACATCCCATTTAAAAAAAAGATTTTCTCAGATTGACAGGGAACAAAGAGGTCCCTGGGATTTTGCCTCGCGTGGTCAAGTCAAGACATTGTGTTGGAAAGCGCTGTTACTCGGTACCACACAACAAAGTGAGTGCAGCGTGAGTGTGCAGAGTAGTGAGTAGTGAGTGCAGAGTGAGTGTGCAGAGTAGTGAGTAGTGAGTGCAGAGTAGTGAGTGCAGAGTAGTGAGTGCAGAGTAGTGAGTGCAGAGTAGTGAGTGCAGAGTAGTGAGTAGAGTAGTGAGTAGTGAGTCCAGAGTAGTGAGTAGAGTAGTGAGTGCAGATTAGTGAGTAGTGAGTGCAGAGTAATGAGTAGAGTAGTGAGTAGTGAGTGCAGAGTAGTGAGTAGTGAGTGCAGAGTAGTGAGTGCAGAGTAGTGAGTAGAGTAGGGAGTAGAGTAGTGAGTAGAGTAGTGAGTAGAGTAGTGAGTAGAGTAGTGAGTAGTGAGTAGAGTAGTGAGTAGAAAGTAGTGACTAGAGTAGTGAGTAGTGAGTAGAGTAGTGAGTGGAGAGTAGTGAGTAGTGAGTAGAGTAGTGAGTAGTGAGCAGAGTAGTGAGTAGTGAGTGCAGAGTAGTGAGTAGAGAGTAGAGTAGTGAGTAGTGAGTTGAGTAGTGAGTAGAGTAGTGAGGTGAGTAGTGAGTAGTGAGTGCAGAGTAGTGAGTAGAGTAGTGAGTAGTGTGTAGAGTAGTGAGTAGAGTAGTGAGGTGAGTAGAGTAGTGAGTAAAGTAGTGAGTAGTGAGTAGAGTAGTGAGTAGTGAGTAGAGTAGAAAGTAGTGAGTAGAGTAGTGAGTAGAGTAGTGAGTGGAGAGTAGTGAGTAGTGAGTAGTGAGCAGAGTAGTGAGTAGTGAGTAGAGTAGTGAGTAGAGTAGTGAGTAGTGAGTAGAGTAGTGAGTAGAGTAGTGAGTAGTGAGTAGAGTAGTGAGTAGTGAGTAGAGTAGTGAGTCGAGTAGTGAGTCGAGTAGTGAGTAGTGAGTAGAGTAGTGAGTCGAGTAGTGAGTAGTGAGTAGAGAGTAGAGTAGTGAGTAGAGTAGTGAGTGCAGAGTAGTGAGTGGTGAGTAGAGTAGTGAGTAAAGTAGTGAGTAGAGTAGTGAGTAAAGTAGTGGGTAGTGAGTGCAGGGTAGTGAGTAGAGTAGTGAGTAGAGTAGTGAGTAGTGAGTAGAGTAGTGAGTAGTGAGTAGAGTAGTGAGTAGAGTAGTGAGTAGTGAGTAGAGTAGTGAGTGCAGAGTAGTGAGTAGTGAGTGCAGAATAGTGAGTAGAGTAGTGAGTAGAGTAGTGAGTAGAGTAGTGAGTAGTGAGTAGAGTAGTGAGGTGAGTAGAGTAGAGTAGTGAGTAAAGTAGTGAGTGCAGAGTAGTGAGTAGAGAAGTGAGTAGTGAGTAGAGTAGTGAGTAGAGTAGTGAGTAGTGAGTAGAAAGTAGTGAGTAGAGTAGTGAGTAGTGAGTGCAGAGTAGTGAGTAGTGAGTAGAGTAGTGAGTAGTGAGTGCAGAGTAGTGAGTGAGTAGTGAGTGAGTAGTGAGTAGAGTAGTGAGTAGAGTAGTGAGTAGAGTAGTGAGTAGAGTAGTGAGTAGAGTAGTGAGTAGAGTAGTGAATAGAGTAGTGAGTACAGAGTAGTGAGTAGTGAGTGCAGAGTAGTGAGTAGTGAGTAGAGTAGTGAGTAGAGTAGTGAGTAGTGAGTGCAGAGTAGTGAGTAGAGTAGTGAGTAATGAGTAGAGTAGTGAGTAGAGTAGTGAGGTGAGTAGAGTAGTGAGTAAAGTAGTGAGTGCAGAGTAGTGAGTAGAGAAGTGAGTAGAGTAGTGAGTAGTGAGTAGAGTAGTGAGTAGAAAGTAGTGAGTAGAGTAGTGAGTAGTGAGTAGAGTAGTGAGTAGTAAGTAGAGTAGTGAGTAGTGAGCAGAGTAGTGAGTAGTGAGTAGAGTAGTGAGTAGTAAGCAGAGTAGTGAGTAGTGAGTGCAGAGTAGTGAGTAGTGAGTAGAGTAGTGAGTAGAGTAGTGAGTAGAGTAGTGAGTAGAGTAGTGAGTAGAGTAGTGAGTAGTGAATAGAGTAGTGAGTAGTAAGTGCAGAGTAGTGAGTAGAGTAGTGAGGTGAGTAGAGTAGTGAGTAAAGTAGTGAGTGCAGAGTAGTGAGTAGAGTAGTGAGTAGTGAGTAGTGAGTAGAGTAGTGAGTAGTGAGTAGAGTAGTGAGTAGAAAGTAGTGAGTAGAGTAGTGAGTAGAGTAGTGAGTGGAGAGTAGTGAGTAGTGAGTAGTGAGTAGAGTAGTGAGTAGTGAGCTGAGTAGTGAGTGCAGAGTAGTGAGTAGTGAGTAGAGTAGTGAGTAGAGTAGTGAGTAGAGTAGTGAGTAGAGTAGTGAGTAGAGTAGTGAGTAGTGAGTAGAGTAGTGAGTAGTGAGTGCAGAGTAGTGAGTAGAGTAGTGAGTAGAGTAGAGTAGTGAGTAGGACATCACAGTCAGCAGCTGTGCAAGCTTCTTACACTCACAAGGAGACCACAGGCAGCAGAGGTGCAAGCTTCTCACACTCACAAGAAGGACATCACAGGCAGTAACGGTGCAATATTCTCACACTCACAAGGAGATCACTGGCAGTACACACCACATGAACACACTCCATAACACATAGCAACAATACATTGGCATTTACAATGCCATTAGCTCAAACTCAAATAAATCCGAGCCCGATTGCATTTCTAATGCTTGTTTTCTTTAAGTCTATATTTAAAAAAGAGCAGGGGCAGGCAACATGAGGAAGTGCAGGGCGGAGAGAGGGAACAGAAACAACGAATAGGGGCTGGGGAGAAGCAACACTAGGGAGGTACGTGGGAGGAGGGAGGGAGCAACAATGGACAGCGGGAGGAGGGCGTGGGGTGGAAGACCGTACAGCGCCCTGCACTCTTGTAGAATGCATGGCAAAAAGTCTTTTTTTTAAGTACCTGGAGGAGCGATCTGGCTGTGGAAGGACACTGGTTGCAAACAGGAAGCTGTGCTAGGTCCATGCTCCACAAGGGGGACACTTGACTCAGGGAAAAGCAAGAGGAGGCAAGCAGCTGGGAGGAAATAGGAGGTGTGATTAATACGAAGCAAATAATTGAGAATGATGTGGAGGTCAACCAATGGTAGGTATTAGTAAGTAATGGGCAGGCTATAAACCCATTTTAAGATTAGTTTTAAATAAAAGATTTTGCTGTCAGACAAACCCTAAAAAAGCTTGATTCCACTATGAGAAACCAAAGCTCCCCAGGCAGCAGAAGCGATGTTCGCAAATTCAACTGGATGCATTAGTCAACCTATATGAGGAGCTAAAGAAAAACTAGGGGGGGGGGGCAGGGAATTCACAAGCAGCCTGGAAATACTGTTCCATCCATAGAGTACATTCTAAAAGTAATGCCCTGAGTTCATAATCCTGTTTGAGCAGTGATATTATTGTAATGACTATATATTTAACAGACTATACAGAGATGGTTTCTGCCTAGAGTACCCCAGCAGATGGGTGTGAGCCTGAAGCTGATCTGATGGGGTGATGGGAGAGGCCAACCCCAAAGCCGGTGGTCACTTTCGCCGGGTGGTGAGAACACCACACACGCCTAGAAAAATGCATCTCTCTCTGACCGGTCTCTCTGAAAGGTCGTGTTCAATACATATTTTGCCCTACAATTTTTGGACACTTCATAGCAAAGTTTTGAACTTGTTGCTGCCAGAATGAGTTGCCGTTAACATGTTTGCTCTTCAATAAATCTTCCAAGAAACTGTTGGAGGCAACTTATTTTCAGGAGACTGCTAGGGATCAGTGGGGGACAGCTGCAATGGTGACATGTCAACCCAATCTAGGCTGGCTAGGCCTCAGGGTTGGCATCTCCTCGCTGCCAGGAAGTGCTTAATTTGAGTGGGGGCTGACAACTTTTATTTTTGGGGACCTGCCCTTATTTCCTGCATCTGAGAGAAAGACAGGGAAAAACACACAGATGAGAAAGACGACAAAACTGCCACAAAGGGAGAAATCAGGAACCTGCAGCAGCAAGTAAAAGGGGGAGGGATTGTCATGTAGTGGCTTACAGACTACCAGTCTTGGTAGGAGGTGCCCCAATGTTTAATTGGCTGGCTTTCAGCGTTGGACCATAGCTTCGGGACTGGCACTTATTTCCCAAATAAAGCACCGACCTGGCCGCCATGCAGCTGACTCCCAGAATCACACCGCAGGCATCTTGACTTAATTTTCTCTGTTCCAGACGGCCATTGCTGCAGTTCTTGTCTTTTTCACTGCCACACCTATCCCTGGGCACCTTGGTCCTCTCTCTGCGTGCAGTCCTATCCTGAGCAGATGTCACACCATTTCTGTGCAATCCCCCAGCTGGTGTGAGGGACACTGAAAATTAAAACACATTTTCTCTCCTCTCTAGGTAAGAAAAAGGGCGGGAGCTAGCCTTGACCTTATGCGATGCCAGGACATTTATTAGGTGGAGGCTAAGATACATGGTGGTCTGTGGAGCCAGAGGAAGTTCAAGGAAGCTGGCAGTGGCGGCAAGCTGCTTAATCTGGGCAGCGGTGGTGAGTAGGGCTTGGTGTGGGGTCTCTTGAGCTTTAAAGGGAAGGAGTTTCAAGGAGCAGTCTAGGAGACGGCTAAACTATATGGTGACCAATTTACAACCTGTTTTTCTGAAGTACAATTCTTTGTGGTTATGTTATGTTATAGTGATTTGTATAGTGCACTAATCACCCGAGAGGGTACCCAGATGCTTGGGCAGGTGTGGAGGTTTGTGGTACCCGAGGTGCTGATACGAACAGCTAAGTCTTCAGCTTCTTGCAGAACTCAAGAAGTTAGGAGGAGGGACGGATGTGTTGAGGGAGGCTGTTCCATGTCTTCGGTGTGATGTAGGGGAATGAGCAAACTCCAGCTTTGCTTTTGTGGATGTACGATTGAGAGTGAGGCAGAGCGTAGGTGTCCGGTGGGTTGGGGAAATTGTATGCAGCTCTTCAGGTATTCTGTTCCTGTGTTGTGTAGGGCTTTGTATGTGTGAGTGAGAAGTTTGAATTGGCTGCACTTGTGAATGTGGAGCTACCTTCGGTACAGAGGGATGTGTGTGCAGCGTGGGAGGTCGAGTATGAGTCTTGCAGCAGTTTTCTAGATGGTATGGAATCTGTGCAGAAGTTGTTTTGTGCTTCCAGCATATAGAGTGTTTCTGTAGCTCAACCTGCTGGTGATAAGTGCTTGTGTGAAGGTCCGTCTGGTGTTCTGAGGCAACAATTTGAAGATTTTTCGTAGCATGCATTGGAGGCAGAAGCAGGAGTTACAAACTTCGTTGACTTGAGCCATCATATGGAGGCTGTCGTCTAGGATGATCCCTAGATTTCTTTAGTTGTCTGTGGATGTTGATCCTAGCTCCGACGGTCACTAGGTGGCGTCCCATGTAGAGGTCTTGCAGCCAAAGGCCAGTACTTCAGTCTTGTCGGAGTTGAAATGCAGGCAGTTTGTTCGCATCCAGTCTGCTTCCATGGTCATGCAGTTGGTTAATTTGGTTCTGGCGGTAGTTGTTTTGTTAGTCAGGGAGACGCGATGGGTGTCATCAGCGTAAGAGATGACAGAGCAGTCTTGTTATCAGATGATGTTAGCGAGTGGTGTCATGTATATGTTGAAAAGGCTGCGCCTGAGGGATGATCCCTGTGAGACTCCGCATATCAATTTCTTGGTTTCTGATGTAAAACCCTTGGGGTTCTTTCCATGAGGAAAGAACAGATCCATCTGAGAGCAGATCCTTGTCAATCTCGTGGAGTCTTCTGATGACGGTGTTATGGGAGACAGTGTCCATGGCTGCAGAGAGGTCGTGCAGAATGAGGGCTGTTGCTTCTCCGTGGTCCAGAACCATGATAGTGTGGTTTTTTTAATTGATCAAGGGCGCTTTGGAAGCACTGCAAGGGTTTTGTAGGTCTGTCAGTTGTTTGTGTTCCTCAAGGTGGCCATCGCACAGATACTCTAATTTCTCGCTTGTAATTGGGGCAGTGGCAGGCATCCTGTAAGGCCGGAGGGGGTTGGGGGGAGTGAATTGTACCAGGACTGTCGGTTGCTGAAGTCGTAAGTCTTAGGGATTCCCAACAGAAATGGTTTATCGTCTATGACACTATGGCCTACATTAAAGTTAATCATTGTTCGCTCGTGCAGAAGGATAACATTACATATTTTATTGTTGTGGGCAACAAACAGTTCAGGATGTGGTTGGTCGGACAAATGTAAGAATGCTCTGATTCGGATTATACTAATAATAAGCTTAAAGTGTTTAAGGCCTTGCCCATTGTTTGTTTGTGCTTGCTATGAATGCTCCCCTTTTAATTCCATCAATAAGGTAGTTTTGTGTTTCACTCAGCTACTCCCTGAATAGTTTATTTTGAGGCTGGTCTCTGCCATCAAGGAAGGGTGAGATATTCACCAAAATGCCTCGTAAGCCACTTGCTCGTTACAGGATGCATGACATGTCTGGTACTATGTGCGTCTTTGTCTACAGTTGGGTGAATGGGATTGCATTCATAGGTGGGTGCTCTCAGAATGCTTGTTTACGGTCCAGGGAGAACCTGGCTCGGCAGTTTGGGTTGGACTATTCACATGGGGAACAGGGTCAAGACTGATTTTCATATGGCTGGGTTTAAACTGGAATGGCATAGTGAGCAAAAGAACGATGGATTTAGACCCAGATTTCTGTACTGGGGTGAATGTTTGACATTGTTCAACATTTTGTCCATCAATTGTCATTTTTGCATTTGTCTAGTTTATTCCGCAGGCGCTTCGAAGAGTAATTCTCATAGTGATGTAGCGTGTCTTAACACTATACATCAGGCAGGCATTCTTGCTACCTGCTTGTATAGTTTTATATAGATACTTTTAGAAGCAGGTAGTTATGGAGCGGCAAATGTTAAGTAAATTTCAATTTTGTTCCGCTCCATGGATGAAGTCTTAGCTTTGGGTTTGAAGGACACCTTCCAAAGTCCTCCTTTTTTGAGAAATTTGGCACGTGCACACAAGGGAGTGTGGCCGAAAATACTGTTGTCATGTTTCACGGACATTCCCAGATAACACACGTGGGTCGTTCTGCTTGGTTGGGGGTGCCCACAGCTGCACAGCACCTTGTTCATAGTTACTGTAGTAAGGCAAGAGGAGGACGACGACAACCGTTTCTGTTAAAGATACCATCTATTTCATTCTGGCTGGGCAGTCTCTGCCGTAGAGCTTCCAGACCAATAGTTACACCAAATGACAATACAGAATCACTATAACTGAACATTATGGTTTGAGTCATTGCGTCACAACTGTGGACCAAGGTCACTTTTCATCCTTTCTCTTCGTCTGTTAGGAAACAAAAAGGACCAAGGACTCCTCAACCCTAATACATTGAAGTCAAGAGTAAGCACTAACCAATCAGGACTCTGCTATTAAAATGGACACTATCCTCTGTGCGGCCCTTAGTCTTACCTGGTAACACCAGGAGTGGGGCAGCTACATTCCAGGGAGCATCACAGTCATAGCAGAAAAGGGACAGGTACAAAGCAGGATAGAGTGGCTACCATCAGGGACTATTGAAACCCCAAGAATGCAATATAAGGCAAAAGGATCATTGGGTCACCCTGTTCATGCTATCAAGTTCAGAATTGCATCACCCCTCCCGCTTGCTCGGCAGTCTGTTGGGTTAATAGTATCAACCCACAGCAGATTGCAGGCTTGTATATTCAAAAGAAGGAGAGAGGAGAAAACCAGCCTGCTCATACTTCCTCCCTCCAATACAAAGTCACACAACAGTATAGCTAAGCATGTATAGCCCCATGGTGAGGCTTGTTATGAGCAGTGCCCAATTTGAGCCAGTCCCACCGGCACTCATTGTTGGGGGTCAGCACTTATTTGTCCTCATCAGATAGTTACAGGGAGCAAGTGAGACAAAAACCATAAAAGGGGGAACAGAAGAGGTAGAGAAAACAAATAATCAGTCACAAAGGAGAAAGCAGGAGCCTGCAAGTGTGAGGTAAGGGCATAGGGAGAGTCTGCAGGTGGATTTAAGTGACATTAGGTGGAATCAAGACTATGCATCCTTGGTGTTCAGTGTGCCAGCATTGAATAGCCCAGGCCTCAGACTTCTGCACAGAGCTTTGGGCACCGGCACTCATTCTTTTACAAATGAAGCACTGGTTATGAGTGGAGGTCTAGAGCACAAACTGTTGAAAAAAGCCTCAACCTCAAATAATGGAATGCTTCATCATCGGGCTTTACATCCCAACATTCCGTTGGGGAAAGCTCAACCACTCAAATGGAGCATTTAATATTTTGCATTAGGCATCTGAGGTAACTGTGTTCCTGGAATAAAACTTGTCTTGGAAAAAAAGCTGTCAATATTGTATTTCCTTTGGGGGTTTTTTCCAGACAAGATTTATAAATAAACAGATGGGAAAGGGAAATTAGTATTCCACCACTCTGGTTCTTTAGTTCTTATTCCACATGTTTCAGACTTACAAGTTGCCAAAAACATCAGGATGCTTTCATCAGGGCTGAAGGATGCCAAAGTGTCTTCTATTTTAATATTCTTGGTTTATACTTGACACATAAACAATTAAAGCAAGACAAACGCAACAAAACAATGGCATCAAATATACAATCTGTGCATCTGGTCTTAGGGTTTTACCAATGGAGTAAACAAACATACCCATCATTGGTACACATAAAAACAACATGTAGACTTTTACAGTATACAATTTGACATGAAGTGCTTGAAGTACACAGGTGGAAAAGTGAGAGCAATTAAATAATTTTTGACTGATTGTTAGGACTCACCCTATACTCAAGAGCGACAGACCTCTTCGGGTAAGAGAGAAAACTTCCCCCTGTAGTTACACAATAAATGAAGGGAAAGCCAGTGAGGAACACATCAAAAGATATCTAAGGATAACCTCTATTTAGTGCATTTTTAGAACCCTCACCTACTTTGTTAAGGGACCAATTTTTCAGTCATTCATGTATCTTCTTCCTCTCGCTTGTAGTCTGAGAAGAGGGGAGACAGGTCTATGTATACAGAAGCATTTTTGTGTTGCCTTAAACATCACGATGCCACACATGATGTAACACATCAGAGCATAGGGACGTTCAGTTGGTAGATGATGTGCCAGTCTTGGAGTTGCACTGTGTCCCTCTGAGGATTTTATTAACAAAGACCTCCTGGTCGAAGGAAATAAAGTCCTAAACCATCTAGAATCTGGTCAAGTTCCTGCCTCCCCAGCGCTGGCCCTAGACTGGCTGCATGAACAATGCAGGGGTGACATGCCCTTTGCATGAAGGTAGGGCACAGCCTATTGATTTGCAAGTGGACTGGGTCAAGCCCCGCCTGGCCATTGTGCCAGTGATCTTTCTATTGTGTCGCTGTCTGGGAGGAATAAACAATTCCAACTGCCAACTACACCCAGTCATGTGACCCAGGAACAGGCTGCAGACAACCTATTGAGCAAGAAAATGGCAACTTTTTTAAAGTTGCATTTTCAAAATTGTAACATAAATCCGACTTTACCATTAAAAGGATTTGAATTTACAATTTCTTAAAAACAAAACATGAAATCCTCACATTCTCTCAATCAAATGTTAGCACGTATTAAATAGAAAAAGGCAACCTGGTGGGCCTCACAGTTGTGAAAAAATAATTTGTGAGTTTTACACTACCAGGACAGGTAAAACTTAAAAGTACACATCCAACCTTTTAACTACAAAGCACCCTGCCCTATTGGCTACCTGGGGCCTACCTTAGGGGTGATTAAAACGTATTAAAAGGGGAGTTTAAGGATAGGCAAAGGTGTTATTTTGCCAAATCGAAATGACAGTTTAAAACTGCATTCAGGCTGCAATGGCAGACTTGGGGCATGTTTTAAGGTTTTTTTTAAGTAGGCGGTACAGTATGTGCTGCAGGCCTACTAGTGCAAAAACAACAGTTGATGGACAGAATGCAGAACAATGTCATACATTCACCCCAGTACAGAGATCTGGGCCTAAATCCATCGTTTTTTTGCTCACCATGCCATTCCAGTTTGAACCCAGCCATATGCAAATCAGTCTTGACCATGTGCCTCATGGGAACAGTCCAGCCCGAACTGCCAAGCCAGGTCCTCCCTGGACTGGAAGCAAGCATCCTGAGACCAGTTTTGGGGGTTTCACCCCTCATTAGCCAGGCTAGCTTCTTTGTGCAGGCCTACTAGTAGCATTTAATTTACAGGCCCTAGGTATATTTATACCACTTTACTAGGAGCTTATATGTAAATTAAATATGCCAATTAAGTGTAAGCCAATGTTATCATTTTTTAGGGAGTGAGCACACGTGCTTTATTACTGGTTAGCAGTGATAAAGCGCACAGAGTCCAGAGGCAACCAGAAACTAGATCAACAAAAAATAGAGGAGTTAGGCAAAATGTTTGGGGAAAGACAACCCTAAGGCTAACAGGTATAACAAGGGTCCCGTAGCTGAAAGCGGGGAGAACTACCCAACCTTTTGGGAGTTCTCCCAGCTGGAGCTAAAGACAGCTATGTAATCTAGGTAGGCGGGCATAATGCTACCTAGGACCCCGTTCTCCAACATCTGGAAGGTGGCAGGCTAATTCTTAAAACCAAAGAGCATCACCTGAAACTGAAAGTGGCTCTCTGAGGCAAAAAAAGACTGACCTCCCTTTGGCTCCTCAACCAGAGCAATTTGCCAGTACTCTGATGTGAGCTAGGCTGGCATAGCACCTTCAGGCCCACTTCCAAGGGTCGACGACTGGGGTGACACCACTTGGGGAACAGGATTCACAGCTGACGGAGTTCATGTGTTTGGTTCAAGGTGGTTGGAGCCTTTTCTGCCCCTGAGGATCCGGAGGCCTGCCAACTAGTCGATGAAGTCACTTTGGTAGTCCTGGGTTCAAGATGCAGGACCCGTCCTATTCACTCAGGCAGCAGGGCAGCATAGTAGGACACCAGAGTAGCATTCCGTATTGCAGCAGCCCAGGAAAGCAGTCCTTCTGAGCCTTCCGCAGGTACAAATTATTGAAGCAGTGCAGAAAAGCAGTCCTTTTGAGTCTTCCACAGGTTCAGAGGTGTCCAGAGCATGCACTGCTCTGCGAGGCATGCTGTATTCAGGTAAGATCTTGAAGCTCCGCCCACTCTCTGCCCATATTTTTTATTGGCTTGTGTCATGGTCCACTATAAAATGTGGCTGTTCATTGCTTAAAAGGCTTAGCAGTCCCTCCTTAGTACCGCCTGGTCTCATTTTGTAACCTCCCATGGGGACCCCCATGTTATGAGTGTTGTTATTCTATAGGATTTAATTACAGCCTCCAAGCACCATTTTCTCAAATAGCAATAGGTTTCGCATTTGCGAGTGTTTATGCTATTGGCATTGTAAATGAAAATGCCTTTTATTTATCTGTTTTAAAAATAACGCATAAATAATAGACATTGTCATTTACAATGCCAATAGCTCGAACTCTCGTAAATACGAGGTCTATTGCATTTCAAATGCTTGTTAATTTACAGGCCCTGGGTACATGTAGTACCACTATGCTAGGGAGTTACAAGCAAATTAAGTATGCCAACTGGGTGTAAGCTAATGTTACCAAGTTATAGGGAGTGAACACACGAAATTTAGCACTGGTTACAAATGAATATGCCAACAGAAAAGAAATCGCTAAAATTAAGGCGCGAGGGGAAAATTTAGGGGAAAACCACCCTCAGGCTGACCGTGCTAACAAAACCTAATTCCACACCCAGTTAAACTTGTATTTGTGTGGGTTAGTAAAGCCACAAAAAACTACTTTGGGAATGACCACCCTGCACAAGTCAGAATGAAGGCCTTTATCGGTTCTACACTTTGTGCTCCACTGCCTTACTATTACACAGATTGCTCTGATGCCAGGACGCTCAAGTGTCTCTATGCTCTAAGACCTAGAGAAAATAATTTAGTCGAGATTCCTGCATCGCTCCCCTGACTGAGGCAGCTGCTGAGTTGACTTCTGCATCTATTTCTTCCTGTGTAATGAGGCACTAAAAAGGATAAGGACAGGCCTCTAATGTCCTAGGACATTGACACAAGACGCGGTCAAACATGGCTCAATCAAAGTTTACTTCTCCTCCTTCTGTCACTCACACCGATGAACCAAAGCTTTGTACTGACCATTGCAGAGAAATCACGAAGGCCTCATGATAACATACCCCGCTTGCTGCAAGATTACAAACACGATGATCTGCACACCTTTGGAATGGATGCCCCTGCTTTACAATAGCCCGTGAAGGGCCACGCTATAAACTGTAAAGAGCAGGAAGGAGAGAGTTGAGATTGTCCTCTTTGTACCATTTCAGTTGTGTAAAACAGGAATATCAAATTGAGCATTAGTTTGTTGTCAATCATGCATATTCTCCAAGGAGTCTATGAATGTTGAGAGATTGACACCATTGAATACTGGGCGCCGTCCATCTAAAGAAATAGGGTGGAGGGAGGGGGAGAGAAGTTTGGGGAGAAATAATATGAAAATAAAAATGACTTACTTACTGCCCTGCTTTCGCTGACGGTGCTGGCCGCCTCGCTGTTCCTCCCATTGGGACAGAAGGCACAGGCTCCCCATCCAATCCAGATACGGCTCTAATGCTATGAGAGCTGCGCCAGGATTGGTCTCAGTGGCCTCGTTTACCGCTCAGACATTGAATTGGAGCCTGTGGCATTTCGCCAACCAAGCTGTGCAACACAGCCTGGTTGGAGAAACATAAGTATGCATGTTTGCTTGGCCACCCTAAGACAGCCGGCCAAGCATGCATGCGCACTTATAAGTGGACACTACTCCTCCCTGCCATGCCGGCCCCACCCAATTCTCACTGCATGGCTCAGACAGCATAAATAAAATGATAATAACATGGTGTTATTATCATTCTATTTATCATCTGCTGGCGCTGGAGCGACGCTCCTCCGCCATTGCGGAGGAGCCGACCCTGATCAAATGTGGTGGAACATCCAAGAGGATGAAAGGGCAAGTGTTGCCTCTATGGATTATGTGAAGAGTATCATCTAAAAATTGTAAGGAAGGTGTACTTAGATCTGCCTCAGTCCCTCCAGAATATTGGCTAGCAATTCGGGAGCACGTCACTGGCGTAACAAAAAGTGAGGGGGCTTCCCTGCACGGTACTTAGGGGGGGGCCCTCCGGGCTCAATCAGGAGCTCTCCGGACAGAGTGCAGTGCCGAGGGGGCCCCTTGGAGCTAGGGCCCCCCCGCACCGCGTGGGCCTGTCTCACGCCCCTGGAGCACATTGTTATCAAGCTAGCAAGTTTGTTACTTGCTTGGAGACACAACATTCTAGGCCAATAACTGAAGAGTAGTTGTGTAGGTCTTCTAGGTCTTCTCAGGACTATTAAGTAGGGCTGTCTGCCCCATCTCCGGGCTGTCTAGGAATGCTCCTTGTTACCGGGGAAGGATTGATACTTTTTTTTTTACCAGCAAGGATCCGTTCTCTGGAAATTGGATAACATCTAACCGCCAAGATATTCCTCTCTAAATGTTAATGGTGTAAAGAAGTATGTGCCTCAGGGAAAGGTTTCTATAAATAGCCGTTTTATATCCTTTATGCTACATTCGATCGAGGTTTGCTCCTGAACTAAGGGTTCTGAACTGCATGCTAATAGAGCTGAATACTTCACGCCACCTCTGCTTGGCACCGCCGCAATGCACAACTGTAAATCAGTGTATCCCTATACACTGAGGAGACCTTCACATGACTATCAGATTCTAAAAAATACAACCTTGTGAGCAAGGTCCCGGGCACCATCAGAACATTCATACGGAAATGTGTGGTACTTCTATAGATATTAGCATCTGTCGGCTTATCCCACCCATACAAGAGTAAAGTCTCCACTTTAAAGAAAAAAAACGTGTGTAGGGGGTAGAAAACTAGAGAAATGAAAAAATATTCGAATTGTTCCTTTTTATAGAAAATGATTTTTCTTGAGAAGGGTTTACGATTCTCGAATTATTGGTGCATTTTCCAACAGTCACTGGGTCACAAGCACCTTTGCCGTTGGTATCAAAGGACACAATCATTTAGGAAAAAATTGCCAAGTGTGAATAACCAGAAAATAGGAACTGAGCGAAATGCTCAAGCCATTAATATAACATTTTTCCTACTTTCCGTCCATTAACACTCCCTTATTCAGTTTCTTTTCTACAAGCTACTCTCAAATGCAAAAAAATCATTAGGTGTAGAGCACTTTCTGCATGCACAAGCTACACCTCTGCATGGGAATCTGGCTTTTGCATCACTTACTATTTTTCGAATGTGGATTTTCAGACTTGCTTCCATAGTGAAACAAGCTTCTTGAACTTGGTCTGCTAACATAAATATATGCAAAAAAATTCTGCTATGACCAAATGCGTCACCATTTGCTGAAGGTTCCAGCTTTATGTTAAAATGTGCACTCGAGACGCGCTTCATCTTTTCTTCCTTGAACACTATAACACGTACACCATGAGAAGGGTATTCAGTAAGCTGACGCGGTAACCAGTTCCTTCATGTCAGGAGCCACAATAACCGTCCCCATGGACATTGAGCCCCCATCTTTGTCACCGATCGGTGTACACGGTTTTCAGCTGATTTTTCTTCGTTGGGAGTGTCCAAGCTTGGTCCACGAGGGCCAGCGCGTTACCAGATCTTCAGGGTAACAATTGACAATAAGAAAGGACTACACTAAGGCTGGTAGTATGCAACTATATCGGTTGTGGAGAGCCTGAAAATCTGACGGGGCTCCTAGTCGTGAGGGCCACCATCAGCGCCCCTGCGCTACATGCAAGAAGGAGAGATGATACCTTCTAGATGCCTCTGCATCGCTAACCACTTGCTCATCTTAAGACAAAATACTTTAATTTCGTGCAGACAATGACTTCCCTCGAGGGGCCACCATTTGATCTCACTTTCTTGTGAAGGCTGCTAAACATTTCTTAAAAGGGCTCACTGACATGCCAATTAAGTGTTGATCCCGATTGGGTCGAGTGATTGCTAGAAAGTATGTTGTAATTCAAACATGGCTGATTCATCTCTTGCCAGGGAACCTGTGATTGCTTTGCTCTTAAAAGCCTTTCCCTGCGTCAAACGTTGTCATATGGAACAACGGCACAGCAGAGGCAGATGAGAAGATGCTCAAGTCAGAAAAGTCATCTTGCAAATCAGACTCCAGTTTGTACACCGATACTGGTCATTTGATGTTTACGAAATGTGTGGATAAAATGCCCCTTTACTTTGTCTCTCTTCCTTAAAGTCTTCTGTGGCTCTCTGTTGCAGTGTGCACTGTCTACAACCTAACTATCCTGTGTTGTTTAATCCGTCAGAAGACAAGTATAACGATACTTCTTTCCTGCATAGTGATCTGTGTTTGCTCTATGCAACTCAGCTACAGGTTGGAGCAAGTGCTCATGTGAGGTCATTGTTAAGCTTTGATCATTAAACTCATCAAAATGCTCTTTGAATGCAATGCTTGCTTCCAGCTCTTTGACACTCAATGCAGATTTTAAGAGCAGCACTGACTGTTATGAGTTCTCTGAGCAGCACGACATAGGCCCCTTGGACTGCCCATTAGCGCTGTCAGAGTGGGAGATGGTGTCATGCGAACAGGTACATTAAATTACATTCCAGATTTGTAAAGAGCTAAATGATCTCCCCTAAGGGTATCCTGGCGCTGGGGGGCCATTGGGGAGATTAAGTGAGCAATTGTCCAGAGTTACATGATGCTGAGCTGAGCTGCCGCTGAGGATCGAACCGTGAGCCCAGAGCTCCAGAATCAACCGCTCTGCCCACTGCGCCACACCGCTCCCTTTAGCGTTTGGTGTTTCAACCTACCAACAAACCACTGTGCACCCGGTCTTGGCCTTTGGGCGGCAGCGGTACGGAGTACAGAAGGCCATAGAGAATAAACACCACAAGGTGTAACATTAAAATGACAGACTAAAAAACATCAGACATCAGCATCCTTGAATATAATCTGAAAAAGTCAACACTAAGCAGACATTATTAACATTTCCGTGCAGTCCTTCTGCAATATCCCCCTGTCTTTCTGCACCCCCAGTTCCTGCATGGCATGGACTGCGCTGGAATGCGCTGTGGGGGTCCCACGGGCAGCTTTTCTAAGGTTCTCCTATGAGCCATAGAAAGGCAGCGCCGTGGCCAGCCGCCACAGGACCGTCCACCTGGATTACAACTTGAAATCTGGTCAACTGTGGAGTTTGACAGTGTGGGATTAGGGCGGAGGTGTGCCGCACCACAACCACACCGCCAAACTCATAATCAAGCCCTTTGACTTCTCAGAGATATTGGAGGCAAAGTTAATATAAGAGAGAAAATATTTACACTCACTCCGCAAAAGCACAGACGAAGAGATCTCAGGCATTACACCTGGGGCCGCACTGCACATGCGGCACACTTTCCTTCGCATTATGGTGAATTCGCTGCCCCCAGGGCAGCCGCAAACTCGTGCTGCCCTGGGGGCAGCGCATTCGTATGAAATACGGAGCAGCTGCTTTGAAGTCGCTTAGTGTTGTACTGTGCAGATGGCAACCTGCCTGCACTTTTAATGGGGAATAGTGGTCCCCTTGCAGGCGAGTGCAGTCAGAGACTGTACTCACCTGCAAGGGGATGTCTGGGGGGGTCCATGGGATCCCCTTTACCCACTGGGGAGGGCCGCTCTCAGAAGGCCACCGACACTGCGCCACCTTTGAAGGGGTGCACTATCAGTACGCCTCCTGAGGGCTTCTTTGCCTCTGCACCTGCATCCGTAATACAGTAAAAGGTTACAGGAGTGTGACCCATAGACCACGTCGGGACTGGGTTAAGAAGGTACATAAATAAACAATGTCCCAACAGGTAATAGTGAAAAGCAAATACGCATGTATGCAAAAAGCATTATAGAAACAGAAATAAGGAGGCCACTATTCAATTGATTTAAGATTGTAAATCATCTTGTAATTCGAAAAGGTTTCTTATGGTCGGGTATATACAGTTAAGGCAGCACTATATAAAACAATTTGTATGACAACCATTTTTATGATTACTTGCAACTTGTATGACAATGGTTGTCATACAAATTGTTTTATATAGTGCTGCCTTAACTGTATATACCCGACCATAAGAAACCTTTTCGAAATACAAGATGATTTACAATCTTAAATCAATTGAATAGTGGCCTCCTTATTTCTGTTTCTGTAATGCTTTTTGCATACATGCGTATTTGCTTTTCACTATTACCTGTTGGGACATTGTTTATTTATGTACCTGCATCTGTAATACGGCACAGGCGCAGAGGCAAAGGGATACCCTCAGTAGCATGGGGCACGCCCCAATGCAAATGAGAGACTGACCCCCTTGAAGATAGCTCTGCCATTTTATGTGCACCAGCGCTAATGGCATTACAGAAGGGCCGTACAAGCCTCTGTGCCCACTTCTGTAATACCAAAGGGCCACGGAGATGTGCAAAGCAGGCACAATTGCCCATTGTGCCCCCCAAGGCACTTTATGCAATACGGCCCCTGAAGTTCATCCCTTTCATGTCAAATCCGTTCTTATTTTTAGGTCTGGATCGACAGTGCAGCTGTCTGCAAGAGCTATTGCTACTGATACTTTTAAATAACCATAGAGGGAGTGTCGACTCCACCTAGAGTAGTTTATTATTATCAATTGATACTCCCTTCTACTTGGAGAATCATTCTGCCTTTTATGAAGTGATCGCATTGCAATGCATGATGGACTAGTTTACATCTCAATAATATACTGAATTATCACACATTAAATTCTTTAATCGAGAGAAATACGCTATTTAGAAAGCAGTCTTTTTTGGTTAGCTTATTCACTTCTTTTTCTAATATTTTAGTCTGGACTAGAAAATCAAGCAACACCTTTGGGCTTTGGAAATGTTTGTTAAACGCAAGCATCTTAAGTTTGGATCTGGGGTGAATAAAGGTGTAAAGTGGAAATTGTAAGGAAGGCTCAAAGATAAAAAAAAATACCAATGATCTAATAAAAGTCAACATAGTAAGTAAACTTTCCCACTTAACTATTAATGTGGCATTAACAAGTTAACACTGTTCACTGTTCCTGGGATATTGACATTTTTTAATAAGGTGAAAATCTTCCCATTAAACTTTCTAGACCAGTTGGCCTGGATGCCAGCAATTGTATTCATGCACAGACTCACAATTGAGCCCTAAACTGTTTTACATAATTTTACATAGAATTTCAAGGCCAAAAGGTCAACTCCTAAATTCAAAGAGCAAACAGCTGAGTCAAGATGAAGGGCTTCAATCACACACCATCAATAAAGCCATAATGGTGGTTTCCAACATTTCCCTTCTGGTTGATTGTGACAAGCTGAAGACTTAAGGTATGTTATCGGGCAATTCTACAGAGCAGTCAGTGGTACATTGACTTTAAGTCCCTGCAGCAAGGCCTGTGGTACCCAAAGGGAAATATGTTCTGTCTGTGATTTCTCTGCCCAGTGGCTTCCAAATTGTGGGTTACAGCCCATGTTCCCATATGGTAGCCGGGTCTTGAAACAATCTAGCAACAGGTGCAAGTGTAACTATGGATCAAGTCTGGTGATGGTGAAATATGCCTGAGTGTTGATTGGTCAATGGGTGTGTTGATCCACCTATCACTGGATGCCATACCAAGGATGAGTGAAATAATCTAACTGTAGATCTCATAGGTGTGCTGTCGCTGAGGAGATGTTCTGGTGTTCAAGAATGTTTTTTTAGAGTCACATATAATGTCAAGAGGTGTTAGCAGAGAAGGAGTAAAGACATGGAGATGCAATTGATACAGAGTTGGACACTAGGAGAGGTTCACTGTGGAGAGTTGAAAATGGAAAAAGCAATGTACCTGTTAATTTTCTTTAAATAGATCGCGGTTACGTGATATTATCCATCCAATCCACTAAGTGTCTCATTAACACTTCCTAGCCTACACATTTTGCCAAGCGCAAACTGTAGCTGAGCTAGGAAGGTCATACAAAACAAACTTTAAAAGTTGATCATCAGAAAAAACAAGCAAAGACACATGAAAACCAATATATCAAAGCTTGCAGCAATAATCCAAATGTGAATAAATCAGAAAAGACTGGAATTGTCTAAGAACAAAGTTCTTTAATCAACTGATTTTTTTCTAGCCACAACCTTTCTAAGTGAATAGGGGAAGATTGGGGTTTAAGGTCTCTTGATATGATTTTTCCAAATTTTGAAAAGTATACCTTTCCAGTTGTATTCTGAAAAAAGTCAGACAATGAGAAAGTAAGGATGCACCTTAGCAGGAATACTACAGGAGCTCAGTATAATGTGCAGGAATTCACCATATCTGTCCGTTGACCAATGTTAGCAGCTTCTTCTTGTTTCCATTCACAGGTTCAATTATTAACACAAGATAGATTAGCCTTCCTGCCTGACAGTATCGGTGATCAATCTACCTTTAACTCACGGAGTTTCCCCAGAAACTTCAGGTATTTCCAAGTGATCAACCCAAGTCACACTGGTGAATTTCCTTTGCCCGTGTCTCCCTCAATCTTGTCTTAGTATGTTACGTACCTACCAAAACTTGTGTCTCCTCTGGCTTCAAGCATTCCTGTCTTCCAAAATGTATCCTCCCACATCTTCCTGTAAGCATCTCCCTGGGCCAGTTTCTCTTTGTGTATGTTTCTGCCAAGCAGTTTTCCCAGTAAATTCATATGACTTCCCTTGTCTCCATTTCACCCAATTTCTTCAAAAGATTCAACGGTGTCTTCCATGTCCATCTCCTTGTCTTTATTTTCAATGTGTACCAACATACTACCTAAGTCTTTAACCCACAATATCATTGTGGAATTAATGAATTAAAAGTTGTATTCTGGGTGAATATAACAAGAGGTTTTGCCTTTTCAGGTGTCCTTGGGAAAGAAGTAAAGGATAAAGCACTGTTGAATATATTTACTATTTTTCTCTTTTTAAAGGGGGGGGCTGGGATATAAAGACTTTTTCACATAATCTAGGCCATGTAAATATGTATGAATAATTATTCAGAGCCGATGGAACGAGAAAGGAGATGCTAGTGGTCCACTCAGTTATGGAGCTGGCCCTGTAACATCTTTGCTTCAACTGAGTAAATGTATGGTGAAAGGGAATGCTGTGGAGTCCAACCCTACCGGTGTATCTTTGAGAGGAGGAAGGGAAAGAGAGAAATGCCAGTCTTCCCTTCCCAGCTGCTGAACCAAGGGTACCGTGGGCAGATAAAAGAAGACAAAGGGCCCCGCAATTATGCAAATGCGAATGGGTTGAGATATAGAACAATGAAAATGAAGCACATTACCATCATCTAATTAGATGTAGAAGATCAGTGCCATTCTGTTAAATTAATAAACACAATTATTTGCAAATACGCTCGCATATGCCACTAAAAAATATTAAACACATTTCTGAAACAGAATAGAGATCTTTACAAGTTGTTTAAAAATAACCATGCTCAGGAGACGCTTAGTCTGCTGTCCTACAGAGTCCAGTGCATTTCAATACCTTGTGTGCTTGCAATACCTTTCACAGTCAGGTAAACAGAAATACTAAGTCTCGCTGAGCAGACCAAATTTCCAAGGGGTTTAAATGATCTTTGACACAAATCTGACTGTAAATAAAATGTCTGTCAAATGGGAAAAAATTGCATGCAATGACTCAAATAAATACCCCACTTACAACCCAGGCCTAAATAGTCACCATCACACCTCACTGTAAACCCATTGAAGATCCGACTGTTTCACTGCTGCAGTCTTCATAGATGCCATTCTAGAAGGGCAGACTGTGGGTAAAGTCATATTAAGCAAAAGGTGGTCGATCCTTGGTGTCATCCTCTGGCTTGCAACTTAGGAGTACCACATACCTCAGGGCTGTGCAAACCACTACAGAAGCCTCTCAGCCCAATACCAATAAGACACAGATAATGATGGAGTAAACTATGCGTATTCATTTGTCAGCAAAGTAAAATGAAATTTAGAGACCAAGAAATGACGAAAAACTAAAAACCAGAAAACATTGAAGACACTCTTGAGGTTTCCCTGCCACACTACATTCTGATGTTAATTACAGACTCCCAAAGCCTAAGCAACGAGGTCAGGCAAAGGGGTGCTGCAGGGAAAAGACGAGTGCTGCAGGCATTCGGCCCGCAAGAACAACACGTGGGATTGGGGTAACATGGTATTGATGAACACAATTAAAACTTTTCAAGAGCATATTGTTGATTCTGAAGAAACTACTGGTGTACCGCATGGGATGAGGAGCGCTGAAGGGTTCTGACAAAAGGTTTGAGCTTCCTATTGGGCATGTCGCCTTTTCTTACTTTATCCAGTGGCAGCTCCTTCAATAAGGCAAAGGAGCGACCCCCACTGCTCGCGGAGCAGTGAATAATAAAAAATAAAATTATAATAACATAAGTAATTATTATTTTATTTTTAGTATCTGCCAGGTTTGGGCGGGGCCGGGCTCCTGTGATGAAGGAAGATCAGGATTTGGTATACTAATTCTCGTACAGAGAACTGTTCTGATTTACTTGTTTTTGTACTAGCATCCTATTTTTTTACTTGGTGAATTGTAATTCTCTGTGAATTTCATCTTCGGTTTGTTCAATTTACAGCCTTGAAAACATAGTTTAGTACGACGAAACACGTGTCGGCTGTTGTGTAAATTACACTGTACAAGAAACAGAACATTTAATTAAAGTGACTAGAACCATCAGACTCGTGTAATAACTTCACAATGCTTGGAGCCTATTTTAGTAACATGGACCCGTCTATTTGACGGACTGTTTACATTTACATTTTGTGGTGCTCTGGACTTTCGACATTATATATTCTTAGTATTTTGGGGATCTGTTTTCAAATATACTTTATACTAGTGGGGTGACATTATGTTATCTGTTCCATTGAGCACACTTTTACTGTGTATATGTTTTTTCACATGCCCTGAAGACTGTGTATGTGCCAGCATTTCTTATAGACCAATGTCACCTTCACAATGGTGCATTGGAGCGTAGTGATTGGCGCAGGGTAGCCTGGGTACTTCTTTCTTCTGGCCGGAGCGGAAGGACAATGTGGGAGAGACAGAGGAGAGACACAGCAATCAGGTAAGTGATTTTTGTTTTTTTAAACCTCCCCGTCCCCTCCCTATCCCGCCACCCAATACCAAACCAGCCGCCACTGAGTTTATCCTCCTTTAGGCAGCATCAAATACCCATTCCTAAAATATTAAAACTGGCACACTTAGTCATTTACCCTTAAACCTTTATACACTCTTCACCATTATGGAAGGCTCTGAGGTATAGCTTGATCTCGAAGTCATGTACTGTCTGGGACAGGGGTCTACAAACTTTTCTATAAAAAAAGAGCTACTTGTGACCAAGGAAAATCATCCAAGGCTATTAACAAATTTGAACACTGTACAAATCATGACACCTCCATGCTGGGTTATCAGTAGTGACTGTCACAATGCTTAAGACAGGGTAACAAGAAGAAATGTCAGGAAATGAATTATCTGTATGAAATACCACCCTTGACTAATGCAATAACAGTAAGTGCTCTCTTACACAAAGGACACAACCTTACCCCAGCAAAACATCTCCCCTACTCTGCTTAACTTATTTAAATATCAGCTTAAAATATGTTTTCAAAATTCAATTTTTTCACAAATACCACTCTTCATTTTGGGGAAACAAACTCAATTTCACAAAGAAAAACTGGTATTTTTCTGAAAGAAACATATGTCTTCATCAACTAACCTAATGTATGGAGGCCTCACACGGAGACCTACTGCTACAGATGTACAGATGCCCAAGTACAATCACATGACATGGATGCTTACTTTAGTCCCAAACATGCTTCCAATATGAAACTACTGCCCACCATTATGCCACGCCCACCAGTGTGCCAGAAGGACACTATGACAAGTATGCCCACAATATCTCAGTCAAGTCCCTTTTAATGCTAGGTATAGCCACATTATGCCAGGGATTGATGAACTTCAGACCACGATGGCAAAAACAACAGGTGATGGACAGAATGCAGAACAATGTCATACATTCACCCCAGTACAGATATCTGGGCCTAAATCCATCGTTTTTTTCCCACCATGCCATTCCAGTTTGAATCCAGCCATATGCAAATCAGTCTTGACCCTGTGCCCCATGGGAACAGTCCAGCCCTTACTGCCAAGCCAGGTTCTCCCTGGACTGGAAACAAGCATCCAAGGACCGGTTTCGGGCTTTCAGCCCTCATCAGCCTGGATAGCTTGATTCCAGTGGCATGGAGAGCACTTCAGACCACGATGAGCACAGTATTATCAAAAATGGCTGCCAGTATCCCACAACAAGACCAAGAAGGGAGATTGTTATTATGTCAAAACCTCCATTATGTCATGAATGCCCACAATTGTGTCAGGATACACACCTTATGAAGGATGTAAGGAAATGCCTCTTTTTGAATGATGACCCCCCCCAAAGTTTTGGACTGATGCCCATTGGACAGTGCAGGGCCGGCCCAACAAGGAGCTGCCCTATGATGAGGCATGACACTCCTCGGGGTGTGCCAGGGCCCTTGCTTCTTATTGGAGCTATTCCTGGACAAACACTCACTACCTTGTCCTGTCTAGCACCTTCTGATTAGTACCATCACTGACATGGCCGGGCATCTCCTTCTTCCCTCCACTTCCCTAGGAACAGCATACACTTTGTCTTTAGCATGTCCTTGGGGCCTGTACGCTGGACCTGATAAGCCCACTGTCTCTCTTTGTGAGACTTCATAAAGTACCCTCTGCCATACATTATACAGATATAAGTCTCCGAGGAGTTCCATAATCATTTAGAGAAACGAGACAGTGCCTTTATAAGGTTTTGGAACTTCAAGGTGACTTGCAATATTCTTAGCATCTACGTCAGGGGGTACTTTATCCTATATAATACATGACCACATCATCACCTTTTTCCACAAACCACTTAAAACCTTGGTGTGTAGATCTTTCATACGAAAGAGCGAGCATGTTTGCATACATGAGGAATAACAAGAAAAGCTTGAGTGCAAAATTAAGCACATCAAAACCTGTTAGATATTTGTTGCAAACAGATATTAGAAACAGTTTAATACAAGTCCGTTTATAAAACAAAAGCTGCAGTAGCTCGGAATATGTAGTTACATGCAGAAAGATTCTAGCTTTTCCCTAACTATCTAATCAGTGCAAAATATAAACATGTTCTCTCTGGTTGTCCTTTTAAGCATAAAAATATAGTAGAAGAAAGAAAAGCAACGTTCTGTTTTAAAAGAAACTGGAGAAATGCATTTATACAGGGATTGTAGAATCCCATGTATTATATGAATGACTATATACTTCACAGGGAGCTGTGATTTCAGATGAAACAAAAAAAAATATCTTGATGAAATTGCCTTGGTATGGCTAGATGACTAGCATAGATATGAGTGATCCGATATCTACTGAAGAAATAAAGTCTGTAATTGAGGGCCTGGGAAGAAGGAAAATGACAGTATCTAACATCTTGCCCTTTGTTTTCTATAAATCCTACACATAACTTTTAGATCCATATTTGCTTGATGTCTATACTGAAGCCACATAGGATGGTTGGCTCCTGTTTTCGTAACAAGAGTCTATTATGGTTATCCTAAAACCTGGTAAGGATCCCAAAAAATGCAAGTCATAGTGCGGGCTGTCTGTGCTTAATCTCGACAATGAGATACGGGCGAAGGTGACTGTGATTTATTTATTTTTGTAGATTAATAGGATGGTGACCCCCAAACAATCCGGCTTTGGTCCACACAGATGATCGACTGTACTCAAATATGTACTATGTTTACTGCACCACATATCCTAAACTTAGAGCTGGTACAACAGCGATCCTTTTGGAGGCCAAAAAAGCCTGTTTCCCTAGAATGTCCTTTTTTGATGGTTACACTTCATGGACCAATATGGGTGGGTACAGTTTACAGTTAACAGCTTTGCTATACTCTAAGGCGATGGCCAGGGTTCACACGCATGGCCTAACTTCAGATCTGTGCCCAGTGGCAGTAGGTAGGACTGGAACGAATATATGATTATACCACGCTTACAATTACCACGCATGGCTTTACCACGCAAATTTTACATCGCAAGTGGCTTTACCACGCTGGAATTTACAACGAAGGATTATACCACGCGTAGAAACGTCTTACCTGCACGTCTTTCACCAGGAGCCCTTACTTCCATCCACCATGGAAACAAGCGTCAAAACACGTCTACCAAAATAAAAAAAAGACTACTATTTTGGCGTACACGGCACGTCTTTGGGGGAGGCTCTTTCCTTTTACTTCAAAAATAATGTGCGTTTTTTTTAATTTAATGAAACTGCTTGTTATTTTTGGGGGGGAGACCCCCCAGCCCCCCCAGACACCTGTGCCCCCCCCAGCCCCCCCAAGCCCACGCAGAATGACTGGAAGGAATACCACGTCTCTCGTCAACCCACGCAGAACGTACTTGCGTGGTAAAGACGGTCGTGGAAGGCACCCGCGTTGAAAAAACGTTTGCGTGGTAAGTGTACCGTGGTAAACGTTATGCGTGGTGATGCCTTCGTAGTAAATGATGTTTCCCGACTGGAACTGCTTTTAGTACGGGCTATGAATTCATCAATGTGCCAGTTGAGAAAATGGCACATACATACCTGCCAACTTGAAGAACAATCTCAGAGTGTGGCTGTGAAGGATTGCGCCTCAAGCCGAGAAGTACCTACGAGGCACTTTTAAGCATCATCCTGTCCCCCCCTTAAAAAAGGTGCTGATGTCCTAGGGTATTTTCACACCCCTTAATGAACTTTGGCAGTCCAATGCCTCGAAAACAAAGCTGTAAAACCACTATTTACAGTGGTTTTCAGCTGGTCTTCCCTGCCACTGTGTAATATCGGCTCCGCACTGGGTAACTGTGTAATGGGAGCCGATATCGTTAGTCACGCAGTGGCACTGTGTAAGATGGCAGGTGTGCACATATACGCGCTCGGGTCACCTATTTCTGTACATGCACACAGATAATATTCAGTTATTCGCTAGATGGCTGGGCGATAGCCTCTGCCTAAGGACAATAATCTGGTTTGGTGGGTACTCCAGCATATCTATTAATTGGAATCAATTTGAGCTATTTCCTCTCACTGATAATACAGTCAAAGCTGAGTTAAAATTTCCTATCAGATTGCTAAATGACTTGGTCAGGTATGTGGGGTTGGAACTACATAGGGATAAATAGGCCATAACCAGACTACAGTTCAGCCGTGGATAAACTAACCTACCCGGTAAATGTCTGGAATAAACCCCCTCTCGCTTTGGCCAGCAGAGTTGCTCTTATAAAAATTAAAGTGCTACCAACTTTTTAAAATGTGTTCATGAATATACCCTTTCTCTTATACAAGAAAAAATTCCAAACCCTTGGAACACTGCTGATCAGACTGGTGCACGCAGTTAACCCCTTCCCTGCGCCATGAATTCCGCCGTGGTGTGGGGGGGGGTAGGGGGTGGGTGCGGCGCTTCGGTGCACATGACGGCTCCACGTCGTCATGAGTCACGGTCAGCGTGTGCTCATGACGACGTGGTGCCGTCATGACCCCGCCCGCTCATTAATTTGCCCGCACAGGCGGGGAATTCGTGCCGCGTGGGCGGAGCGGCAGCGGCATGACGGCTCCACGCCGTCATGAGCACACGCCGCCAGTGACTCATGACGGCTTTGAGCCGTCATGAGCACCAAAGGAGTTAAACAGCCACAGATTGGCTGGAATATAATGACCCTACCGTATGAAAGGGGCCGCTTCGAGGTTCCAGATCTGCAAACATATTACTTGATTGCACAAGAACAGTTTGCCAGGCAGTGGTATTATTCGGACAATAGACTCCCTTATCTTATACCAGGCCAGGAGCAAACAGATGACACTCCTGGAGTCTTAACTACCGCATGGACTGGTGAGACCTTGTGAGGAAATAGTTACTGTGACGGTCATATGTTGGGCATGGAGGGTCATAAGCATAAAATCTGGATTGGGCCTATATTTTAATCAATCAGTTAGGAACATAAAAAGCTCACCTACTCACCTGCAAGTGTTTCAAGGCACTGGCAAAGGGATGGGGGGGTTTGAGTGCTGGGGTCATCCGAAGAGCCAGGTCTTGAGGTCCTTCCTGAACTGGAGCAGTGTAGGCACTTGCCGGAGGTGGAGGTCGTTCCAGGCCTTGGTTGTGAGGTTGGAGAAGGACTTCCCTCCCGTTCTGGTCTTGTAGATGCGTGGGATGGTGGCCAGAGAGAGGTCAGCTGTTGGAGGTGTCTCTTAGGTGTATTGACTCAAAACCCATTCCTCCCATTTAAAGAGGGTGATGCAGGCTTCGAACATGGCTGAATTGACAACGTATTCCACTTGCATATTGAAGGGAATTTTCTCACATTAGATCAATAGAAGATGAGCCGCGATCCCACCTTCCCTATATATATACATTGCTTCTGATTGAGGAACACTATCTGGGAGATGGCTTCACTGTTCCCTGAAGAACTGCTGGGATTCGGAACATTTTTATTTATTTATTTTATTTATTTGTTTATAAAGTTTTATATAGCGCGAACTTGATCCCGAAGGATATCAGAGCGCTTTACAATTTGAGGCAAACGTAACAAATCAGAACATTAGTCTAACATGGGGAATCTAATGGGCATTGAATCAACTAGTACAAACATAACAGCTCAATATAACCTGAGTGCACGAGTAGGAATGGGCTATGCGATGGAGCATAGAGAGATAAGGGGAGTACATACAATAATCATATACAGGAATAATAACCAGTACCCAAAACAATAATCGAAACAAGAGTCAAATGGGAAGTCTAAAAGGCATTGAATCAGTGGCGGCTCCTCCATGGGGGCGTTTGGGCGCCACCCCCTGCTTTCTCGCCGTGCGAGAAGGCAGAAACAAATGGTAGTTATTGCCGTAATAACTACCATTTGTTTCTGCTTTCTCGCATGGCGAGAAAGCAGAAGTTCCTGGTTTAAAGTGGGCGGTGTTACTCGAGGGCAGGGGGGAGCGGCTTGCCCACTGTTGTTAATATTGGGCAGCCTGAGAGGCTGCCAAACAGACAGTATTAACAACAGTAGGCAAGCCGCTCCCCCCTGCCCTCGAGTAACACCTCCCACTCTCCCTTTCTCTCTGTATGCTGCAGCATACAGAGAGAAATGACACGGGTAGGGCAGCCGGCCGAACCAATCACAGCGCTGGCTGCGGTGGAGGGGAGGGAGGCTGTCTGCCCGGCCGCCTTCCTGATGAAGTGCGTACTGCAGGACTTGAAAACCAGGACGGCGGGAGTGGGGACGGAGTCTCCGGACGGTAAGTTTACTTTATTTTATATATATATATTTGTTTCGGTGTTTCCAAACCCCTCCCGCCTCCCCCCTCAGGTCGTCGCGACCCCATTTCCAAACCCCCCCCACCCGCCTGTAATGCCGGCCGCGAATGATCTTATGCTCCCTTCTATCAGCCATTGATCGTGTGCCTTACCATTTCTTAATTTGTATTGTTTATTTGTTTCTTTTCAAATGCTATGTTCTGTTATTCAGAGGCTCTCTTCTCTTTTTTGGGACTTCGTGCTGAACGTCATATGTGTACTGAGATGGCCTTTTACTCACCTGCTGGTTACGTTTAAGTCTTTGGTGCTGGGCGTCTGTCTTGAAAGGGCTCTCGTAGAGGAAATACTATATTTCTTGATAATATCCATTTAGTTTCAAACTGTGTGTGTTTGTGACATTTTCTGCATTATAGCAGGTAAGGTGTGTGGTGCATCGGACATGGCGCCATGTTTGTATTTATAAAGAGAACAGACTATGTGCATTTATAATAAACGTTGAGTAGGTGCTTGGAGGACGTGCTGCTTCCCTCAGTCGGGACATGTGTTCCCAGCTTGAGATCTGCGCTATAAACAAAGATTCCCCACCTACCCCCTGCCCTCATTTTTTCGCCTCTCCTCTTTCCAAACCCACCAGCCGCCACTGCATTGAATCAAATGTTGAACATCTAACAGATCATTTATACACCTGGATGAACGAAGAATGTGCTAGATGATGGAGCATAATGACTTAAGGGGAGCAAAATTCAATAATCATTTACAGGAATAATAACCAAACCAAAAATAATGATCATATACAAGAATAATAAACGATACTATAGTATGTCCGATGTGCTTAGAACTCATTTCTGGACACTCAAAATTCAAGCCCTTTATCTCTCAGCACTCCCACTTATGTTGTGTTTCCTTCCATCTTTTCTTTTTATGTGTAGCTTTCAGGCTCGTCTTTATGTGGGTTTCTTGCCTTCGCTTTTATACCCTTTCTAGTTCGATTCTCCGATGTTGCTTCTGTTCATTTGTTCTTCTTGCTCCCAAACTATGCCACAAGATTCTATTCACTTTAACTATCAAAATTCAAGACATAAAAAGCACAACATGCTCCTAAGGTGACACTCCTTTCTGCATGCACAAACCCCAGACCTCTACTCCTTTGAACAACAAAGCTTCTATCAACATTCCAACAGCATTACAGCAAAACAATGCGTAGAGCAGTGGTCATCACTGCCCCCCACCTGTATCATTAAACAGCACCTGACTCAAATGCAACATGAAGTTGTATGCCTGATGAAGCAGCAATTGTTTCTCTACATTGTGTCCCTCCCTCTGCCCCCGCTCTCCTCTCCCTCCCACCAAGTGTTGCACACACGGCGGCCTCAGTGATGCCTCTTGTTTGCCCCCTACCCCAGCCCTGCCTGATCCAACGAATCAGATTCCACAAGCTGAGTGTCTAAATTATACATTGCGTTTACTGTAGCAAGAACATTTAGCTCCACTCGTAGTAGACAAGCCTAGAACACAGTCCCTGGTGTGGAGCTGAATGATGCAAAATGGAAATATTATTTCATGTAAAAAACTGCTTCATTCTTGCATAAAGCACACTTTACATCTTAAAACAGCACAGGATAGATCCACCCAAGCATGATCACTAGTCTTGGTGCCAGGTAGATCATGCAGGGTTTAGCCACACGACCTGGCCCTGTCCATAACCCTTCAAATACTAGTGTGCAAACACAAGTTCCATCTACTGCATAAATTGCAGGTAGGTGGAACCACAACCATTGACAGCTCTATAAGGCTATGTTAAACTGATTCCACACTAGGCGGTTTACTGCAATTGCTCTGTTACTGGCTGCACGCAGAACAGCAGTGGATTGGTATAGAGCACCACTCCCAAAACAGACGACTGTCTGAAAGATTTGAATGGAAATGACTGAATGGAGGTGTACACAATACTGCAACCCCCTACATCTAGACCCAGAGATAATCAGGCCCACTCACAGCGTATCTGCAGACGAGGAGGCAGGCTTTCCACCCACTCAGGAGGGGATGTGAACAGAGACAGGCGGTTTCCCCACAACATACAAGAGAATACAACCTACCTGACATTTAAACACTCACACAAACAGCCCTTACCGCACAACAAGTCCTCATATTGGCGGGTACACTTGGGCCAACAGTCATGACCATACTTACAGCAGACTATATACTTACAGGCCTTCAGAATGGAATGGGAGGGGGATAAAAGACTAGTAGGCTAAAAGATTGTTGGTGAGCATTTTCTGTTTGGTTGCCTTTTTTTTCTCTCTTTTTGGGAGACCAGGAAAAGTGATGAATCCTGCTGGGAGGCATTGTCTCTTTGCTGTTTTAGATCACTTAGACTCCTCTGAGCAAATGTAATTGTCATTGTTATGTTCACTTGAAATTGAAATATCAGTAACAAAATGCATTATTTAAAATATTGTTGTATTATACCCTAGGTGACTGGCACACACAGTGCACTGAAATTAGGAACCCGTGCCATGTGGATGGAACTTTCATTCCAAATGCCATTTGAATGCCACAGTTGCAAGATATTTCAGAGACGACTGTTTATGAATAGCCATTAATAAAAGAGAATCATATCATTGCCGATGCCACAATTATGTTTAATAATGAAAAATGACGCAGTGTGCTCCATGCTGGAATGCAGGATATATAAGATGTATGGACTTATTGCTCCATGTATTTGTGGCATAGAGAGTACTAAGCACATGGGTAAATGTGCATGAGTTGGATGACGAGGACATAATACTGGAAAGGAGAAGATGAATTTACAGCTAGCACACTTTCTCATTGGTTCTGTCTAAGCCTCTTGGTTTTTGCAGATAAATACATTTTGTGATGACATTAACAAGCCAAAAGGCAATTTGTCTTTTTCATCATTAATGTTCATTGCTGAGAAAAATAACTGTATGAACGTCATTAAAAACAACGTTTAAAAACACAAACCATTCAATTACATGCATAGGCAATAAAATGATTAAAAATGTAATCATTTGTCATTTTATAAAATACATCGGTCTTCACAGTCAACAAAATGTTCTTTCTTTTACCAGCCTCATATGACAACATAAGGTAGCTGCTAATTAATTTACTTAATTAATGACACAAGGACGCAGACCGCTATTTTCCTGTTTCGAGAGGCGGCAGTGGTGTAACATAAGCCCCTGCATTCCCTGCGCTGCAGGGGGGCCCTCAGCTAAAGCGGTAGGTGGTGGGCCGGGGAACGGGGGGGCCTCCATGTACTTTACATGAGGGCCCCCTCAAGTTTCGTTATGTCACTGACTTGAGCCCAGACTTACATTAACCCGCGGCGTTAGCACTTGCAAAGTGATGCGTAGCACTACAAAGAGGACTTTTACACCATGGCAGAGGACGCATATAGCTATTATCCTGTTCCAAACAGCTGTAAAGGTGGACTGGGGCCTTGACCTCGGGCCAAGAGTTAGCCTGTCTGCACCCATTACCAACTGGATGAGGCTCGCTGGATCACGCCTCTTTCGTCTTCAATCTTCTGGTCGCCTAGTATGGGAACGCAAGACGGTTGGTAACGTTAGGGCTCCTTCCAAGGGACTAAGGGATCCACGATTGGCTGCTTTTAAGAGCGTGTTGTTGGTGTCTCTTGCATCATGGTAGTGTTCCTACGTGTCAGCCTTTGATAACATACCAATATATTTCTGACTTGAGCACCTTTCAATGCCCCACTGATAACTCTGCTGACAGTCACCACACCACCAACTGAGCCAGAGGAGAAACGCAAGAAAAGAGATTCCCGCCCCCATACATCTCAAGATAAATGTATGAATACCTCAAAGGACACAGCCCCTTATGTCCACTGATGATTTAATCGTAGACCACCTGTAGCCTAGACACGGTTCACAGTTAAAAGATCTCCTACAACCTTTTCGCGGGAAAATAAGTTGCATCAAACCGGTGAAAAAGAAGCGAGTAAAAAGTCTGTGTAACCAGTTACACTAACCGCCACCCGCCCGTGCTGTCAGAACCTTTAGTGGGTGAATCTTTATTCCCAGTCAATTTGGACAGCAAGGTGGCCAGACCTGAACCAGTCGGTAGAGATACTTGTCATGTTGTCACACAAAGGCTAACGCTGTCTACTGGAAATGATATAGAGCAACACTTTCCGTGGCTCTTGTAAAGGCTTCTTCTGTCACGATATCTTGGTCTGAGAACTTGTTGCCGATCCTAAGTTAACCTTTTGAAGCGTGTCAGTACATTTGAATTTTGCCCAATATACCTACTTTGAGTTCAGAAACTAGGGACGATGCAGGTCACCTAAAGAAAAAAGGAACATACTGGTTATCAAAACACCTGGACTTTAATGTTTTAATTCTAACCAGATATTAATGGTCAGGAGGGTCTAAATGATTGGTACATCCTGAAAGACATTTGACGCATTTGCGTGGTAGTCAGTTTTGAAAAACCCGTTTATGTTAGTAATTTGTTATTTTAACAGCATAATTCTGATGCCCGGCGTAGTTGCACAGTGCCTTACTATTGGGCCTTTTCTATCAACCATCAGCTCAGCATTTTTAAGAAAATTATCCAACTGTTATGCCATTTGTTTCTATTGCTAGAGACAATGATTTACCACTAAGGAATAGGTTTCTAGCACTGCAGAACTCTGAACATCTAGGCTGTCAAGATCCTCTCACAGAACCTGGAGTCAGCCGCGGCCCGTGGAGGGAGTTGCGGTGGGGCAGAAAGGCGGGGCGGGGGAGGGGCTGGGTGTGGGGTGCTAAAAACCGGAATATGGATAATTGGAGGCAAGTAAACAATTTAATGAATAAAACGAATTTCGTAGCGCGCGCTGCATCGCCATTGCAGAGAGTCTGCGGGCAGTCGGTAACTGTCAAGTCGACTTGGCCCATGCACACACTGGCCAGTCCCTAACCTTCCTTTTCTTACACGTAAGGCGCCACTAAGGTAGGCCCAAAGTACCCCTGTGGGCAGGGTGCAGTGTATGTGAAAGGTAGGACATGCCCATGTGTGTGTGGCATGTCCTGATAGTGAATTACAGGCCACTTCGTTTTTCACTATTGCAAGGCTACCTTTTCCCCATAGGACAGAATGGGAAGTTTGTTTATAACATATTATAAACATTATTGGCCCTGAGAACTAGGTGGGAAAATAAAATTTGCATCTTTTAGTAAAGGTGATTTTTACATTCCGTGTTTGAAAATACCACTTTTAGGAAGTAGGTATTTTCTTGCTCAGTCATCCCATGTGCCTCTGCTGGAATGTGGATTGCCAGTCTGGGTTTTGGACGACAGATGGTTAGGAAGCAAGGGTGGCCCCCAATAGTCTAAGTCAGGAAAGGGCTGAATAGACCTGGGCTGCGAAGGGGGAAGAGGGAGGTGATTTCCTTGCACCTCAAAGGGCCTGGGTCTGCCTCTGACAAATGCCGTCCCCAGCCGGGACCTCTCACCAGAGAAGGGAGAACTGGTTCTGGCTAGGTACAAACACCCTCTGCCTACAGGATCAAAGGATTTTTGGATACAAATACTGGGGCCCAGACCCCTGAACTTTAGAACTCATCTGGATCAAGAAGACTGCCAAGAAGAAGCGCCGGAGAAGCTGTAAGAAGGAACAACCGCTTTGCTGAGTGCTTTGCTGGGCTGACCTGCAGTGGCTGCTTCTGTCTTGGGCAGTGAAAGGCCTGGACTTTCTGCAACCTAATTTGTGAGTCTCTCTAAGGGCTTGAGGTAGAGCTTTCCCCCTGTTCATGAAGTCTCAGGAACCGCAAAGACTTCAAGCTCTTCGGCCCGCAGCACTGGGGGCTGTGTGTTTTGTGCTGCAACAGAGGAAAAGTAACTCGACGACACTGTTGTCCGCTCCGTGTCCTGACGGGACAGCCGCACCGCGACCCTGGTCTCATCGACAACGCCTGCTGACGCTGCCACCCAGCCGCTGCTCCCACCGCGACCTATGGGCACCAAATTCCGCACTGCCTGGGCACCGCAGAGAGCACCACCGCAACGCAACCCTGGTCTCACCGATGCCGCCTGCTGACACCGCCACCGAGCCGTTGCTCGCACCGCGACCTGTGGGCACTGCACTCCGCACCACCCCGCTTCACGACGACGCCTTGGCCTCCCCAATGCTGCCGCTCCACGCCTAACTCGACGCCGCTGCTTGCACCGTGGTTCGAGGGCACCGCTCGTAAAGTTACACGACGCACCGCCCTCATCCCGCACCGCAGCCTGGTCTACCGACTCCAGCACCATTGACTACCGTTCGTCAGCTGACGACAGTGCTTAAGCAATGACGACTCCGCTGCTTGCACCGTGACCTGCCAGCACAGTGACGAGCACCGACTTTACCTCGCACCGCGACCCTGGTCTCACCGACGACGCCATCGGTCACCGCCACCGTGCCGCTGCTTGCACCGTGACCTGAGGGCACCGCATTGCTGCACTTCGCACCGCAGCACCCAATGCCTGCCGACGCCAGCGCTCCTGAACCCAACAGAAAGGAGCTCGACCTGCAACGCGAGTGAGATCAAGGGCCTCGGTGCCCTGCATCTCTAACAGGTGCTTGTCTTCCCGACACCGTAGCTGGTCTGTGACTCCGCGACCAGCCTGAACTGTTTGGATTTGTTTGCTCACGATGCCGTGATAGCCTCGGATGAAGCTATCGACATCAAGGAACTGTTTTTAAAGCGCATTTTGATAGCTGTAGGTTTTTACATACTGTATTGTGGATTCTTATCGTTTTTGGTCTTGTATATAAAAATATTAGCTATTTTTCTAAACTGGTGTGGTGTCCTTTTGTAGTGCTTACACTGTATTACTGTCGGTTATGTGCAAATCCTTTACACACTGCCTCTAAGATAAGCCTGACTGCTCGTGCCAAGCTACCAAGGAGGTGAGCAGGGGTTATTTTAGGAGTGTAACTCCCTTATCCTGACTAGGAAGAAGGGTCCCTACTTGGACAAAGGTGCAAGACCTTGCCAACTAAAGGCCCCCATTCCTAACACTGATGCTATTAGTCATGCCAACATTGCTAATTTGAGGAACTTGATTAAACATTTACTTCTTGAGCGGGCTCAACACCCAGAGCACAATACACTCAGATGGTAAATGCAGCTTATTCTCTCATTAACAGGCACTGGTGTGATGCTGAATCTAGAAAACCAAGGAATAATGAAGAGGTAGTTGCTCGTAGGGCCCATTATAAAGCTACCCTAAATAATAGGAAAGCTGAGATCAAGCAGAACAATTGGGACCAGCTAATGTCTGCATGTAATCAGAAAAATTCAAAGGTATTTTGGCCTACTGGTAATTCCATTAAGGTTAAACATAAGGTATTGTCGAGTGTAGGCTCAATGGGTTTCCCATTTTTCAAGTATTTACTGTCTTAACACCGACGGGCATGATAGTGAAGATGCCTCTTAAGTTAGCTCTAGTTATGTCAGCAATAGTTTAATTTTAGATTATTTGGGCGCCCTTGCTTACTAATATTTTTAGTAGCAGAACGATATCCATTATTGACTCTAATGTCAAAGTGATTGGGAGAAGATTATACAGTAGAATTATGGACTGGGTTAACAAAGGTAAAATCTCATGTATTTCCCAGTATGGATTCATGGAAGGTATGGGTATAATGGAGCAGTGCTCGAACCTTCATCTTATTACTGGCAAATATGCTATAGCCAAGCATTGGCCTTTGTACCTGGCCTTCATGGACCTTTCTTGTGCTTTTGACTGAGTAAATCGACCAACACTATGGCAGCTTTTAATTGAGATAGGCCTGGATATCGCTCAGGTGATGTTTTTGCCCGACTTATATTCTAATTTGGTGGCCAGGGTCAGATTTGGGCCTAACTGGGAGCGCTATCAATCCTTTGATTTAGAGTGTGTCAGGGCTGCATCCTCCCCATTAATGTATTTGTTCTTTATATCGATAATTTAAAGATGTTTTGCTCAATTGCAGTCAGGACTTGCATTTGATCAATTTGGAACCTATTCCAGCAGTTTGATATATGCAGATGACACCATTCTTCTGGTACATACTCCAAAGGATCTCAAAGCCCGGGTTGAATCTTTTACTGCTTTTATGGTGCACCTGGACTTTGCGAAAACGTTTGCTGAATCCCAAATCATGGCATGTGGCCCCAATAGTATGAATGTGCAAACCTTTTCTGTTAGCTTTGTCCATTCAGCGCCAGGACACCCTTCCAGGTGAGTTGTGCAGTATACAAATACACTTAGCATAACATTAAAGGAAATAGGGTTGAGAAGGTGCATTATATCCATATCTCAGCGTTGTTTTTGGCTCTACTAATTCATGGTCTTCTAACCTGGCACTCAGATGACAAACATTCACTGAATCAATGGGGGCTTTGTTTACCCATTGCACCCCGCTTGAAATCCATAGAATGCAATGTGTTCCGCCTGCATCGTATGGTGCTTGAATCTGATGTTATGCCAATTCCTTTATACAGAAGAGAATCAACCATGCAGCCACCTTCTCTCCCTGCCTCTTTGCAGCCCACACTTTATCCGGTTGAGGAATTGGAGTTGCCTCTTATCAGCGACCATATTAAGCTCCCCTGCAGTTAAGAAGCTCACTATGGATCAATCCACATGCAATCTCCAAAATTAGAGAGTCTCCCAGGGACCAGAAAGGACTGGGTAACAAGAACTTTATAAAAAAAAATTTCCTTGCACCCACGGGCGTTCCAACCTTTTAATTACGGGCGTTCGGCGGACCTTCTTCTGACGGCTTCCTGCTTCCGGCTGCCGGAAGCAGGAAGCCGTCAGAAGAAGGTCCGCCGAACGCCCGTAATTAAAAGGTTGGACAAGATTGAATTGAAAATAAATCTCCACCAAACGGTTAAACCAGTAGCGGCCAAAGAAAACTAACAGCTGCATCTTGGGCGATTAAAAGAAATCTTCACCCCAACTAGGTAAAAAGAGACTATGTGAGTGGGTGCGAGCAAGAACAGCCTGGGTGCCGGCAACAGTGACAAAAGCTACCGAAAGAAGTTTAAATCATTGGTTTTAATATTTCGTCTGTCCTGAGGAAGGTGCCACAAATGTACTTCTACGCACCGAAACGCGTCGACAATGGGACTTTTTATTATGTATAAATTGTTTGTATCATGTATTTAATTTGATTACATAAAGATTTTAACTGTGGTGTGACTCTGCATTAGATACCGTAATTTGGATTTGTTAGAAAGTGGTTAAGAGTGTAACAGAGCACACTTTTTATAATTATTCACAAGGTTTACCGATGTAATATGTTTTTTCTTTCTTTTCATAAAAACCTTTTATAAAAAATAAAACTTTGAGAGTTATAAAGAATGACATTCATGTGTGGCGTACTATTGGTAACCAAAAAATTATAATTAAAAAGTGATAATAATTGAAGTGTGTAGGCCTCATGGTCACCAACTGAAAGACTAATACACAGAAAGGAATTTTTTTTTGATAAAGTTCAATCCACATGCAAGCCTTAATTGAAATGTTGTTGTTGACTGTCTTAAATGTGACTGTGGTTCAAAGATTCCGTGACTGTCTAATATTAAAGCGGCAGGCGGGATTTTGGGCAGACCTTCTGTGTTTGAGAACTCTTTGTCCCTCTATAAGCAGGATCAGCTCTGGCTTAAGCATATATATATATATTTTTTTTTACAAAATCATCGTCTTTGTAATGCATTGGCAAAACACAAAATAAAGTATATGCTATTCATCCGCGGCCCGTGCAGGTAGAGCGGTGGGGCCGGGTGAGGTGGCGTTTCGATGGACGATGAAGAGGGAAAAATAAATAAATAATTAATTTTCCCTCTTTGTCGTCTGTCGAAATCTCCCTTTACCCAGCCCCACCGCTCTACCTGCATGCTGCATGGGACGCGGATGATGCTATTTAGTAGACAACTTCTAGTATTAACCCTTCTACTGTGTACAAATTGTAATAGGGAAAAGGCCTTGCTATGTAGATTTAGAATTGGCTGAATTCATAACGTATTATCTTTCCCATTGGGAAAAAATAGTCATTACATCATTTGCACTTCTCCTTGTGATGGTTCCTCCGAAAACCCAATTCTGCACTTTGCCTTTTTTCCCCAACATTTAAGGTAATTATAATAAAATTATTTTGCTCAAAACATATATCTGTGGTGATATGTCGTAAAAATTATTTGCTCTTTTAATCAGTGTTTGTAATTGCAAATTGTATTTATATAGCGCTTAAAGCCCCTGACGAGGTGCTGAAGTGCTACGCGGGGGGTAGCACACTACTCCGGAACCCAAGAAAAGAGGTTAAGAGTAGATTAGAAAGTATTTATTTTTACCTTGTTCATTAGTTGTGTTAAGTTTGTGCTATTGATGATTTCTTGTGTGTTTAGAAGAGATTAGATTGAGGGAAGAAATATGGGAATGGATTTGCAAGGGTAAGTGGTAAGTTGTTTTTGCAAGCAGTGGTCATGCTTGCCTGTTAGTTCGGGTGACATGGATAAAAAAGTATTTTTATGTGTCTGTACTTTAATTATTAAACTCATATAACTGAATGAAATATGTTTTAAGTTTTATAAGTTGATACTTAATATGCGCGAATAATTCTACCACCTTACTACAATACGCCTGTAATGGCAAAAACAAGGTAACTTACAGAGTCAGAGCCGCAGTAGAATCTTGGTCAAGCGGGACCTATTAGCTTTGATGCTCAAATGTAGCAAAGGGTTGAAGATGCACCTCTTTAGGGAGCACTACATTTCAATGCATTAATCATCCAAGACCCATCTACTGCGCTCCGCTGCCTTTTGGCTAGGTTGGCTGTATAGAAATACCATATACATATATACATATATTTTAAGCTAATATGGCCACTAGAGAACAAGACATAGTTCAAAAATTGCTTACTGTATTCAAGCATTTTTTAAAGTATTTTTAATACAAAAATAATATCAAACCTTTTCCAAACATCCATCTGAACCTTAAGTCGCACAACTGTTGCCTGGGCACACGAGCCAGTGCCCCCAGTGGAGACACTAGGGACTTCATTTTGTTAATTAGGAGGCCAGGCACCTGGCAAAACTCACGCAACTGAACACCTCCAATAAAATGGGCACCGACGTACCAGGCTCCGTAAGATAAAACAACGCATCATCAGCATAGAGAGATAGGATATGCCTAAAGTGCCCCAACTCAATAGCCCACTCATGTAACAGCTAAGGACCTGACCCGCTACTGTATTTCATCATTAATTCATTCGATGTTCGCGATTTAGCAACAAAGTCTATTTTAATAATGTTTAAATCTATTTAATGTAGTATCATCATACAACTAATTTAGTACACTGAACGCTCCCAGCCAATTAAGCTGGCAAACAATATAGCCTGTGAGTGTGAAAACCAGCTGTCTGTGACCCTTAACAGTACGGAGAGGACTCTTAGCAACTGAAGCAGATACACCCTACTTCTGACCGTACACAGTGCCTGCCTGGTGGAGTCCACACTGCTCATGCTCTATGTCATGCATACTAACACTGTGATCAGTGGCGGCAGGTGGCATTCCAAAGAGGTGGGGAGTAAACATTGGGAATGATTGTTAGGTCACCAGCGGGCAAAGCGAGCAAATCTGACAGACATCAGAGGGATTTGGGAGTGTTCTCCCTGGAGAAAATTTTGAAAAAACTGAGCAGCAAATGGTTATTATTTTCGGACTACAGCCGCGATACATACAGTCCCTGGTCAGAGGAGTAAGGCCAACAATGCCTGCTAGTTTTGCACGGTGCTGGCTAGTGTTTGTACAAGTGATTGGCAACTTTACATCTAACGTGAACTGACGTGAGTGGTAACTGACTACAAGAAAAGTTCGATTCTTACCTTGTCAATTGGTGCAAGTATTTTTTCAGTGGTCGGTGCTGTAAATATGGAAAGTTCCCCAGCACCTGTGCAAAATTGTCCAGAACCAATTAAGCGCTGAATTTGCGTGACAAGGTCTCTAAATCTATCTGATACTGTAAGATATTCTTGCTGTCCCTTTATCGCAACCCATCCTAAATCATAAATTACAGACATCAAGTATCTCCATGCAGAAAGAGAAAGAGCGCCCCCCACCTGAGATGGTGTGAGACAGCTGTTGTAAAACTTAGAAAATACATCCTCTCAAACATATAATCTGAAAACGTTTTAGCCCCTTCCCCGCGGGGCTAATTCCCCCACTTTGCTGGGGGGAGAGGGGGCGCGCAGCGCCGCGGTGCTCGTGACGAGCTCAGCTCATCACGCAGCACGGTGGCGCTGTGCTCATGACGAGCTGAGCTCGTCATGATCACACCCGTTTCTTAGAACGCCCAGCACAGCAGGGGAATTATCCCCGCGTGGGCGGGGCGCAACGGTCATGGGGAGCTCAGCTCGTCATGAGCACGGATGAGGTTAAAGACCATGGCATAATTTAAGGTGCACTGACGTGAATAGTGCTCCAGGGTCTGTATTACGGTAAGGGCGCATTTTCCTGGTTATCGCTGGGTACACCTTTCAAAAAGTGAACCAGGGAAATGGGCCGAATTATAGTGAATGCACTGCCCCAGGGCAGCCGCAAACTCACGCTGCTCTAGTGGCAGTGCATTAATGTGAAACAAGCATTTGCAATGCAATAGGTCTCGCATTAGGAAAGTTTGAGCTATTGGTATTGTAAATGACAAATTTTGTATTTATGTGTTGGTTTTGAAAATAGCTAAATGAATCGCTTTGTCATTTACAATGCCAATAGTTTTAACTTTCGCAAATGTGACACCTATAGCATTTGTAATGCAATATGTGTTGTATTTACGTGACTTAGATGTATTGATATTACAAATAACAATGGCTTTTATTTTTCTTTAATAATTAATACTTAAATAAAAGTTATTGTAATATATAATGGCAATAGCTTAAACTTTTGTAAATAACTTTTGTGAAGATTATGTTCACTTTATTTTATTGACACGAAAATCCAAGAAAAGAAGTGAAATATTAACATTGTTTTGTGACATTTGTAATAAAGCTTGAAACATTGAGAGAACATATTTGAACCAGTTGTTGTTGAATAGGTTGCACAGATTGATGCTGTGGTGGCGCCGAGTGATGTTGTGGTGGCGACGAGTGATGCTGTGGCGTTCAGTGATGCTGTGGTAGCGCATAGTGATGTTGTGGTGGTGCTGAGTGATGCTGTGGTGATGCGATAGATAGAGTGAGGGCGATAGAGAGATAGAGTGAGGGTGATACATAGACAGAGTGAGGGCGATAGATAGATAGACAGATAGATAGAGTGAAGGCAATAGATAGACAGATAGATAGAGTGAGGGCGATAGATAGATAGACAGAGTGAGGGCGATAGTTAGATGAATAGATAGAGTGAGGGCGATAGAGTGAGGGCGATAGATAGAGTGAGGGAGATAGATAGATAGAGTGAGGGCGATAGATAGAGTGAAGGCGATAGAGAGAGTGAGGGCGATAGATAGATAGAAGGAGGGAGAAGATAGAGGGAGGGCGATAGATAGAGGGAGGGCGATAGATAGACAGAGTGGGGGCGATAGATAGAGTGAGGGCGACGGATAGAGTGAGGGCGATAGAGAGGGGTGTAGAGAGAAGGGTGTAGAGAGAGGGGTGTAGAGAGAGAGAGGGGTGTAGAGAGAGAGAGGGGTGTAGAGAGAGAGAGGGGTGTAGAGAGAGAGAGGGGTGTAGAGAGAGAGAGAGGGGTGTAGAGAGAGAGGGGTGTAGAGAGAGAGGGGTGTAGAGAGAGGGGTGTAGAGAGAGAGGGGTGTAGAGAGAGGGGTGTAGAGAGAGAGGGGTGTAGAGAGAGAGGGGTGTAGAGAGAGAGGGGTGTAGAGAGGGGGTGTAGAGAGAGAGGGGGTGTAGAGAGAGAGGGGCGTAGAGAGAGAGGGGCGTAGAGAGAGAGGGGCATAGAGAGAGAGGGGCGTAGAGAGAGAGGGGCGTAGAGAGAGAGGGGCGTAGAGAGAGAGGGGCGTAGAGAGAGAGGGCGTAGAGAGAGAGGGGCGTAGAGAGAGAGGGGCGTAGAGAGAGAGGGGCGTAGAGAGAGAGGGGGTGTAGAGAGAGGGGTGTAGAGAGAGAGGGTGTAGAGAGAGAGGGGTGTAGAGAGAGAGGGGTGTAGAGAGAGGGGTGTAGAGAGAGAGGGGTGTAGAGAGAGGGGTGTAGAGAGAGAGGGGAGTAGAGAGAGAGGGGTGTAGAGAGAGGGGTGTAGAGAGAGGGGTGTAGAGGGAGGGGTGTAAAGCGAGAGGGGTGTAGAGAGAGAGGGGTGTAGAGAGAGAGAGAGGGGGTGTAGAGAGAGAGGGGGTGTAGAGAGAGAGGGGTGTAGAGGGGTGTAGAGAGAGGAGTGTAGAGAAAGGAGTGTAGAGAGAGGGGTGTATAGAGAGAGGGGTGTAGAGAGAGAGGGGTGTAGAGGGGTGTAGAGAGAGGAGTGTAGAGAAAGGAGTGTAGAGAGAGGGGTGTATAGAGAGAGGGGTGTAGAGAGAGAGGGGTGTAGAGAGAGAGGGGTGTAGAGAGAGAGGGGTGTAGAGAGAGAGGGGTGTAGAGAGAGAGGGGTGTAGAGAGAGGGATGTAGAGGGGTTTAGAGAGAGAGGTGTAGAGAGATAGGGGTGTAGAGAGAGAGAGAGAGGGGTGTAGAGAGAGAGGGGGTGTAGAGTGAGAGGTGTGGAGAGAGAGGGATGTAGAGAGAGAGAGGGGTGTAGAGAGAGAGAGGGGTGTAGAGAGAGAGGGGTGTAGAGAGAGGGGTGTAGAGAGAGGAGTGTAGAGAAAGGAGTGTAGAGAGAGGGGTGTATAGAGAGAGAGGGGTGTAGAGAGAGAGAGGGGTGTAGAGAGAGAGAGGGGTGTAGAGGGGTTTAGAGAGAGAGGTGTAGAGAGATAGGGGTGTAGAGAGAGAGAGAGGGGTGTAGAGAGAGAGGGGTGTAGAGAGAGAGGGGTGTAGAGAGAGAGGGGTGTAGAGAGAGAGGGGTGTAGAGAGAGGAGTGTAGAGAGTGGTTTAGAGGGAGAGGGGTGTAGAGAGAGGGGTGTAGAGAGAGGGGTGTAGAGAGAGGGGTGTAGAGAGAGGGGTGTAGAGAGAGGGGTGTAGAGAGAGGCGTGTAGAGAGAGGCGTGTAGAGAGAGGCGTGTAGAGGGAGGGGTGTAGAGAGAGAAAGGGGTGTAGAGACAGAGAGGGGTGTAGAGAGGGAGAGGGGTTAGAAGAGAGGTGTAGAGAGAAAGGGGTGTAGAGAGAGGGATAGAGCATGACTGGCGAGGAACCACAGAGCATGGCTGGCGAGGAACCACAGAGCATGGCTGGCGAGGAACCATAGAGCATGGCTGGCGAGGAGCCATAGAGCATGGCTGGCGAGGAGCCATAGAGCATGGCTGGCGAGGAGCCATAGAGCATGGCTGGCGAGGAACCATAGAGCATGGCTGGCGAGGAACCATAGAGCATGGCTGGAGAGGAACCATAGAGCATGGCTGGAGAGGAACCATAGAGCATGGCTGGAGAGGAACCATAGAGCATGGCTGGCGAGGAACCATAGATCATGGCTGGCGAGGAACCATAGATCATGGCTGGAGAGGAACCATAGAGCATGGCTGGCGAGGAACCACAGAGCATGGCTGGCCAGGAACCATAGAGCATGGCTGGCGAGGAACCATAGAGCATGGCTGGCGAGGAGCCATAGAGCATGGCTGCCGAGGAACCATAGAGCATGGCTGGCGAGGAACCATAGAGCATGGCTGGCGAGAAACTATAGAGCATGGCTGGCGAGGAACCATAGAGCATGACTGGCGAGAAACCATAGAGCATGGCTGGCGAGGAACCATAGAACCCTATGGGCATTGTGTGCCTGGTAGGGTTAGTGTGCAGAGCGTGCCTGCAAGTATGGGGAGCATAGCATAGCATAGCATATGTGGTGAATGTATGTTGAATGTAGTTGATAATGTTCAAATCTGAGCGTCGGGCTGGGGGTGCAGAGAGGATAGCTAAGGATGTGTAAAGCTTGGCTGTTAACGGATGTGCACAATAAGTAAGGAAAGAACGAAGCATCAATCATCCCCCTTGCAGCTTTACTGCAGACAGCCAAAGAGCATGCTATGTGAAGCGCTATGATAACCGATTCGGGTCAAGTTTGCGCTATATAAAACTCTTAAAAAAACAAAACATAGTCAAGTATTTAAGTAATGGTTTCAAAATGTGTTTTCATGCAAAGTGCATTACACAAAACAAGTAATGTAAAAAAAACTAAATGCAAATACGGTCATTGGTGCACTCTGCTCCAATAGGCCCATGTCTGCTTCTGGTCATATTTACAATCCATTCGGTCTTTCCCTTTGTGGTTTATTTTGACACCAAACTACTCCCTCCATGGTATTGCTGGACCATATCTAAAACACACAAACACACACCCCTCCCCCTCCTACATTGACACTTAACCATTGTCAGAGCATCTCAAGAGAGAAACTTGCCACATTTGCTATCACAAAGAGCATCAGGTTGAGGCATCAACAGCACCCCTTTCTCTCACTCTGCTCCTTCACTCGTTTTTCTAACCTTTCTATCTTTCACCTTTCTGCACCTTTCTGCATCTCTGCTCTTTTGTGCCTTATTTCTGCCCATTTTCCCTTTCTCTCCCTCTTCTCCTTCACTCGTTTTCACTCGTTTTTCTACCCTTTCTTTCACCTTTCTGCACCTCTGCTCTTTTGTGCCTTATTTCTGCCCATTTTCCCTTTCTCTCCCTCTGCTCCTTCACTCGTTTTCTCTCGTTTTTCTACCCTTTCTATCTTTCACCTTTCTGCTCTTTTCTGCATCTCTGCTCTTTTGTGCCTTATTTCTGCTTATTTTCCCTTTTTTCTTTATCCCTTCTTTCCTCCCTTTACCTTTCCCCGCCGCTGCTGCCCCCGCGGCCCCACCCCCCGCAGCGCGACCGGCCCAATCCAGCTCCCCTCCCCGCTCCCGCCTCCCAGCTGTCCAGCCCTCCCCGACCCCTACTTAATGCCGCGGGCTGCGGGCGCGCCGCTGGTGCACCTAAGGCGCGTCAAAGGCAAGCACGTCTGCGCCCGTCCGCGACCCGTCCGCGACTAGCACCAGGAACCCTGGACCTCCGCTCCGCCAACGCTACGACCCAGCAGCACTCCACGCACTCAACCCAGGCTGCAACAACAACTGCAAGCTAGCATCACCAGCCGACACCCATGGACCCTTCAGCTGTCACCGCTGCCGGCACACCTGCAGCACCCCCAAGAACACGGATCCAGCACAACCCGCCCACAAGAACACAACCGAACCGAAGACCCTGCAATGCATCCTCCTCAACGTCCGATCCCTCCACAAACACGCCACAGAAATCTGGGACCTCCTCGACAGCACCGCCCCGGACGTAGCATTCTTCACCGAAACCTGGACCAACACCACCTCGGGACCGGCCATCGCCATCGCCATCCCCCAAGGATACAAGATCTCCAGGAAGGACCGCCCCACCCACCCAGGAGGAGGAATCGCCATTGTCCACAAATCCAGCCTCCGCCTGAGCACACTCCCTGACGAGTCCACAGAACTGATGGAACACCTTCACTTAAAGATACTGGCCAGCCCCACCGCCGCCCTCCGAGGAACCCTCATCTACTGACCCCCTGGACCCCGCGGACACTTCGCCAACTCCATCACGGACATTATCTCCCCGCAGGCCATCGCATCCACCAACTACACCCTGCTGGGAGACCTCAACTTCCACCTCGAGAATCAACTGGACCCCAACATCACATGCCTCCTGGACAACCTCCACAACATTGGACTCTGCCAGATCGTGACCGAGCCCACGCACTCAGCAGGACACACCCTCGACCCCCTCTTCACTACAGGAAACTCCATCACCTTCAGCCACACCACCGAACTCCCATGGACCGACCATTGTTGCGTCCACTTCACCTTCAGAACACCCACCATCCACAGACACCAGCTCCTGCTTCCACAAAGAAACTGGACCAAAATCACCGACGACCAGCTCACCTCCTCACTCAACAACTCCACCCCAACCATCGCGGAAAACGACGACCCCAACACCGCAGCCCGAACCCTGCATAGATGGATCTCGGAGCACCAACACCATAGCCCCCCTCAAGAAAAACAACAATACCCGTGCCAAGAAAGCCAGATGGTTTACCACCGAACTTCGAGAGTCCAGGCGCACATGCCGCCACCTCGAAAAGGCCTGGAGAAACACCAAATCCACAGAAGCCCACAACAACTTCAGAGCCGCCACCAACGCCCACCATCAACTCATCAGAGAAACGAGGAAAAAAGCGATTGAAGACAGAATCTCCACCCACGCACACAACAGCAAGGAACTCTTCAGCATAATCAAGGAGTTCGCCCAACCCACCAGCGAGTCTACCGACATCCCTCCCTCACAAGACCTCTGCGACAAACTCAGCACCTTTTACCCCCACAAAATCAAGAGCATCTACGACAACTTCGACGAAGACAACCAACACACTGAACCCTCACCAACCACCCCCGACACCCGGAAACCAGCGATTGATGACTGGACAGCCCTCACCACCGAAGACACACTGAAGACAGTGAAGTCAATCCACTCAGGGGCCCCCACTGACCCCTGCCCCCACCACATCTTCAACAGAGCCGCCGACACCATCGCACCCATGCTCCGCCACACCATCAACCGCTCCCTGGCGACCGCCTCGTTCCCCGACGACTGGAAACACGCCGAGGTCAACCCCCTCCTAAAGAAACCCTCAGAGGACCCCACCGACCTCAAAACCTACAGAGAAAGTCATCGATCGAGAAAGCCATCAACAGCCAACTCGCGACACTCATTGAAGAACACAACATCCTCGACTCCTCACAATCCGGCTTCAGAAAAAACCACAGTACGGAAACCGCCCTCCTCGCCGCAACAGACGACATCCGCACCCTACTGGACAAAGGAGAAACAGTAGCCCTCATCCTCCTAGACCTATCAGCGGCGTTCGACACAGTCTCCCACCGCACCCTAATACGCAGACTCTACGACGCAGGAATCCAGGACAAGGCCCTCGACTGGATCTGCTCCTTCCTCTCCGGCAGGATGCAACGGGTCAGACTCCCCCCTTTCCTCTCAGACCCCACACCTACCACCTGCGGAGTCCCCCAGGGCTCCTCGCTCAGCCCGACGCTCTTCAACGTCTACATGGCTCCACTTGCCCCCATCGTCAGAGCCTACGGACTCAACATCGTGTCATACGCAGACGACACCCAGCTCATCCTCTCCCTATCCAACGAGCCCAACACCGCCAGACGCAACTTTCGAGAAAGCATGGAAGTCATCGCCAAATGGATGAAAAACAGCTGCCTACAACTAAACACCAACAAAACAGAAGTACTCATCATGGGCCCAAACCCCGACGCCTGGAGCGACACCTGGTGGCCCACCGCCCTCGGAAACCCGCCAACCCCCACAGACCACGCACGCAACCTGGGAATCATCCTGGACTCCGAGCTCAAAATGGACCACCAGATCAACTCTGTCTCATCTTCCTGCTTCCACACCCTCCGCCTCCTTCGTAAGACCTTCAAATGGATCCCCCTCGAACACCAAAAGACAGTCACTCACGCCCTGGTCACCAGCAGACTCGACTACGGCAACGCACTCTACGCCGGAATAAACAAAAGCCTCATCCGCAAGCTACAGAACATCCAGAACGCCGCTGCAAGACTGGTCCTCAACCTGCCAAAACACTGCCACATCTCCCAGCACCTGCGCACACTCCACTGGCTCACCGTCGAGGCGAGAATCACCTTTAAGATGCTCACCCACGCACACAAGGCCCTCCACGGCACGGGACCAGCATACCTGAACAGCCGGCTAAAATTCCACGCACCCCAAAGGATCCTACGATCAGCCCAGCTCTCCTACGCCGTGGTCCCCCGCACCAGAAAGACCAGATCGGGAGGCCGCTCCTTCTCCTTCCTCGCGGCCAAAGCGCCCTTCCGCTCCACCTCAGACAGACAACATCACTCCCCATCTTCGCAGAAACCTCAAAACCTGGCTCTTCGACAGACCACCTACTTGATGGAATGGAACCTGCACCCCCCCCCCCCCACCTCTAGCGCCTTGAGACCCTTACGGGTGAGTAGTCGCGCTTTAACAAACTCCTGATTGATTGATTGATTGACCCCAGCGAACCAAAGAATATCACTGCTTGCCCAATATCCAGCCCAGAACAACCTTTATTTGAACGTTAGCCTTGGGGCTACTTCATTCAGCATTTATCATCGCAGTAGGTAGGGTTAAAATAGGACCGCTTTCTTGAAATTGTGAAATACCCATCTGAGCTGTACTGTACAGGAATACCACAGCAAAGAGGAAGTGAATCACTGACATTTATTGTTAGGAAGTCAGTGTGTGTTTATTTGAAATAGACAGACGTGTACTGGGGAAGGTTCTGATGTGCTGGCAGGTATCCTGTAGTGTCTGACCCTGAGATATTTCTGGCCAAGGACTTGTAATCAGGAAGGGTATGAGACAGGAGGAAGGCAAAGATCATACAGTAAGAGTCAGAAATAAGCAGCTGTCTCAAAACTAAAAGGATTCTAATGTGTTTTACTTTGTGGAATGTGTTTATCCCATGCATCAGTGTGCCTGAATGCTGTGTAGCTGGTAAACCATACTAGAAAAAATAGGTCAACTTAAAAATTACAGATAACATAAAAATAGAGATAACTTAGTGAAAACAATGAGAAGGTGGATAAAAACGTATCTCTCAAAATAAAGTGACACTGAACGATATTTATTAAACAACGGTGTTTTCATAATTTTCCGAATATATACACTGTGATAGTTTTGTAAGGAGAGATCCCTACCTGGACATGCTTAAGTGGGATGTTTACTTTTTAAAATCTATATCCTTCAAAGTGTTTAGTTCTTTACTCCTTAACCCTCTAGATTTACCAGATAAACTGATTTTTGCAGCCAAGTAAATCAGAGGAGCTAGATGAACCAACTTGCAGAAAAAGGTTATTTTCAACTAAATTGAGTTTTCTTGTGAAAGTATGTCAGTTGGTTAATCCAGAATGATTACTACCGAATCCACATTGCAACTCTGGACATCAATGGGTTGATCCTAATGTGTCTCTTGCTGATCTTTGAACACAGCATCTGCCAGGCCTGTTATCCGGAACCTGTGTAACTCAAGGGCAATTAGGCAATCTTTGTGGCAAGGATTGCCAGAGAACATGAAAACACAAGAATCAGAACAAGCATTGGCATAGCCAATATGTCTCGCCTTTGGGACCTTAAAAGTATTTAGCCATGCAGCACATTATCCTTGGTGCTGTGGCGCCATGAATTGAAGAGCTATATAATTACAGGACACTGTGTGATGCAGTCCTTAACTGCTGTGAAATTGTAGGTACAATTTCTTTGAAGCATCCTTTCACTGTGTTTATTATGAAAGTTATTAACTTTAGCCAAATTCGTATTGTTATAAAGTGTTACATGTATATAGCGGAAATGATAGGAAGGATGCGGAATAAGAAGGGAGGAGAAGAGAGAAGGGTGAACCAACACTTCTGGTTTGGAGCGGTGGGTGAATTACATGTATTGAGGATGGCCTTTTTATGCACACGGTGCAGCACTGTTTCTCTCATCAGGGTAAATCATCTTACAACTTTACCTGGGCACTTAGCAGCCATCCTGCAACGTGGAAGAAAACCATACAAATATAAACCATACTTATGAAGCAGATTTTGAGTGTAATTGAGTAGAGTTCAGACGCACTATATTTTATTTTGTTGTACATCTTTAATGCGATGACGTTTCCCGCACATTTCCTTTGCTTCCTTTTCACATGCAATTTAGAAGATTGTCTCATTAAAGCAGATCGATTTTTTATTTATTTTTAGTTTTGAAACATAATTAAGTTGAAATGGTTCAAAGGTTAAGAAAAAAATTATAGTCTGGATTATAAGTTTTCTCAAAGTTAGACCATACTATTTGTTTATGTGACTGTCCGTGCAGAGGACAAACACTTTTATTGTGTACTTCATTGTGTGCTTTTAATTAGTAGGAGTACGAACAATTGCCTAATTGCTCACCTCTTTGCGAGATTTGCTTTGCTTGAGGCGCGATTTCGGTTTTTCACCTGGTAATAGCGCTGCCCTTTCCAGGCGCGGTCACGTGACCTGACCCACCTCACCCGCCATCTTGAGGAGGTAAGGGTTGCGCTCTAGTCCATCAACCCCCCCGCCCTCTTAGACTACTTAAGGGGCGGACATTCACTGTCAGGCAAAACCTTTTATTTGATAATTGCTCTCCCCTGAGGCGGAAGCCGGGGGATTCTCCTGCTATTCTTTTTTATAAAATCGCTATTTGTTTATGTGACTGTCCGTGCAGAGGACAAACACTTTTATTGTGTACTTCATTGTGTGCTTTTAATAAGTAGGAGTACAAACAATTGCCTAATTGCTTACCTCTTTGCGAGATTTGCTTTGCTTGAGGCGCGATTTCGGTTTTTCACCTGGTAATAGCGCTGCCCTTTCCAGGCGCGGTCACGTGACCTGACCCACCTCACCCGCCATCTTGAGGAGGTAAGGGTTGCGCTCTAGTCCATCAACCCCCCCGCCCTCTTAGACTACTTAAGGGGCGGACATTCACTGTCAGGCAAAACCTTTTATTTGATAATTGCTCTCCCCTGAGGCGGAAGCCGGGGGATTCTCCTGCTATTCTTTTTTATAAAATCGCTATTTGTTTATGTGACTGTCCGTGCAGAGGACAAACACTTTTATTGTGTACTTCATTGTGGGCTTTTAATTAGTAGGAGTACAAACAATTGCCTAATTGCTCACCTCTTTGCGAGATTTGCTTTGCTTGAGGCGCGATTTCGGTTTTTCACCTGGTAATAGCGCTGCCCTTTCCAGGCGCGGTCACGTGACCTGACCCACCTCACCCGCCATCTTGAGGAGGTAAGGGTTGCGCTCTAGTCCATCAACCCACCCGCCCTTCCCGCCCTTTTCTATGAACAAAAAAGAGGGATCATCCCGTCCGCGCAGCGGGCGCGCCGGCGGCGCGCCGGAGGCGCGCCAGAGGCAAGCCCGTCTGCGCCGGAACCGGGCCCAGGGCCACGACCTCTACTCAACCTGCGTCAGACATCAAAAGGATGTATACCAGCCAAGATCTACTGGCACTATGGCCAGCGCCCAATATTTGTTGCATAAAAATGACACCCTCAGAAATTCACAGCCATATCGCAGTCTCCTGCCCCCATTGTAGCTACACCATACCGTCACGACTACCTGATTTTAATATTATACCGACAAACAACGATAAAGGAGCTGCTATAACCATTGCCCTTATAAATGCGCGCTCACTTGGTAAGCACAGGCAGGAGATCTCCGATCTCATAATAGATTTTAAACTAGATGTCTTATTTGTCACTGAGACTTGGACCGATGATACCTCTCAGCCAGACCTAGCCATAGCAGTACCGGATGGATATAAAGCATACCGCCAGGACAGGCCCAGACAAAGAGGGGGTGGGCTGGCTATAATAGCCAGAGATTCATATCCTATCAGAACAACTCCCATTCCATCAACCTCCTGTGAAGCTATGCAATTTGCTATTAAGACATCACCTTTATTTAACTTCAAAGGAATATTGATATACCGCCCCCCAGGATCCAAAACAGCATTTTTAACCAGTATTAATACTATGATGGAATCAGTGGCCACGGAAAGTGCTTTTACGGTCCTAGGCGACCTAAATTTTCATTTGGATCAAACTCATTTAACTGACTCGGTCAGCCTCATTTCCGATTTGGAAACTCTAGGGCTAAAACAACGGGTTACGTCCCCTACCCACCTAGCCGGCCACATCTTAGATCCCATTTTCTCCAACCTAGAAGGCCTACAAATAACTGATATACTACCCATGCCTTGGACTGACCATCATGCAATTTTTGCTACTATAAACACCAATACCCCGGCCAATAACAAACCCACTCCTACTCCTAAGCAGCCTTACAAAGACTGGAAAAATATCAACTATGACGATTTAAAGCGATTACTGGACCACATCCATCCAACATTGTCCACAGAGCCAAACTTAGCACTTCAACAATTTAACACCTGGCTGGGTCAGGCTACGAATCAGTCAGCCCCGACTAAAGAATTATCTCGAAATAGATCCAAACCCACTGCTCCCTGGTATAATGAAAAACTTAGGGCACAAAAGCAAATCAACCGCAATAAGGAAAGATTATGGAGAAAAGACTATGATACAGCTACCAAAGCTATTTACAAAGAAGCCCTGACACTTTACAAAGCCATGATCACTAAAGCTAAAAAAGATTATTACACTGATCAAATCCAGAAAGCCAAAAATTCTAGCAGACTATTGTATCAAATCACCAAATCACTATCAGGTAACCTCCCAGACCTCACTCCTCCCCCATCGCAACTTTTATGTGACTCTTTAGCTTCTTTTTTCTTTACTAAAGTGGATGACATCTACCAGGCGTTCTTTGCAAATTCACCTTCCAGGACATCCAACCCCTCTACTTTATCTCCAGCCAATTTGTTCCCTAGTTTCCAACCAGTCACTACAGACCAAATAAAAGTTATATTGTCCACTATCAAATCAGGATCACCCTTGGACCCCTGCCCACTCTCAGTACTCCTGCCGGTAATGGACTCCATTATACCATCACTTACTCAAGTCTGCAACTCCATCCTCCTTTCAGGTAACTATCCAGACCCCCTTAAAAATACCCTATTAAAACCTCTGTTAAAAAAATCATCCCTGGATAAAAATGAACTAAAAAACTACCGACCCATTGCGAGTCTCCCATTCATGGCAAAGGTAATAGAAAAAGCCATGAATATTCAGATCTCGGAATTTATTGAAAAACACCACCTCCTGGATGACACGCAATTTGGATTTAGGAAATATCATGGGACAGAGACAGCCTTGATTAAGGCTGCCGATGACATCAGGGATCAGGGGGGAACAGCCATTCTAGTAATGCTGCATTTATCAGCAGCCTTCGACACGGTCGACCATACCATCCTGGTCGACCGTGTCGAGGGATTTGGCATCTGCCACACTGCCAAAGACCTTATTGCGTCCTTTTTAGCCAAAAGAACGCAGGCTGTTATCTTAGGACCCTTTCGATCGGCTCAACTTTCATCTCCTTGTGGAGTACCTCAAGGCTCATCCCTGAGTCCGACACTTTTTAACATTTATGTGTTGGACCTTGCTAAAACCATCAAAGCGCACGGGATGAGCCTAACCTCCTACGCCGATGATACCCAACTAGTGTTGGCTATCAAGGGGGACGGAGACCTAGTGGCAGAAAAATTCAAGAAAGGACTTGTAGACATAGGAGAATGGATGGCTACCAACTCCCTCAAATTAAACTCAGAAAAAACTGAGATTCTCATATTTGGACCTCTTCTTCCAGCGTGGCCATCAAGTTGGTGGCCAGAGGCCTTCGGTACCCCTCCTATCCCAACCACTAAAGTCAGGAACCTCGGAATCATCTTCGATGAGGGTCTAAATTTCATGGACCATGCCAACAAAACAGCGTCCACAGCACACCTAAAACTGATAAGGAAAATACGTCCTTTTCTTCCTGACTCAGCTATTAAAACATTGGTCACCTTGCTTGTCCTTTCTGCTCTGGACTATTGTAACGGCCTCTTCCTTAATGCCCAATCCAGAGTAATTACTAAACTGCAGACTATCCAGAACGCAGCAGCACGTCTGCTTTCTGGTAAAAAAAAATATGAATCGATATCTAGCAGTATAAAGGACTTCCACTGGCTCACCATTCGAAATAGAATCCATTTCAAGTCCCTTTGTATCGTGTTTAAGGCGCTTAACAACCAAGGACCCCACTTTCTGAAAGAACAGCTACAACGATACAAACCTAGCAGAGCCCTACGCTCAGCTACCCTCAACCAACTGGTCATTCCTCGCACAAAAACGGTTTCCTGGGGCGATCGACGCTTTTTGGTGGCGGCCCCAAAGCTTTGGAACTCTCTTCCCCTAAATATCAGGGCGAGTTCCTCTCTCCGTCATTTCCGTAAGCTTGTAAAAACTTGGCTGTTCGCTCAATGATTATTCGTTCCTTATGCTAACCGTTACAAATAACTGGTTTTACTAGCGCCAAGACGCCTAAGGGTAACTGATGCGCTTTATAAATATTAAAAATAAATAAATAAATAAATACTGTGCAATGTTTTTTTTTTTTAAACATGTTTATTAGGTTTTATCATCATAAAAGTAAACATCCAGCATGTCAATATCGAGCAACACACATATTTCCCCACCTCCCTATCCACATTTCCTTCCCCTAGATCAGAAACATAAGTCGCAATGTTCAACAGTGCAGTTAGTCCTCCTACCCAGTTCTCTTTGCATGATAGCCTCAGATCCTCCACCCCGATCTGCTCCTCGGCGAGTGAGTGTTCATGCCCCCCATATACCTCACACCCCTCCATCCAGTCCATGGTAGCGCCTCCACTTGGCCCAAACCCAGCCAAATATGTTGGGGCACCTCCTTGCCTTATATGTTACTGTCTCTGCGGCCATATAGAGGTCCATCCCCCTTCTCCATTCTTCTAGTTGAGGTGTGTATGGCGCCCCCATTTCCGTGCCATGTCTCTCTTGGCCACCACTAGGGCCAGCGCCAGGAAGATCAGTAATGGTCTAGCCAAATCTATATCAATTGTCATTCCCAGTAGTGCAATCTTGGGGTCCAACGGTATGGTGGTCTCCAGTACTTCCCCCAGCTCCGTCAGTACCGCCCCCCAGGACTGTTGGATATTTGGGCAGGACCAGATGGTATGATAAAAGTCCCCTATGCAAATGCCACATCTCAGACACCACGGGTCCGTTATTTTCCCAATCCTGTGTAGGCGTACTCTATCATAATAGGTTCTATGGAGGACATTAAATTGTATCAACCGAAGGCGGGATTTAACTGCCACCTCCCTTGGGTGCATTAGGACTACACCCCAGTCTACTTCATCCATGTCGCCCACCTCTTGCTCCCATGTTGTCCTTAGGTTCCCCAGTCAGTCTGGCCTATTATTCATTATTGTTTTGTATGTGAGGGATACTGCCTTACCAGCAATCCTTTCTTGTAGGAGGCGTCCCTCCAGAGGAGCGTATTATGGAAGCGCCTCTGCCAGAGCCCCCTCCGCCCTCCATGCGTGTCATAGTTGCATGTATTTAAAGTATTGTGTGTGTTGTAATCCATATTCCTTGCACAGTGAGGGAAACTATTGCAGCACCCCTCGCTTCATCACGTCGCCCAAGGTCGACATGCCAATGGCGTCCCAACTCCTGAATCCCTTTAATTTATTAATTTCCTTTAGCCAGGCGCATTTCCATAGTGGGGTTTGTTTCATTAGTCTATGTTCCCACCCTATTGCTTTCGTCGCCCTCGTCCATATCACCAGCGTGAGTCTCGTAGCCGGCAGCAGTCTGGCCCTCCCCTTACCCCCGTACAGATAGTGTAGGCAGGTATGAGTTTCCATGGTATGTCTCTCTAGTGTAAAAGTGGGGTGGGCGGCTGCGGCGTGCATCCATTCATTTATAGCGACTAGGTGCTCTGCCCAATTGTAGGCCTCTAGATCGGGTAGGGAGATACCCCCATTATATTGGTGTCTTTGTAGTGTCGAGAGCGCCACCCTGGGCCGCTTTCCCAATCATAAGAAGGTCCGGAGCTCTGCATGTATGTCCTTGAACACCTTAGCTTGCATCGGAAAATATTCATTTTGGAAGGCGTAAAGGAATTGTAATCATTTTAAACATTGCAGCTTCCATCGTGCCGCGTCTTCAGTCAAGTTGCGTAGCACCCGTCGAATATTTCTTTCAAAGGAGAGTACCTTATCTATCGTTATGAACACCCCGAGGTACGGAAACCCCTCCCTGGTCATTTGAAGCCTTTCTGGGAGCGTAGGCCCCTCATTTCGGCTTTGGGGATCATATAGTATTGATTTCTGCCAGTTGATCTGGTAGCCCGCATGTGCCCCATATCGCTCAAGTTCTAAGAAGAGTGCCGGTACTGTAGTCTCCGGTGCAGTGATATATAGCAGGACGTCATCTGCATACAGGGAAAGTTTTTCCATAGATGTGTCCGATGTCCTTATGCTAAACCCCCGGATATTCTCATTTTGCCGGATTGCGCACGCCATTATCTCTATAGAGAGGGCGAATAGCAGTGGGGACAGGGGACATCCCTGCCTGGTGCCCCTCCCAGGGGCGTAACAAAACCTGATGGGACCCCCCTGCAAAGTACATGGAGGGGGGCCCCCACTCAGTGCTGACGCGCTATGAAGTGCCATGAAAGAGGCCTGTGAAAAATACATGCACAGGCTTAGAAATGCACAGTTTTTTCGTCAATCATTCGCTACTCTCTAAAAGTTGTCTAGAAATTTTCATTAGTACAGATTTCAACAACCACCGTGTTATGTTTGTAATCCTGAGTGTTAACGCCTGATTTTGTTTTTCTCTAGACCAAGGACTCTTAACATATGATATCTATTAGTATTGATGACAAACAAGTAACTCTGACTCCTACATCTTTTAGACCTCATTGTCTTATGTAGCATTTCTTTTATGTTGATTGCACACACTTGTATGATTTATTGTCTTTGTATAATATGTGTGTGAAGTAAAGCGCTTTGTCACCCTACATGATAAGAAGCGCTAGTTGGCCTTAATGAAATCACAGGTAGTTACATCATATGACCTGTGACTCTGAATTTTCCGAGGAGATCATGTCAAATGACCTTAACTCTGATGACATCACAATAAGTGACATTACTGAAGTGCCATTATTGCTGTGTGATTATATACCAGCGCAACACATACACTTCTTTTTTAGATACCACATATATTAGGGTGGTGCATGATCTTTGAAAGTTGTGGGGCATAATATTAGCCCTGAATTGTAGTGACTGAGTGAAGCATGCCAGACATCTCCTGAGAAAATTCTGAAAAAATTGGGGTAAAATAGTGCATTTTAAAGGAAACTTTCACTTAACTTTGCTACAAAGCTAGAGTCTCTGAAAGGACATGTTAAATATCTAAGTCTGCAAATGATGTGCCAAGCCAATGGAACCAGACACCCCTGGAGTTGACATAATTTTTTCAAAATGTGCTATGGGTGCACCCACATATCAAAAAATACCTCAACTGTGCCAGGACCAGCATTTTGTCGTGGGTACCCTCTTTAGGACAAAAATTACAAACAATATACCAGTGCCAGAATTTTGCTGTTAATGCCAACCCTATACCATGAGTGACACTTGTGTCAACAATTACCTCAGTTTGTCAGGACCAGCATTTTGTAGAGTTTCCCCCTTTCATGCACTCCTGTTGCCCTCACTTATGACAATAATTACCTCCAAAGTGGTAGTGCCGGCATTTGGACACAGATGCTCCCATGCCAAAAATTTCCTCAAGTATGCCAGCTACAGAATTTTTCCATCCATGCCCTATATGCCACCAATTACCTCTCTTCTGCCAATACCAGTATTTTAGCATTAAGTCAAGAACTACCTTCAGAACTAATTACCTCCAGCATGTAAATACCACTATTATACTGTTATGCCAAAGACTACCTTCAGTATGCCACTAGTTTCTCACACATGCCTGTCATGCAAAAAATTGCCTCCAGTATGCCAGTGTCAGCATTTTGCCATGGGTGCCTCCATCAGCAATTACCTTCAGTATGCCACGGCAAACAGCAGACTCACAAGCATATTATCACAATCTCAGTCATGCTCATTTACGTTCACTTACTTATTCTCACTCACACTCACTTATTAATTTTGACCAAATTGTACTCACTCATTCATTGTCACTCACTATCTTGCACATACACGTACTCTTACTTCCTAACTCTCACTCACTTCCACTTTCACTCACAGTCACTCAAATTTTACTTTCTCTACATGACTAAGTCATACTTTCACTCAGGCATTCTAAATCGTTTTTTTCACACCCACTCACTCATTGTCTCTCTCCCCATTCTCACTCACATTGATGCTCACACTCTCTACCAGTCCCTCACTCATTCTCTGACTTGCAGTCACTCTTACTCAGTCTCAATCAGTCTGACTCACTCACACACACTGACACTCACACATTGTCACACACTACCTGTCATTAACTCTCACTCTCATTCACTCTCACATTAATGATTACACACACAGGTACACACAGACACTCTCTCTCAAACAAATACATTCTCACCCACAAGCAGTCCCACAACATACATGTAAACACATTTTTACCTACCTTAGCTGCCAGGAAGGTCCCATTCCAGCTAATTGTACTCCATTTTGTATTACACTAATAGTGAGTTACATAATGTTATTCACTATTAGTGTAACAACAAAATTTTAGAAAACCAGGAGAGGAAAGCCCCAACTGGCGCCTTAAGAACAAGCAGCTTCTAAGTTCCTGGCACTGATTTAGAATCTCTGAGACCAGAGATCACAAAGAACAAGCCAGAGCCAGGGGTCACTGCTGCAACTCCTGAGGACCCTTAAATGATATGCATATGATAGATAGAAGACTAAAGTAAAGGAAGGAGACAATTGTGGCTGCAGTACTCAGTTTTGCAGTGGGTTGGGCGGTGACTCATGCCTTGTAAACAATTTCACGTGCAGATACACTGTGCATGACTATAAATGGCCTACCCCACCCTGAACCAAAGGATAGACCAAGGCCAGGCATTGAGGGCAAGCCCAGACGATCCTTCCAGTTTATTGTCTGCGGCATTGTGCTGCCTATGTTAACATATCAATATAATTTATGGAATTGCTGCATTCTTTCTGAATTTTGCCATGAATTATGTAATTTGGTGAGGTAAAGTGAGACTTCCCCACTGCAAAACCGAAGCATCTGACGAGGTTAGCCAAGGGAGTCACACAAGTTAAAAAGGCCTCCCCCGTATAGGGACAGCAGCACCATGAAACTCTTGGGGGTCTGTATGCATCTCATGGGGTTAATATACTTGCTACAGAGATCTGTGTACACAACTTGGAATCGTAGAAAGGCTACGGTCTCAGCCTTTCATACTTCTTTCATCAGTATTGGGAGTAATCTAGAAAGGCAGTGGGCTCTGCCTTTCATCCCTCTTTCATCAGTATTGGGAGTGATCTAGAAAGGCAGTGGGCTCTGCCTTTCATCCTTCTTTCTTCAATATTAGGAGTAACCAACAAAGGCTAAGGGCTCTGCCTTTCATCCTTCTTTCATCAGTATTGGGAGTAATCTAGACAGGCAGTGGGCTCTGCCTTTCATCCTTCTTTCTTCAGTTTTAGGAGTAATATTGAGCTGAGTGTGAGTCGAACCTTTATTTACGTTCCTCAGTGGGGTGCTGCTTTAGTATTTATTTTCGAAGAGCATCCTGCCCTCAATATTCAATTGGGAGAGCGACCCCTCGTGACGAGCAGCGTTTTTACGATGGATATAAAGAGCTATGAAGCGTGCACAGGTGGGTACGGACTACCTTTAGGGGAGCTTGGTGCACAGCTTCGAGACTTCTTGAAAAGGGCAGGAGTATTTGGCTGTCTCTTCCCGAAATCCAATGATGACCTCCCAAGTCCTGTCTCCACCCCCCGCCCCCCTTCACTGTTTGACCACGGCCCACCATCTCTCTCCCAGCTTCCTACCTCATCCCGCAGTGAGTCTGGAAGGTCCTGTGTAGGGGTCAGGTGGTGCTCCCAGGAGACTGTCCCTGTAAAAGAATTTCCCTTTTTGGATTTTGACCGATGACCAGCCCCTAAGTGGATGCCAGGGGCATCCATTCAGCAGTTTTCAAAATGCATAAAAGGGCATTACTTTTTTCTTCAACCATGACACGTGCAAAATCATTTCACTCATCTACTAAGATGAAGAGATTCTGTGTGTCATGTTCAAAGAAAAAAGTACCCTGGGCCTCTTGTGTATTTTGACTACTACCCAGGGGGCCCCCTCATGTGACTAGGAGCTCGAGGCCACCCCCGAACCGTGGGGGCTGCAGGGCCTTACGTTACGCCACTGTCCCCTCCGTATAGGAAAGTCTCCAGACAATGTACCATTGACCCGCACCCTCGCCCTGGGGTCGGTGTACAGCAGGCCAATCTTCTTCCTGAACTTGGGACCAAAACCGAAACGTTCCAACATACCTTCCAGGAAGGGCCAGTGGACCGCGTCAAAGGCCTTCTCGGCATCCAGGGAGAGGAACCAGTGTGGACTGTCTCTGTTGCTTACCTCCATGAGCCAATTATGTGATCTCCTCAGGTTGTACCGAGTCGCCCTTTCAGGGAGAAACCCTGTTTGCTCTAGATGGATCCTGAGATCACCCGCCGAAGGTGGAGGGCCAATATCGTAGCAAAGAGTTTTGCCTCTACATTGAGGAGGGAAATGGGGCGGTAGGAGGAACACTCATAGGGCAGCTTCCCTTCTTTAACCCCTTCGATGCGGATGACAAAGCCAGCTCGTCATGGGCGTTACCTGCCCTACGCGGATGACGAGCTGGCTTTGTCACAAACCGCGCGATTTTCAAATTTCAGCGCACAGCGGGAAAACCCGCTAGCGCGGTAGCGGTTAAAGATTGGGATGATCGTAGCCTGGCGGAGGTCTAGCGGGAAGGTCCCTTCTGCCTCAGCGTCCACAAACAGGCCTAATAAATGGCGAGTAAGAAGATCTGCCGTGTTAAAAAAAAATTCAGCTGGGAAGCCATTAGTGCCTGATGCCTTCCCCGCCCGGAGTTTGGTAATAGCCTCCCTAACCTCTTCTAAGGATATGTCCGCCTCAAGGTCCTGTTGCTCTGCGTCTTCCAAGACCGGAAGGTCGATATGTGCCATGTATTGCATGGCGTCGTCCTTTGACCCTAATGGCCTGGCATCGTAAAAGGCCCCATAATAGTCTGCAAACGCTTTGGCTATCTGGTCATCCGTTCTGGCCCACCCTCCCTGGCCATCTGTCACTGTCTCAACCCATCGCGCATCTCTCTCTTTCTTGCTCAGCCACGCCAGGAGTCGCCCTGACTTATCACCCACATCATACAGGCGGTGCAGGGTTGCCAGGGCCTGAGCCTTTGCCTCACCCGTTACCAGGTGTTTGTATTGGACCTGTATGTCTGACAGTCGTCTGTGCGTTCCTAGGTCTCTAGTGATCAAGTGCTCCTGCTCTAAAGCAAGGATCTGGGCTTCCAAGGCCAGTACCTCTGCGTGCACTTTTCTCTTATCCTCCGCCAATCGAGCTTGTGACCTATCTCGCATTACGACTTTGAGCACCTCCCACAGCGTCACTCAGGAGTCCACTGTCCCCTCATTTTCTGTTACATAGACCTTCAAGTCGGCACGTAAGCCTCTCAGTATGTCGGCATTTTGGAGGTCCCATGTCGCCAGTTGTAGTACCTTGTGTCCTTCCGGTCTCCGTCCTCCCAATCTTGAGTAGTAGGGGTGAGTGGTCCGAGATGCCCCGTGCCCGGTACTCCGCCACATCCGTGGTGCACAGCGCCTGTCTGTCCATGAATATATAATCGATGCGGGAGTATACTTTATGCGCCCCGAGTAAAAGGAATATTCCCTGCTGTCTGGATGCAGCCACCGCCATGCGTCTACCAAGCCTACAGTTTCCATCGTGGCAGCCAACAGAGTCGGACCAGCGGTCCTGTCCCTAACCCCTGTCCTGTCTGTCCCTGGGTCCATCACGTCATTGAAGTCCCCTCCCAATACTTGGATCGTGTCAGACGTGTTGAGAAGTATGTCGCCTACTCCCCTAAGTGTAGCTGCCTGGAGTTTGGGGGGGGCATAAGCTGATATGAACGTGTACTCCTTCCTATTCCAATGGCCTCGTACCCCCACGTATGTCCCTAGTGGGTCTACCCAGGTCTGTGCTATACGTATGGGTGGATACTTTTTAATTAGGATCGCAACCCCTCTCGAGCCGGACGTGAAACCTGCATGTGCCAATACTTTATATTGCCCTCGTGCCAAGAAGGTGCAGTTTGTGCCCCGTAAATGCGTCTCCTGCAGCAGTATAACCTCAGCCCCAGATCCCTTCATGTAGGTATTTACTAACCCTCGCTTGACCTTACAACTAACCCTGGGCGAAGAACTACGCTCCGTTCGCGGAGCTTGCGGAGTTTTGGCAACTCCGCGTTCTACGGAGAACGCGAAGCTGTCGATTACTCCGCGATCCGGTGCGTAGCGTAGTTCTCGCGCGCTGAATAACATTATCGCGTGCGCCGGGGTAAGTTCGCGCGATATTTGACGCGATCACGCACTTTGGCAGTGCGAACGAGAAGATGAGTTCCCGAACATGTCTAACACACAGCTATCTCGAGCATGCAGGCAGCGCCCCGAACACGCGCACCGCGCTCCCGAAGACGAAAAACGGCGCGCGAACGGGTCTAGCAAGCTACTACGCATGTCCGCGGAGCTACGCGAAGGTCGCGGAGTGCAACTGCGTCTTCGCGTAGCTCCGCGGAGTGCGGCTCCGCGAACTACGCCCAGGGTTACTTACAACCCAGGCCATTGACATTCCAGGTGAGTACCCGAAGCTCGCTTGGTGCCCTGGTCTCCCCTTTTTGGTTATCCCTTGACATGTCGTGCATTATGGGTCAATCAAGGCCATTGTCCTGCACTCAGGGTTGATGGGCCGTGTGTGTGGATGCTCAACATGTCAGGCTTAACAAATCCCCCTCCCCCCAACACCCACCCTCCCTTGTCCCACCCGCCATAATTACCCAAAAACCCACAACCATAGAACTGCAGAAACCCCTCTCTCCACCCCCGCCCCACCTCCCCCTCCCGCCAGCCCCTTGCCTGCTGCCAGCATTGTCCGGGACTCTCGGGTAGAGAAGGTCTATCGCCCACCCCAACGATCCCCTGGTGGGGTGGGGGGGGTGGGAACTGAGGCCCCGTTCTTAATGGGTCAGGCAGCGGTTGTAGAGCAATGTGCGCCTCCCCAATCTGCCGCTTCCCAGGTGGGTGGCCCGGTGTCTAAGCGTCGTGGTAGTTCTCCAATGATAGCTCAGTAGATCCCCTGCATTGACCGATGACCTACGGCTGGGATAGGGGAGCGGGGAACCTCAGGTGTTGTTATGGGGTCCTGCCATCCATTGCGGTCTCCCACTGGTAATCCAGAGGCCAGTGTTTAGAGGGGTGGGGGTTAGGGGGGCCGCCAGAGGGCGCCCCGTGGGTCCGATGGCGTGACTGTAGCTCCCACCTTCTCTTCTCACTGCTCACTGTCCCTCTAGTCGCGAGTCCCAAAGTCCGCCGGGCTGGTGGATCTTCCCTCGCCGCCTGGATGAGCAACACGGCGGGATCCCACGGATCTTCCGGCCGGGTCCACCCGTCAGCAGCGTGGTCCGACTTTTATGGGGCCCCGTTGTTCACTGCAGTCTCCCAGTGGCAGTCCAGGGGCCAGTACTTGAGAGAAGAGGCGCCCCGCAGGTCCGGTGGTGTAATCACAGCTCCCAGCCCCTGCCGACTGTCTCACTGCCCACTGGGGCCTCCAGACATGAGCCCCTGGGTCTGCCGGGCTGGTGGATCGCCGCACGGCACCAAGGGTGGTTCGGGGCCCTGTGGGTCCTCCGGCCGGGCCCTACCTTCTGCAGCGCGGTCCAACCGCCCTCGGTTTATTCAGGTGCCCGGGGTCAGTAGGGCGCGTCGGGGCAGGCACCTCCACCCAAGCACTCCCGCAGGCTGTGCCCCCCCTTCCACTGCTCTTCGGTCTGTCTCTCTGCCCCGAGCGGGCGGACTCCTCTGGTCACCGCACCGGCTCCAGCAACCCCTCTCGGGGGATCGCGGGATGTGTTCAGGGGGGGGGAGAGTGGCCCCGACGCCTCTTCACTCACCAGCTCTCCTCCCGGCAACTACCCCCGGCGCCCCGATCCCTCCGGGCTCTCCCCTCCGTGCCACGCCTCAGGGCGCCACCATCTTGCGTCGCAGGCTTCAGTCAGCACCGCCCGGAGCCGCGCTCTGGATCGCCGCGATCCGCTTCAATCTTGCCGCAATCGGTGCTCGGAGTTTTCAGGGACACTGGAGATGTCCCGAACGTCCAAATCCGGGGCTGTGGACCGATTGTATTGTCGGATTCATACTGGCTCAGCGGAGCTCCATAGAGGCACAACCTATTCGACCAAGTTGCTGGCCACGCCCCCCCATACTGTGCAATGTTAATATCACTTTCAATTAAAGTAAGCAGATTGTAAAGTTGTGTAAAAGCTCCTCTGAAATTGAATAATACTCCTAGTAATGGGGAAGATGAAATAACTTATAGATGGAAAGGACACAACACCGGAGGAGAACTCCCTTAGATCAATGAATATATACTGTCAGTGCAGTATGGAGAAGTATAATAGACAGCCCAACTGCCCAACACTGCATGCTGGCCTTACATTGCTCGGTTTAGTCAGCACACATGCATGCACCATAGGGAACCACCTCACCCATTCGTGGCGGGATTGGCGCTCCCATCTAAGCCTATGACTTGAGCCTCTAGGGAGGCCTCATTCTAAGGACACTGGTGCTCATCGGACACCAGAAGTTACGTCGAACCATTGATCCCACTGGCTTCTATAATCGAAGTTGGGTGAGGTGAAGTAGACGAACCGCATGCACTCCCAGGCTAGAGACCAATCAGCGCCTGGCCATGCATTATTCATTGCAGCAGGCCTACTGATCAGCTCGTTTCTATTCCCCGGTGCAAGGAAGGCGGAGAATGATCTGTTTTTAGAGTATTGTGCACTCCACAGGGCTCGAATGTGCTGTTTCAGGAGATACAGCGCCCGGCCTGGTCCCCAGTTTCAATGCCAGCAGCTCCGGCCGTTAGGCCACATCTCCCCCCAAATGATTAAAATATGATCCCGATAAAATACTCAACGGCTGTTGGGGACAAACAACGTAAGCATAGCTGGTTCAAGCACGCAACACAAATAAAAACAATTTTAAAAAAAGGCCCAAGACTGTGACGATGAATATACGATAAATATATTCACATTCCTCCTGCATGGTCTCCAGGTACAGTAGAGGATGGGGATAAATTAGCGCCCCAGGGGCCCACAGATTAGTCACCTGCGACGGTGAAAGGGGTCTGTCAATCCTCGCCCGGCACGAGGGCACAGCTCGGAGGTGGCGGGCTGTGGCAGGCAGACAGAGGCTCCTGGCACCGGGCGCAGCGCACTTTCAAAGGCTCGACAGAAAGGCTCTAAGAGCCCTACGGGGTTGCATCCAGTTCAGGCTCCGAGCACAACAAACACAGCTTTTGGAGGGCGACACTGATAACTTTACTGTGCAGGCATTTCAACTCCATGTGCATCTCGCTCGCTTCAGTAGCACTTCAAGAACAACCACGACGACATGAATTACCAGCCAGCTTCAATTAAAGAAATTAATTTGTATTTCATTTGGGGTGGAACTTTAAAGCGATAAATGGCACGTATCTAGCAGTGCTTGCCGCAGGAACACCACTACATTGTATGGATTACGTTTACGGGGGTTTTCAAAAGTAATATTCGCGCACACGGCAGAGTGGCCAGTAGCAAAAGTGCACCAGGGGCAGCGCAACCGCCATCTGTTTCCAAATAACGTGACCACGATAATTGGAAACAGATGGCGCTGCTGCTCGCTCCCGAGCTCCTTAGGCCAGGGGAGAGAGAAGGTGGGACATGCACCCGCCTTTGGCCAATTGCGTAATTGCGTGTTGTCTTTTGTTCGAAAGACGCATGCAAAGGCCAAAAGCGGGTCATGAAAACAAATCCGCACGCACGAGCGTGTGTTTAGAGTTTAAAGTCCTTACTAAAAGCCTCGCAGAGCAGCGCATGCGCGCTGGCTCAGGCTAGACCTAAAAATGACCTTCTTAGATGGGCAGAATAGAAATTAACATTCTCCTTAAGGAAGCCAAAAGAGGATAGGGAACCGTAGAAGCAGCACAAGCATGGGAAGAACTTCTGAGGATACAGTAAACAGATGAGAACCCCTCATTAAATAGTTCACCCAACCGGTAAAGTGGGGGACCACCATGCTGCGATATCATTGGCTGAACACACTATGCTACAAAGGGTTCTCAAAAGAACATGTCTCAAAAGACAGACACTAGACGAAGCGACTCCCCAACAACTTCCCCTAGTACAGCCCCGTCGCACATGAGAACCATGAAAGGAAGGAAGCACTTATATAATACACACGTGTAGACCACCGGGGTACCGACTGGACGGGGGGACGGGGATTGTGGGGGGAGGTGGGGTGGAGTTACCTAACCTTTGAGTAACCCTAGGCTTTGGTGTATAAAGCTTATCTGAATATACATTGTCAAGGAACATTCTGCAATGGCATAAATGTGCGGCGCATCACTACGTACAGATGATAACAGAAAGGAATAAAGTATGTTTACAAAAAAACACAGGAATCAGATTCTACTGTAAGTTCAGCAAACTGCAAAGTGCTCTTGACTTTCATGGGGTAGCAAAGTTGAGCAGCCAGGGCTAACTCTTGTAGGGTGAGCTTCAAATTCCTGAAGCAGACGCTCAATGAGCTGAAGGTGCCACAACGAATTAAGCATACCAGATCCAACACCTACAGTATGGTCTGGAGCTCACTACTAATATTCAGTCTTTCCATATAGTAATGAGCAGTGATAGTAAGGCTATAGTCTTGGTTTGCCTTAGCAGCACAGGCATGGCAGATCTCTGGTTCTGAGAGTGCAAGGCAGGCTCTGTGTGTACCTCTGGTAGTCTACTTGTGCCTCAAATGGACTCACCAACAGCACAGACCTTGGTGCTCCATCCTAAGGGTACCGCCCTTCCCTTCAATGGGGACAGCCACGGGTGAAGCCATAGGTCCCATTACATGGGCGTGCAGAGCTTATACAAGTGATAGGCGAGTTATGGACATGCAGCAGAGATCAGCTTATTTTCAGTTCTGTGGCAGTTGGCCAAAATTCAACTGTTTAGTTAAACTCAAAGCTAGACTTAGCCCTTTATGGGGTACCAATGAGAGCACTGCATTTTCCTTTTAGTGTGTAACATTTCCATAGCAATCCGTTTCGGGTGAAACTGTCACTCTCAGTTTGTGTATTGCTTACAACTCTCCAGCAAAACAAAGCACAGTATGTGAGGGTTAAGCAGGCAGCCACGTTTTTCTGTATCAAGTGTGCAGCCTTGCAAGTTGCTTTGGCTAAGTATTTGTTCAGATGAAGCACTTGTCATACCACAGGCTAACTTACTAGAATTATTTTGGTCCAGGCTCACTGCAACAAAGGATCTTTCCTCTTAATTTCTTCACTGTGATGACTGAAACAAGTCACTTGCACTTGGCTGTAAAACCGAGGCTGGTACACATCTATAAATGTTATGCTTTCTGAAAAGTTTGAAAAGACAGTATTATATGGCTTTAGATGGCTAAACTTCCAGCTCTCCTGAGGGTGGATGGGTTGCTGATGGTTGTTCTGACTGCTCAACTTGACATTAACAAGAGTCACATGTGGACGTGACTACTTTCAGGAGTTATATGTTCTTTGGTGAGGGATATCCCTGTTGACTGGGAATGTTCTCTGTGTTTTGATCCCAAAAGCTGTTCATCTCAAAAGCATCAAAAAGCTGTCCTAACTCAAATTTTCCCTTCAACTTTTTTCTTCCTTCACAATCCTCCTAATAGGTGACCTTTCTAAAGTCTACGAAAAAGTGGTAGCAAAAATGTTAGTTAGAGATACTAATGGTAACTGTCGCAATGAGTCTGGGGTGTGAGACATGCACAATTGGTTTGTGATTGACTAAGACTAACAAATGTTTGGGGAGGTCTGCTCTGCTTCTCCTATGTTTCATGAACTAACAGTGATTGACAAAAACAGAAATGTACTATTCTTCAATAGAATGACAATGGGCACTCTCAGTTTTCAGTAGCCATTAGATACCTTGAAGGTATGGAAGATGGCTCTCGTCTTCATTGACCAGGTCCTGGAAGAGCACAGCTTTCAAACAACACCTTACTTACAGCATATTCAGTCGGAATGTCCTACCCTGCTAATATACTAGAAAATCAAAAAGGGCAAGCTTTCCGTCTGTGTTCTATAAGCACATCCTCAACTCACTTAGCTGCACCACATGACATATCTGACCTCAGTGGACTGTCTCCTCCTAACAGAACTATTAAAGGACGCTCACTGTGAACATGTAATTTATAACTTCAATGGACCCGATGTAAGACCATTCACTGTCTGCGATTCTCAAATTGCATTGAATTGTAACTTGTAATTTGCGACTCACAAAAGTGAATGTACAACAGTCTCAAACAATGTGTGATTCCTGTTCATTTATTTGGTTTATGTCCCTGGCAGGGGGCTAACTTTTCTGGCTTTTCCATCGGCGAGTTGTTTCCTTGGCATTTTGGTCTCCCTCCCGCCGCCGCAGCTGGTCATCTCGCGGCCGCAGAGCGAAAGGAGACTACACTCCCCAGCCTGCCCTGCTTCCAGCCGGAAGACGCCACTGCTGTTTCCGCGCCCGGAGGCACTTGAAATTCCCGACAGCCCCCGCGTCGCGGAATTGCGCGCGATCGCGCCGGGCGAAGCACGGGCCAAGGGCGGGCCCGTTTAAGCCCGTTCAAGAACGAACAAGGACGGGACGGGCCACCCTACCAACATCTCCTGTAAGATCTTAAGGCGCAAGGTTAGTGTCAAGTTATACCATCGTTTGTGTGGTCCATTCGGACAGGAGGAGTAGTAACCTCATAATATAGAGTATGTCGACTTCACCAATGGGAACACTTGATAACTTTTTGATTAGGGTATCGTCAGCCCTTGCCAAAGATATTGAACTTACGGAAAAAAGACTATCCATGGATACCCTGTTTGATAAGCGCTCATCTTTGGGGAATTTGGCAACAGCAAGATCACCGTTGCCTCGGCTGGACGATATCCAGGAATCACTCCCTCCTTCGGGGGTGGTGGAGATTATTTCTTCTCCCCACCTAGATCTCACAGACGAGCTAAGCATGTCTTCATCTATGTGTTTGCTCCCCCATCCTGGTGCTCGAAGAGTTCCCTCACCTAACATTAAAACTCGCTCAGCCTGTAACTTAAAATCAGGCCCGGCATAGCTAGAAGGGGGGATGTTAGCGAAAAGAAAACGTCCCGGCCCACCGATCCAAGCTGGGGGAAGGAAAGCAAAGTGTGCAAAAAAATTGCTCCAAAGGAGGTCGCAGTAGTAATGTCACCTGGTAGCCAAACTCAGACTGTACCACCTATTAATGAAGGGCATGGAGGGTCACAGGTACCCGTGAGGAATGAGTCACATTTTGATCTGGGTCAACCATTTTGGAAAAAACTGGAGGGAACCATTAAGAAGCTATGCAACCCAATTTATGATCGGTTGGAGTCTATTGAAAATAGACTGGTGTGTTTGGAACTCTCGTTATCAACAGTCCAGAAGCAGGTTGGAACACGGTGTAGTGTTCCAAACTCTCAACGAAAACCACCAATAGCTCAAAATCCATTGGATTCTTCCACTTCTGGGGCAATCAGTGTGGGGGCCAGAGTGTCTGAGGCAGCCAATATGGTGCCTTCTTTGGCACCACCGCCATCTACACTGCCAGGCATTGGGAACATAGTGGGGACGGAGCGAGTGCCTCATGTTGCAGAGAATAGACCAGCAGCAACCTTGTCAAATCCATCATTGGGGTCTGTAACAAGTACTGTGGCTACCTTACTGACTATTGATTTCCCACCAGAATCCGCACCATATGTGGTAGTACTAGTGGGAGTACCTCCAGTAGCCCATGGCAAGCGAGAAACCTATGGAGAGCTGAAAAATAAGTGTGTCTTCTGGCTCAACAAGTATCGTCCATTACCACTGAACATTCTTACAGAAATGCTGTTCGCTAGGAGAGTGAACTGGTTGGGAAGGAGCCCTAAGTCTACTGAAGGGGACTGTATCATTATTAACTTCAAAGACTGGAGAAGTGTTAACCGCATGCGTGCGGGCGGAATTCCGCTCGCACGCTGACTTTTGCGGATTCGCATGTTACGTGACGAGCTGGGCTCGCCATGAGCGTGCGAGGAGGCTACCTCATGACGAGCCCAGCTCGTCATGAGCGTGGAAGGGGTTAATTACATTTGTAGTTGGCCACGATCTGATCGGTCCCCCGAGATACAAACTCTCCCCCTATCATATTTCTATGGCCCTAGGCTACCCATTGGACATTTTTACACTGGGAGAGCCAACTAATGCATGTCCTTTGGGTAATATAAGGCTGTTTAATAGGTTTGAGGCATTGTCGGGGTTGGGTGATTGTGACTGACGCTATGTGCCCCAAAACCCCGTATTAAGTGTTGTGTCTTCAGGCACAGGTGAGGATGGGTGTGACAAGAGGGTAGTTGAAGTGACTGCCCATGATTGCAGACACATAGAGAAAGGTGCCTGCAGTTCTAGCATGACAGGTACTGGAAACATAGATGAGGCATCAGGAGTGGGATCAATCTCCATGCAGAGTGAGGAATACCAAGCACCTGAGAGTTCTCCAGATTCAGGAGAATTAGTTTGTGGTCATGCTGGGGTGGTATGTCAAACATCGTTCATTTCATGGAATGTGGCGGGTGTGGGGACTAAACTTAACTCACCCGCCTGGATAGAATTTATCAATACATTTGACATTTGTCTGCTCCAGGAGACTTGGGTGATAGATCCTGTGTTTAAAGAGGGCTATTTAAAGTTGTATGTCCCTGCAGTTAAAAACCACCCAGGTCGCCCTATGGGGGGCTTAGTTATTTGGGTCAGGCAGAGTCTTAACAGTCATAGCCACTTACTTCCCGGGTCAAACTGCGATATTCTTACCGTTAGGCTTTGCTTCCCTTCGAACTTGAAAATAGACATCTTTAATGGACAGAGGCTGCAATTCAATTGAAGGCCCTCTGTATGGGGCATCAGTTGAGGGCAGCTAATGGCCGTACACCATCGGATAAAATGGGCAAGGCAACGTTTGATAATGGTAATAGAGCAAGTCATATAGATTATCTACTTGTTCCTCTCAAGTTGTGGTACACCCTTCTTGACATGGAGATAGTGGACTGAATTGAGAGTGATCATAATCCCATCACCGCGGTGTTTAATTTGGGTTTAAAGAAGGTGGATGAAATGTCTAGGGGGCCCATTGAGTCGAACTTAGTTCCAACTAATGATGAGCTCCGCCTAAAGTGGTGCCAGGTGGTAGAACATCAGGACATCATTACAGAAATTGAGGCTGGTTTGGAAGGTGTCCTGGCGATTATGGAGGTAGAATCTAGTCATGGACTCCCGTACAGAGTTTTTATGGATACCCATGATATTTACTTTATTAGTCTAAAAAGCTACTTCTGTAAGTCTCGTCAAGGCAAAAGCGTGCAAATTCGCAGAGCCGAGGGTTGGTATGACGGCTCCTGTCGTGAAGCGAGGGGGGAGCTATCCAAAGCATTAAAAACAAAGGACCCAAGTAAAGTAAAGGCGGCTAGAGCCAACTATAGGCACAAACAGTTTACTGCTAAAAAAGCATGGGAAGAGTGCAGATGGCAGGACCTTAAAGAAGCTTGTAAAGCTAAGAACCCAAAAGCTTTTTGGGACCTTTTTAAATGGGATAGGGACGGACAACATGAGATCCCCCAAAATAACGTTGCCCAAAGTGCATGGGTTGATTATTTTAAACCACAATACGCCGCTAATGAAGCAGGTTGTACCGAGGAAACGCGTGTCCACGTTTTCTATAATGAAGCAGTATTCACGGTAGGAGATGTGGACAGAGCATTAGATCTGGTGACCGCGCGCCGTGCACCTGGAATGGATTGTGTCCCCGCCGACCTGTTTTTACATAACAAGGGAAGATGGCGGTTGTACATTATGCATTTGGCAAATGCCATTGCCCAGGGGATGGAAGTCCCACAATCATGGAAATGTGCGGAAATAGTCCCGGTATTTAAAAAAGGGGACAAGTCGCTAGCAGGCAATTATAGGCCCATCAGCCTGATCGACTCTGTCCAAAAAATCATGGGACGGCTGGTCTTGGGAAAAATCCAGACGTGGATGGATGATGATAACATCTTGAGTCACCTCCAGGCTGGGTTTCGCCCCAAGACCAGCACCATAGACCAGGTCTTTCGATTCATTATTTTATTTTGGCGCACTGTGGTTTTGAACAAAGGTACTCTATATGCCGTTTTTGTAGATTTAAGGGCGGCTTTTGACTTGGTGCCCCGCAACAAACTGTGGCAAGTGCTGGAGGAACTAGGGATGCCCCCTGAGTTGCTGTGTTTGGTCGTCCGGTTACATGAGGGTACGTTTGCTCGGGTACGGTGGGGGTGCCAGGGAGATGTTACGGAACCCTTCCCTGTTGAGCGGGGAGTGAGGCAGGGTTGCGTCATGGCACCTACCCTGTTCTCTCTTTTTGTGAACGGGGTAGCGAGTTTTCTCTCCTTGGTCCCGACTGATGCCCCTGTGATGTGTGGTGAGCGAGTCCCGATCCTCATGTTCGCGGACGACACCTTAATAATTTCTAAAACTCCCAGTGGCCTTCAGCGTGCCCTTAAGCGTTTTGAGGACTTTTGCCTAGAACGGGGTTTGGAAATAAATATAGCCAAAACCAAGTATATGGTCCTTGCTGACCGTAAAGTTACTGGGTGTGCCAAACCCTATAGAGGGAGGATATACATGAACAACTCCCCGCTTGAGCAGGTTGAAGCTTTTACCTACCTGGGGGTTACCCTTCAGAAAGATCTGGGATGGACTAGCCAATTAGATCTGGCAGTCCTTAAGCATCGCCAGCAGGCAGGTATCCTTCTTAAAAGGTTTAAGTCATCTGAATCAAAACCCATTAGTCCACTGTTAGAAATATATGGGATGAAGGTACTAAGTTCGGCTCTTTACGGAGCTGAACTATGGGGTTTTGAAAAACTAGGGAGTCTGACACTAGCAGAAAATGAATTTCTAAGAAAAGCGACTAGTGTCCCGGCAAGTACCCCGTTGTTACCTTTAATGTGGGACCTTGGGAAAAAATCTGTCCAAGATCTTGCTTTCCTACGCCCGCTTTTGTACTGGCGTAGGATATGGACCACAGAAGAGCTTCAGCATTATGCAGAGGGCCTAAAAGAAATAATAGCGAAAGATTCCTCACAAAAAATACATTGGCTAAAGGCTATAAGATCTCTGCTAATTAGCCTGGGAATGAGGGAACTTTGGGATGACCCGGTAAACGCTGTTTTTCCCTCTAAAAAAGTTTTGACGATAAAATATTGGGAGATGGTTACATTAAATGCAAGAACGAAGGGCCTATCTCTGCACCTCACAGGTCACTTCTTGGAATTCAAGGTCTACCCTAAGCTGGAACTGTATTGGGATGCCATTGAAAAGCAGTTTGACCGTAAACTCTACTTTCAATTCAGAGTCGGCTCCCTTCCAACAAGGTCATTCACAGCTAAATGGGTAGGCGAAAACTATTATGATAAATGCCCTAGGTGCAGGGAAGAACAAGAGACGATAAGTTACCTCCTTTTTTTTGTCCCCTCTATGTGGCCCCTAGAGAGATGTGGATTAAACCGATATGTAAACTAATCGGTACCCGCAGACATGAGGAGGCGTTAAGAATCTTGTGTACAGACCCCAATCCTCCAATTGCCATAGCAGTGGCAAAATTCCTAAAATGGGTATGGATTATTTGGGCAAAAGTACTATGAAAATGAATTCAGAATATTCTTTAACCTGCTTATTTGCACTGCAAATGTTTGGGATGTAGCTGGGATATGAGTTTTGTAATATAGCATCTGACCCATACAAATGATGAGTTTTATAAATTTTACGGATGTGTTTTTAGCTATGTGATATTCGGCAATTGTCTTTTGGAGTTTAATTCTTTTTTAAAAAAAAATATTTATTGTACAACTTTTCTTAATGATATTTTTAATTCATTGGGAAATGTGATTTTATGTTTTACTTTTATGACTTAATTGTCGAATAAAGTTTATGAAATTGGTGTGTGATTCCCAATTGGGTTGCAAATTGCATGCCTCATTAATATTTGGGACGTTGTTTATTATGTGCCACATTTACCTAGCACCAAAACCATATGTTCATTAAAGATGTGCCTTGAAAAAAGGTGGAAAATGCTGCATGCGAGAATGGGATGTGGAAATGGGTGGTCCGGGGAACCTGCAAGAGAAACAATCGTAAGGAGACATATGCTCATTCAAGCTAAGACCCTTTGTGTTGTTAAGCCATTGGGGCTGATGAGTACATCTGTGCGCCTAAGGGATTTAGCTGCAATCCTAGGCGTGTTAGGTCGGAGTGGGCTTCATTCAACCTTCTAGCAAGGATCCCCATATGTGTTCCCTTGTGGAGAGCAGAAATTAACTCATGTATCTCGGACATGGGAAGCGTTGATGTTATCCAGTTCCTAGACTGAAACACAGATGCATAAGGCGTCCACAGTTTTGGGTCAATAGATTTGAGAAGCAACTTCCTGGTCAACTGTTAAGCATCTCACATATATAGAATGGGGACATAGGAGACAGCTATTCAAGATTATGTTGGCATAGACAACCTGGGAAATTCCACCTTGATAATTTCTTCCTTTGAATAAAAACTTAGATTGCAGAGCGGGGTAAACATGAATGTGAAATAAACAAACAGTGTCCTACCTGCGTCTGGGTCATTGCACGCTCTATCCGACGGCTGCTGCCCTTCTCAAGCTTTGTTCTCAAGAATAGCACCGTAGTCTGAATAGACCAAAATTTGGGCTGGGAAAGCAAACACTGCAAGAAATAAACAAATACAATAAACTCTACTGCACAGCTTGTTAGAGGAATGGATACACCGAAATAGACTCCTGCAACTACATGCACAAAATCAACATGGAGCAGAAGGTGTAGCAAAAGCTGCCATACTTATTATCAAAATCATAACATATTGCATTAAGTTAGCATTTTGTCACAGTGATTATTAGTCTTTTAGTGGCTGCAGACAAGTAAAGTGTACAACCAACTTATGACAACCAAGAATATTTGGCAAACGACCCTTGCAGTTAAAATGCACAGACTGATACATCGTTTGGTAGGTAACGAAGAACAACCAAAAATGAAAACTGAACAGTTCTCAATAATAATTTAACTCGAACTAAATTTACTCCTAGTAGAATAATATCGGCTATCTTGCATTCACTTATTCCACAGTCTACATTTTTTACTTACCTTTCAGTAGGACATTGCCCTTCAAAGGATGTGCATGTGGTATTTCTATTACCAATCACTTGTAGTCGGGTTCTCTTGCATTTTGCTTTTCAGCAAGAAGACACTATTAAAACCACAATCGGGAAAAACTGCAGTCCAGTGCATTTTCTACTTCTTTTATTTATGCCAAATTAATTTGGTTTACAGAAAGTTAATGTAACTCAGTTAGATTGTAAAACAGAAGATTGTATAATTAAGTAGCATTAGCAATGCTACAACGGATAGTCAGACAAGTACCAAAGTCAGTCAACACAGGTTAATTATTTACATAGTGGTAACATGGTTACTTACAACTTCTTTGGAGAGCTTTGAGACAATAATAGTTTAAACAATCCCTGGCAAAGTCAATACGTTTGGTCTTGGAAAGCTGATGCGATAGATTTTATTTTTTTAAAAGCAAGCATATGCCAAAAAGAAGAAAAAAATACTCCATGCATCCTAAAAATAGCGGCCTTATGCTTGCAATAACGTTTAAAAAAAAAAAATAAGCATTGCATATAATAAATTCAATGATAGATTGAGCATTTTCGAACAGGCAGGTATACTCGGTCCAGTTTAGACTCCTTATTTATTTTTCATTCAACTCACAGGAAAATATCAATCTTATTGACACAGAAAATGTATTCGTGGCTTAGAGTTGCAATGACATGAAGATATATAGAAATACACATGAAAAATAAAAATAAACTATGAAAAATAAAAATAAACTATGAAAATTGAAGAGAGAAAAAAACATCACTAAAGGAAAATATTGTCCCACCAGCCCTGGCATCCAAGCACAATTCTTTTCAGGCAGATGTGCACATGTGATCAGGCTAAATGCAATCATTCACAGTGCAAGACAGTCGATCGCTGAAGTGAGCTAATCCAAAACCCCCATGCTGTAGGTTGTGCTGGGCGGAAGCGAAACGTGAAACACAGGAGAGCGGATCATTGGATAAGGAAAGCAGCCCCAATATCTCTGTATAGCTACATTTATGTATGTATTTTTTAACTACGAATTTCTTGATTACACAAGGCTACATCCATGCTTACAAATATGAAAGCAACAGCACAAATTAGGGAATGCAGACAGCCACTGCAAGGAGATTGTGCACTAAGTATCAAGCAGTTGTAAAGACATATGGTGTAAATTAAACCTGCATTACAATGCACTCTTAGATTCCACAAAAGGTAAAAGAGGATAAATGGCACCATATAATAAAGTCTACACATTTCACAAATGCAGTACCCGAGGGCGCCCAGTGAAGTCTCTGCAATTATTTTAGCAATCCCCAACTTATAATGGTATCTGAGACGCGAGACGCAAAACTTTTCCCACTATATATCTGGTAATTGCTTTATGGTGCTTACAAAAATTCCAAGCAGGTCTTTCTTCAAGGGACCTAGATAGTACATCCTAGGTGTTCCCAATAAAAAGCATAGCCTAGGCAAACATTTACTGAATTCCTGCCCTGCTTATAAGTTTGGCTGGCCCCATGCCATTTCTGCCTTCATCCTGTCATTTCTGTCTCAAACAACTGTTTCCAGTCCTGAGCGGAGTTAAATGGTGCAACTCGGGTAGACCTGAGAGTGACGGTTTTGTTGTTTTGGGATCCAGGAATTTACCAGTGGAAGCACTTCTTCCCTTTCTCAAATGGAAATTCACGATTGCGACTAAGTTGTATTTTTTCTATTTTTAATTGAGGACCGCATCTTGCTGGATGTGAGAAGCTCCTACTTGAGGCAGGCTGTGGTGTTGGTGTGGAGTGCAAATCAGTGCTCCGAACCAAACCAGAGATCAAGGAGCTTGGAACCTCAGGCAGAGGCCTGGGTTATGAGGTGGAGACTAGTGGTGGAAAGCAGAGTGCAGCGACTTGACCCTTCCTGTTGCACATGTGCCGAAGTGTGGCTAATCAGTGCTTCAGACTTCTACACTTATGTTTCAGGCTATAAACAGTGCAGGGGAGTGAAACTGGGACTGGCATTTTAGAATTTGTGTGAGAGTTGCAATGAGAAAGCCACAGAAAGAGACCCCTTGAGGCTCCAAGGTAAACTAAGACAAAAAAGACCAAATATATTCCCCAGCGGGAGAATTTATTTCAATTACGGTCTCTGGTTTGAACAGAGGCAATGTGTGCTGAGGGTGAGGATCTGGGTGCATAGGCAGGCCTTTTGAGTTCAAGAGATCACTCACGGCATAACTAAAGCAGCTGCTTAACAAGGATGATAACTTTGAGTGTAAGTTCAAGGATAAGAGCTTACCTTGTGGACTGTAATCAGAATGGATTAACGCATATCCCTTGTAAGATACAACCTCTCAAAGTATATTCGATATTGAATACAAGCTCCCTACCACAGTTCTAACGCTCAGGAGATTGATGGTGTGATTTAGATGTCAGCAGACGAGTCACTCCGTCACAACGGTGACAGATATCTCATCTGCCAAAATATACATTTGCTAAAATATAAATATATTATATCCTATGAGATTTATATTTTGGCTGTTGGGATATCCCTCACTGTTGTAATGGAGTAACCCATCTGCCGAGATCTAAATAAGGCCCTGAATCTTTTAAGCCCGCTTTCAAAACTGACCACTGGCCAAGGAATCGCCTTCTGGGTGCTCGACCCATCGTTCTCTACATTTTCTTGAATAACCTCTAGAGAGAATATCAACATCACTACAAACAAGTTGATCTTTTCACTGCTTGCCATCGAAATGCTATGAACTTCTGACTCTCTGCTTTCGTATCCAGAAACGGAATTGAGGATCCACTCAGTTAGAATTAGTCTGAGCCACCTTGAAGCTTGCCCTCTAGTGCCACAAACCTATTGTCAAAGTTGTCATCAGATGGCAAGAGAAAGTTAGCCAAGACTAAAGGCTGACTTGTAATAATGAAAGCAATAATGGACAAAAAAATGCATATTGTACAAATGTACAGGCACATGGATGGACTGCACTTACAGTTATAGGTACATCATGTTGTGTCCCACCTGAGAATACATTGACAATTTTGCCAAGTACTAGCAGAGATTCTACCGCTGTCTCTTTTCAAATTATATGCTGGTGTCCCTGCTGAACCGCCTAAAGAGAGAGATGTTGTTAAAACTGGGCTTTTAAGGGTTAATTCTAGAGAAATAATACAGGGTATACTAGAGACAACCAGACTTGTGCCAAACAATGTCGATGAAATGAGATACTTCATCAGAGAAGCAACGAGGTATGCGAATAAAGAACATGATAAATTGGAGCAATTAGTTGATGAGTGTGAGGTTGTCATCAGGAGAATGAGAAATGTACCAAAAAAAAACAAAGTTGATTTGACTAATGAGGAAATACAAGAATTGGGATTAATGAATTCACAAGTTCACATTAAAGATCTAGTTGAATAGATAATGGGCTGGAGAGATTTGAAGAAGTACTGATAGGTGGAAGAAGAATGTTACTACTAAAAATAAAATCTGCAGAGGCAAGAAAGAAAACAAAGGGGTTGTTGGTGATTCAGAGTGAGAGGCAGTTGCAGAATTTTCTTCAAGAGAAGTACATGGTTGCGATTATGTGCATGTGCCTTAGACGAGGGGCGACCTTAATGCCTTTCAGATACATTTTCCAAAATTACAAGAGGAGCCTGAGAAATTGTATAAAGAGGTTCACAGATTGACAATGATTTTGAAAATGCTTTGGACTGAATTGGATACACGGTTTGACGTTGATCCTAGTGATTTATGGACTGAATTTAAGTTTGCTGTTACTTGGCGTTGGGAATGTTACAATGGTCAGTGTCCCTATTGGGCTTATCAGAATTAACAAAACATGGTTGTAATCTGGAATATGAATCTTCTGAAAACTGGATGGTGTTGGCTAAAAAAACAGAGGATCATCTTATTTTAATGATGTGACCACATTTTGGAACTCTCACTTCCCAACTGTGTGCACCATCAAGTGTCATATAAAATTTAAGAAAGAACTTTACCTTCTTTTCAAAAGGAATTTTCATATCTGAGTCATCTAACTGCACTTCGGACCTCTGCCTTCATCCTGGGATACTTCCATCTTACACCCTCTTATATCTCATCTTCCAGTATTCACTAACCTATCCTATACACATTTTTCTCGCATGATTACTGCCTGTTCTCCTTAACACATGTGTTCACTGGTTTCTAAGTCCCTCAGCTCCGCTTTACATACTTTTACTTTGGTTCTCACCCCAGTTGTAATTTCACTCAATGTTTAATCATGGGTGGCATTTTGCAGTGGTTTCTCTCTCGTACTGCTATTCCATTGACATTTTGGACATTAACTATGTATCCGTGCTAATCCCCTAAATATATGTAACATTTCCTTGTATTGTATTCCTGTAAATGTATAAAGTACACAGAAATCACATACTTCTTACCCGAATGTCACTGCCTCAGAAACTAAATGACAGTAGAAAGGTTGCTACTCCAAAGTGAACGTGTAGTAATATACTCAAGCATGAACTGAGAGTATACGGTACAGATGTTTATTAGATCTCTCGTCAAACAGCACCAGGAGGCAACTGACACCCAAGACAAGAACATTCTTAGGGCAGAATATGGAACACAGAACATCATGTGTTCCACCACTGCCTTACATCACTTAATAGATCACCACAACATCTTCCTTTTCCCAAAACACAATAAAGAAGAAGGAATTATAATTAAACATCAAAATATAAATTCTTGAAAAAGACAAACAAAATAAAATAAATATAATGCATGTTGTGAGATACAAAAAACACAATGCAATGTTCTTCCGCCTGTAAATAGCATAACAAATGTAAGAAACACTGCGAACATATCAATATCTTAATGGTATTCTGATGACTCGTTTTTGATGCATACCATTTTCCATAGGCACTATCACTCCGAACCAACACACACACTTCACATGTCTCAACCTCGTCTCTGTGTTGAACCTTCACAACGCTTCAACTATTCTACCATTGATTTCCCTTCAACTTGATGGAATGACCACTCACAGCCTCAACTTATACCAATTCCCTGAATTTAGACTGCCATTTGGGGCACATGAGAAGGTTCTTTTATGTGAACCCAATCTCCCTTCATGATGGCATTGTCATGCTTGCTCCCACCATGCTCATCATCAAAAGTTTGCTTTGCCTTACTTTGTGCCATTTCCACCAAAGGGCAAATACACTTATCTATATTACATTCACGAGAAGAACTAGATCTGTTCTCTTTCAGCCATGCAGTAAAAAACACTGGGAGGCACTTGACCTCTCATAATCTCAAATGGTGTTTTGTTCAAAATGGTATTGGGATTGGTGCGATTAGCAAAAACCCTTTCCTCCACTGCGGTTCGCACATCAACTCCATTCTGATTTGTCCACAGTATGCATTCTACCAAAGTTCTATTCATTTTCTCTACCAAACCATTGGCTTGTGGATGATACAACACCACCCTTTTGTGTGTGATACCTGCTTTGGATAAACACTCCCTCATCTCCCCCTACACAAATTGAATACCATTGTCAGAGACCCGCTCTTTTGGTAAACCTTCTCTCTGAAAAATGTTGTTGAAGAAAAAAATAACATTGGTGTATGGTTCTTGGACAAATTCTACCTCCCACCACTTGCTATGGTAGTCCACCAGAACAATAGCATATTTGAATTTAATTGGCAGAACACCAAAAGGTCCAATGAAATTCACAGCAAGTTTGGACCAAGGTACAGGATGTAAAGATGAAGTGTTGTATCACTAGTGACACAATCTCTGACTGTTTACACAATTTCCCTGTCCACGCTGGGCCACCTATACACAGCACAAATCCTTCTCTTGGTGACCATTTGCCCCAAATGGCCCCCATGACCTGCTTGAATTATACACCTTCTAAGAGAAACTGGGGGAATAAACGTATTGCCCCTCATAATGAAATCCTCATTCTCTAATGTAAATTCGTCTGATATCTTGAAAAATGGTTGGACAGTGGGATAGAGAGCAGATTCTATCGGCCATCCACACATAACATACTCCAGCACCTTTCTCAAAACGACATCTTTGTCCATACCCTCCAGCCATTCATCTGTACAAAAGAACTCTCCAAACACACATCCACTGCTGCTATAAGGCATTCTTGATCCTCCTCCCCCTCCTCAGGTTCTACCTAAGGCATACTTAGAGGAGACCTTGATAAATAGTCTGCCCTAATATTTCTCCCACCAGGAATGTGTTCCACCTCAAAATAGTATTGAAGATGTTTTGCACTAAGTCTCGTAATCCTTTGAGTCAAATCTATAATGACATCCCCCTAAGAATCCCAAGCAGAGCTTTGTGATCCATCAACATTTTGAACTTTCTTCCCAACACAAAACATTTGAAACACTCCACTGCCCAACAACAAGCAAGTAACTCTTTTTCCATGACAGAAAATGTTTTCTTGTTTTCACGCAGAGCTCTGGAAGAAAACCCAATCGTGCGCTCACACAAACGCACATTTTGTGAAAGAGTAGCTCCTAGAACACTATTGCTTGCTTCCACAGTGAGTATGCAGACATTTCCAGGATGATACGGTCCCATCATTTTCTCAAACCCTATCTCTGCCTTAAATTTGTAACATTCTTCCCGACACCTCTCATCTGACTTAAAGACTTTTTTTGTTTAGCAGATGCTTCAAATTCTCTGTCTTGTTTGCAAAATTCTTAATGAACTTCACATAAAACTCGCAAACCCCATAAATGGTTATACTTGTTCCTTAATGCAGGGTGCTGGAGCTACTACAATAGCCTCCACTAAACCAGGACGAGGTTCTACACACTTGGTAGAAAACACATGACCCAAATATTCTATCTGTGACTTTGCAAATTCCCATTCTTGACATTCACCACAACACCTGCTCGTTAAAGTCTTTCCAAAACACTGTGCATAATATTTTCATGTTCCTGGATATCTCTAGCTGTAACCAAAATATCATCTTGAAAAACAACTAATTCGTTAATGCCCTTCAATATAGATTCCATAATCCATTGAAAAACTAAGGCAGCCGATGCTAGCCCAAAAGACATCCTTTTAAATTGAAAAGTACCCATTGGTGAGACAAACGCAGTAAGGTGCCTGCATGACTGATCCAATTCCACCCGATGATAAGCAGATGCTCAATCAATCTTGCTAAATACAGAAGCAACTATTAAACTAGACACAATGTCATCAATCCGAGAGATGTGATTCAACCCAAATTGCTTTGTTCAAACTATGTAGGTCGATGCAAACCCTTTATTTATTTATTTATTTATTTATTTATGCGATTTTATATAGCGCGAACTTTACCCGAAGGTGTCAGAGCGCTTTACATAGGACCCAGTTTCAACCATAAGGACTGATGGTTACATTCGGAAAAACAGATTTGCAAACTTTTGACTTACATAAGAACCAGTTGAAAACATACGGACTTAGGATTACATGCGTTGCAAAAAAAAAGGTACAAACAGAAAAAATTGCAAATGTACAAGAGATAGAGTCACACAAGGAGGAGATACAAATGGATAAGCTCTAGGCATATACTAGAGATATCTCTATCTACTTAGGGAGGGGATACACATGGATATACTCTAAGAGTCACAGACAAATGGTAGAGAGCACAGCGGACTCCTGCATGAACTAGTGATTACAGTTATCTCTATATACATAGGGAAGGGGTAAGACTGGATATACTCTAAAGGTCACATAGGAATGGAAGAGAGCAAAGCGGACTACTGCATGTCCTAGTGATTAGAGTTATCTCTATATACATAGGGAAGGGATACACATGGAAATACTCTAAAAGTCACATAGGAGACTAGTCATTAGAGTTATCTCTATATACATAGGAAGGGATAAGACCGGATATACTCTAATGGACACATAGGAATGGTAGAGAGTACAAAGGTCTACTGCATACACTAGTGATTAGAGTTATCTCTATATACATAGGGAGGGGATAAGACTGGATATACTAAAGAGTCACATAGGCAAGGTATATGGTGCAAGGTCTAAAGCAAATACCATCGATTAGAGTTATTACAATAAGTCAAAGAGCAGAGTTCCATAAGTGTGGATGCAGTCACAGAACAAAGGGAGGGTGGGAGGGATGCAAGGGTATGGAGAGAAGGGGAAGCGGAAAAGGGAGGGAACATTTGAGGATCATCCACGGGGAAAAGGGTTTATGGGCGAGGGAATGGGAGGAGGGCTAGAGTCCATCGAAACTGTCCGAAAACAGCAGCAAAGTGATGGTCAGGACAAAGCAAAAAGTCAAGAAGTCCAGGAGTGAAGGTGGGAGATGAAGCTGGAGGCCAGCCGCAGGCGCGACACCATCTTGGAGAGCTTGCAGTCAGCCGTCTCGGTGGGGGAGAGAGTGCGCCAGGTGGTAAAGGCCATGTTGACGCTATTGGTACGGTCACGCGTTGGCCATGGGGCGCTACACTGCTGCCGGTGGGTTGTTTGTGGATTCACCCGCAAGCAGTGTGGAGTCCATTCAGAACACTAGTGCCCTGTGGGGGGGAGGGGGAGGGTGAGTGGTCTGGAGATCCGGCCCGTGTTGCAGGGCCCCAGGGCATTCCGGCACTGGCAGTGGCCCCAAACTGGCAGCAGGTCGGGAGGCAGGCCAAAAATCCAAGAGAGGGCCGGATTAGCAGGAGGCTGGGGAGAAGTTGGGGCGAGCCAGTGGAAGCGGCGATCGCCATCCAAAAGTCGCCTCCGGCCGCCATCTTAGAGTCAGGCAGGCGCTGGAAGGATTCCCTCGGTGGGGGTCTCCACCGAAGTGAAGGTATAGGAAATTATGCCATCTGCTGCGGCGAGAGTCTCGACCAGCCGGGGTAGCGCAGGACGCAATCCTACCTCCCAGCGGCGGCCGCAGTCAGCGGAGTCCACGGCGCAGTGCCGCCCGCCATCTTAAGCGCCTCCGCCCTCGCCTCCTTCACCTCGGGAGATCGAGCCTGTCTGCCAACCTCGGAGCGATCGCTTCTGCTCCGCACCTGCCCCACTCGCTCCGCTTCGTGCTTAAACCCTTAGGTCCCCAGCTTTCTTCCTTACAATAACCAATGGAGAAAGCCATAGGGAGGACTCTATGGGTTCAATAACTCCTTGGATACACATTTTTTCCAGACTTTTGGCCAGTTCTACCCTGATGCTAAATGGCACCATCCTAAGTTTATGTTTCACTGGAATTTGCATTGTCCTGGACCTTGATCTTATGTCTGAACCCAGAAATCATTCCTAAGCGTTCATCAAAAACCTTGGGAAACTTCACCATCTACTCATTACTGGTGTCCAGTCAGCCCTCTTTGACCAATGACAATTGTGCTTCCTTGCCCGGTCTTAAAGTCAATCCAAACAAACCTTGGTGATACCACCCTAAAATGGCAAGTCCTTTTTGTGCAACATACACTTCATCTACAATGGTTTTCTCTTTAAATTGAAGCGTAGATTCAAAATATCCGACTAACTCAATCCTTTTCCCATCGTTTGTGACCGGACACCTGTCAGGATGAAACAAAACATTGTTGTTCCAGGACCTCTTAAACAATTATTCAGTTATTATGGTCATTTTGCACCAGAATCTACTAATAATCTTAAAGAATTTCCATCTACCCGAAAATAAGAATATGGACCTCTACACTCCTGTTCACTCTCATCATGCACAACTAAAACCATGTCCCTTGTTCCATCCATCAGCCCCTCCATTTATTCACCTGAATCTACATCAAGTACCACATTTACTTTGTTCTTTTTTTGCTTGGCACACCTTGCAAAATTACCCCATTTCCCACAGTTGTTGCATGTTGCATTTTTTGCATGAAACGGACGATCATTAAGGAAATGTTGAGAGCACCCACATCTGAAACAAATACTCTTTTCGTAAAAAAAAAGGAATTCTTGTCACTTCTATTAGCATCAAATTTCTACTGCTGAACATGAAATTTGGTGTTCTCACCCTTGGCAGAAACCTGTTCAAACCCTGCTACAAAACTCTTTGTTTATCAACTCTCTTAAACTCTTCTGAGATATTTCAAAACTTTTGTCAATGTCTATTGTCTAGTTCAAAGATGGATTTTTAGAAGTAAGGAGTTTCTCCTGCACTTTCATGTCATAGCATCTGACCACATTTTGATCCCTGATCAATTGATCCATTAAGTCTTCAAACCACAGTCAGAGGCTAAGAAGCATAAAGCTGCCACATATAAATCTATTGCTTCTCTCTTGTGAAAACTTATGATGATTGATTGATTAGCTTTATTCGATTTCAGTATAAAAATCATAAAAGCAACAGCAGTACATAAATATACACCAATACATTAATACATTTCATTAAAAAAATAGCATCTGTTAAGAATAGATTAAATCAATAGAATAAATCAGCTAATCAATGAGCAACAGGGAGAGTGAACAGATTAATTAAAAGCAGGGGAGAAGCGGCCACTCAGTACAAGACCACTTCTTACCGTCCGGAAATTACTCTGTGTTGCTTGGCATTGCGACGGGGCATATAATGTTCTGGGGTAGAATTCACTTAGACTCCAAACGGATATAGGTCCATCACCTATTTGTGGCTGCCAAGATTGGAGGTATGGGACGACATATTTATTACTAAATTTTACGAGTACCAAATCGCCCACAGTATTTTTTGTGAGAGGTCCTAACCAGCCCACCCTTCTAACGCTTAATATAGTCCCATCTATATTGGGGGGCAAAGGTCTATTTTTGGTGAGCCAGAACACTACTTTGTTCCTTAGGTCCTGCTGTCTTTCATGTTTCCCCTTTGGGAGTTCAGGTATTCCTGAGAGGACACACACGATAGGGGCTGCCTCTGGTGGCAAATGTAGGTGGTTAGTTTTGTGTGGTATAGTATCATGACTAGCCGCTATTCTTTTTTGAGATGACGTCTCTTTATTCTGCCCAGCCCTAGGGTAAGAACTCTGTGATGTTGTGGCGGCTTTCGAGATATTTAAGATTTTCATGTGTGGAGCAGCTGATTGGTTACGGGTGATCTTGCTTTGTATAATGGAATTAGGCGTTTCTATGGGGGCTGGATGCTGTAATTGTACGGATCCTCCCATGGTTTTTGTAACTATCGACTTAGCTTTTATTGCTTCCTCAACCCCCGTGAGCCTGTCCCCTAAGCTAGTCATTTTATCGATCAACGGGGATATAATTGACTTCATCATAGTTTCGAGCGCGGACAGTAGAGAAGTCTGTGTAGATGCTTTCAGTGTAGCAGTGCTAGGAGTATTGGGTAAAGATGGATTTCGATTTAATTTTTGTTGCTTGGCCTGACTGCCCGTTTGTTTAACCTCATCTCTCTTCCTTTTGGCAGAGAGCGCCTGGGTGTAGGCTGCAGGTAGAGAGTTTGCTATTGGTCGTATTATGAGGGGCGTAACCTGTAGAATTTGAGTTAGTTGGGAAGAACAGCTAGACCCAGGATTAGTCGTAACTATAGGGGAGATTGGAGCGATAGTTTGCACTTTTTCTACATCCAGAGGGGCGTACGAGGATTTACACATTTGATTTAGTTCATCCAATAATGATATAGCTGGGGCTATATCAGCAGTCTGTGGAGGAGAACCCATACTGAGAGAACTGTCCAAGGCTGGGGATCGTTCTATTCTGTCTAATTCACTAGCAATGGGCAGTATTGCACTCTTAATATAAAAGTCCATTGTTCCCCTAAGCAGGTCACCCTGGGAGGAAAGTTTTCTAATGCCCCCTTTGCAAGACATAGCGTGACAGCTTTTAAAATTAAACTAAGTCAATTTCGACTACCGAACTATAATGAGCCTTAGGAGGGACCTGTTAAATGAACCGGAAATAATCAGTGGATAGCGGTACCTTTAGTCAATGTTCCACGATTCTTGGCTCGAAAGCAAGGGGTCCCGCCCTTGTCCCGGGCTTCTACCAGCGCCGACCCCGCGACGCGGGGGCTGGTCTCCTTATCAGGCGCCTCCTGGCGCGGGATTCGTGTGTGGCGCGTGTAGTGCCGCTCGGGCGTCTGGGTATTGTAGTCCTCTGGGCTCCCCTCACGCTGCAGCCGCTGGGGTGGACTGGCGGCGACAGCTGGGAGCACTGCTGCTGGGCGCTGGGTCCGGAAATGACCCCCAGGAGTCCTGCTGTCCCCCGCTCCACCGGGCTGGTCTCCTTATCAGGCGCCTCCTGGCGCGGGATTCGTGTGTGGCGGCGTCTGGGTATTGTAGTCCTCTGGGCTCCCCTCACGCTGCAGCCGCTGGGGTGAACTGGCTTTCTGTTTTAAGAAGGAAGTAAACCACTGCACCACGTTGGACCCCTCAATTCCTTCTGGAACCCCCAGAGGAAACACAGAATGCTGGGTTTTGTAGTCCCGGCTCCCGAGAGGGGGGGGGGATGCGGCACAACTTACAAGGACCGGCACTTCCTCAGGTACACAGTGCTAGCAGTAGCAATAGTCCAGAACACCTTGTTTATAAGAGAGACCAAAGTTTGCCGAGTTCAAAAGGCTTTAAGCTGATGTGTCGCTCTCTTAAACTTCCCGCAGCCCATGCCCATGCCAGGAGCCACTAAGTTCCGATTATATTTGAAAAAGCGGGGAAACTCACCCACCGGCATCGCTGGGGCAAAGCGATATAGCAGACGATGTAGAAACGCTGCAGTCCTATGGACCTCCAGCAAAAAGCTTATCGACACGACTCAGGTCCGCAGGCTCAAACTGGGCATGGGGTCGGGGTCCGGAGAAGATTTACTGCGCTTCACTTCACTTGCCCCATTCCAAGTCGGCCTCACCGCCGCACAGGAAAGCTCTGAAAAGCGCTCCGAGGCACAGAATCAGCGACGGTGTCCAGAGCTGCAAAGACGCCAGTTAATCGCCGCCATCGGCAACGTGGAAGGGAGGGGGCAACGTGGAAGGGAGGGCCTTATGTCTATTAACAATTAGGCAAGGTATCACTTCAAATTTCCTGCCACAGCCCCTAAATGTTTTATAAAAACCCTATAACAAATCTTCCATTTAATTGGTGGATCACCTGGAGGTTGTAAAAATGGAGGCAGACTATTTACTAATTGCATGTCAAGAATGAGGACAGTAGAATTTGTAAAAATAAATAAATATCACACCTGAAAGTATTATATTATATTTTAAATAACTATGGTAGTATTTAACATTTTTTAAATACACTGTGATATTCAAATATACTTAAATGGTGCAAACAATTAGGAAAGTCTCAATGTGTGTATCACTGATAACAAGCTTTACAGATGGACCTCCACCTCTCCTGACAGTGTGCGTGTCACTGATTAACTCAGTGTAGTGTGTGTGTAACTATGTAAACACACAAAACACCAAAACATACTGTGACACGCCATATTTCCTGGACAGAGTCAACCAGGGTCAGCACAGCCTCCTCCAATAGCCTCCGCCATATGAAAATGAGTGAGCGTATCACTGCAGATTACTGTCTACATACGCTGTGGTAAGGCTTCCCATTGTAGAGGTCACATATTTAGAATCGACATCTATGGGTCATCAGGTGTAGGGAACTCCACCCCCATTCTTTGACTGAGGGATTTCTTCCAATAGGTAGCAAATTCTGGGCATGTCGACCAAAAGTTCATCATCTTTCCTTTTTCACCACAGTTTCCCCAATAGTGATCCTCACAGTCTGGGAAAATATACTTAAGCTTACTTGGAGTCCTGTACCAATTTGAACATCAACTTTTGCAAGTGTTCCTGTTCTGTACACCAACCATAATTATAGAAATATGAGCCCAAAGGGATTCTCAGATCTTTCAAGTTATCTCCTTCCCCATCGCCCTCTCCAATTGTCTCATGTGGATATCGAGAGTGGATGCTACTTTATCATATATATAGCCATGATTAATCCTTTAGTAGAATTTTAGTGAGTAAAGAGTTTCAAAATCTGTGAGCTCTCTAGTGCCAGCTGCCCTTTTGTACTGGTCGAGTGTCCAGTGGTGAAACTGAAAATATCTATACCCCTTGTCTTCCTCCACACCAAAATCTTATTTAGACTCTTAAAAAGAATTGATTTTTTGGTTCTGAAATAGTTTGCTCAACATTATGCAAACACCCATCCACCACCACCATAGCTTTTTGTCTAGATATTGACTGAAATTAGGATTGCCAAGAAGGGGAGGTGGAGGGGGAGGAGGGTGAAGAGAGAAGGGAATGTTGTAGGTTCCCCAATTTGGTCACCAAGTTCCATACCACCAACATAGGTAAAAGCACATCGGAGACATATGCCATGTCCCAGACAAGCCCATCTAGGGAAACATAGGGTCTCCCTGGGGGGCCTACCAAACATCTTCTATTCCATGTAGGCCCAGTGTTTTTCTCTCTCTGAGGGGCCACTCAAAGGCAACCCTTAGTTGTTAGCCATAAAATATTTACCTACATCAGAACATTTAGATCCACCAACCCCTGGCTGCCACAAAGTACTCAGCCTAGATTTCTTATACTCCTTAGAGTTACCCGAAGACTTTGACCACGATGATGACCTGTCGCGGTAATAACCTTGGCTGTGGTAACAGAACCTTTCTTTCCGCTTCAACCGGTTACGGTGCGAAGACTTACAATGTTTGGCAATGTAGAATTCCCCTTGTGGTCCCTTATTGTCTTCGGGTTGATCTGGGAACAGTTGTCGCAGGTCCTGGAGTTGTGCTCCAGACCCAAGCACCACAGAAATACCTCTTTGGGATCGGTCACTGACATCTATTTCCAATAGCCTGTACAAAGATCAAACCTGGTCATTCTGGAAGGTGACATATTGTCCCTTGCACACTGAAAAAAAACATTTGGGAGAAAAGTTACTTCATATCTGCATCTAAAGGCATGGAAATGTCGCCAGTGAGTCTGGGTAGAGTTTATATGCAGCCCCACTCGTCACTTTAGAAGCAGAACAACGTCCGTGCAGAGTCGTACAAAGCCACCCACTGGTGTGCATCAGTACTGTTTTGGGGTTTCCAGATCCAGTTTGACTCTTGGGGAAATGTTCACAAGATGGGGAAGTCTGTGGGTAGAAGTATCCATCAGAAGGAGGTAACCAGCTGAAGACTGAACTATCCATATGTGCAGACTTGTATAAGAATTGTTAAGGGATGGCACTGAAAACTGCCAAAACATTGAGGAGGTAGGAGTTTCCCATTTCAGAGATTACTCAGTGATTGTTTTAGGGAGGCTTGCAGAATTTACAACTGCAGTTTCAGTGCTACAGAAGGGGCAGAAATCTGCCAGTGTCTCTGCAGGTCTTATGATGGATAACACACCTGGGGTTGTAATGTCAATGCTCTACTGCTCTTTCCATGAGATTGTCAAGGAAAAAAAGAGTAGGGTGGTATATGGTGGGAATCAAGAGTGTACCACAGGGGGGTGCTGAGAGCAGATATGGGGGCTATTGGGGTTTAGCAGTTCAGCTCTGCGAAAAACATTATTAATTTTTTGGAAATAGAAGTGTTTTTTATTAGGGGATGTTTCAGTTGCATGCAAAGTATTTGGAATGGTTGTAAGGGTCTGAAAGTTACTGTCAAAGTTTTAAGAAGTCTTTCGTTGGAAGATTTTGGAGGACTGATGTCAAAGTGTAGTGAAGTGGTAGATTCAGTCAAAAGGGGGATTAAGGAAGAAAATAGAAGACGCAGAAATAACAAGTACAGACTGATATGGACACCGTGATTGGGTGAGGTAAAAATGGCATTATTATGTGACTTCCACACCTAGCAATGCTTAACCTACTTTTTTTTAAAAAGATAAAGCCAATACGGGGGAACTGAAAGATCAAACAAACGGCAAAGTACCAAGTATGGTCTACACTGTACAAGCAGGCATGGTCATGGGCAGGCTAGATGGGTCTGTGGTATATCCCATGGTGCAATGTACTTTATTATACCTATATTTGTAGTAGTTGTAATAATTTCAGGTTTATTCTCTCTCGCTCTCTACCGAGAACAATTCCGTTTTAGCATGGTCTTAGCTACACGTGTTTGGCTTTTGAAACGAAGACATGCCTTCTGCGAAGGCATGAACGTGCGAAAAATTAAGAGGAAAATATTCATGGTGAATACACAAAGAAAAGCAGAGTGGGCCCAGTAATGACCCTTTCTGAACTAGGTCGGTGGAAAAAATATGTATTTTTGAATGCATCACATGATTTACAAGATTTCTGCAAAAAGGCAGGCCATAGGTAAAGACAGATGCGACATGTATGCAGGCCTGGATCAACTTTTGAAAGACCTTGGAAAAGCCAATGATTTTTGCGGCACAGAATGTCTCACTGTCAAGTGCATTCAAGGTGAAGCCATAATTCTCGCAGTAGCTGGGAAAGAGATGTGCTCAAAATCTAGGCTCTGCTGGTTTAAGAGAGACTGAGTCAACGACAGGTGCTTACTATGAAATATTTTATCTATTTTTTTTAAAACTGTAAACAGGCTTATGAGAACTGAAATGGATTGCCAAGTATCTGGATTCTGTAGAAAAACTGGTAGCCTGATTCGTGGGTACTTTGATGAGATTATCAAATCCATCTTTCAAAAAAAAACTTGTGTTGTCATCGCTCGCAGGGTGGTGGGTATTCAGTGAATGATTGTGCCTTGTATACAGTGGAGTGAGGATGTAAACGATAGCCCAGGAGACGTCTGTATGCAGTATAATATGCAGATGCATGAGTAAAAGGAAATTCGGGATGCAAATGTAGAAATAAAAGTAATGAGTGCTAGGTTTGGAACTGAACTATTGCTCTGATCTCCTTTAGTTTGGGAGGAGAGAGGAAGTACGTCTTTCGAACTGGCCAGGTAAAATAGAGTCTCAGCATTTCTGAAGGCCACAGAGACACATTGGAATATCTCCTCTGGAAATTTAGTGGTCACTGATCATAAAGCAGATTATACAGTTTACACCCTTATCTCACAGATGGCTAATGAAGGTGTGTGTTTTCCATCATTTGTGGAAATGTTCGATGGTTTGGTTGACCTCTATATCCTGCTCCTCTTCTAGTAGTTCATTATGCCTAGACCATGTTTCCATGGAGATTGCTGCTTGGATTGTTAGTATTTTCACCCAGTTGGGTGAAGATACACCTCTGTCTCCCCTCTCTCCCTTTTTGTGGAAGGTGGAATAAATTCGAGCTTGAAATGTTTGTCCCATCAGGTGCATCATGGTGGTGTACAGTGATGTACGAATGGTGATCGGATCTACATGGAAACTGGGTCAGAAGGAACATGGCGGAAAAGGCTTTAGCAAAGAAAGGAAGTATTTCCCGTTATTTGTGAAATCATGTACCAATCACAGTGTGGGGTCATGATCACTTTGGCTTCGAGGCTGTAAAAAAACAAAAGTAAAAACCATAAGAGACAGCCCCTGGTCCATGAACCAGAAGATTAGCACAAACATCTAACTGGTCTGGAAATAAAGTCCTCTCACAGTAGTAGCAACTTAGATGGCTTGAAAGAAGAAACTGAATAAGGAGCGGTAAACAGCACGCTAGGGATTAGTAGTACACGGACAGCAGGAGTTACATCGAACCATGTTATAAGAGAGCAAAATGAGCTGGTGAGCTCCCTGGACAATTCAGATTTAGGTGCATTAGGATGCTCATTTCAAAGATACTACAGATCTGAATTCATAAATGCAGGTGGTAAGTTAACCACTGTAATTAGGGGCTGCAACAAGCATCCAAATGCACCTTTGGTCCTGACAAAAGCCTTTAAATTTCACAAGAAGGCTGAAACATGTTCACCCATAGTGCGGTAGACTGGTAACTGGGTCTACGGACGCACTTTATCTTTTTTATTTTCTCACATCACTATTTTCCTAATAAAATTTTTGTGCTATATAGTGATGTAGGGAATTTTAACTTCACTGCACATGAGCACTTGCACATTTTCACTTTTTAAAAATCACTGGACACTACTGGAAAATCAGTTGATCTACCTCCGGGTGGAGGACAGCATGCATACTATCTAAGAACCCTATGATGATGCTGTAACATTACTCCAAGGCGGAGAATCAAGATATACAGACACCGGCCTATGTACGTTTTATGAGGGTTTTTATTTGGTTCCAACACTACAAAGACCCTGATTTCACAGGACAAGTAATCCAATCTCCCCCTGATTATTGTTGTAACCTCTGGAAGCCGAATAGATCACAGATTCTTATTCCCTCCACATTGATAACTACGAATTGATGCCGACCCGCCTGGTGCTATCCCTTTTCAGGTCTCGCCTGACCCAGCACTTGCGCTGATCTGGCCAGACCCTAAGTGAGATGGGCTTCAAAAAATGCTTGCAGTGCATGTGCGCGGGTTCGCGCTTAGGAGCAGAGGCGCCATGCAAAACTCGTCATGCTCATTAAGCGCCCGCGATCACTTTCGCCCGTGATCACTTTCGCGGCGCCCCTTTGATGTTCTCGTTCAAAGAACATCAAACATCAAAGAACATGTTGTGTTAATGCTTTGGTGCTTCCCGTTGTTTGTGTTCCTTTATTTTGAGATGCTTTTAGTAGTACTGTCACACACACAGTCACACACACAACCACACACACAACCACAACCACACGCACAACCACATACACAACCCCACACACACACAACCCCACACACACCCACAGCCACACACACAACCACACACACACACAACCACACACACAACCCTACACACACAACTGCTCACACAACCACACACACAACCACACACACATCCACAACCACACCCACAACCACACACAACCACACACACACAACCACACACACAGCACCACACATACAACCACACACACACAGCCACCCACACAAACACAACCACAACCACACCCAAACACACATCCACACACACCCTCAACCACACACAACCACAAATACACACAACCACACACACAACCACACCCAAACACACACACACCCACAACCAAACACAAAAATATACACAACCACACACACAACCACATACACACAACTACACACACAACCACCCACACAACCACACACACACAACCACACACACACACAACCACACACACAACCACACCCAAACACACATCCACACACACCCACAACCACACAGACAACCACACACACACACACAACCACAACCACACCCAAACACACATCCACACACTCACACAAATACACACACACACAACCACACACACACAACTCACACACAACCACACACACACAACCACACGAACAACCACACCCACAAATACAACCACACTCACAACCAAACACACAACCACACACACACAACCACATACACACAACCACATACACACAACCACACACACAACCACACCCAACCACCCAACCACACACACAACCACCTAACCACACACACAACCACACACAACCACAATCACACACACAACACCCACAACTACACACACACCCAACCACACCCAACCACAACCACACACACACAACCACAACTACACACACAGCCACACCCAACCACACACACAACCACAACTACACACACAGCCACACCCAACCACACACACAACCACAACCACACACAACCAAACACACAACCACACACACAACCACACACACACAACCACAACCACAACCACAAACACACACAACACACACAGCCACAACCACACACACAACTACCCACACAAGCACACACACAACCACACATCCACACATACACACAACCACACACACAACCACAACCACACACACCACACACACACAACCATACACCACACACACAACCGCACGTGTATGACACACATCACCCACAACCACACCCAAACACCCAACCACACACATCCACACACACATCCACACACACACCAACCACACACACAACCACAACCACCCATACACACAACCACACACAACCACACACAACCACAACCACACAACCACAACCACAACACCACGACCACACACAACCACACACACACAACCAAACACACAACCACAACCACACAAACCACACACACAATCACACACACAACCAAACAACCACACCCAACCACACATCCACACACATCCCCAAAACCGCACCCACAACTGCACACACATAACCACACCCACAACCACACAGACACACACAACCACACACACAACCACATCAAGCATTGGCATAGCCAATAGGTCTCGCCTTTGGGACCTTATAAGTGTTTAGCCACGCAACAGTTGATATGGTTGCACCAAGTATATTGTGCTGCATAACTAAATATTTAGAAAGTCCCAAAAGCGAGACTTATTAGCTATGCCAATGCTTGTTATAAATGTGTCATTCAGTCCTCGCACGCGCTCCAAGTCTTTCAATCTGCTCTCTTTCCTGGACTGTGAGTATTTTTAGAACTGAAAATTTCCAAAGAACGGCCTGATGAAGGTTTCTTAATTCCCCCGCCTATGTTTCAAAGAAAAGTGCTAAGACACTCTTAGAACTTCAAACTTCTGAAAACGTTTATAGTGGAGTCAAGACTTCACTGTCTCAACGGACACTTTCAAATGATCAATCTGCAAGAAAGATATTCCTTACAACAAACACAAGTTCTACAGACTTTACCATCAGCGACTTCTCATATATCTACATGAATGAAAACTACGAAATCATTCATGAGGGGAGAAAGCAATCCTAACCCACAGGCAATTACCTTAATATATGGACTGAAGGTTGGTGGAAGCAACTGAGGTTCTTTATGGGAACCGACGGACCGCAATTTCCAGCGTTATACCGCGCACAGTAACCTGATGATAGCGCAAGACAGTACTGGCATGATTTAGATGTCGGTGGCTGTCTCTTATTTTTATACTAAATATTTTAAATCACTCACCAATTTTGTGCACTGTGTTGTTGTGTATTCTGAACTGTACCCCGCCCCGTTCCACCACGGTTGACGGTGCCGTTTGCTTGAAGGGCGAGGCGAGGCGCCATCTTTGTTTGGGCTGGACCGGAGCTAGCGGTCTAGTTCTTCTGGGAGGCAGGGCTTAAAACTCAATGTGTATTCGGGAGCGCAGCGGGCGCGACGATTGCGCGCCGAAGGTGCGCCTAAGGTAAGCCCGTCTGCGCCCGTCCGCGGCCGGTCGGGGCCAGGGGCCGAAACCTATGGCCAAATACACACTTACTCCTCTCATGATTTGGTTATTATAAGACCCCCCGAACACCTTTGCCCGCCTATACCCCCGCACGTACTTAAACGCACCTCCCTTCATGGTATTTCCAAATTTAAGCACACAGCCGTTAATGTCACCCACTCTGGCTCACGCACTCGTCCTCAACTCTCTTTACAACCACAGACCAAGCTTAATTGCATTTATCTGAATACGCGGTCTATGGTTAAACACCAAATGGACATTTTTTTAGTGCTGCTATCTGAGAAACCTGACATCATGCTTCTCACTGAGACTTGGCTTAACCTGGATTCACTACCAGATATTTTGGCGGCTGTTCCATCGGACTATTATATTTTAAATGTTAACAGATCTTCAGACAAAAGAGGAGGAGGAGTAGCTGCCATTATTCATAACTCTCATAGGTTCTCTTTACTCCCACCCCTTGTCCTCACTAGTTCGGAGAATATCGTTTTTAAAATGGACACTGATAGTGGAACACTATTAATGGTTTTAATCTATCGACCCCCTCAATCCATGCCTACCTTCGCTGCTCTATTAGCAGAACAAATGGCTTCCCTTGTAACGAATTATTCTAAAATTATCTTGGTGGGGGATTTTAATCTTTGGTTTGATGCTACTGAGTTGGATGTCCAGGCAGCAGAACTTAAGGACTTACTTTTAGATCTGAACCTAACTCAACAGATCCACTCTCCTACCCATGAAAAAGGGCATAGTTTAGACCAAATATGGTCTCAGAATATTCTCTTATCTATCTCCTCTATAACTCCTTGTATCTGGTCTGATCATTTCCTCATATACTTTACACTTACCATCGACAGAGGCAAAAAACAGTCACTTCAAATGGGTGGAAAAATTAGGAAATGGAAGGGCATAGACACATCAAGTTTTTTGGACACCTTGGCCTCGTCCCTTCCTTTAATGACTAAGGACATCGATGCCACTGAAGAGGTCTTTTCAAGCTGGATACGACAGGCAGCTGATATCTATGCTCCTCGCATGAATTTCCCCCACTCACGCCCTAATGACGCACATAAGTGGTTTACTCCACAACTGAAGATCTTAAAATTGGAAGTACGTCAAAAAGAGAGGAAGTGGAGGACCGGGTACTTACTACAAGATAAAGCAAATTATTGTATGGCTCGAAAAACTTACCAAAAACTTATTTTAAAACAAAAAACTGACTATTTTTCTGAGAAAATTCTGAACTCACAGAATAAGCTAAAAGATCTGTTTAACATTGTGAATGATCTTAGTAATAGTGATAGAACCATTCCTCTTGTCGCTCCTACACAGGATCTTTGCAATTCATTGAATGGTTTCTTTTTAAATAAAATCAGCACTATAAAACAGAGCATCTTAAATTCCCTGCCTCCCCCTCCTCTGGATGATGTTTACTACAATCCTTTTACCTTAGAAATGTTTCCCCCCATTGATGCAAAAATGTTGTCTGATCTTTTCGTAAGGGTTAAATCTGGATCACCTGATGACATCTGTCCTCCTCACATGGGGTTAGCAATCCCACAGGGCGTCCTTCCGCTGTTAAATGGGTCACTTTTACAGGGCAAAGTGCCTAGTTGCCTTAAGAAAGCCCTGCTTATTCCATTGATAAAAAAAGCAGGAGCAGATCCACATGATCCGATAAATTACAGACCAATATCTCTGTTACCTTACACATCTAAATTATTGGAAGCCCATGTCTCCACAAATGTGTCCAAATTCATAGAAAAATCTGAATATCTTGAACCCAATCAGGCAGGCTTCCGTCCTTGTCATTCAACGGAAGCTGTGATCTTGGCGGTTCAAAATACTTTAAGGCGGAATGCTGATAAAGGTATCCACCAGGCCCTTATACTTCTCGATCTTTCGGCAGCGCTCGACACGGTTGATTATACCATCCTTATCAACCGTGTCGAACAAGCCGGCCTCAGGGGCCTTGCTCTGAGTTGGATTCGTTCCTTTATCATAGGACGCACGCAATCAGTAAGATTAGGTCCTTTTACAGCCCCCACCATCCCTACCACATGTGGTGTGCCGCAAGGCTCATCACTGTCACCTTTATTATTTAATCTGTATCTTCGCCCACTTTTATACTCTCTAAGGAAGGCTAAAGTTACCATCTACAACTACGCGGATGATATCCAACTCATCTTCCCTCTTAACACCAAAGACTCTGTGGTGGAATTTCAAAACACCATGACACACATACAGAGATGGATGAGTCTTAATCATCTGAAACTTAACCCAGGCAAGACAGAACTGATCTTGCCTGGGAAAAGTGAACTAAGTTGGAGTCCATGCTTCTGGCCATCTAGCATGGGGGCTCCACCTATGAGATCGTCCTCGGTTAAAAGTTTGGGAGTTATACTTAGTGAGGATCTTTCCTTGAAAAGACAAGTTGGCACTGTAGTGTCCGCCAGCTTCTTTCAACTTAAGAAAATAAGAAAAATAGCCCAGTTCCTTACGCGGACCGCTCTTATCCAGGTTACCATTGCCCTTGTCTTGTCTCGACTGGATTTCTCAAATAGTCTTTACTTGGGACTTCCAGCGGGCGTCCTAAAAAGACTCCAATTGGTCCAGAATCAAGCCGCAAGGCTTATTCTTGGACTAACAAAGTGGCAATCTATTAGACCTGGTCTGAAACAACTGCACTGGTTGCCTGTGGCACAGCGAATCGCGTTTAAAACTGGGTGTATCATCTTCAAAACCTTACAAGATACAGCTCCGAAGTTTATAAAAAACCTTGTTTCCAGATATAATCCATCACTAAATCTTCGCTCTGCTCAAAAAGCTTTACTGGTTGTTCCATCTTTTAAAAAGAAACGTCTTGGTGGCTGCTGCTTTGACCACCTTGCAGCCACCTTCTGGAATTCGCTTCCGTTGTACTTAAAAACGAGTGCAGATCTTCTCAGTTTCAGACATTCTCTCAAAACTTGGCTGTTCATCCAGGCTTACTGTTGAGCTGTACTTTGTGTTGTGTTCCCTCCGATAGCGCCATGACGCCCCTGGGCGTACGAGCGCTTAATAAATAAATATTAACATAACATAACATAACATATATTCACTTTCATGCTTTCAAAAAATTCAATCTTTGCCAGTATCTAGAACTACCATAAATAACAAGAAGATAGCTTGGAACTAAAAACTACCAAGGAAGACAACATCATTAGTAACAAACCAATGCTTGGAGAAGCATTGAACGAACACGAGAAACTCAATGGAAAGGATGGGACGTGAACAAAAACGTGGGATAAAACAACAAAAATGTCATTGATCATATGACTTCACAAGACATCACAACCTACCCCATAGCATCGAGGAAGGCAATTTTTGAAGACCACCTAATTGAAATATCTATTATAAAGAAGAAATACATGAGAGCCTTGAGTTGACCACTCACTTATCCACAGAGCACTTTAATGCCCTTAAGCAATTAAAAGCAGACAACAGAAAGTCGGCCAAGAGATTTTTTTTTAAAGAAGCTGACAGAAGATTGGCCATATTATATAAAATAACTGAGGCGAAAGATTCCAAAGAATTCTAGCATTTAGTGGGGACGGAATAATCCTCTAGTATGCCAGCCATGGATAACTATATTCCATCTGATATATGGTTAACGCACCTCAATTTCCATTAAGCGAGTCACAATTTTCCAACTTGACCATTAACTAGTATGTTTACAAGGGTACAGAAATATCAGAGAAGCAGCTTGCATCACTAATAACTCAACACAATACCTCTTGAGCCCTGATCCTAATAGAATTCCAATCTCCATGAAAAAACATTATCCAAGGATGTCGAGCAAAATAATAAAACTTGTATTCGATCATGTTTTGCTGAAGGGTGAAATACCAGCTTTTTGGCAAGGTTCAGGTTCAATAATCCAGCCGCTTCACAAAACAGCAAGTCGAAAAGACCCATCTATCTTCTGTTTGATAGCCTTCTTAGATGCTGAAGGAAAACTCTTCGGCACGTATTTATTATCACATTTAAGTGATTGGATTACATCAAACAACTTATTGCTGGTTCACCCAACAGGTTTCGAAAATCAGAATCCCTGCCACCAAAATGGGGAAATTGCTCTGTTCGCTACTTAGCACATGTAGATGACACTGTGATCTTCTCCCAGACTCCAATATAATTACTGCACCAACTTACCACACTCAATGAATATAACCAGATCATTGGTCCATAGGCAAACATCAGCAAAACAAAAATCATATTGTTGGGGAAGAGTTTACAGAAATTCAAGTGTAAATTAGGGAATAATACAAGTGGAATCCGTAAACTCATATGTTTATCTAGGATTCCATTTGGTAAACATATAACTTCAATTTAACTTCATTTAACTTCAAACTAGCAAAATCAAAGGCTATCACTGTAACAAAAGCATTAAAAAGGTTTTCACAAGCATATGGAGGGCGTGCTATCAGATACACCATAACAGCTTTTAGGGCTAAACTGACTGCATTCTTGATTTATGCCTCGTTAGCATGATATGAAAAGACGGTAAATAGATTAGGAACGATTTTCATCCAAAATAGTAACCTACTATTCAATTTATGAAGCTCTACCTCATACGCAATTATCAGACTCAAACAAAGCCTTTCATGAATTGAAGCGATTCACTTGGCGCAAAAAATCGATTATTACGGTGATTGTGCCTCTGCAAAAGCAGATTTTTTTAATGAGTCTTGATGTATCAAGAATGAACACAGAATTCCTCGACTAGTTCGTGTCTTACTCCTGATCAAATCGCCAATGCTCTCCTAGATCACAACTTGCCATCTCTAAAGGATTTTTTGAAAATGTCAAAGTCTACCTGCAAGAGAGTCAACAGAGAAAGTCTCCAAAAGTTATTTCGTATAAGAGACTTATTAAAAGTATTGCCCTACCAACATACATGGCTCCCTATGGAATCATACTTTCAGCCTAACCAGCAGTATGACAATCTAGCTTAGAATCATTCACAGAATAATCATTGCAAAGAGTCCTTTAACTATATGCAGGAAGCTGGCCCTCTATATAGTGTACTAAAAAGAAGTACACTGTGCAGAGAGTCCAGTGGGTTCCCAATTTGTTTACAGAGGCTGAAGTAGATAATACTAATGCTCTCTTTTGTGGTAGTGTGGGTGAGCATATAGGCTTATCAGAGAGTAGTGCTACGCATTTGTTGTACTCACAGAGGTAATAATTGACACACACTCTCAAAGAATAAATCTGAGACCAATTTAGATAAATAACACATCATTTTCTATATATAGTTTGAATTCAAGATATTTGTTCAAAGATGAGCACAGTTTTCAATAAGATATTCACAGGTAAGTAAAACGTTAAATCCTGTGTGCTTTTACGCACATTGCAATCCTATAGAAGGAAAAGTCAAAGATGCAGAACGGTAGATACAGTCGGTTTCAGGGATTCAACCTCCTGGGATCGGATTAGTAGTGGGCCAAGATTCAAAGTACTACCAGCAGTTCTTCAGGAACCACCCGGGTTCTACCAGTAGCAGGGTGCTGATGAAGCTGGTAGCTGGTGCACTACGGAGAAGGGGGGGGGTATCTAAAAAGAGACTGCACAGGGAGATTTGGGGGGAATCCGAGGGCTCCCAAATGGGGGCTCAGGTCGCAAGGGGTCTTGCAGCAAGGGGGCACAGCCGGTTCATCAAAACCTGGGCTGGGTGGCTCGGGTGCAGAGTGGTTAGGTCGGCTGTGCATTGACGCATTCACGAGTAAGCACAAAAAAAATGCCCTTAAAAAAATACGCTACAATCGTTCATTCTTGCTGCCCAAGGGATACCCCCCAAGAGAAACGTTCAAACTTTGTGCAGTCTGAGCAAATCATTTAGATTGATTGAGGCTTCAAAACATTTGTGCAGTGTTTGCAATACAGCAGCAATCTGGTTAGTGTTCCCAAACATTTGGGGCTCCAAACCAATTAGTGCGTCCTGAAAAATGAGTGGAAGTTGGGCACCAGTGATGCAAGCCTGGGTACTCAATATTAATATAATTAGTTACATCTGGTCCATTAGGGCCCTTTGCACGACAAACAGATCCTGCTGCATGTGCTGACCACCATCACGAAAGTCACGTGAACCCAACTCATCATGCTACAGCAACCACCAGCAACGACTGGCAAAGCAAGGTCTCAACTTCGCGTTACAGCATCAACAGCCCGCGGTGAATGCCAACGCAAATTTCCAGCAATGACTGTTGAGATGCCTAACAGGATCTGTGCACTACAGTGATGATTGTCTGTAACACCCAGCCTGCTCTTCCCATTATGGCGTTGTCCAGCTGCAACGCTCTCCCTACAACTCATGGCCTCCTCTATTCTGAATTATACTCTTCGCGCTGGACTTTAGAAGTAACTTTTTCAGTGGGACTAAGCTGTTCCCTGTATCCAGCCCGTACTGCATCACAGTCAGCCTGAACGAGGGACTCACACATGGTCTCACATGTCCAGGAAACTGGCAGGGGGACTTTGTGCTTTTAGACGCTATACTCACCGGAAAACTTAAAAATTGATCATTTCTGATTCTACTGATTGGATTTTTGTCATTTTGGTTCAAATAATTTATCAAATGTTACTCTATTTTTCTAGATTGGTGTGGGATTTTTCTTATTTTGTGTTTTCAATTACTGCTTGTGTGCTGCATAAATACTTTACACATTGCCTCTAAGTTAAGCATGACTACTTTTATGCCAAGCTACCAGAGAGTTAACCGCAGGTTAATTTAGTGACTTTTGCAGTTCACCCTGACAGGGACTGTCGCTGTTGCTTGAGAAGGGCTCACTCCCCCCTCAACGAACAACCATTTCTCACACACACTTTCTGTGGGAAAAGCTTACTGGAGAGCTTCAAATAAATGTCTAGAAATGCATGCTAAATGGGCTTTGAACCTGGTTCTCGGTTTTACATTCACCATCAACATACACTGTGAGCACTGTTAGAAATGGGGTCACTGGTTGTCAGTGGTATGCACCCTGTCCAAATAGGGATCCTTCCTTCTAGTCAGAGTAAGCAAGTTACATATCCAAGATAACCCCTGCTCACCCCCTTGGTAGTCAGGCCTATTTCAGATGCAATGTGTAAAGTATTTGTACTTAACACTCACAGGAACACAGTGGAAATACTACAAATGGACACCATACCAGTTTAGAAAATGAAAGTATCTTTTATCTAAACCAAACAAGATCAGAATGACAAAAATCTAAAATACAGAATTCGAAATATGACTTTTGAAAGGTTTCAAGCAATTCGGTCTATCAAACTGTATCGATGCAGGGATTTTACACAAAGTACCTTAGATAGTCTGTGGCTAGACTTGGTGCACAGGTGCGATGAGTGAAGATCCCGACGAGCTGCGGTGCTGCATTGGAAAAACCGGCCGTTAGGGCGAAGCGTCCATTTTGAAGACTTCTGAAGCTTTCTGCAGCAGGAACAACCTGCAAGGGACCACAACTGGAATTGCCACCACATGGTATGTCAGAACCCGCAGAAGTGTAGTTCAGGGATGCTGCTGGTGAAGTCTTTGATGGCCCTGAGACTTCTCAACAGGAGGCAAGCACACACAAGTCCTTGGAGAAACTTCACAAGCAGGATACACAGCAAAGATCAATCCATTTCCTCTCCAAAGCAGAAGCAGCAACTGCAGGCCAATCCAGCAAATCAACACACAGCTTACAGTTCTCCAGGTCTTTTCCTTGGCAGAATCTCCTCTTGATCCAGAAGTGTGAAAAAGTGTGGGGTTTGAGGTCCAATACTTATACCTATTTTGGCCTTTGACGGCATTCTTCAAAGGACTGTGTTTGTAGTGCACAAGTTTTTGTCCTGCCTGGCCTTGGCTCCATATTTACAACAAGGGGTGGTGATGGACAGAGTCTCTGAATTAAGCAGAATACTCTCACCCAGTCAAGAGATCAGGGCTAGATCCAACACCGTTATTTAGCTCATTGCACCATCCCAGTTTCAGAACCTGGCTGTATGCAAATTAGTCTGTCCCTGGCCCAGTGCATCATGGGAACAGGGCAGACCAGACTACAAAAGCCAATTCTTACACTGGGAAGGAAACAAGCTTCCGGGGACCGGTTTCTGGCATTTCAGCCGTCTTCGGCCCGGCTTGCTTGAATCCTGATGGTGCAATGAGCAAGGGACTCACATCTGAGTATACCCTTCCACGCTTAGGGTGGACAAAAATATTTACAACAAGGGGTGGTGATGGACAGAGTCTCTGAATTAAGCAGAATACTCTCACCCAGTCAAGAGATCAGGGCTAGATCCAACACCGTTATTTAGCTCATTGCACCATCCCAGTTTCAGAACCTGGCTGTATGCAAATTAGTCTGTCCCTGGCCCAGTGCATCATGGGAACAGGGCAGACCAGACTACAAAAGCCAATTCTTACACTGGGAAGGAAACAAGCTTCCGGGGACCGGTTTCTGGCATTTCAGCCGTCTTCGGCCCGGCTTGCTTGAATCCTGATGGTGCAATGAGCAAGGGACTCACATCTGAGTATACCCTTCCACGCTTAGGGTGGACAAAAATATTTACAACAAGGGGTGGTGATGGACAGAGTCTCTGAATTAAGCAGAATACTCACACCCAGTCAAGAGATCAGGGCTAGATCCAACACTGTTATTTAGCTCATTGCACCATCCCAGTTTCAGAACCTGGCTGTATGCAAATTAGTCTGTCCCTGGCCCAGTGCATCATGGGAACAGGGCAGACCAGACTACAAAAGCCAATTCTTACACTGGGAAGGAAACAAGCTTCCGGGGACCGGTTTCTGGCATTTCAGCCGTCTTCGGCCCGGCTTGCTTGAATCCTGATGGTGCAATGAGCAAGGGACTCACATCTGAGTATACCCTTCCACGCTTAGGGTGGACAAAAATATTTACAACAAGGGGTGGTGATGGACAGAGTCTCTGAATTAAGCAGAATACTCTCACCCAGTCAAGAGATCAGGGCTAGATCCAACACCGTTATTTAGCTCATTGCACCATCCCAGTTTCAGAACCTGGCTGTATGCAAATTAGTCTGTCCCTGGCCCAGTGCATCATGGGAACAGGGCAGACCAGACTACAAAAGCCAATTCTTACACTGGGAAGGAAACAAGCTTCCGGGGACCGGTTTCTGGCATTTCAGCCGTCAGTGGTCTGCTTAATTCAGACACTCTGTTCATCACCACCCCCTTTTCTGAATCGTTTTTGGCCACTATAGGTGTGGCAGGGTATACTCAGACATGAGTCCCTTTCTCACTGCTCCATCAGGATTCAAGCAAGCCGGGCCGAAGAGGCTGAAATGCCAGAAACCGGTCCCCGGTAGCTTGTCTCCTTTCTGGTGAAGAATTGGCTTGGTAGTTTGGTCTGCCCTGTTCCCATGATGCACTGGGCCAGGGACAGACTAATTTGCATATAGCCAGGTTCTGAGCTGGGATGGGGCAGTGAGATAAATAACGGTGATGGATCAAGCCCTGATCTTTGGACTGGGTAAGAGTGGTCTGCTTAATTCAGACACTCTGTTCATCACCACCCCCTTTTCTGAATCGTTTTTGGCCACTATAGGTGTGGCAGGGTATACTCAGACATGAGTCCCTTTCTCACTGCTCCATCAGGATTCAAGCAAGCCGGGCCGAAGAGGCTGAAATGCCAGAAACCGGTCCCCGGTAGCTTGTCTCCTTTCTGGTGAAGAATTGGCTTGGTAGTTTGGTCTGCCCTGTTCCCATGATGCACTGGGCCAGGGACAGACTAATTTGCATATAGCCAGGTTCTGAGCTGGGATGGGGCAGTGAGATAAATAACGGTGATGGATCAAGCCCTGATCTTTGGACTGGGTAAGAGTGGTCTGCTTAATTCAGACACTCTGTTCATCACCACCCCCTTTTCTGAATCGTTTTTGGCCACTATAGGTGTGGCAGGGTATACTCAGACATGAGTCCCTTTCTCACTGCTCCATCAGGATTCAAGCAAGCCGGGCCGAAGAGGCTGAAATGCCAGAAACCGGTCCCCGGTAGCTTGTCTCCTTTCTGGTGAAGAATTGGCTTGGTAGTTTGGTCTGCCCTGTTCCCATGATGCACTGGGCCAGGGACAGACTAATTTGCATATAGCCACGTTCTGAGCTGGGATGGGGCAGTGAGATAAATAACGGTGATGGATCAAGCCCTGATCTTTGGACTGGGTAAGAGTGGTCTGCTTAATTCAGACACTCTGTTCATCACCACCCCCTTTTCTGAATCGTTTTTGGCCACTATAGGTGTGGCAGGGTATACTCAGACATGAGTCCCTTTCTCACTGCTCCATCAGGATTCAAGCAAGCCGGGCCGAAGAGGCTGAAATGCCAGAAACCGGTCCCCGGTAGCTTGTCTCCTTTCTGGTGAAGAATTGGCTTGGTAGTTTGGTCTGCCCTGTTCCCATGATGCACTGGGCCAGGGACAGACTAATTTGCATATAGCCAGGTTCTGAGCTGGGATGGGGCAGTGAGATAAATAACGGTGATGGATCAAGCCCTGATCTTTGGACTGGGTAAGAGTGGTCTGCTTAATTCAGACACTCTGTTCATCACCACCCCCTTTTCTGAATCGTTTTTGGCCACTATAGGTGTGGCAGGGTATACTCAGACATGAGTCCCTTTCTCACTGCTCCATCAGGATTCAAGCAAGCCGGGCCGAAGAGGCTGAAATGCCAGAAACCGGTCCCCGGTAGCTTGTCTCCTTTCTGGTGAAGAATTGGCTTGGTAGTTTGGTCTGCCCTGTTCCCATGATGCACTGGGCCAGGGACAGACTAATTTGCATATAGCCAGGTTCTGAGCTGGGATGGGGCAGTGAGATAAATAACGGTGATGGATCAAGCCCTGATCTTTGGACTGGGTAAGAGTGGTCTGCTTAATTCAGACACTCTGTTCATCACCACCCCCTTTTCTGAATCGTTTTTGGCCTTGGCTCCAGACGCACTCCAGAGGGTTGAGAGAGCCGTGTGAGAGGCCTGGTACAGCCCTATTCAGGTGTCAGTGATAACTCCTCCCACCAGTCTGGCTCAGGAAGGCCCATCGCCCTGATGATGGGCAATCAGGATATGCAGGCCACACCTCAACTCCCTTTGTGTGACTGTCTAGAGTGAATGCACAAACAGACCCCTGTCAGTCTAAACCAGACATTGATTCCACAGGCAGGCGGAGGCACAGGATGGTTAAACAAGAAAATGCCCTCTTTCTAAAAAGTGGCATTTTCAAATACACAATTTAAAAACTAAAATATAAGTTGTTAAATTCTGAGCTCAGAGTGCCCTAACTCCAAATGTCTAGCTGTTCCCAATTGAAAATTACACTTGTGATATGTTACAATGCAGCTCCAATTATAGCCTATGGGAGAGCCATTCCTCAGGGGTAACTACACTGAAAAAGATCACATATCACTAACAAATCCCCTTCCATTCTCATAAATATAGTTATCTCTCACTACTCCCATCCAAAAGTATACTCTCACCTCCCTGCATCAAGAAACAAAACGAGCGTGTTACCATTGATTACATAGTGAAAAATAAAATAAAGTGAGATGCTAACATGTGCCTTAATTGTGAACAAAATTAAACATGCCCTGTCTCCAAAGGCCATAACCTCGATCTAAACCACTGTGCTGACCGAATGAAAAACATTTTTAAAACATATGTCTTCAAAATCTCATATACCTCCATCCAAATACCTCCAAAATCTTGCCAAATGCCAAAGTAAATGTGCTCAGTAAACTAACACCGATGTCCCGAGTGCATTTCAAACCTATCACATGGCAAAACTAAAACAAGTGACACCCAAAGCAAAAGAGCAAAACAAAACACTCTGTGCTCCCACAATACACACAAAAAATAAATTAATAAATAAAAAAAATATCTAGGCGTCAGAAACAACCAAAAAACATAAATGTAAATGTAAATGTGGGATACTTGTAAAGCGCACTGTTACTCTACCCGAGTGTCCTGGCGCTGTAGACCGCTGGGGAACCCGTCCTGGTTTTCCCTGTGAGATGCTCCCTTTCTGGGTATCTCCAGGGTGAAACCAGGCATCCCTGGCGTCTGTGGGGGGCCGTTGTAGAGATGAGGCAAGCTTAATGCCCAGAGTTACCGAGTGTGTTCCCTGGTTAGAGTAGGCACTGAGGCGAGAATTATCGAGTCCGTTGACCCTGGTCCAAGACCCTGCCGCGTCGGGAATTCAACCCTGGTCCCGGGCCATTCTCTGCTTACAGGTCTGCCGCCTCTAACCAGTGAGCCACACTTCTCCACTCCACATCTTCAAATCCCCATCATTTTGCAAACATATCAATACTGCAAAGAAAAACACATAGCAACATAATAAAACAGTTATACATTTAGATCAATAAATGTGCGAGCCGAGAACCTGCTGATGTAGTCAGTGCGTTGAATTAAACGAAAACGGTGAACCTCCAACATTAAAAACTACCACCTGGCCTATTAGGAATCCGGCCTGCAGTGGCGGCTACTCCACTAAGGCGGAGGAGAATCGCCCAACTGCTTGTAAGCAGCAAAAGTAAGGAAAAATAAAATGATAGTAACTGGATATTATAATTTTATTTCTTCCTGCTGCTGCAGCATGGGGGCGGACAGGGCTGCTCTGCTCAAAGAGCAGGGAAGGGGAGGAGTGGTGGGCACACTGAAGTGCGCATGACGTTTTGGCCAGGCGTCTCGGGCCGGCCCAACAGTCATGCTCACTTAGCATTTTCTTCACCCAGGTCGTATTACAGCCTGGGTGGAGAACATACCCAGGCCCCCAGTCCCTGTCTGAGCGTCGAACTACAACGCTCAGACCAATCACAATGCTGCATTGAGGCGTTGTGATTACCTTAGAGCCAATAACAACATTGCATTGCAGCGTTGACTGCCCTGACTGCTTCCTGTTCGGAGGAGCAGAGACGACGTAGGACAGAGCTGCGAGGAGGTAGGTGTCTTTTTCAGCTTTTACACTCCATTACCCGCCCGCCACACCACCCCAGATCCGTGCCAGCCGTCACTGCCTGCCTAACTAACAATGGAATATCCTGGCGGGATAGCTTCAACAAGGTCGGGTCCATAGTGCGCTCACGGCCAAGTTTTCGTAATAAATGCGCATTCTAAGTTACGTGCTTAAATGAAGTCCATGACTTCAATCCTATTTTTATTAAGTGAGCGAACAAACGTTAATAAGTGTGCATGCAGCCGTAAACTCCTCATCTCCGACCACCTGCATTTTTTACATTATTCTATAACGCAAAATGTGTGCTTCAATCCAACATGAAGATGAGAACACATTACAAGGTAAAATACAGTGGTAAAAGCTGGTTTCACATTTCTCGTTATCATGCTTAATTTCCCGCCATGTTTTCCGAAAGTTCATATAATCACTTAAAGAGAAATCTTGCAAACAGTTTTGGGTTTTAGTTATCCAGGTCTCTAATAATTCAACCGGAGTTTGATCTCTGAGGCTTGGATCTCGCTTTCCCTTGCAAATTCCAAATCTGCCACCATTTCTGTCATATTAAGAAATGAAGTACTGTATCCTTTTAGATATTCTGCCAAAGAGGCAAAAATATTGTGTGCCATTTATTTGCAGCATTATATATTGCATGTGAGCCAATTAACATTAACAATGCGCAACACATTCTTATCCTTTACCATCTTTCACAGAGTTTTTGTGTCTGGCTTTTTAGAGGCAATGAATAACATAACATTACCCCCAGGTCCCTCCGTCCTCGACACCTTCAATTGACAAGTGAGATTTACATATCTCTGACAGAAAAAAAGAAAGAAGGAATGCTGGACCTACCCCCACCCCCCCTCCCGCCGGGAGTACAAAAGGGTACATGTCTCAGCATTCCCTCTGTTCTTTTTTTACTGTCATTCTGACAGGAAGGATTGGAGCGCGAGGAGCTTGAAGACGCTCCCGCGCTGGACTTACCTTTTTGGATTCTTCTTGGTTCTTGGCCTCTTCCCCCCTGCCAGGCTTGGGGGGAGTGGCGGGGCTGTTTGCGCTTCTGATGGCCGCGCGTGGGTGTTTGCACCGCGTGGGCTCGGCGCTCGCCCAATGGCCGCCCCTCCTGGTCTGCCGGGCTTACTGGGGGGCATAGCCTCCTGTGCGGTCCCGGATTGGCTGCTGTGTGATGATGCCTTCCGGTTTCCGCTGCCTGACTTCCGTCCTGGAGGCGGTTAGGGGCTGCTGTCCCGGCGGCTTTTTGGACAGTTTAAAACTCGGGGCAGTGGCGAGTACCGCATAGCGGTTTTTGCTGTTTATTCCTGCTTTTTGCTTCTTCTTTCGTACTGTGGGTGTTTTGTGCCTTTTGGGAGATAGGCAAATGATCTAAGAAGAGGCGCCATAGGGAGAGGTCTTCTTCCTCTTCGTCCAGTTCCTCTCGTTCTCCTTCTCCTGCCAGGTCCCGGCGCCATGGTGGGGGTGACGATGCGCGCTTGAAGCGCTTGATTCGGGAGAACATCTCTGAGATGGGTGCTGGCAGGGCTCGCAGCAAGGGGGCGGCTTCTGCTCCTGTGTCCTCTGATTCCTCTGGTGATGAGTCTGCGGTGACCGGGGACTCTGACCTCAAGGGGAAGTATATTGACAAAGACGCTCTGCCTGAGTTTTTGCAGCATGACAAGGAGAACATGGGTTTCACGGAAGTGGCTACTCCCAGTACGTCTGGTGGTTCTTTGCTGCGGCAATTTCAGAGTTCTGCCACGGTGGATGTCCAGGTGCACCCCTTTATTAAGGATGTTCTGAAGCGGGAGTGGGCTGATCCGGATCGTATTCTGGTTCCACGGTTTATGGCCCGCCTTTACCCCCTGCAGCATATGGCTACGGAGCTCCCGGATTCGATCCCCATTGACTCCTTTGTGGCTAGTTTGGTGGGTCGCACTTCCTTGTCGGAGGACGTTGTGCTGAAGGATCCAGTGGACAAGAAGGCCGACGGGGCTCTCAGGAAGGCGTATTCTGGCTCCCATCTGGCCTTGAGGGCTGGTGTGTATGGTACTTATGTATCGCAGTCTCTGCTATCTGACATTAAGTCCCTCTATCAGTCGATGGATGATGCCACGGACTGTTCTGCTCTTCTTGGCCAGATTGAGCGCCAGGTGGAGCTCCTTTCTGACGTCTCTTTTGACGTTGTGCGGGCGGCTGCCCTCTCTGGTGGTGCTTGTGTGGCGGCTCGTCGCAGTCTTGTGCTGAAGGACTGGAAGACTGACTCTGCGCAGAAAGCTTGTGCTTTGCGTTTGCCGTTCCAGGGTTCTATGCTGTTTGGGGGGGGGGGGGGGGGAGTTGGAAGACAAGTTACATAAGCTGTTTAAGGAGAAAAAGCACTGTTCTTCCTTTAAGGCTTCTTCTGCTGCTCCTGCTCCCTTTAAGCCTAAGCCTTTCTTTCGTCCCTCCTCTCGTAGGCAGTTTCGGAAGGGCCAGGGGAGGTTTGCTTCTGGTCGGGGTCGGGATCGTAAGGCTAGATCGCCTCCTCCGGCTAAGCCTCGTTCCTGACTCTTTGGCTGTGGTTCCTGGGTTGGTGGTAGGAGGGCGGCTGCGCTTCTTCCTGGATGCCTGGGTTCAGTCCTGTTCCGACGCATGGGTGTTGGATGTCCTGCGAGGGGGTTATGTGTTGGAGTTCTCAGTTCCCCCTCCGGACTCCGGTGTCCGCCCGACTCCCTGGCCTGCTTGCCAGTCCAAAAGGGCTCATCTCTCACAAGGGGTGGAGGCTCTTCTTCTAAAGGGGGCCATTCAGGAGGTCCCTCCTGCGGAGGTGGGGGCGGCTTCTATTCCCTGATTTTTCTTGTGCCGAAGGTTACGGGGGGTTACCGCCTGGTTCTGAATTTGAGGGTTATGAACCGGTGGGTTCTGAGGATTCCCTTTTGCATGGAGACTCTGCAAAGGGTAATTGCTTTGGTCCTTCCGGGTCACTTCATGTGTACCCTGGATCTTCAGGATGCTTACTACCACGTTCCGGTGCATTCTCGGTCCCGTCGCTTCCTGCGGTTTTGTGTGCGGGGGCGTCACTTCCAGTTCCAGGTGCTGCCCTTCGGTCTGCGGTCTGCCCCGAGGGCTTTTACGAAGGTGGTGACTCCCTTGGTCGCCTGGCTTTATCTTCAGGGGGTGATGGTGTATCCCTACCTGGACGACTGGTTGATCCATGCTCCATCTCGGGTCTGTTGTTGGAGGCCAGGGAGGTGGTTTGCTCTGCGTTGTGTCAGCACGGGTTTCTGATCAACTTCCCAAAATGTCAGTTCATTGGGGCCCGGTTTCGTACAAACCTCAACTGTGTGTTCCTGCCTGTCCCTCGTATCCTGACCCTGGTGTCCCTGGCTCGGCTGTTTCGGGCAGTGGGTTGTTTTCCGGTGCGCCGCTGGTTGCGGCTTATGGGTCTGATGGCGGCAACGGTCTTTACGGTGGCTTGGGCTCGGTTCCCCCTGCGGAGTTATCTTCTGTCCCACTGGTATCCTGTGTCTGGGAATTTGGAGTTCCTTCTGCCTGTTTCTCCTGTGGACCTCCCGACTCTTCTTTGGTGGTCGACCCGGTTCCATCTGTCTCAGGGTCTCCCTTTGCAACCTTCCCCTTCTCTGGTCTTGACTACGGATGCGAGCTCCCTGGGGTGGGGGGCGACCTTGGGGTCTCGGTCCCTTCAGGGTCGTTGGTCCATCCTGGAGTATCGCCGGTCCTCCAACTGGAGGGAGTTGACGGCTGTTTGTCGGGCTGTGATGGGGTTTCGTGGCCTGCTCCTCGGTCGGAACGTTCTGGTACGTTCCAACAATATGGTGACTGTGGCATATCTGAACCATCAAGGGGGGGTCCATTCGGCCTCTCTGAACGCTGTGGTTGTTCCTCTGTTCTGTTGGGCGGAGGGTCACCTTCTGTCTCTGACGGCGATTCACATTCGGGGAGTGGACAACTGTGTGGCGGATGCTTCCCGGGGTCGTTGGAGTTGTCTCTCACCCGGGTTGCGTTTCGGCTTGTGTGCGTGAGGTTTGGGCTTCCCTTTCTCGATCTCTTTGCCTCCCGGCAGAATGCTCAGCTGCCTCGCTTCTGCTCCCGGTTCCAGCAGGAGGGTTGTTGGGGGGTGGATGCCCTGTCGGTTCCTTGGCCATCTCGCCTGCTTTATGCCTTTCCTCCCCTGGCGCTGATTCCTCGATTTCTGGCACGCCTGTGTCTGGAGTCTCGGGAGGTGGTTGTGGTCCTGCCCTTTTGGCCTCGGAGGTCTTGGTTTCCGACGGTTCGTCTGTTGGCGGTCCGGGGCCCTTGGTTTCTCCCCCTGTCCCCGTCTCCCCTGCGTTCGTCCCCGTCCCTGTCTCTTCTCCAGTTGCGGCTATCGGTGTGGAGGTTGAGAGGCAGGGGTGGCGGCGACGTGGCTTCCCTGAGCATTTACCTGTGGCTCTTCAGGGTTCCCGTAGACCTTCTACCCTCCGGTCTTATGACCGTCATTGGAGTAATTTCAGTCGTTGGTGTGCGGGGTTGGGTCTTTCCCCTTTGCTGTGTTCCTTGCAGGCTGTGCTTCAGTTTTTGTGGGAAGGTTTCGAGAAAGGTTGGGCTGTGTCCACTTTGCGTGCTCAGTGGGTGGCTGTGAGGGCGTTTCGTTCCCCGTGGGGTACCCTGTCGGATGATGAGGACTTGCTTTCTCGTTTTCTGCATGGGTTTTTCCCTTTCTCGTCCTGTGTCCCGACCTTCCTTTCCCTTGTGGGATTTGCCTTTGGTCCTTCGAGCTTTGCTTGATCCTCCTTTTGAGCCCTTGTCGGACGTGGCCTTGAAGTTTGTTACTTTGAAGGTGGTGTTTCTGGTGGCCATCACCTCTGCTCAGCGCCTTGGTGAGTTGGGGGCCTTGATGGCGCATGAGCCCTTCTTGTCCTTTTCGGAGGGTGGGGTGGTTCTTCGCCTTGATTCTTCCTTCGTGCCTAAGGTCGCTTCTCAGTTTCACCGGGCCCAGGAGTTGGTCTTGCCTGCTTTGGGCCCGGGTTTTGATTCCCCGGGGGTTCCTTGTTGGTCCTTGCTGGATGTGTGCCGGGCTCTGCATGTGTATCAGGAGCGCACTTCTGACTTTCGTGTTTCTGATTTCCTTTTTGTCTCCTTTGGGGCTGCTTCCCGTGGGTGTAGGGCTTCCTCTGTCTCGATTGGTCGCTGGCTGAAACAGGTAATTTCTTTGGCCTACTCTATTTCTGGTTCCCCTCCTCCGGTGGGTGTTCAGGGTCGTTCTACCAGAGGGGTGGCGGCGTCTTGGGCTGAGGTCCGGGGTGTTCCTCTCTCTGAGATTTGTAGGGCGGCCACTTGGGCTTCTCCCAATAATTTCATCTGGCATTATCGCCTTCCCAATTTGCTGGGTGAGGAGGGCGGTTTTGCTTTGGGGGTGTTGGGTTGTGTTCGCCCTTGATTTCTGTGTCTCCAATAAATCTCTGGGTTTCTGTGCTGTCCTGGTGGTTTGTTGTGTTTTTTTCTTGTGGATGAATGCCGGGGTGCTGCTTTGGTATGTCTCACTTGTCAATTGAAGGTGTCGAGGACGGAGGGACCTGGGGGTAATGTCCTATTACGTATGGTAATCTTCATTACTTCGGGTCCCGTAGTCCTCGACACCTTCATGACTTCCCTCCCTCCCTCCCTTTGTGCCGGCCTTCATCTTGGGCTTGGTATTTCAGAGGGAATGCTGGGACATGTACCCTTTTGTACTCCCGGCGGGAGGGGGGGTGGGGGTAGGTCCAGCATTCCTTCTTTCTTTTTTTCTGTCAGAGATATGTAAATCTCACTTGTCAATTGAAGGTGTCGAGGACTATGGGACCCGGAGTAATGAAGATTACCATACATGGACATGTGTATTTGTAAAGCGCAGGTTCACCCCCAATGGAGTATCTTGGCGCTGAATAACAGATGTTTATTGTTACCCAACTCAATGGTACTCATTGTATTGACCTCTGAAGGATCAGTTGGCCCGCCTGGAATTGCACCTGTAACCACGAGGTCGAACACAGGCCCAGGCGCGGTGCGTCCATTGGGGCGTAGGGGCGAAGCCCCACTAAGCCCCATGGACCCACCACGTCCTCACTAGAAGCCAAACACAATTATTTTTAAAAATCGCGCTATCTGTCGGCCGGGAACCGGGAGACACCCGACCTTCCCGGAGTGCGCAAGGGGGGGGTGGGGGGGGGGGGGGGGGGTTTGGATCGGGCTGCTGCAGCTGCGCAAGTGTATTTTTGGGCACAAACATGCCCGCGCATGCGCAGATCGTTTTCTTGTGAATTCCCCCTTAGAGAGAGGACCAGGGGGCGGGCCGCAGCCCCCGGGGTTACACAGGGCGACTGGGCGAGGAGTCATGGTGCCCCCCCAGCCAATCCTGGCGCAGGATTGGCTGGTCACTACATAGCCCGGTTACATAACCCCTGACGGATAGCACGGCCGACTTTGGTGCTGGGAAACCAGGTTCGAGCCTCTTATCGAACCATAAAAATGTATACATGACTTACTTTGGTGTTAAATAAATAGATATTTTAAAAAACAAATAAAAATGATGTTCCGACTAAGGTGTGAAATTGGTGTCGAATAAATACATGTTTTTAAAAACAATTAATATTAATCATGTATCATTGGTGCTGGAGTACAAGGTTCGAGACTGGTATTAAACACTGACAAGCTGTGTGCAAGTTATATGGTCATAAAAATACATGAATGATGGATGCAGGATGGGTGGATGCATGAATGGATGCAGGATGAATGATGGGTGGATGAATGGATGGGTGGATGCATGAATGAATGATGGATGCAGGATGGATGCAGGATGGGTGGATGGGTAGATGAATGAATGATGGATGCAGGATGGATGCAGGGTGGATGGATGGGTGCATGAATGAATGATGGATGCAGGATGGGTGGATGGATGATGGATGAATGATGGGTGGATGATGGATGAATGATGGGTGGATGAATGGATGGGTGGATGCATGAATGAATGATGGATGCAGGATGGATGCAGGATGGGTGGATGGATGCAGGATGGATGCAGGGTGGATGGATGGGTGCATGAATGCATGATGGATGGATGGGTGGATGCAGGAATGGATGCAGGATGGATGATGGATGGGTGGGTGGATGGATGCATGAATGAATGAATGATGGATGCTGGATGGGTGGATGGATGGGTGGATGAATGAATGAATGATGGATGCAGGATGGATGGATGGGTGCATGAATGAATGATGGGTGCATGAATGAATGATGGATGATGGATGGGTGGATGGGTGGACACATGAATGGATGCAGGATGAATGATGGGTGGATGAATGGATGGGTGGATGCATGAATGAATGATGGATGCAGGATGGGTGGATGAATGAATGATGGATGCAGGATGGATGCAGGGTGGATGGGTGGATGAATGAATGATGGATGGATGCTGGATGGATGGGTGCATGAATGAATGATGGGTGCATGAATGAATGATGGATGGATGGATGGATGCAGGATAGGTGGATGGATGGGTGGATGGGTGGACACATGAATGGATGCAGGATGAATGATGGGTGGATGAATGGATGGGTGGATGCATGAATGAATGATGGATGCAGGATGGGTGGATGAATGAATGATGGATGCAGGATGGATGCAGGGTGGATGGATGGGTGCATGAATGAATGATGGATGCAGGATGGATGGATGGGTGGATGCATGAATGGATGCAGGAATGGATGCAGGAATGGATGATGGATGGGTGGATGGATGGATGGGTGGGTGGATGGATGGATGCATGAATGAATGATGGATGGATGGATGGGTGGATGAATGAATGATGGATGCAGGATGGATGGGTGGATGGATGCATGAATGATGTATGGATGGATGCAAGGTGGTTCGGGCTCGCTCGCTGCGGTGCAATATGCAAATTAGTTTACGCCTCACCACTTTCAAATGTCACCAGCCGCCCCTGCACAGGCCCCTGCAGCGGATGCATTAGTCCACTGAGCCACCAGACCCGGCTGTGGCAATGTGCAAACATTTCTTGCAGACCCTCTCTCCAGTTAGTTATCTCCTGGTTTTTAAAGTCTCCATTAGGACAAATAACCTTAATTCAGAAAAATAAACTTTAAAAAACTAGGCTCTAGCCTGCGTATGACTAACGACGTTTCTTCACGCCTCAGCAATGTTTAGGTGCATTGCCTTTTCTGGCGGGTTTACACAAGGGAGATTCTTCAATCCAGAAATAAGGATCCTGACAGCCTATCAAAGCACAAATGTTTGAAAAAGAACCGACGGAGTCCCTCAGACAAGCTCATATTTACACACGCGGACTGATTTATGACGTGCCCTGAAAGCCCAGACTTGAAAAGCAAAAACATTACCTCATAATAATTATGGTCTGATTCCCGACATAAAAATGGATGCTCGTGATTACTGTGAAGGACGGTTAATAACGGCCCTCCTTTTCGGCAGATTCTTCCAGGGTTTGCAAGTACCTGGCTCTGGCATCGCTCATCCGTCGGCCATCGCGGAGATGGAAGCCTCTTTGGCAAGAGAGGCCCGTGTTCTCTTTTAGTAATCCACCACGCGCACTGTCAAGGCGGGAAGAGCTGTCTTCCAAGCCATGCCAGGCTTGCCAGCTATAAATCAAGGTCTACTACCTTTGGAAACCGACACAAACCTGCACGCCTGAATCAAAATGTATTTGCACTCACAAGATGGTAATGAATGTCTCAAAGGTGAATTTACTTAGCATAGACAAAATGTCTTCAATAATGTTTGTGTCTGATGTTAAAAAAAAACATCCTTTTCTAGATCTAGGAGGAAATATTCTGCCTGAAGCATTTCAGACGAATTTTAAAAAGCAAATCCGTGCTTAATTTGTAAAAGAATAAGTGCTGGGGCCCAAAGTTTTTCTCAGAAGACTGTGGCATGTCCTATGAAATTTCAGAGTGTCGAATACCAATAGTCCATAGCCTTGATTCTACCTCGAGCCCCTTTTATCCACCACCACAGTCCCTTTATCACAGTGTTCCTATCTTCGATTCCTATTTCTTTCCCATTGTGTGCTTTTCACTCTCTTGATCTGAATCCAAGTTTGATGAAGGTAATTAAGTGCCAGTCCCCAACATAAGTGCCGGTGGGCCTAGCCTGCAACCACCAGTTCAAATTAAGCTCTGTAAAGTACATCTCTAAACATATTGAATTTTGAATTATCACAGTGGTCATTTTAATATAAGACCAATCCAACAGTGGAGTGGCTACATAAAAACGTTTGTTGCTTCCATACACCAAAGAACACAGTTTGGATTAGAGACAAGGCATGGTGATATTTGTATTAAGAGCATATCACATTTTCAGTTTAAACCACTGGTTCTAACGAGGGAGTCTTTCTGGCAACAGCTAGTATGATTCTAGGGCTCAAGGGAAACGGACAGTCCCAAGCAATGGAAATCACCGGTTCAAATTAAGCACTGGTTTAAAAATACAACAAAGCACTTTATTCAAGTGGGGTCCTCATTGGTTTGTCTTATCCATCACAATTCCCGGGCGTGTTTTACAGCTCTGTAAAACACTAATCTTTGTATTCATTTACAGGGGTTGCCATTTCATCCAATACTTACTTGTTCAGGGGATTAGATGCTTCAGAAATCTAGTTATCCTGAAAGATACATCCACTTCTCTCATTTGGTACCATGGAATGAAGTGACAAATTTTCATTATATCAGATATATCATAATAGCTTCTCTGATAATGCCAGGGCTCAGATTAGGTCAGAATGCAAGTTGGAGTTCTCAGCACACGTGTAGGTGAGCATGTCTTCACTCCTGCCCTCGTTACTTACGCTATATCAGTCAGTGAAAATGGCTGAATGCAATATATTACCAATAGCTAAAGATGATGGCTGTACTTCAGTCCCCACTGAAGCAATTTGTTTCTGACTATGTCAGATCATTTAGGCATCTATCATGGTGTTCTGATCCGGGGAAGTCAGAAGTGATCTTATGACTCGGAGAATTCTAAGATACAAAATGCATGATTTGACATTAGCAGATACTTGTGTTTTCAAGCGAATAAACCTATGGTTTAAGAGCATCACAAGATCACGGAAGGTAGTCCAGGAAGTTGGTAGCTCTATTTGAATAATTCCAGTGCAGTCTCCCTCATTCGTAAAGAACCTGCAGCAGATGTTTGTTGCGGTTCTCCTCATGCAGTTATCCTGTGTGGCCAGAGAGAGGGTTTAATCCTTGAAGGTGGATGTCAACGTCCCCCGCAGGGGGACACTAGAGGGGATAGCCCCTTAGCGTTGCCCCACTGCCTCTGGAGGGGCTAGTATTTTTTTATGGCCACCTGGCAGGGAGGGGACAATCGGACAGGCAAGATCTCGCCTCCCCAGGTACGACGCACTTCCAGAAAGCGGAAGGCTATTTAGGTGGGCAGCTCACCTGGGCAATTCCTCTTTTCTGGACACCGCCAGAAGAATTTTTTACACCAACTCGGGTTGTGTCGGGTCCAGCAAAGGAATTGGTCTTGTCGCCATGGGTCACGTCGGGTCCGGATTTGTGTTAGCGCTGTTGCAGTGAGTCGCCATACCTTCCCCCCTGCACCACTGGGATCACGTTGTCTCTGTCTGGGTCCCGGAAAAATCCTACCCACCTTCCTATCCAGCGGCGTACCAACAACAGATACTCCACTACCATATACTCACCTGGGTCCATAAACACACCCACAATAATTGAGTAAACCGCTGGAGTCTTTATCATTTTCCCCACAGTTTCAAGATTAGTTATTCAATATTCCTAACTAACCTTTCACTGATCCAAAAATTCCTTCCTCTGGTCGATGGACCATTAGTTGAACTAGTTGATGGTGAAAATGACATAAGCTAACTTGTTCTTTTATTCAATCTAAATAAACACAGGCTCGGGAAAGTTTTAAATCGTTATCTAAATTTCAACGCATGTGAACCATCTCAAATACACAGTGGAGTCACCATCATTCTTAGGAGAGAAAATTCAATTTTAGTTCAATTCATTTAGTTCAAACAAGCAGATGCCAAGCACGCGAGTCTTCAACACTCCATTTTAATATCTTCTGCTCATGCGCAAGAATTTCCCTCCAAGCGATAGCTCGTCATACTGCATAGATGCAGTTGACGCATGCGCAGTAAAGATTTCCTGTTTAAAGCAGTTTTAGTCCTTCGTTCATGTTATTATCGTTAGTAAGCACATAAGCAAGCTTCACTAACCCGCGTATTCGTGTGGTGCGCATTAGTTTTACACAAAACAATTGTAATAACTTGTTAGTTAGTTAACCCCTTCCATGCGGGGCTAATTCCCCCGCGGTGCGGGGGGGAGCCGCGCGTGGTGCCGCGGTACTCATGACGAGCCCAGCTCGTCATGCTTCCAAGCAAGTCTCTTTTCTACGAGTCCTTGCTCCATCACCTATACTCCGGTGGCTGCAGTGGAGTTGCCCGCACCTAGGGGTGGGAACGCTGTGCTTCCTACGGGCATCCGTGCAATGAGAAACTGCTCTGTGTTCTGGCAGCACAAAGACGACACAACAGAATGTATCCCCTGAAGACTCCCCACCAAGTATCCTTACGTGCACTCCCAACAATAGAGGGACCAACACACCCTGGGAAGGTACGAAAAAGAGAAAAGAGCCCATCAGCAACATATTGCAGCCATTGGTCCAGACACTCTCACTAGTCAGAGCAAGGACTCTCAGAAAGAGGAATTTACGTTCAGTGAACTTGCTCTTTCTTCATTTCAAGCATAAAACTTGTGGATTTTAACCTCTATTGCACACGTAGCACTGCTTGACCACACCATCATTTCCAATTAAACTTCTCAAATAAAGAATTTAGAGAAAATATACTGTGCAGTTATACTGTTTTTCCATACATGGTAAGAAACATATAGGATCAAAAAGAATGTTAATTTTGATATGGTAGGTTTTTGTCCGAATACAATGAACTAAGACTTTCAGAAGATTTTTGCTAAAATAATGATGAAAAATCTTTCATGATGGAAATCAATGTGACTAGTCCCCGAGGTTCTTTTAACCCGTTTCTTGCGTCGAACGTTCAGCGCCAGTGCTGAACGTTCTAAGAAACGGGTGGGGCCGCGTCGGCCGTTAGACGTGCGCAGCACTACGGAGGTAGTGCTCGCAACGTCCAACGGCCGCACTAAAGGGGTTAAAGATAAATTGTGTATATATGTATGTGTATATATATATATATATATATATATATATATATATATTACTCTCCGACTTGAAAAACGGCAGCGCCTCTGCCTGTTTTCCCAGCGCGCAAACAACAATGATCGTCCGGAGTCAGGCTTGTCAAATCGCTTCTTTTATTTTGTCATTAAAGTGCAGGGTGCAGGAATCATCAAACAGACGCGTTTCGGGCGCGGACGCCCTTGCTCACTGTCAGCGAGAAACTGGACATGGTAACCATTAAATAACAAACACTAATGTTCAAAAAGCGCGCCAGTGCATTCACAGTAATTAACATAGACAGAGGACTGATGGCTTAAAACCTGATAATAGGTAACGTCCATAGCGGCCATTTGTAAATGGTGAAACATATATTATTCAATCATATATGTACAAATACTATAACAATCCTAGTGGTAATCACATAAGTGCAAATAGTATTATATTCATTCAATGTTAATGTAAACATAAGACACATGTGCAAATGCGCAAATTAATGTGCAAATAGGCACATTTGTAAAGTGCCACGTGCAAATGCGTAATGCCTGAACAGACATGATTTGTATGTTTAAATACAATTTATATAAAAGTGCAAAGTGCCATGTAAACTTTATAACTGTGCAAATACGCAATTTAAAATGCTATCACATTACTGGTAGATATTACTTCAACCATATATAATCACACAAATCTTATTTGACGTTTTGATGTTTTACTGGGCCGACTATGCATTCTGTAACACTGTTACAAAGCTATCTCATATCCATGTTTAATCTCATGTAATCTATGATATTTGATACATGCATCTGTAAGTTCTATAGATTAAAGATGCAATATTGTGCTCGGGGGACTAGCGCACAACTTGTCATGGTTAATTGCATGTCCATTAAATAAACAAAATTGTAAACATAAAATAACGGTGGGGAAGGAGTGTGACTGGGTATAAACCATGATGGTGCCAAATGAAACTTAACTAAATTTAATTTTAATTAAACGTGTACCAGTGCTAATGTCACATATAAAATTGAAAAGAATTCTTGCCTTGCTCTAAAATAATAAGCGACTAAATGGTACTATACTACTGCCTCATATAAGGTCTAGTGTTGAGGCAGAAGGAGAAAAGATTGTGTATAACTGATAAGGGTATTACAGGAAGTTACTGAGTTCTTCACCCATATTGAGCCCCCCCGGGCTCTTACTGTTCAGCCGAACAATATATTTAGATTCCAAACGTCTAAGTTGTTTTTCATAGTCTCCCCCTCTTTTAGAGGTTCTCACTGCATCAATCACATAGTACTTTAAATGTGATAAATTTCTATTGTGATGTAAGTGGAAATGCCGAGCAACAGGGTAACTTTGGTCATTATTTGTTATTGCTCTTAGGTGTTGTAAAATGCGTTGGTGCACAGGTAATTTTGTGCTCCCAACGTACCGTAACTCACACGTGCAAGTGAGAACATACACTGCCAGCTCAGTTCTGCAAGTGAAATGTGCCCTGATGTTAATGGGTTTTGGATCAAAGGGGGTGACATATGTCCTTGTGTTGATGCCAAAATTACAAGCGCGGCAAGATATGCACTTGTAAAAGCCCTTACGTGGCGAAAGCCAATCATCGTTTTTTGGCATCTCTGGACTGCTTGAAACCAACTCATTCCGCATGCTAAAAGCACGCCTGTAAGTGACAGTTGGTTTGGGGGGTAAGATTTCTCTTAACACTGGATCTGTGAGGACAACTGGCCATTGTTTCCTAATAAGGCTGGAGATTTGGCGGGCCTGACGGCTGTATCCTGTTATTAGCCTGACACCAGTATTGGTTTCTTCCATCTTATGTGTGTCTGTTAGTAATTTGACTGGGGGAGAAGTTTTAAGCAGCTCTAGTCTGTTTTGGTTGTTGGCTCTAGACACGTAGCACTGCTTGACCACACCATCATTTCCAATTAAACTTCTCAAATAAAGAATTTAGAGAAAATATACTGTGCAGTTATACTGTTTTTCCATACATGGTAAGAAACATATAGGATCAAAAAGAATGTTAATTTTGATATGGTAGGTTGTTGTCCGAATACAATGAACTAAGACTTTCAGAAGATTTTTGCTAAAATAATGATGAAAAATCTTTCATGATGGAAATCAATGTGACTAGTCCCCGAGGTTCTTTTAACCCGTTTCTTGCGTCGAACGTTCAGCGCCAGTGCTGAACGTTCTAAGAAACGGGTGGGGCCGCGTCGGCCGTTAGACGTGCGCAGCACTACGGAGGTAGTGCTCGCAACGTCCAACGGCCGCACTAAAGGGGTTAAAGATAAATTGTGTATATATGTATGTGTATATATATATATATATATATATATATATATACTGCTCAAAATAAATGATGGAATCAATTGTGCAGCGTGTTCAGCTCAACTTCTTTCTATATATATATATATATATATATATATATATATATATATATATATATATATATATATATATATATATATATATATATAGAGAGAGAGAGAGATTATATGGCAATTAGATAGCTGAAACATCTCTCAAAGTAAAGACATCCATGCATAGACTATATTATATTTTTAATTTTCGAAAGCCATCAAGTGTGTCAATAAGGACATCGAACTTGCGACTGTGGATAACTGGTTACCCGCACAGTTCACCACAACAGGTGGCACCGCTTATACTCAATATTTTGATAGCAGCACTTTCGCTCCACCTCTGAGCGCCAGCTAAATTCGTTGGCTAAATCCAGGGATATTCTAAACAGAATACATTTCAGCAAATTATTTTAACAGGACAGAGTTGATGCACAGATTATCATTTCTAAATTAGAGACAGGCTGCAGTGATTACATCCAGACTGAGTAGTAATACATTTCTAGAGAAAATAAAATTTCATTGTGCACAGAAAGATTTCAGTCACAACTGTCCGAGTGCGTCGGATGAACACATTGTTAGAACAACATTTTTTTCAGCTCATAAGAAGAACATCGACTTTGTGAATCAATTGCTTCTCAACACCAGAACAGCTTCCAACTTGATGCTCCCTTTGATTTAATAAAATTAAAGAACACTGTTTTCCTGAAAAGGATTATAAAAATGGCGTTTTAAGTATAGCCACAAAGTGTACAAAATATGGAGGGCAGAGAAATACTATTAGCTGAAGCTAGTTTCTCAGACAAATTCCAAGAGAGGTGATGTATATAATTGATGGCAATAAGGCAGTTGAAACTATTCAGCTTCTCCAAATCACCCAATTAGGTTTTTTCCTTGTAAAAATAGAAGGCTTCCCAAGGAAGTGTAATCTCTATGGGGGGGCCTAGCACCCAACTATGCAGGAGTTGCAGTGGCACTGAGGTCTAGGGGTGTGAGGGTATCTCTGAACCCCAATAATGGCTACTTTTTACAACCAAACAAGGGATTGGGGCCCACTTTTCTTTTCTTGCTTCAGGGTCTGAGGCATCCTAGCCACACTACTCAATTCTACCCAGTTTTCATCCTCCTAGATGGTGGACAACTATTTAGGACAAATTACAGTGTGGTAAAGCCAAATACAGCACACTTGAAACAAGAATGCAATACAATGTTAATTACAAATATGCAAAAACTCAACAACAAGGTTGCCCTAAGCGACTGCAACAACCCCCTAAGGTTTTCCAGGTCCTGGAGTGAGTTAGCAGCTTTCCCTTTTTTTTTAGGTCTGGTGTCAGCCAAGAACTTTTGATTTTGCAAAAAATAGATGTACAATATAATTACTTGAAGGGGCATTCAGCCACCTCTCTTCATCCATTGACCTGTTGTTATGCCATTCACATTTTCCTATGCCCACTAAAGCATATACCAATGGGCAGTGGGTCTGTGTATTTATACTACTGGCTAACTTCATTTTGTGTTACTGCATTTTGCTCTTACACAAGGAGCACATCCCCACAAAAGGTAGTTCCAGAGTTTGTACTTAATTATTACTTTAGTGTTGCCTTTGTGTATAGAGCTTGATGTGACTGCAGGATGCTTTTTACCAGCTCGTAAACTAGAACTAGAAAAAAACGTACAAAAGTGCGCCAGCGGAACATAGGATGTGACCGGAATAGTCAGGAACCTGATTACAGTGCAGGCTCTGAGGAGTGATTCGAGGAACTCGCGCAATCGCAAAACATAAAATTACAAAGGTGACTTATGCGTCTGTGCAAAATGTGAATACTCGAAAGGAAATGCGTACATGCAAGAAAAATGCAAAGAATTAAAGAGTGATATCACACATGCGTTTTTTTCTAGTTTTTGTCCAGTTCTATCGTGGACCTTTATTTCACACGCTCCATTTTATTATTCTTTTCGCTCCTCACCGACCATCACCTTATCAAGCACTTTAATTAGCACCGTTCGTGTGTCTTGCATCACATTTTTTCCCCGTGTTATCCTCTCCCCTGAGTCACTCCAGCATCGTAATTTAACCGTTCTCTCACACCCTTGTGTATTGGGTACTTCAATTACGGCATTCTGTTCTCGCTTGGACCGCGATATATTGGATTTTTTTCGTTTATTTCCTAGACAGTTCCGCCTGAAGAAGAGCTATTGCTCGAAATGCATCGGGGACATATTTTCAACGTGTTTGCAACATGTTAATTGATCAATGATTTTTGAAGAAATACTGATGTTTCCAACTGGAATTAATCCACAGATATTGATCCTCTGATGATTGAGTATTTTTCATATGCAGTAATATGAAACGATAAAGATTGAATACATTTGGGATTATTTCTGAATAGCAAACTTGTTTCATCTACCTATTCTTTTGAATTTGCGACTCGTATCGTCAAAGGAGTGCTCCAGATCTTAACCTTTCCCGGGGAAGGGTTTCTCTTCTGTTATTACATATCTAACACAGACATCCTTGACTCTGGATGTTAGGAGTGTCTTGTATTGCTCTGAAAAAGTCCATCTCTTTGGATGAAACGCGTTGGCTGTTCTGTTTCAAACTATTCATAACTTAAATAAAGGAAGACTTGAAGAAACGACCTTGGACATGGATTTTGTAATTGTTTATTGCTTATAAAGTGGTGCACTGTATGCTCTGTTTTGTTACACTTTGTTAAGTCCAGTGGCAGGATTGCACTGTGACAGTGGGTGCTTATATATTGTGTGCACACGTCATTGGGATATATCCCTAGCAGCATAATAAATAGGGGATAGTAGGTTAGGTGCTAGCTCTTAGAGGGTCCACTGCCATTGATTCGTTGGTTGTCACACTGCAGGACACACTCTAGCTTTATCAGTTCCTGTCTCCAGCTAATAATGTTGTAAATTCCTTTTGGAGCTGCCTTCTTTATCTAATTGCTGCTATTTCAGAGTATACCAAATTGTGTCCATTGGAATCTATGCTTTATGAAGTAATTCTCTTTGTTGAATGCATACAATTAAAAGCATTTATAACTGCTTCTCTACATATTTTTATTGAGGACTACAGCTGTACTTGCAAATCAGTTTAGTCATCTATCTATCGACCTACCTATTTACCTCCTTGTGTGTCTGTCTACCCATCTATCTATCTGTCCGTCTGTGTATGTATCTGTCTGTCTGCCTACCTGTGTGTGTCTAGCAAACTGTCCATCTACTGGTCTGTCACTCACTCTATGCGTCTATCTACGCAACTTCTATTTATACAACACCTATCTATCTTTGCAAGGCTATCATTCAATTGATCTATCTATCTATGCAAGTCTATTTAGCTATCTAAGCCTATCTATCTATCTTTCCAACTGTGATGCTATATTGATTTGTATAGTGTATCCAGGCGCTTGGACAGGTGTGTAGGTGTGTGGTCTCAAAGGTGCTTATACGAAGAGCCAGGTCTTCAGCTTCTTGTGGAACTTAAGAAGTGAGGAGGAGGCTCTGATGTGTTGAGGGAGGTCGTTCCATGCCTTGGGTGCAATGTAGTAGAATGAGTGACCTCCAGTTTTGCTTTTGTAGATGCAGGGAATGTGTGCGAGTGAGAGTAAGGAGAGTGTAGGAGTCTGGTGGATTGGTGAAATTGTATGCAGCTGTTCAGGTATTCTTGTCCTGTGTTGTAAAGGGCTTTGTGTGTGCGTGAAGTTTGAATGGGCTGTGCTTGTGAATGGGGAGTCAGTAAAGCTTCCTGAGGTGCAGTGTGATGTGGATGCAGCGTGGGAGGTCTAGTATGAGTCTTGTAATGGTATTTTGGACTGTCTGGAGTCTGTGTAGGAGTTGTTTGGAGAGTCCTGCGTAGAGAGTGTTGCCGTAGTTCAGCCTGCTGGTGATGAGAGCTTGTGTGACGTCCCAATCTATCTATCTATCTATCTATCGATCTATCTATCTTTGAAGTCTATCTATTTATGCAAGGTTATCTATCTATCTACCTATTAATCTATCTATATGCAAGTCTATCTAAATTTGAAAGTCTATCTAAATTTTCAGGTCTGTTTATCCTTGCAACTCTATATTTGAAGTCTCTCTATGCAAGGTTATCTATCTATCTATCTCTATCTATCTATCTATCTATCTATCTATCTATCTATCTATCTATCTATCCTTGCAAGTCTATCTACATTTGTAAGTCTATCTGTTTATCTTTGCCACTCTATCTTTGAAGACTCTCTATCTATGCAAGGTTATCTATCTATCCTTCCATCTATCCATCCTTCTATCTATCCTTCTATCTATCCTTCTATCTATCCTTCTATCTATCCATCTATCTATCCATCTATCTATCCTTCTATCTATCCATCTATCTATCCATCTATCTATCTATCTATCTATCCATCTATCTGTCTGTCTGTCTATCTATCTATCCTTCTTGGTCTGTCTTTGTGAGCCTCCCTCTCTCCTCTGTAATAAAGATTTACAAAAACATAACAAAAAAACATTATCAAAGGCAAGAGGCCGAAAGCCAGCACCAGATCAATTGGCTTTTTTAGGTCGAGTGTTAGTATGACTGTTTAATTTTACTAAAATTATGTGTATAAGTTAATTAAAGGGATTTTCAGCCAGTCTTCATCCATTATTCTGTTGTTGTGTCGCTCTGCAAGAGCCTTATTACATATTGTTTAAGCACAGCTCTTGCTTAAGAGAAGAAAGAGGGACTTCGAAAGCAGTCAATGACGTTTGTAACTTAGAAGGTGTAGTGGAAGCCTCTTGTCTGTGCAATTTAACCTCCGCACAGGTGGCTGAACTGATCGCTCTTACTAGAGTTTGCTGTATCTCTGACAATTTAAGAGTCACCATCCACAATGATAGACAGTACAGGTTTGGTGTGGTCCTTGGTTTAGGGCAGTTGTGGTCCCCGAGGGGTTTCATGACCTAGTCTGGTTCTCATATCAGAATTGAAAATGATGAAATGAGTTTTTGTTGAGGCCCTGCAACCGCCTGCTGAAGTAGCCACTGCAAAGTGTGCAGCACAGACAAGCAGATGTGATTGTGTTCCCTGGCAACCATTATGTAGATGAAGTAGCCAGAAACTGTGCTCTTGGGTCTTACACCTTCCATGCAGACTATTCGAACAAATCAGAAATTGACGCTTCTATGAACCATTAGTTGACTGTTGGAAAGAGGTTAAGGACTTGCAGGAGGAAGCATAAGAAAGTTAACAGAAAAGGTGGATCAGAGCAGGGCATGTTAAAATGAGGATGTGATTATTGTCTCAGCAGATAAGAGACCTGCCCTGCCTGATTTCATGTTGTCCCTCATGGCCCGACATTTTCATGGTGTCACACATACAGACCAAATTACGATGATCCACCTCCTTAGCGCATATTGGTACAATCCCCGTTTTTCTATTACAGGGGAGCCGTGTCACCAATATGCCATGTATCAACCGTTAAATGCAGGAAGGAGAAGGAGGGTTCTCACAAGCCACATAGAAAGATCCGGTGGTCCTTTCAAACAGATGCTACTTGATTTTGTTGAGATGCCTGTGTGCAATGGGCTCTGCTATATTCTTGAAGTGGTTTGTCTCTTTTCCCGATAGGTGAAGCATTTCCCACCAGGAGATATTAAAGTCTTACTATGACGAAGCTACTGCTGAAGGAATTGATCCCTCAATTTGGAATACCAGTTTCTCTTGAATCAGACAGTGGTAGTCACTTCAAGACTGAGGTGATGAAACGTTTGTGTGCAGCTTTGCAAGTAGATCAAAGGTTCCACTGTAGTTACAGCTCTGCTGCGTCAGGTACAGATCAATGGGATGTGGAAAACCAGTCTTGCTAAAGTGTGTGCGTCCACATCTTTAAAGTAGTCCAGTGGCCTCCCGTTGGTGTTGATGAGTCTAAAAGGCATCCCTGATCAGAGACAAGATTGTCACCCCAAGAAATTCTCATGGGCAGGGCAATTAGATTTCCCACTGTGCCTGCACCTGAGCTTGTAAATGTTACAGAAGATATAGTTCCCGGCTACTGTAAGGGCCTGGCTGATGTGGTGCATTCTGTCTCTGACCAGGTTGAGATGGTGACTCTTTTTCCAAGGCAAGAACAGTACCACAACCTCAGTCCTGATGAATGGGTTCTGGTGAAGAAGCACATGAGGAAGTCAAGCCTGGATCCCCAATGACATGGCCCCTACCAAATGACTCAGGTGACAAACACTGCTGCTAAATGAGGAGGCCATCCAAACTGGTTTCGTGCATCGCACACCAGGAGAGCAAGACAAGCTGATGAAGAAATAGTGATGACCACCAATGATTTGCAGAATCAAACTCCAGTGCAAACTGAATTCTCAGAGGAAAAAGAAGAGTGCGTACAAGTGTCTCAAAGTCAAACCAAGAAAAGTGTAGAGCCTGTGGTGAATGAGCCAAGACTATCCCAGTGAACCAAGCTGACACACCTGTAAGCACAGATTCTGAGCATGAAGATAGGAGGAGCAGTTCAATCAAAAGGAGGCCAAGAAGCGAAAGGTGGCTAAGGAAGGGTGAGAGACAGTTACTGTGTCTGAGGAATGCATCCCGGAAATAGAGACAAGTGAGCAAAGTGACAGTGTCTTTAAATAGTCAGTAGATCAAAAAAATGATCATTCAGCCCCTGAATGAACATGCTTTGCAGAGAGTGAAGTTGACTCAAGAACATGAGACTTAGAATCGACCACCTGTTTTGGAAAATCCTGCAACAATAAAAATGGACTGATTTTTGACTGATCTGAACCAAGTGACGTCTTCAGATGAATGAACATTAGTATTGAACTGTGTTAAGACCCTTAGGACAGAGGCTCCAGTAGAAGAGTAGGGTTGTCATTATGCTGGTGCAACAGAAGATCCTCCTGGAGAGCCAGCCTGATCGACGGATCAATGGCCATGTTCAACAGCTAAGGGTACCAAACTCTCTGAGCCCAGTCAGCAGCCACAAGAAAGACTTGGGCCCGGTCGTTCCTGATCTTCTTGAGAACACTGGGCACCAGAGGTATGGGAGAAAAAGTGTACAGGAGCCTGAGCTTCACTCGAGATAAAAAGAGACTCCAAGCAAGAGCAGCCTTGGAAACTCAAGCATGCAGAACTGCTGACATTGCGCGTTCTTGGTGGAGGAAAACAGATCTAACCTAGGCTCTCCCCATTGCTAACAGAGACCTTGCAACACCTCCGGATGGAGATGCAGTTTGTGATCTGCTGAGCATTTTCAGCTGAATTTGTCTATGGTGGGTATTCAGAGAGCCTGCCAGGTGTTAAACAACAAGGGATATGCCCAGACTTTCCAGCCATGTTCAGAGACGCAGGGACTCTTGTCAGATGGTCCACGACCCCATACTGCCCTGTTTGCTGCAGTACCACAAGGTGGTGGTGTTGTTTGTGAACACTTGTACTAGCCTTCCCTTAATGGAGAGCAGAACATCTTTTAATGCTAGCCGGATCGCCAGGACCTCCAGTAGAATTATATGGAGTTCAGATTCTGGCAGAGACCAGATATCTCTGATTTCCACCTCTCCCAGATACACACTCCATCACAGAAGTGACGCATCTGTCACCACTGTCAGATCTGGTTGTGGAAGGGAGAGGGGTCTGCCGCTGACCCAATCACTGTTCGTTAACCACCACTGCAGATCTTTTGCAGTTCCCTGCGAGATCTGGCCCACGTCAGAGAGATTCCCATGATGCTGTGCCCACTGGATCTTCAGGTTCTACTGCACAGCCAACATATGCCAGCAGGCATGTGTCACAAGCAGGATGTAGCAGGCCATGAGGCCCAGTAGCCTCAGAGTCAGTCTCACTGAAATCCAGGACAGATGCTGAAACATCAGTAGCATAGCCTGAATATCCTAGACTTGCTGTTCAGGAGTATAGGCCTGAAACTGAAACTTGTCCAGAACAGCACTGATGAATGGAAACATCTGAGCGTGAGTCAGGGGTGACTTTGGCATTTTGATTGTGAACCCCAACGAGTTCAGGTGGTCCAACGTAGTCTGGGGGTGGGAAAGACAGCCTGGGGAGAGCCCGCCTTCAGCAGCCAGTCACTGAGATAGGAGAAGACGGGCACCCCTGATCTCCTGAGATGAGCGGCAACCACTGCCATCACTTTGGTCAAAACATGAGGGGCATTGGTAAGGTCAAAAGGAAGCACAGTGAAATGGAAGTGCTGATGACCCCTGTGAACTGCAGGTAACGCCTGCAGGCAGGACGGGAATGTGGAAGTATGTGTCCTGCAAGTTCACGTCACCATCCTGTCTCCCGGATCCAGGGCAGACAGTACTTGCGTGAGCTCTTTGAGTTTCATCTTCTTGAGGAAGAAATTGAGAGGGCACAGGTCCAGGATAGGACGAAAGTCTCCATCCTTCTTGGGCCCCAAAAGTAGCAGGAATAACAACCATGACCTACTTCTAGCATGATCACCCTGTCTATAGCTCCCTTAGCCAAGAGAGCCATCACTTCCTGGCAGACCAAGGAGAGATGGTCCTCCGTCAGCAAGTGGGTGGCACGGGTAGGGGGGTAGTCACTATGGGGAGGAAGTAGCCGTTGGTCTGATGTTATAGACATTCAGTGGGGCAGGTGATGGGGTTTCCTGCCTTCCACTGAGTGCCCATGATGGTAGGAGGGCAAACTAAAGGTGTTTGGAGGCTGCAATTGCTGGGGGAGTAGTGGACTGGCCCAACTTCTGGCTGCCCGACCCACGGGGTCTGTGGGTACCTCATCCTAGGCCACGCAGAGGTTGGGAAGCATGTGCTGCGTGGTGGCTGGGTTGGCAAAGATGTGGCTGGAAGCCCTTTCAGTTGCCACAACAGGTGGACTGAGGTAGGCAGGGGCTGTGGAAAGGCACAAAGACCTGGCCATTGCTCTGCTATTCTTGAAGCGATCCAGCGCTGTCCACCATGTCCCCGAAGAGACGGGAGCTATCATTGGGCATGTCCATTAGCAACGCTTGGACATTCCCAGGAAAAACAGTTGTTCTCTGTCAGGTGTGGTAACGTAAGCCCATCCATTGACAAAACGCTCTGCCCAGCGAGTCGGTCGTGTCTAGCCCACATCGAATTGTGAACTTCGCTGAATCTCTCCCGTCGCACAAGTTACTACTTGTGTAACGATATATCTGTAAGAGACATTAGTTAGTATTAGATTCCTTACCTTAGAATATCCCCAGGCGTCAGACTGGATCCGGAAATTTTTGCGTAGCAATACCCTTGCGCGTCGGTAGGCGTCGTCTGCGGCGTCGTGGGCGCCGTGATGACGTCGTCGGAGTACTTAGACGCCGCCTCTGCGTGCTGACGTAAGTTCTTAGACACAGCTTTTCCGCGCCAGAAACGCAGAGCCATGTTAAAAACCAACACTGGTGCCAGTGAAACTAGGGCCCTGAAAGGGGACAACCCTAACCCTAGATATTGGTTCGCAGAACGGGGAGAATGGGTGGGTCGGTAAGGAATCTAATACTAGCTAATGTCTCTTACAGATATATCGTTACACAAGTAGTAATTTGTGCATCTGAAAGAGACACGTTAGTATTAGATTCCTTACCTTAGAATAGATACCCCAGCAATACCAACCCCAGTGGTGGGTCTGCGAACCAAAAATCACACCAGAAAGTCCCGGAGGACGGAACGGCCAAAGAAGCCATCCCTCCGGACTTGGCTGTCCAGGCAGTAGTGTCTTGCAAATGTGTGCAGCGATGCCCACGTAGCCGCCTGACAGATGTCTTGTAAGGGCACTCCCCTGCCCAGGGCAGTGGTAATCGCCGTGGCTCGGGTAGAATGAGCCCGCAATCCAGCAGGAGGATCCTTTCTAGCCAAGGAGTGGCATGCCTGGATACACAGATGGTCCTCTTGTGCACCGCTTTCCCCTTCTTCGCGCCCACGTAACCAACAAAGAGTTGGTCATCCACCCGGAACTGGCGTGTGCGATCCAAGTAGAATGAGAGCGCACGTTTTGGGTCCAGACGGTGGAGCCGCTCTTCCTCTTTAGAGGGATGCGGTGGCGGGAAGAAGGTTGGCAAGGTGGTAGACTGCCCGATGTGGAAGGCCGTGACAACCTTGGGCAGGAAAGAAGGTTTGGTACGCAGCACCACTTTGTCCGGATGGACAGAAAGGAAAGGTGGAGTACAAGAAAGGGCCTGGAGCTCACTCACTCTCCTGGCAGAGGTGATGGCAACCAGGAAAGCAGTCTTCAGAGTTAGAAGGCGTAGAGGACAATTGTGAAGTGGCTCAAAGGGAGCGCACATCAGAAATGTAAGAACCAGGTTCAAGTCCCACTGAGGCATCACAAACGGAACAGGAGGAAACGTGTGTGTGATGCCCTTAAGAAATCTATTAACAATAGGGGACTTGAACAAAGAAGGTTGATCAGGCAGCCTGAGAAAGGCTGAAAGGGCAGAAAGGTAGCCCTTGATAGTGCCCAGAGCAGAGCCCTGCTGGGCAAGAGAAAGAAGGAAGAGAAGGACCTCAGAAAGAGGGGCATTGAGGGGATCCACAGCCTTTGCTGTGCACCACGCCACAAATCTGTTCCACCTGCAGGCGTATACTGACTTTGTGGAGGGACGCCTGGCTGCCAGAATGATGTTACAAACTTCAGGAGGCAAGTCAAATGGCCTCAACTGTCGCCGCTCAATCTCCAAGCATGGGGGTGGAGACTGGACAGGTTCGGGTGGAGGACCGTCCCCTGCTGCTGAGACAGAAGGTCCTCCTGAAGAGGCAGACGAACCGGGGGATCGACTGACATACTGAGTAGCTCTGGATACCAGTACCTTCTCGCCCAGTCCGGAGCCACAAGGATGACTTGGGCCCGGTCGCGCTTGATCTTCTTCAGCACTCTGGGCAGAAGTGGTATAGGCGGAAAGGCGTACAACAGACCGCAACTCCACTCGCGACTAAAAGCGTCTCCGAGCGAGTGCCGCCTTGGAAATTCCAACGCGCAGAACTGATGACATTGCGCGTTCTCTTCGGTGGCGAATAGATCTAACCAAGGCTCTCCCGATCGCTGAAAGAGGCCTTGCGCCACGTCCGAGTTCAGACGCCATTCGTGATCCATCATGCACCGAAGGCTGAGCTCGTCCGCCCTGGCGTTCAGAGAACCTGCCAGGTGTTGAGCCACCAGGGTCACGCCCTGGCGTTCCAGCCATTGCCAAAGGCGAAGAGCCTCTTGACAAAGGATCCACGACCCCACCCCGCCTTGTTTGTTGCAGTACCACATGGCGGTGGTGTTGTCCGTGAACACCTGCACTACACTCCCCCGGACAGAGGGGAGGAATGCCTTCAGTGCCAGACGAATCGCCCGGAGCTCCAACAGGTTGATGTGGAGCCGGGTCTCCGCCGGAGACCAGAGGCCTCTGATCTCCGCCTCTCCCATGTGGCCACCCCAGCCCTGGAGGGACGCGTCCGTCACAACTACGTGCTCCGGTTGGGGAAGGGAGAGGGATCTGCCGCTGACCCAATCGCGGTCCGTAAGCCACCACTGCAGCTGTCTCGCAGTGCCCTCCGAGATCAGGACGTGGTCGGATAGGTTGCCCTGATGCTGGGCCCACTGAAACTTCAGGTCCCACTGCAGAGCCCGCATCCGCCACCTGGCGTGATGCACCGGTAGGATGCAGGAGGCCATCAGCCCCAGAAGCCGCAGTGTCAACCTGACCGAAACCCGGGATAACGGCTGAAAGATGGGAATCAGAGCCTGAATATCCCAGACCCGCTGTTCGGGCGGATAAACCCGAAACCGCGCCGAGTCCAGAACCGCTCCGATGAAGAGGAGCTTCTGAGAGGGGCACAGGTGTGACTTCGGCACATTGAGGGAGAACCCCAGCTGGTGCAGGAGGTCTGCCGTTGTCTGGAGGTGGCCGACGACTGTTTGGGGCGAGCCCGCCTTCAACAACCAGTCGTCGAGGTAAGGGAAGATTGAAACCCCTAACCTGCGCAGATGAGCTGCGACCACCGCCATCACCTTTGTGAACACCCGTGGGGCGCTGGTAAGGCCGAAGGGTAGCACGGTAAACTGAAAGTGCTCGTGGCCAACCATGAACCGCAGGTAGCGCCGGTGGGCAGGCAGGACGGGGATATGAAAGTAAGCGTCCTGCAAGTCCAACGCTACCATCCAGTCTCCTGGGTCCAGGGCAGCTGGGACCTGAGCCAGTGACAGCATCTTGAACTTCTCCTTTCGGAGGAAGCCGTTGACGTTCCGTAGGTCCAAGATAGGGCGTAGGCCCCCTTTGCCCTTCTTGGGTACCAGAAAGTAGTGGGAGTAGCAACCACACCCTACTTCTGGCCCAGGAACGCGCTCGATGGCCCCCTTGGCCAAGAGGGGCGTAACTTCCTCCTGCAGAAGTAGCAAATGATCCCCCGATACACGGTGGTCCTGCGGTGGCATGGCTGGAGGAGTCGCCTCGAAGGGGAGGAAGTAGCCCCTTTGGATGATTTGCAGCACCCACCTGTCCGATGTGACAGTGCGCCAGTGGAGGTGGTGATGGCGAACCCTGCCCCCCACTGGCGTCACATGGGCCTGAAAGCACGGACTAGGAGGGTTTCGAGGCGGATGCTGCGGGGGAAGGTGTGGACTGACCTCGCCGTTGCCCCCGACCGCCCGGACGGCGGTTCCCACGGCCGCCACCGCGTTGGGTATTGCCCTGTGGAGCGTGGCTGGCGGCGCATGTGGGCGCACCCCTTCCGTGGCCACGAAAGGAGTGAAAGGCAGCCGATTGCTGGCGCTGGCCCGAGAGGCCCAAGGACTTGGCCGTAGCCCTGGAGTCCTTAAAGCGCTCAAGCGCATGGTCTGCCTTGTCGCCAAAGAGGCGACGGCCATCGAACGGCATGTCCATGAGTGTGTTCTGGACATCTGCCGAGAAGTTGGCGGACCTCAGCCAGGCGTGGCGTCTGACCGCCACCGTCGTTGCCATCGCTCTACCTAGCGAGTCGGTGGTATCCAGCCCACACCTGATGGAATACTTGGCTGCATCCCGGCCCTCCACATGGGCTTGGCCGAGTTTGGCCCGCACCTCCAACGGACACTCTGGCAGCACCTCCGCGACCTTATCCCACACAGAGTGGGTGTAACGTCCCAAAAGGCAGGCGGTGTTGGAAGACCGCAGGCCCAGACTAAGGGATGAGAAGATCATCTTCCCATACTGGTCATACCTCTTGGATTCCCTGTCCGGCGGGGCCGACGGGAATGTGGTCTGGGAATTGGAGGCCTGGATGACCAGGCTCTCGGGGTGGGAGGACAGGAAACATGGGTCGCCCGGGGCTGGGCGGTGGCGTCTGGCCACGTTCCTATCTACGGGCGAACCCGTAGCGGGCTTGGACCAAGTGCCCAGAAGAACGTCGGTCAAGGCCTCATTAAAGGGCATACAGTTGGGGGGGTTTACCCAAAAGGAGTCACTGGGACCTGGGTTGATTCTGTATTATGAGGAAGGGGTCCCAGTGGGATTGAGAACACAAAGTGAAACTTGATAAAGACAATAATCACGTGGACAATAAATCAAACCACATTGTTTTAATCACAATGGGGATGCGTATTCAATAACATCAATAGTCAAGTATTTAGTGAAAGGTGGAGCAATGCCCCGGGAAGGGGGGAAAAAGAAAGTGCGTGATATTGTGAGGATACAGTGATAGGGAAGAGTAACAGGTGACAGAATAATCAGTACTTTGAACCAACTAGTTCTAATGGTTACATACTATGTACAATACACAACTGGAGAACTTAAATTTTAAATCAAGACATGTCATACTCCACACAGTACAATATATGAACGGTTGGGACGTGGAGTTGATGTTTAAAAACAGATAGTTGTTGACGTTTCGACCCTCTCGTATAGGCAGGTATAGTTATATCCTTGCAACGGGGTCTTCTTCAGGACAGGAGAGTAGGGGCAGACCACCTAGTTAATATATACAAATGCTAGTATTATTTAGAGATTTCTAAACAAAGGGAAGTGATTACCTTAATTAGATTAGGAAAGCACAATGACCGATATGACGATATAAAGGGAATGCATGCACGATTATAGAAAGGCATTAAATCTGTTAATCAATTGTTGACCCCCTGATTGTGGGATATCATTATTCCAAATACCAATCACCGTGATTAGTGGAGTATATTTCAGAATGAGAGCGAGGGAAGTCGGTGATCCGCCACCTGGTGGTGTGTCATTGGCAAGGAAATTCCGACACGGTATACATTGGAGTATCTATCATTACCTTACTGGAGTCAGTTATGGGGTTGGAACGGTCAAGGACACCCGGTTGATGTTCCTGGATAGGAATGAATGCACAGAGTCCGACATGTTGCTGATTGACTGGACGGAAACACGATGTGCAATTATTGTAACATTAAGGCGGAGGGCACTGAGGAACTTACCCCGTCAGGCTACTCACTCCGCGAGAAATGATCGGAGGCGGATTCAAATACTGGACAAATCATCAGGTTGATCTGGGCAGGAATCGAAAGGAGAATAATTGTGAGGGGCGCTGCCTATAACGCTGGAAAAATTAAACTGAACAAGTGAGCCCAGAATGGCCGCACGTCAGGCTTACCGGAGGCCGAATGAATCTGGCGTCGGTTCCGCTCGAGTTCGCAATAACGAGGCTCAGTTCCTGATTCATTATGTTACCATATTAAGGGAGTCACGTGGTGACCAGCCCCCGTGTAGAGCTAGACAACAGACTGTGCTGTTACTGGTCGGTTGCCTAGAGACCGCCATACTAACAATTTAATATTTTTAAGAGAATTGAAGGAACTACGAATTGCGGGCCGGGATAAGTTGGTTTAGAGAGGACACCGAACCATAAGATATTACAGACATATATCTTTAAGCAGCTATTAATTGCTAATGTTACGGAGACACTGCATGAAACCTTACAATTGCAATAACCAGATATTACATGTGGGTGACCCGGGACAGATCGACCAATTCGAGCAGTTGCTTACGGTGACAACATGGTTCAATTGCATACATATTACCACAGTTAATTTAGTAACCCTGTATGTGTGACATATCAAGTGCCTAGTGAGGTGTTTACGGGGGCACAATGTCCCTTGCTGGCGTACCTCTCACATGAGGGTAAAAGCCAATAAATAACAACATAGTCAACGCTATAACTGGTATATATGACATAACAGGTACCATGGTGAGGTGGTGAGGTGGTACGGGGGAGCACCATATCTCTTACTGGCGTACCTCTCACAAGAGGGTAAAGGCCAATTATAAGACGTAGTTTACCACAGCACACACAAGAAAAGGCTAGTCTACATTTCGATATGATTACAGAATTGCGTACCTCTTACACAAGGGTAAAGGCCATAGCGTTACATATTGAATAGACTACATATTCAGGGCAAAGTGGCCAGCTGAGAAAAGGAGCTATCGTGCTCATTGAGACCTTTTTCAATAGAGTTAAAGAAAAACATCCATTTTAGTTCCCGTGTGTTTAGGATACTTGAGATATTCCCACCACGGGGTCCCAAGACAGCTCTTTCTATCACTACCCATCTGAGACTATCTGGTGGATGTGTGGCCGTGGTGAAATGTTCGACCAAGGGGGCTTCCTGTACCCCACACCTAATTCTGCTCATGTGTTGGAGAATGCGCACTTTGATTTTTTGTTGCGTTTGGCCTATGTATATCTGTTGGCACGGGCACAATATCGCATATATGACGTTTGAAGAGTTACAATTGGTGTGTGCCTTTAGCTGAATTTTCAATTGACAATATTGGAATTCCTTTCCTTGGATGGTAGTCTCACAAGCTTTACAGTTGCCACACTTAGAGAGGCCGGTCACCGGAGGCAGGTTCCATAGAGTAGTGATGGTCGAATCCTGTGGTGTCGGTAGGAGGGATCGTACCACAAAGTCTTTGACGCTTTTTGCTTTTTTAAAAGCGTGGAGGGGTGTCGCAGGTTGATTGATATCATCCGATATCAATTTCCAGTGGCGATTTATGATCCGTTTGATTTGGTTACTTTTGGTATTGAATGTGGTAACACAAACGATCCTTGTTTCCTGTTGGTTCTTGTCGGTCTTAGGAGACAGTAATTCCTCGCAGGAATAAAACCATGCTCTTTTTCTGGATTTTTTGACTATTCGTCTAGGATACCCTCTCGACAGCAGTCGATTGGTGAGCTCCTCAGATTCCGTGAAATAATGTTCTCGGTTTGAGCAATTTCTGCGGATTCGGAGAAATTGCCCGAAGGAATCTGAGGATCTCACCAATCGACTGCTGTCGAGAGGGTATCCTAGGGTACCACTAATCACGGTGATTGGTATTTGGAATAATGATATCCCACAATCAGGGGGTCAACAATTGATTAACAGATTTAATGCCTTTCTATAATCGTGCATGCATTCCCTTTATATCGTCATATCGGTCATTGTGCTTTCCTAATCTAATTAAGGTAATCACTTCCCTTTGTTTAGAAATCTCTAAATAATACTAGCATTTGTATATATTAACTAGGTGGTCTGCCCCTACTCTCCTGTCCTGAAGAAGACCCCGTTGCAAGGATATAACAATACCTGCCTATACGAGAGGGTCGAAACGTCGACAACTATCTGTTTTTAAACATCAACTCCACGTCCCAACCGTTCATATATTGTACTGTGTGGAGTATGACATGTCTTGATTTAAAATTTAAGTTCTCCAGTTGTGTATTGTACATAGTATGTAACCATTAGAACATGTTGGTTCAAAGTACTGATTATTCTGTCACCTGTTACTCTTCCCTATCACTGTATCCTCACAATATCACGCACTTTCTTTTTCCCCCCTTCCCGGGGCATTGCTCCACCTTTCACTAAATACTTGACTATTGATGTTATTGAATACGCATCCCCATTGTGATTAAAACAATGTGCTTTGATTTATTGTCCACGTGATTATTGTCTTTATCAAGTTTCACTTTGTGTTCTCAATCCCACTGGGACCCCTTCCTCATAATACTCATTAAAGGGCAGCAGAGGCTCGGCCGAGCTTGACTGCGGTTTAAGGACCTCAGTGAGGAGGTTAGTCCTCACGGCCGCGACGGGGAGCTCAAGGCCCAAGGCCTTGGCAGCCCTCATCAGCACCACACTATATCTTGCCCCCTCCTCCGAAGCCACGGTAGGAGGGGAGACAAAGCCAGTGTCCGGCAAAGTGTCCAGACCACTGGCATACCCAAGGTCACCTGTCCAGTCCTCATGAGACTGACACTCCCTGGTCAGAGGGTCCTCAGACCCCTCCCAGTCCTCTTCATCACCCATCTCCTGAAACTCAGGGTTCTCAACTAATGGGGCCTGTTCATAAAAGTGAAACTCACCAAACGACGTCTGGAGCGACACCGGAGGGTCCGACGCCGGGTAGGTCGTAAGGTCCACTGGCGACGAACCAGATCCCGAAGGAGGTCCAGCGGCGTCTTGTGGCGCCGGGCCCGAAGGCGCCGGCGGCGCCGGAACAACTGAACCCCTCGGCGCCGGGCCCGAAGGCGCCGGCGGCGTCGGGATAACGGGAACCTGCGGCGCCGGGCCCGAAGGCGTCGGCGGCGCCGGGGCCGAAGCACCCGACGGCGTCGGGGCAGATCCCCCCGACCCGCTAGGGGTCCCAGACGGGTCCGCTGGGCCCGAAGGCGCCGCGGAGCCCGTCGGAGGAGAGAGTTTCCTCATGGCCATGAGGAAGCGCTCGACCTCCTCCGGCGTCGTGTTTAGCCCAGGGACCGTAGGGTATGGGGCTGGACGAACCAGATCCCGAAGGAGGTCCAGCGGCGTCTTGCGGCGCCGGGCCCGAAGGCGCCGGAACAACTGAACCCCTCGGCGCCGGGCCCGAAGGCGCCGGCGGCGTCGGGATAACGGGAACCTGCGGCGCCGGGCCCGAAGGCGTCGGCGGCGCCGAAGCACCCGATGGCGTCGGGGCAGATCCCCCCGACCCGCTAGGGGGTCCCAGACGGGTCCGCAGGACCCGAAGGCGCCGCGTAGCCCGTCGGAGGAGAGAGTTTTCTCATGGCCATGAGGAAGCGCTCGACCTCCTCTGGCGTCACGTTTAGCCCAGGGACCGTAGGGTATGGGGCTGGACGCGGCACCTGCGACTCCGTCGGAGCAGCGTGGGTGGTGTCACCTGAACCCCCGGCCGCATCGCGCGAGCGTCGGGGGGAGTCCGAAGAGCGATGACGCCGCTTGGACTTCTTGTGCCGCTTACCTGACGACGACTTCGACCCGGAGGAGTGCGGCCTACTCTCGCAACTGTGGTGGCTCAGAGCCCGCGACCTGTCCCTCGACCTCCCATGGGATCGGGACCTTTCACGGCGCGGGACCGACTGCCGGAGTTCGAGCCGCCTGCGGGACCGCTCCCGCCTGGCTTTCGAAGAGAGGGCCCGGCAGTCGGAGCAGGCCTTGTCGTCGTGGTCGACGCCGAGACAAGATAAACACACGCGGTGAGGATCCGTGACCGACATCAGGCGGTCGCAATCATCGCAGTTTTAAAGCCGGGCATCCCTACGGCACCGTCGGAGTCGACAGACTTCGAGAACAATCAAAAGTGATCAAAAAGTTAGTCAAAAAATGACTAGGGTTACTGCTTTTTCCAGATCTGCGCTTGCTGGTGCGGAAAAAAGAAGAAGAACTGACGTCAGCACGCGGAGGCGGCGTCTAAGTACTCCGACGACGTCATCACGGCGCCCACGACGCCGACGACGGACGCGGAGCCGCAGACGACGCCTACCGACGCGCAAGGGTACTGCTACGCAAAAATTTCCGATCCAGTCTGACGCCTGGGGATATTCTAAGGTAAGGAATCTAATACTAACGTGTCTCTTTCAGATCGACATAGATTGGGCCTCCTCCAGTACCATAGGCAGCGCCTTTGCAACTAAATCCCATAGGCCATAGAAGTAACAGTCCAAAAGGCATGCAGTGTTCACGGACCGCAATGCCAGGCCGGTGTAAGAAAATATTTTCTTCCCCAAGGTGTCAAGCTCTTGGATTCTCTATCCGTTGGAGTGGTAGGGAACGCGCCAGGAATTACACAGGAGGTGGAGGTTTGGACTACCAAACTCTCTGAAGTATTATTATATTATTATGACATAATTGTATACAGTGCATAGCTACCGGGCAGGGTTCCCAGCGCTAGACATAGGTGGACTTGGGCAGAGTCAAGCAAGAGTTTAGAAATAAACATGTTTTTAAGAGTTTGGAAAAAAACATGTTTTCAAGAGTTTAATGAAGAAAGTCAGGGATTGACATCTTCTCAGCGGGTCAGGCTTGGGGCCCAGATAGGAAAAAGAGCAGCTAGGACAGTAAGGTTTCACTAGTGATTGCAAATAGCAGGGACCTACATTAGACATGCCTTTATGCAATTAACATAGGGCTTTGAACTCTAAGTGTTTTTCGACCAAGAGTCAGTGGACATCACGAAAGAGGTTGGAAATGGAGGCATGTTTGGGGAGAAGGAATAATAATCTGGCAGCGAGTTCTGGACCACCTGTAGGCGTTTGAGTGAGGTCTTGCAAGAATATTACTATAGTCCAACCTTGATAAAATTAAGGTTTGAATGACAGTCTAATGGGCAGAGAAGAGTAGCATCCAGATAATTTACTTTAGCCACGTTAGGACTTCAAAACAGGTAGAGGCTACCTTGGTAATTTGAGTTTTAATAGACAGTTCGTCGTCAAGCTAGAAACCTTAGTTCTTCACTTTAGAAACAGGCACTGGATGGGATTCCAAGTATCTCTGGCCAATGGTGGGGTTTACACAGTTGAGGGTTGTTGCCCACTAGCATGACCTCACAATTTAGCTTCAAGAAGTTGCTGCTCATCCAGGTGGCAACCTTCAAGAGACAGGAGTTCAGGATGTCAGGGCCCTGAGCCTCGATAGATGACAGAGAGAGATGACCTAGGTGTCATCAGCATAGGAGAACAGGTAGAGGCCACAGCCTTCAATTATGTCAACTAGAGGCTGCACGTAAATATTAAATAGCATCAGGCTCAAAGCAGAGCCCTGGGAAACTGCAGAAGAAAGAGAGTGACAACTAGAGGCAGAATTGGTGGAGAACACCTGAAAAGTCCATTACAGTAAGAACAAAGTCTACTAGGATAATGCTTTATCCTGGAAACCCATGTCTTCTAGTTTTTTTAGGAGTGTTTTGTAAGACACAAAGTCAAAAACTTCACTTAAATCAAGCAGGATCGATGCTGCCACTCACTGGTAGGATGTTGCGTGAGGAAGTTGAGGTTCCCTAGGGTGGGGCTGTGGCAGGGGTGGCGGTCCGTTGTTCTGTTCACAGTAGCCCCTGTGAAAGGTTAGGACCACGTCCCCTGCAGGATGTCCGTAAGAGATTTATTAAATGGGAAAAGCGGTTCTGAAAGGGTCACTCTCGCTGAAGGACCTCCGTCACGACGTTAGTCTTGACTGCCACTGAGGGTAGGCTAGGGCCAGGACCTGAGCCGCCCTTCTCACCACCATGGCAAAAGAAGCCCTGTCCTCAGTAGCCACGGTAGGGGGAAGACAGCATGACCGTATCTAGGGAGGATTCAAGTCCACTGGCGTCCACCAATTGTTCACACCAGTTCATTTTTGGATCTATGGGCTAGTATTCTTTAGGGTCCAGCCACCCATCTCAATCCTCCCCGAGGTCTAATCCATAAGAATAGGGCTGCGTGTCGGAGATGTGAATGGGACCAACGGTGCCGGGAGCATCAGCCTCAGAACTGGTGCTAGGAAAGGTCGAGGTGGTACTACGACAACAAAAATGGGTTTGCACACACGCACACACAAATACAGGAATGTCTGTTTGGGACCCCTGAGCAATGACGGGGCTATGTGTCTAGTACTATCTGGTTACACATCCATTCCAAGTACTGACACATAAGTACTCCCTGAAGTGGTAGGGATCTTGAATTACAGTTACCTTACACAGGAGACTTGTACTGTTAGTACCGCTTACCATTCACTCTAGACCAGCTCTCGTGACTGGACTATCAGTTCAGAGACGGGTACAATCAATTAGTCAGCAGGCTATAAACACTATCATGGGAAAGATGCCCATGAAGAGTGATGAGATTGCCTTCTGGATTTCTCAAAAGACCAACCAGTTGGAAGCGGTCTATGTTCACACAATATCCCCACGACAAACACAGAATACTGAGAAAGTCAAACAGAGAACTTCTTCCTCTTGGGATGGTGCGACCCAAAGAGAAATGTAACGCCTGCTGAAGCATATTTGCATGCATTTACACCAGCATGCATGGCACGTCTTCATTGGCAGTTCTTCCTGAGGTACTCAAACCAGTACAGAAAAAAGCACGGAGCTGCACCAGTTGTTAACTTAGGAAGGAAGTTAATGGGGAACATTTCTAAATTTTCCTCAATCATACTGGCCAACATTAAGCGAGGAGCTTCGGTTCTGACTATACGTCAGACTGGAAACAGTTCCAGTTCAAGATCGAGAATGGAAACTACCGAAATAATTCTGAATGTTTATTCCTCTGTGGGTCGTGATACCTTAGGTACACGAGATGTTAAGTCACATTTATGATTACATTTTTTATTGCAGCATTCGGCGACAATTAATGAAAAGAGAGTGATTCATCAGGTGAGCCTTCCCTGCCTCTGTTCAAAACTCATGATGAAGAGGCATTGGCCTTGAAACGCGTCGAGTATCATTGTCAATGCAGGACAAAGGGCAAGCATGCTGCAAAGAGGCTAAAAGGACCATGAATGTGGTGGGAGCATTGTCGTGTGCATATCCTGAGCGCAAGGGCGTTTGGTTTGAAATATATATATATATACACACACACTACACACACACACACACACATATATGCGCCCGCACACACAAAAAACACACACATATATATATATATATATATATATATATCGTGAACTCCGTATCTCTCCTGCACACGCTGCTTTTTCAGCCGGCAAAACAGGACACCGGACACGGACCTCGAGGTGTTTCAATCTTTATTCAGCAGAAAGTGTCAAAGACGTTTCGGCTCAACTGAGCTTTGTTCACATATATATATATATATATAACTGCTCCCAAAGTGCCCAGCAGGCGAGAAGCACTCCACAACAGCTGCCAGCTTCAAGCTTTTATTAGGTATGTCTGCAACACCGCATGCCGATTCAATTTACAGTACTGCCGTTTCAATGCTTGACGCGTTTCCGAGTATATCAACTCCTTCCTCAGAGGCTACGGCAGTATGCGCATGACACTAATCCCTCTATAAATACCTTGATTTATGCCCCTGATGGGCGGCTCCAAAGCGTCCTGGTACAGAGCATTATGGGATTAGTAGTATCAACATTAAAAGTTCCCCAAACGGAAGCGCTAATTCTGCTGCTAAATGTTTCAAGCCCGCGAATGGGCCTCAGTATGCGGGTGCCTGCTCAATCCTCTGCTGCTGTCCCAACAAAGCAGCCTGGAAGATACCAGACCCATGTGGCCCCCATAGATCCTGGGTTAGTGCTTTCTCAGCAGCTGGACTGCTGCTTAACATGACTGCTCCCAAAGTGCCCACCAGGCGAGAAGTAATTGCTTCCATTTGGGGATCATTTCTCTCTCTCTCTCTTATCCTTGCTGGATATACTGCCATTCTACGGCGGTGCGATCCCCGTTGGCGGCAGAGCCGCGCAGCTAATTATGACACAGGCTTTGCCAGAGGTAATGAATGGGACGCACTGATGAGTAGTTTTCAAATTCTTTAATGTAATACCAAGTTCCTTTAGGAAACAATTACGAACAATGTCCCAACGTGTTTCGGTCTCAGAGAGACCTTGTTCACGGGTATATCTTCAGTGTGCAACACGCATTTCAAATACGTCAGTCATTTCATTTAGTCATTTTGCTGGTCGCATGTACATGAAATCTTTGAGATGTCATCAGTGATGTCATGAGTGATGTCACTGACCATGTCATGAGTGATGTAATATGTGAGGTCATAAGCAGTGCATTGCGGGGGTGCAAGTTATAGTTAACTCAGCTACCTATTACAGCTGAATCTCTATGGTTTTGTATGAGTAAAATCTGACCCTAACTTTAACGTCCCTGCAACTTTTGGTTATTTTAGTGAATTTCTAAGGGTTTTTTTAAATTCTATTTGCTAACTATATATATATAATGTCCTTCTAACCTTTGTTTTTGTCAGTGAATTTCTAAGGTTTTAAAAAAAATATGAATTCCTAATTCTAAAAGGGGCTGGGCCTCCAACCAGCTCTCAGAAATTCCACTGCGTAGAACTTACCTGGAGAGCTTCTTAGACCCCAAGGTCCCTCAGGAGTAATGTGGACTTCATCCCCCAACCAGTGGTGCACCAGGAGGCGCTATTGGGGAGTGGTGGAGAAAGGTGCCCCTTGAGCAGGCCTAGGGGGGCCAGGGGGTTTCTATCCTGCCCCCTTTTCTAGTTGTTTTAACCTTTTTGCTTAGTTTGAAGGGTTGGTGGCCAATCAGATCGCAGGCTCGAGATCAGGTTGTTACGCGGCTGCTCTGTAACCACAGTTGAATATCTGGGAAATGTTTACATTTCTCCGGAACTAATGAATGTATTTACACTATTTAACAAAAAGGGTGCTTTCTGAACCAAGACCTACCTTTTTGCCAAATATGGAGAAATTGCGTTCAGCAGTTTGGGCTGTAGCCATGTCTAAAGTTTCTTACAGAAATTAACATGGAGAAAACGTGTTTTGGGACCCCCTTTTTCTCAGTCCCCGCTTGATGGATCACTCCAAAACTTTAAACACAACAGCTGAAGTGAGTAGGCCATTAGTTTTTAAAATGTTGCCAAAGTTATAGGGATATCAAAAACTGTTTTCCCTATTGAAACTAGGTCCTAAATATAAGTACCTACTGGCGACTGCCATTAGGTAAAATAAATATGTATATATATTTTTTTTTTCTTTTTTCAAGGCACTTAGGCCTGCAGTTAAGTATAGTAAATCTATCTTACCTTTATATACTTACCTTCACAATACAAGCATGACATTTATAATTCGATGTTCTGGTAGTATTCTATATTGTTGAAATTAAAATGAATAGTATTTTCTATCCAGTCACGTTTGCTTAGGCTATAATGGAATATTAAAAAAGGAATCAACATATTGCACGGGCTGCAAGCTAAGCAATAAACTAAAACTACGTTTTTATCCCATACAATGCAGGTCACTCATTTCCTGTGACGTGAAATGGGACTGTTAATTTTAGAAACTTATATTTTTTGTTGAATAAATATTTCCATTGAAGCGATGTTTATGTTAAGTTAAACTGAAATAGCCTTGAAATTGTGGAACAATACAAGAATAAGTTCAAAGGTTTTGCATCTGTGAAACACTGTATAAAGGAAATGAATAGTGCAATGAGAGTTATGGGAAATGTTTAGAGCTTTCCAAATTAAAAAGGTACAAAGTCTCAAAAAGACTAAACAAAATCTAATAATGGATTTGATGACAATAGGCAGGCAGAGTATGATATTTTAATTTCGCCATGTTGGCCCTGAATTCTCCAGCTGAAGCTTATTATTCTGAGACAGAATTTTAAGGTAAAGGAATGAAACAATCGTTCTTTTTTTTTTCCTTCACTGATGCTTACAGATTGAGAACGGGCAAGTCTATAATATCCTAATTTTGAAGCACTAACCCGAACCTTTTTGACATCAGTACAATGTAGTGGCCGCCAGCACCGATCGGGGGTGGCAGGGCGGGGGCAGGCGAGGGAGCTGGATTGGCGCTCAGCTTGAAAATGGGGTCCTGGGCATGCTATCCAGGCATGGAGAATATACTAAGTGCGCATGACTGAGGGCCGACCAAACAGTCATTGCGCACTTGGAGTGGGCAAAACACTCCTTCCCTGCCCTGAGCGCTGACGAGACCTGCCCGCCCGTAAGGCAGCAGCTGTTTCCTTTATTGACACTGCTTAAAAGCAGTGGCGCGACGCTCCTCTGCCTTAGCGGAAGAGCCGCCACTGTTACAAAGAACCAGAGTCGCCAAATTGACTCCTGGAAAACACTGAAAATCCCATTGAAACAATGGAAAACTGCTTTTCTTTATAGGTAGTTCTCGCTCTCCTTCTTTACCCCATCCTCCTGCTCACCGTTTTGACAACCAAAGTCTTTGAAAGAGTTAGCCGGGGAATGGGGTTTAAGTCTGGTCAGGCCAGAAACACGTGCAATAATTATCCAACAGCTTCTGGAACTAGCTATTCCAGGAAACGTGATTCACCCACTGGATTAAAGCCTCTCAGCGGCAGCGTAATGAAACAAGCATGGCCATAAATTTGTGATTTGGAGCTTACCACTGAAGGCACTAGCTGAAACAAGGCCTCTCCTATGGAAAGAGGGCTTCAGATCTGCAATCATATATTGGAGTTTGCCTTTGAAGCTGAAATTCGCAGTGGAAAAGGACGAGTTTTCGTTTTTCTTTAAACAAAAGTGATTTATAAGAAACCACAGAAGAAACCCATTCACTCTAGAGACCACATTTTCTGTCCATGACTCAAGTTCATTGAAAGCTTGCCCTGCCCCTGTAGTATTGTTTTCGGTACTTACATAATACCTAAAAGTAAATACTGGGCCGTAGACAACAATGGGACATTGTCCAGAGTCTTGAAGAATGTTCTGCTCTCCTCAGCACTGTCCTCTTTCACCCCCATTACCTCATAACCCTAACCATCTAAAAAACATGAATGGGCAGGCAGGGGTGGCTCTAGGCTCATGGTGGCCCTGGGCAGGGAGCGTAGGTAGGGGGCCCCCGGAAGATGAGGTCCGGGCAGGACGGAGCGCGGAGGTCAGTAAAGAGGGGGTGGGGGGGTCAGGGTGTTTGGAAGTGGAACAGAGCCGGAGGCTGCCAAATCCCTGCCAGGGGCGCCACACAAATATGTATCCATCCTCAGGGGATTATTATATTAAGGATATAGGGCGTGGTGGCCCCTGGGGCGTGGTGGCCCCTGGGGTTTGGTGGCCCTGTGCAGGTGCACAGCTTGCACATGCCTAAGGCCGCCCCTGGGGCAGGTGCGGCTAAAAATGGGATCTATGAACCAGAGACAGACTCCCTGCTAAAAAACTGACAACTCGGTACAGGTCGGAGCCAAACACTCGCACCCAAAAATCAACATTTTCTAAAGAATAACACTCAAGGTCTTGAAGTTGATCATTACGGGTATACTACCAAAATTCTGCAAATCAAATAACTCCAATCTTTAAAAAGAACGTAGGCAATTCTAAAAACTAAAAATGTTCTATTGTCAATTCTGTCACTTAAGCATACAGTAAACTTTGTATCATACATTCAAGATCATATGAAGAGAAGTTTTGGAATTACTATTTAGCGAGCAAGCTGAGAGGTTATTACTAATATCAATCCTTCAAAATCCTATTGTCCACTGGTTATTGGGTTTCAGATCCTACACCCTTGAGGCGACGTACTGTAAAACAAATCTAGCATGGGAGTGAGGAGTTGAGAGTCTGCAGTGTACTATGCACTATGTTATGGATCATGTGATGAGGTACTACAGGGACTTACAACATGGAGCCACACCAATGAACGGCAACAGTAAGATCCCTGACCATTTATTTTGAAGATTACATTTAGTGTCAGTAAAGACTGAGGCTTGTTCCCAGATCCAAGGGCATTTGTCAAGTGGATGTACCTGTTACTGCCAGTAGTGTATTTACAGCCGGGAGGATTTGATGTTGCGGCCTATGTTAAAAGAGGGAATCAGTCTATCTCTCTGGTGAGGAAGTTCAGGAGCCCACCCACAGATGAAAACTGCTCCCCCTCGTACGACCCAAGAGCCTGATGTACAAAGGTACTTTATAGTCACAGAGCCTATGGCAAAAGCACAGGGTTTGGAACCGTTTTTGAAATCCATAAACCCTTTTTGTGAATCGGAAAAGACACTTTGACTCGCAAATGTAGTTCTGCAACCCTTACTGACTGCTACATAGGAGGAGGAACAGCTTCTCTTTGGAAATCGTGTAGGGCATGCTCATGAGGGAACAGACGTTTATCCAAGAGAACACTGCATGCTCCTTCAAGTCATTCACTTTAAGTAAACTTTTTTTAAACTAAAACACCGGCATGTTGAGCGCTCCTTTGAAGACAATGGAGTGCTCCAGGCTTTTAATGGCTGGCAGAGGCCCAGAGCATCAACATTCCAATGTCTGCTCACAGCCACAGCTGTGAATAAAGGCTTCACTGAGCCCAAGGGGATTTCAACCCCCTCGGACTCTGTGAGGCCTTTGTTTTACAAGTTCGAACATTCTGCCCTCTAGGGGTGGAATGTTCTAATAGCCTCAAAACCCTCCACAGCGGGCTATACCGGCCATTAAAGACCCACTCTCTTGTTAAAGGACCTCGACTTTGGCTAGGGTATTTCACACTGAAGCGGGCCTTTAATGGCCGGTAGAACCCACTACGATGGGCTTTAAAGCTATATTAAAAGCAGCCCATGTTCTGGCAAGCTGCCTGTAGGTGGCACACAACGCACCATAATATGTGATATTATTAGATAAAGATCAACTTTCCCCAAACACACTGAAGACGGCTCCAAACCTAGTGAAGAGTCTGGTTTTCAGAGCTTTTAAACAATAGAATAGAGCCTAAAAGTGTTGCATATGTTTTATTTATCTGAATCTTTCACAAACCATATATAAAACAGTTCTTACATGGCCACGATATTTGGATTATAAGTAATACAAAATGGTTTGCGGTTATCTATCCTTCCGGAAGGTCTGTATTTTTTGTGCACATCTACATTTTTACCGTTCGTACTCCTTTAAACATGTAGCTCAGACTGGACCATGACGCTCTCTGACTGTTAGTAATTTGCGTTTTATAGAATCTGAACTGCACATCTTCTAATGTCTTGGCTTGGCCCTGCATTAAGTTTTGCAAAACTTCATTACGGATATATTGCGGTTAGTGCCAAATACCTAAAGTGAAATACCTGCCCTGAAAGTCCAAGCAGTAGGCCCCTGCCAAAAAGGGCAAGATGGGGGCGGTCATGAGCGCCATACATGCAGAGAACTGAAATGTATTGGCACACCTTTGGTCTATGGCAATAATCTTGCATATCTAGCAGGTTTGGAAGCTGTTTGTTGCCTTTGGGGTCAGGGAAATGAAAGGGAAGGCGCCCATTAGAAACATAATAAATCCAGTTTAGGACTGATGAAGGCAAAGAGAATCCTTCTTTGTATTGGAATGCAAATAGATGCACCCCTGGAAGAAGGGTTCACATACTGTAATGAAAAAGAAGAGTTGGCAGTGATCACTTATCATTTCTAGAACTTTTCTTTTCAGGGATCTCAAGATTGGGTGGCCTAACAAATGGTAATATGTTGTGGCTCTTCAAGGGAAGCAAAGATTGAATTCAGCCCAAAAAAAAAAATGTCGGAATTTGTAAAGCGCACAGCTACCTCCACCGGAGGTGTCCCGGCGCTGTCCGTATACCGCTTAGGAACCCTCCCTGGCTTTCCTGGGAAATATCCACTCCTGGGCAACCCCAGGTGCAGCCAGGCATCCCAGCGCTTTTGGGGCCGTTGTGGAGACTAAGCAAGCTATTGCCCAGAGTTGCAGCGTGGGACCCATGATCAGAACAGGCACTGAGGCGAGAATATCCAGTCTGGGGAATTAATGAGCCGGAGACCCGCCGAGGCGGGAATCGAACCCTGGTCCCTGGCCAGAGCTCTGCATCAAGGTCTGCCTGCTCTAACCATTGAGCCACAATTCTCCACCAAGAGAAGAGGAGGAGGAATAGAAGGATGGGGAAAAAGAAGTCAAGGAAGAGGATGAAGAAGATAAGGAAAAAGGCCAAGTGAAAGAAGAGTTGGAGGGAAAAGAAGCAGGAGGAAAATGAAGAGGAAGAGAGAAAAAAAAATGATGAGGAAAAAAAAGAAGGAAGAAGCTGACAAAGGAGGGTGAGGAAAGAAAGAGGCGAAGGAAGAAAAGGACGAAGGCTGCCAAGAGGATGAGGAGTAGGCAGGGGAAGAAAAAGGTGGCTAGGAGGAGAGAGACGAGGAATGAGCGGTAAACAGCGTTTACCACGATTCTTTTTCCCCCGCAGGGAATCACAACATGGTTGTTACCACGACCGCGTTGTGATTCCGCATACCATTACTCCGCAAGTCGGAACAACGACTTGCGGAGTGGGGGTGAAGGTGTTGGATTTAAAATCCAACACCTTCCCTAGTGTCAGCAAAGACTGAAGTTGGAATAGTATATTATACTATTCCAACTTCCAGCGCCCCCCTCCACAAGTCGTTGCTCCGACTTGCGGAGTAATGGTATGCGGAATCACAACGTGGTTGTGGTAACGACCGCGTTGTGATTCCCTGCGGGGAAAAAGAATGCAGGATGTCATCATGTATTCGGAATGAGCAGCACAGAGTAATCCGTTGTTGCAATCAAACTGATGGGGCAATGCTGGCACACACACACACACACACACGCAGAAAAAAATATCCGTCCAAGGATATATTTCTGCGAGTAACAAAATATTTAGAGTTGTATGACAGAGGAACGCATGGCTACACCATGCAGCCTGAAACATGGATGCATCTTAACCGCGCATTCCTTTACCAGGCATGTCTTTACCACGCATTTTCGTTGTAAAGGCGTGAATGATCAGGGGGTATGCGTGGTTAAGTTCGCCACTACCGTGACCCCCCCGCCCCAAGCTCTAAAATTCTAACCCCCTATCTTGCCCCTCCCCGCCCTGAGATCTAAAACCATACCTGCCCTTAAAACTACTCTTTCTTCTCCCTCTGATCTGAGGCCTAAAACCCTGCCCCCTACCATAGACTACCCTGACCCCCGCCCTAAGCCCTATACCTTAACCCTGCACGGTCCATAAAACTACCCCAACCTCATCCACTGCACTAAGTTCTTTGACGTCCTATTCATAAGAGTTACATGGGCAAGAATACACAGCAGTAATGATCAATATGCCTTTCACTTTTCATCAAGACCCTCCAGGTGCTGCGGTTAAATGAAAGTCATCCAGTGCACTTTTGGGGTTGGGGCTGCCTTTATATCAATAATCTATTTTATAGCCTTTTGGACAATTTCACAATTCTTTATATCACTTCAAAACAGGTTTGAATAAACTAATTAATTTGCTCACATAAATGGTGTTCTCCTGGTGTCAACGTTTTGCTGTGCCACTGTTAATAAAATGTGTAAGTATTAGGTTTAGGGTGAAAAGAAATACGTTGCCTACAAACTGAACCCGTTTTAAGAATGGAGGTTATTTAATTTTAAATCAGAAAATCCAAGCCCATGCGTGACTCTGAACGGACTATTTGAAAATGCACTTATGTTTCGAATTCTTTGCTTATGGTAATTAACATTTAATTGTTAATACGTTTTTCTTTTGCATATATTATGTCATAATTGTTGCAAGAAGACAAACATCAGCGAAATCTCCTTAACAGCCGTATCAGTCGGACTGAACCTTGAGCAGGAACAGAGAAACGTCTGGAAACATGTTCCAGCTGACAGCCATTTTGTTTTTACTGGATCAACATGAAACGTTCTTTGATTAGCTTTCAACATGTTCACTGATGAGAGCACATGCGCAGCTCTCAAAAGCCAACAAAAAGGGTTTATGTTGAAACATTTTGAGAGCTTTCACAGACTGTGCAGCAAGCTACATATAGCATTTATTTAAAGGAATAGGAGACATTACATTTTTAAAAGAACAAGTCAAGCCATCAAAAGATGCATCATCATTTAATTAAGATCCCTTGACCAATAAAACACATTACGCATTATAAAAATACATCCCATGGATAGAAAAGATTTCTAAAATACATATTATTTCGATAAAAATGAGCTACAGCACAACATACATTCCAGGAATCTAATGTCAATAAGGAAGAATTAAAAACAAAAATATAGCAACAGTGGGTTTTCCCTAAAAACAGTTGTACGGTTCTCAAGACATATCACCTGTCATGAGCCTGGAATTAAGGTGGTGTTCAACAACCTGGACAAGATACATAAATAAATACATACATTGTTCAAAACTGCGACCCTGCCTTTTTCCTAAGTAACCATACTGCATATAGGTATTGACTAATTCCGACGACCAAAACCTGGTTTGTATCAGACCGCAAGATACGATAGGCCTCCCGGTAATCTCTTACCCCAATCGAAGTACATAAAGGTTTAAGCCAACTTCGCCTAGGTCTGTCGTACTTAGGCCAAAAGAATAACATAAGTTCAACATCCTCGCTTACATGGTTACAGAATACACATGCTGCTGAAATAGGTTGGCGAGTTTTCCGTTTATTTATACTTTTATTAACTAATAGTGTTCCCAACCTAAATGTTATAAAAAATATGCTTGGTATAGGTGTTACAAGCTGACCTAGGTAAATTTCTTTTGCAGGGCTGGATTTAAAGACTAAAAATTCTTCCACCAAACCCCCAGTTTTAGTCTTGGCGTGGTGTTCGATAACGCTTCTGTTCCAAAAGGCAGCTTTAACTCTGTCCTTGGTGAAGGCACCAATTGTAGATGGATTGCTCCAATACCCACCCAGACCTAGCTTATGGAGATGGAATTTAACAAACTTAAACCCAGGGGAACAGTTGCGTTTTGCTCAAGCTTAAAACCTTGTCCACTGCCAGCCTGTAGTGGTGTAGCTCTGGGGTGGACCACAGTCAAACCCAGTGCTAGAGAGGTTTCAGCATCGCCAGATCTCCCACCCGTTAAATACCTGTGTCAAAAAATAGTGATAGCATAGGGGTGCTCCACGGTAAGCTAAATAGGGATTTCAAGAAGCAATTTTCTTTTACGATCAAGCCTTTAATATTTGCGATACCCCAGACTTCTGCCCCGAGAGAGCTGCTACCTGGGCATTTTCTCTATAGCAGAGGTTGCCTTAAACCTCTTAGTAATTGCTGAGGCAGAATATAGCAATACCAATGATTTTTTCTAAAAGTGTGATTTCCAGAGCTTTCTCTTGTCTATTCTAATTCCCACATAATCAAATGTACCTACTATTTGCAGATGCTCCCATTGATTGAAAAATTGCCTCTGCAAGTTTTGTGGGAGTCAAATTTAACAATCGCGTTTTTGTGGTATTAATCTCCAAAGAACAGGTGTCACAAAACTCTGTGAATTTGTTAAGGAGGTCTTGAATCCCAGATGGAGTTCAGGAGAGCAGAAGGATATTATCTGCAAAAAGCAGGGCGGGATAGAACAACCAGCTAGCCTTGGGGGATCATGAGCACAGCCACCTAGGAATTTGACCACATCGTTAATATACAATGGGAAAAGTGTTGGTGCGAGTACACACCCTTGTCGCACCTTTCGCTGCACCAGTATATGATCAGTTAGGATTCCACCGACCTCCACCTAACTTGTGCAGTGGTGATGTAATCTAATGAGTGTGTCCAACAAGGTGTGATCTATGCCCATGGCAGCTATAGCGAACCAGAGGTGCTCCCTGCGGACCAAGTAAAATGCTGCCCCAAGGTCCACAAAGGCCAGGTATAAGTGATCCCTAGAGAGTCTAAGATATCTTGCAACAATAAGATCAACGTGGAAGTTTCGATCTATTGAGCTCACCTTGGAACAAAACCCAGCTTGTAGCGGTGACAGATTAGTGGCTTCATCGAGACAGTAATCTGTCTAGTACCTGATGACAGAAGACCTTTTGAAGGTTATCTATAAGGCTGATAGGCAAATAGTTGTTTGGAATTCCTCTATCTCCCTTTTTATGGACTGGGTTAATTTCAGCATTTTTCCAAGATTCCGGGACTCCCACAACTGCTAGTATCGTGTTCGAAGGAGTCTATATAAGGTCCCCAAACAAAGGATTCAAAACTAAACAAATAGCCCGGAAGTCTATGGGGGCCCGGAACTTTCCCAGGTGGCATGGCCTGACTAGCTTGAAGGGTTTCTTGGAGGGTGAAGCAAAGTAGGATAGTGACAATAACATTCTCCGGATCTAACATTTTTGTCACTGAAACATCAGACCCTAGGCTAGGTTGAGCATAAATTGTGGTAAAATGTTCGACCCACTGTTGTGGTTGAATTATTAGTTCTACAGGGCTGTTAAATCTACACAAGCCATGTGCAAACATGTGCCAGAATGTCTGACAGTCATTGTTATTGGAAGCCTCTACTAGACCTAACCAATTAGAGTCTACCCTGCTTTTTATGGACAGAACGGATTTCCTCATGGATTCCCTTTTTAACTGCTTCAATAAGTTGGCCCTTCGCATTACAACACTCCTTGGTGTACCATGCTGGCGACTGCAAGGAAAGGGCCTTGTTTTAACCATTTTGGCCTCAGTACAGCATAGCTTCAGGGCAGCAAATAAGGCTAAGTGATGAGATATTCATTGAGTGATGTAAGGGTATCATTAAAATCATCATAAATACCAGTTACAGTTTGGACCATATGATTGTTTTCCTATCACTATCCAGGGTTACAATGGTTTCTGATTTATTACCTAGAACCGTACAATTCCCCAAAATGTGGCCTCCCAGTGTGAGCCTTAATGAGTTGAGGTCACTATCGATCTGCGTGAGGATTTGAGAATCCTCTGCCACATGCCAGAGTTCAAGATCCAAAAGGACATAGTCGAATGTACTTTGTATATGGCCAAAGGCAAATGTGTGAGCACACTTTATATTGGACAGCAACAGGAATATGCACGTATGGCATACTTCAAAGTTAGGGACAAAAGCTACATAGCTACTACTGACCATGATAATAAGGATTCACTCTCTAATAGAGGGATACCTCTAGCTTGATCTTCTAAACCCAAAACAGAGGCTACACCCTCCAGCGGCTCGAAGGTGGTATTGAAATCACCAGCAATTATGTATGTATGTATGTATTATGCACTTTTATAGCGCGAAACTGTCACCCGGAGGGTATCCTGGCGCTTTGACTCTACTGACCACCTACATAGTCACGTTTATTATGCTGTTCTAGGGAAAAGATGGGTTTTTGAGCTTTTCTTAAATGAGAGGAGGTCCGTCAGGCTTTATGAGCAGGGAACTATCTACTCTCTTAGCAAGGTGGTGAGCGAATGAGTATAATGTGAGGGATTCTTTATTGCGTGGTACAGAATGATTATAGATGTTATACAGATCGACCCTACAGCCATTTCCACCCCTGAGAGAGATATCTACAATATCATTACTGTTAATATCCAGCTTTTTTGTAGTAAGATCTGGAGTATTCTTAACCCATACTAGGAGATCAACAGATGGACACCCAGCTTTAGAGGGTGTTGCTTCAATACTGAAGTTAGAGTAGTCCACCCTGAAAAAAAATATCCACAGCCCAAATTTCTTGCAGGATAATTATATTGTGTGAATTGGTAAAGGTTCCCCACCCAGGGTCCAAGATTTTCTCCTTCATACCCGCAATGTTCCAGGACAATAATAGAAAAGGGAACACAGGTTATTTTGAGGAAGTACCGGATTCCTTGGGATGATAGATGGAAGTGACTGCACTTAGGAGGAATTAATAGGATGCATGTGGTCAGGAGACAGACAATGTGAAGCTAATAGGCCTCCATCTCAAGACACCTCAATTGTCACGCAAACCCATTTCACTTCGAGTTTACTTCACTGGCGAGATATGCAGGTTAACCGCCACAGAATTTTGGTGGTGTAAGATACAATTGTGGTGTATGAGATAGAGGTCCATTAGGCTACCCTGACTGGACTATTGATAGCAGGAGAATTGAGGACATATTGTGAATAAGGGATCGATATAAGGTGGAAATCATAACTGACGGATTTACCACTTTAATCGCCCAGATGAAATTCACATGTGGTGAATGAAACGTGTTGGTGGTTTGTTCCATGTAATTTAAAAACAAAACAGAAAATAAAGACATTTTAGATCATACACTACTGTGATTAGACTTGTATATAAATGGACCTCTAATCCAGCGGTGCAACACCATTTGTGTATTTGAATACTATTTGACCTTTGGTCGCACCTTCGGAGCGGCAGGTGCTTAGTTAGGAGTTGCACCCAGTAATATACAAATCAAGATATACTGGAACAAGAGGGAGCTGCAATGCCAGGAGTAGCTCACTGCTCTGTTGTGTTTATGGTTGCAAGTAGGTACCATACAGATTCCCTGTAATCGATATCTGGAAGAACAACAGTTAGATAAATCTACAAAGAACGAAAATGGACTTCTACTGTGAGGCAGTATCCCCAGTTTATGTTCCTTAGGATGGCTCTTGTGTTTTTAAAACCCAAATATTTGGGTTAGCATAGAAGATAGGGGTTTCTGTTAGCCACAAATTATTACAGTCTCTGTCTAAGCCACACCAAAAGCAAATACCAAATCAACTTACTGGGAACTCTCAGGACTCCTTGAAAATGACCAGTTGCAGTAAGAGTTGTGCTTTGAGGCTTTGACTAATACGACTCTATGAAGATCTCTCACGCAAAACCCTGTGGAGACACCAATTGATTCAGAACAAAAAAGTTCGAATCATTCTGAAAATGGGAAAAAAGAAGAGACCAAAGTAGCTCCTGGGCCTTACACTGTGCCCTGTTTACACAAAGAACCATATTCAAAATGGGGAAGGGTACCACGCATCTTTTGGAAATGGGGACTTCATATACTCGGAACTAATAACTAGGATCCATCCATTCCAGACATCAAGGAGTTCCCAAAAGCCGCAACACCATTTTTCAAACCTGCTCAGTTGCAATGCCTTGTGCATTAGTTATCGAAGCAGTAAGAGTGGAGCTGGGTGTGGAGCAACAGAAAAAAAATTGTAGACACCTTGGGCATTATATTTATTACTGGTTTGATTAATACTGAAACATCGACTACTTTACTTTTAAAGAATACGTTTAGTATAAAAAGACAATGGGAAAAGTGGATCAGTCATAAACTTAATACATTTGATCAAAGTATGATTTAATTTTTAAAGAAAGATGTTTTATGAGAGGCTTTGTTTAAAAAGTTGAAACTCTTAATTAAAGCTGAAAAAACTACTCAAATGAAGCAGATAAAAGGCATGCAAGAATGAAATTGGCCCTGCAACATTTGAATAATTTGAAATTGTAATATTGTGAGTCTTTTTCTTTCTTAAGTGTCCCCTGCGTGGAGCTAAGAGGAAGGCTTCTGTCAGTACGATGAAGTCACTTATAATCCCTATGAGGGTAAGATAACTGATTTGTGCTCCTTTCTTTAATTACAGTACCATACCTGGGGATCTTTTATGTAAAGGCACACTGTGCCGGTGGCACCGCGCACAAACAGAAACAGTGCGCCCTATTACAAATCTTGCGCTGCCTATAGGGCTGCCCCGAACTCGAGCACACCCCGGGAAAGGGCTGCACCCGGTCTAATTTTGAAACAGCAGGCCAACCTTTCAAAGTGCAGGTGGCATCTGGCCTGCTTTTGAAACAGCCGGCCAACCTTTCAAAGCGCAGGTGGCATCTGGCCTGCTTTTGAAACAGCCGGCCAACCTTTCAAAGTGCAGGTGGCATCTGGCCTGCTTTTGAAACAGCCGGCCAACCTTTCAAAGTGTAGGTGGCATCTGGCCTGCTTTTCAAAGGGATGCAGAGATCCTCCTGCAGGATGGAGAAGTGAGTGACTGCACCTGCCTGCAGGGGATGCCTAGGGCATCTATGGGAGCCTCTTGCCTCTGGCTGCACCCGGTCTACTTTTGAAACAGCCGGCCAACCTTTCAAAGTGCAGGTGGCATCTGGCCTGCTTTTGAAACAGCCGGCCAACCTTTCAAAGTGCAGGTGGCATCTGGCCTGCTTTTGAAACAGCCGGCCAACCTTTCAAAGTGCAGGTGGCATCTGGCCTGCTTTTGAAACAGCCGGCCAACCTTTCAAAGTGAAGGTGGCATCTGGCCTGCTTTTGAAACAGCCGGCCAACCTTTCAAAGTGCAGGTGGCATCTGGCCTGCTTTTCAAAGGGATGCAGAGATCCTCCTGCAGGATGGAGAAGTGAGTGACTGCACCTGCCTGCAGGGGATGCCTAGGGCATCTATGGGAGCCTCTTGCCTCTGGCTGCACCCGGCCTACTTTTGAAACAGCCGGCCAACATTTCAAAGTGCAGGTGGCATCTGGCCTGCTTTTCAAAGGGATGCAGAGATCCTCCTGCAGGATGGAGAAGTGAGTGACTGCACCTGCCTGCAGGAGATGCCTAGGGCATCTATAGGACCCTCTTGCATCCCTAGCTGAGTTTTCCCTCGGGGAGCACACAGACTATGTTTCACCTCATATGTGGTGCACAATCACTGGATCTCTTGACAGCCCCTTTGCCTTTGTCCCCGTGGCTATAATATGGAGCTGGCACAGAGGAGAAGTGGTTCCCTGATTAACATGGAGCCACGCCCTCCTGCTAATGAGGGAATGCTACCTAACAATCGTGATGGTGCTCTATGTGCGCCGCCACAATCAATATTAGACTTCTAAGGAAAAAAATAAACTCCAACTCAACAGTGTTGTGTTTCTTGAGCTGCTCCATGTCTGTGGAGGTGCAAAGGGGAATAGAGCGGCTTTAAAAAAAAAAGATCAAAACTTTACACTTTGGTATTCACCTGAACGTTTAACTACCGATTTCACTTGTAAACAGTTGAAAATTAGTATCTCCATCTATTGACCGAAACAACTCATTTTTATTTCTCCCATTTCCTTTTCCCTTTTTTTCCCCAAGTACCCTTCTCCTTTTTTCTAGATGCTCCCCCAACTTCTACCTGACTTCTAGTCTGCCAGGGTGGGCTCACTACTTTAAAAAAATGTTTATTCAGTTCCCTGGCTCATTACATAACTTAAATAAACATATAAACACAGATAGCTAATAATAACTTTCTGATACATGTTGCAGTCATATACATTATCAATTTCGCATTTATTGGGTGAGTTCTCAGCCCGTTACCTTCGCAGCTAGATAAGCGTAGGAATGTCCATATGTTTACAGCTAGGAATATTTATACTTATGGGGTGTTTCTCCTCAAAAGCCCATGCCTCGTCCCCCTCCTCTCCCTCTCCATCATCCCCACATGTATTGATTTCCCTTATGTGTTCCTTTCAGTGTTATCCAGGTCGTCTTGGCACTCAGCCAGGTAGTTTCGCAGCGGATCCCATACGGCGTGAGGTCTGGATGTGATCGGCATTAGCTCTGCGTATGTGAGTAGCTGATCTTGGCAGTATATGAGGTCCTGTTCCCCTCCCCCATTTGCACACTATTCAACGCTTAGCCAAGAGTAGTACCAGAGATACATATCTCCTAACTGAAGTCTCTTTTTCCGCTGTGTAACCCAGCAGTGTTGTCAGTGGAGTGTCCGGGACAGTGAAACCTATCATTTGGGCAAGGCCGAGGGCTAGAATAGCACACGCCACCATTATGGTGGTCGCACCAGTCCCCGGGGGCGGAGCGCCAGTTGATGACGCAGCACTTCCACCCCCAGGATGACCTATAGGGAGGTTCGTCTGAGCATGAACCGGAAGCACTTTAGTGCTTCCTGTTCAAACGCTAAGCTAAAGTCAAGGCAGACCGGTCTAGACCAGCCTGCCCTGTGCTCCCCCCTTTAAAAGGGGGTTGTGGGGAGCAGAACAGTCTCTTGTTCTTTTGCTCTCCACAGGAAAGGAAACCGGGCCCGCAGTGGCCCAAAACTTGTTCTTCTTTTTTTCCCTGTTACAGGTTTCGTCCGAGGAGTGGTGGCGTTCGTAGAACAAGAAGCAGAGCGGCAGGAGCGGTTTGTCGCGTTTGGGGAGCCGTTTTTTCTGCTTGGAGGGGAGCTGAATTATAGCGTCTGGACCCCGCTGTCTTTTGGAGCGGCGACCCGGCAAAGCGGAGGGTAGCCGGTAAGCGGGGCTCTTTTGCTGGCGAAGGTACACAGGATTTTGATGCGCATCAGCTGTTAATTAAAGACGTTCACTTTTAGAGCAAGGAGGCGGCACGATCTGTTTGGGGTCGGCGCACGGGAAAGAGTGAGTGCGTTTTAGAGTGCTCCCGGTGCTGCGCCTAATTCTTTCAGTTTCAAGGGCGTACTAGCAGAATATCGAGCGCTCAAGTGAGGTTTTTCAGGTACCATAGGGAATTTAAAGTGTTACGTGCGGCCTGGTGTGCGCACAGTTTTGGGCAATCCTGAGTGAAGGTCGGGGAGCGGAGGGGGCGGCTCATTTTATATTGGCAGAACTTTGCAGGCAAATTTAAGGGTTTGGCGAGCAAATAAAATTGTAATTCGTTTACTGCAAGTTGGGCCCCCCCTTTTTATAGTCTTTTTTAAATTCAGGTGGTATTGTGGGGTGCAACCTGTGCGCGCCGGGGTCTTCTACAAAACAGGGGTGGGTGTGTAGGAACGCATCAAGCTTGGGTGCGCTGTGTATGGGTAATCCTGGGTGGCTACTGGTTTAGGGGGCACATGCTGTGAAACAGCATTCTCGTTTTCCATCTGAGTACTGCGCCATCCAGTTGGTTGCGACAAGCACAGTGACCATTTACCTACCCGGAAAACCAAGGATGCTTGTTGGACAGTGGAGAAGCCGGGTGGAATATCGCTGTGGGCGGCACTGGCAGGTCAGCATTTTCACTGCTTCTGGGAGCCACAGAGTGTTTGAGTGGGCGACTCACCTGAGCCTACACGGTTAGCCAGTGGGTCGTGGCTCTGGTTGCGTGAGTGCATGGGCAGGCTAGTGTGGCTGCTTCTTAAAGGTAAGAGTCTGCTGCAGGTGTTTCTGATCAGTGTCCAGGGTTTAAGTAGAGGTTTACTTGAAGTCAGAGCTAGTCAGGAGCATTCTAACCACGATGGCCCCTAAGGTGCGGTGGGGTGAAAAGCGGTCATGCACTGACATCATGCTGGAGGCTTTAATGCAGCAAGTCCAGGTTATGGGACAGGCCCTCAATCGGTTGCAGGAGAAGGTAGCTGGGCCTGAGGATGGAAAAGGGAGGCCCAGGCGGCCTATTATTTTGCCCAAACCTTATTCCCCTCCTTTGCCTAAACAGAACAGGCTCAAGTCCACAGTAAAAGGGGCAAGGGGGGCCCCGGTAGCAAACGCACCCATGCCAAGGCCACAGGGCAATGGGGAGCCAAGTATGCCAGTGCCCACGGGGCCTGCCGCATGGCCCAGTAGTTCTTTTTTTGGAGGTCCGGGGGTGTGGGGGGGCACATCGGAGCAGCTAGACATAGTGTCCAATTTAGCGGCAGTACTCCCGTGGCTAGAGAAGGTGGGGAACTGGTCTCACGCTGCAGGGACATCCAGCGGCGGGAGCGATGCAATCAAAAGGGCCAGACAAATAATGGCTGAATTGGGAAAAGAGAAGCCAGATGAGGTACCGGGAATACCGTCGGGAGGAGCACGAAAGACGGCAGATGCAGCAGCACCAGCTGGTACGAATAAGACGTTGCCTCCTTTAGGTTTGGCGAGATGCGTTCCGCAAGGGAACAGTTGGGGCGACATTTGTCTCAGAAGACCAAAGAAAAGATTTGGAAGGGGGGCAGTCATGTTGGAGCGTTTCCCAGAGGTTGGGACTGAAATGGCATGTTACCAGAATAGGATCACCGTCGCCCATGCAACAAAGGGGGGTGATGGTTGGAAGGAATATGATAAGGAATTTAGAAGGGCAAAGGCGCAGGACCCTTCATTAGGATGGAATCAGACTGTTATGTTTATCCATTTAAAACATTTAGTTCAGAGCCCATCGGACAATCTACAGGGGCAGACACAAGAAAGTGGGCATTTTCAGCCCTTTAGGGCGGGCCCCGCCGGTAACGCGGGGGTCACTGCGGGAAAATCAGGGGGCACGGGGAGAAAGGGTATCTGTTTTGATTACAAGAGAACCTGCAGTAGAGCACCAGGTACATGTAGGTTCAAGCATTTCTGTGGGTTCTGTGGTAACGCGTCCCACCCTGAGTCCAAGTGTTTCAAGAAATCCAGAGAGAAAGTGGTCAAGAAGCAGGAACAAGAAGCATCCCTATAAAAGGCTAGCTCCCCTGTGAATGTTGGCGCCATGATTCCCTGGTCAAACATGTACAACTGTCCTGAAGCTGCAAGGACGATCAGGGAGGGGTTTGTAGAAGGTTTCAGGATACCGGCACAGGGCTACAATGGGGTGGCACACTGCATGAACCACCTCTCGGTTAGGTCCAATGAGGGCATAGCAGCAGCAAAAATTCAGAAGGCAATTAAAACTGGGTAGAGTGGCAGGCCCATTTGACAAAGTCCCAATGGATGACTTTGTATGCTCACCACTGAGGGTGGTTCCGAAGAAGGTGCGAGGCGAATTCAGACTAATCCACAATCTTTCGGCACCAAGGGGTAATTCTGTGAATGATGCAATTTCAGACGCATTGTGTAGAGTAAAATATGCATCTTTTGAACGGGTAGTAGACAAGCTCAGGTCCTTACGTCAAGGGGCCTTATTGGCGAAATCTGACATTGAGTCCGCTTTCAGACTACTCCCTGTGCACCCTTTAGACTTTCACTTGCTGGGTTTCCAATTCCAAGGAAAGTATTACGTGGACAAATGTATGGCAATGGGTTGCTCGGTTTCCTGTGCCTATTTTTAGAAGTTTAGCTCTTTTCTAGAGGGGTTTTTAAGGAGGGACACGGGCCACCATTGGGTGCTGCATTACCTCGATGATTTTCTTTTCTTGGGTGCACCAGGCTACGGGGAATGCAGGGCAGCATTATCAAAGTTATGTGCCCTCATGCAAGAGTTCGTCGTGCCATTGGCACCCGGTAAGACAGTGGGTCCAAGCACAACAATTGAATTCCTGGGGAATGAGCTGGATTCTGTTCAAGGTGTGTCCAGGTTACCAGCTGAGAAGGTACATGATTTCAGGGTAGCTTTACAGCACTGCCCAAACAAAGAGAAGGTTACGTTGCACAAGTTACAGCAGGTTGTAGGACAGTTGAATTTTGCACTACGCGTAATCCCAATGGCACGCCCATTTTCCCGCACCATTGCGCAGGCCATGTCAGGTCTCAGAGAGAAACATCATCACACCAGGCTATCCGGCGAGGTCAAGCAGGACATGCTCATTTGGAAGGCATTCCTGCGTGATTTCAATGGTAGGGTGGTGTGGCCTAGCTCGCCCCGGTCCAGTCCAGAATTGGGCCTGATGACCGATGCAGCAGGTAGCGAAGGTTTCAGTGCCATTCTGGGGTCCGAGTGGGTTGAGCAGCGGTGGCCGGGTTGGTGGAGAGACTCTGGGCTCACAGGTAACATAAGCTTTCTAGTGCTCTTTACCATCCTGGTGGCACTGTCCGTGTTGTCTGAGCAGCTGAGGGACCAGTCTGTAATATTCTGGTCAGACAACATGGCAGTGGTGGAATGCATTAAATACCAAACTGCCAAGTGCGTTATGATACAGCGATTGTTGAAAGAAATTGTTTTACAATGTATGAAACTGAATGTCCTTTTTAAAGCCAAGCACGTGCCAGGTATATTGAATCATGCAGATGATGCATTGTCTCGTTTTAAAATGCAGGCATTCAGGTCACACATCCCAGATGCCACGGTACACCCAACACCTTTGCCAGAACAGCTTTCGCAGCTTGGTACCCCCAATTATCGGACCTCGTGGCAGCTAGCCTAGCACCCAGAACCAGAAACTCTTACAAAGAGGCGTTTTGGTCTTTTTGTCATTTCTTGGGGACAACGTGTGTAGGAAGTAGGATACCCGACTATGGTTACCCCAGATTTTTTGCCTTGTGTTTAGCTGGTTTTCGACTTAGTTGGCCTGGGATCCTGCTAATCAGGGCCCCCGGCTATCTGCTCTCTCTTAAAATGGACTCCATGTACCCTAGGTGCATAACTAAATTGGTACTGGACACCTTATCAGACCCTGTACAGTGCACTATAGGTGCCCAGGGCATAGGTGCATCCAAGGCCTACCAGGGGCTGCAGCATATCTTTTGCCACCCCTGGCTGGTACTTAAATCGACACAACTGGCTGTTCACACAGCTGGGGCAAGGTGGTGTACTCACCCCTTGCTTAGATATAGTATACCTATGTCTAAACCTATATCTGGACACATATGCACCTATAAGTCACTCCTATGGCAGGCCTTTACAATCCTGGAGGCAGAGTGCTTGGTTTTATGTGAGGTGGTGCTCTAGCATGAGCTGAGCCTGTCTGCAGTGTTGGGATCAATTCCTTAATGCTGTTCCAGTGATACTGCCATACCATATACTCTTAAGTGCATTATAATCCTTGCGGTTAATGCTAACTTTGGTTTGGCTTTATCAAAACATGTCGTGTTTGGTGTCATACACTTTGGAATACTATCCCCTCGCCAGTCCTGGTGATGGGGATAGCATCCCACCCTTCTAGAGGGAGAAGACATGTTGTGATGTATTCCTATAGGTTCTGTATCGATCCCCCTATTCCTGACCCTATTCTGGTTAACAAGTTAACTAGCAGCCATCCCATGAGGCAGAAAACCCCCATGATGCAGAAACCGTTATCTGATTAAGCCACACTACGGCACAGGAACGTGTTATCTGATTAGGTCATAACGCTTGCCATCTAATTAGACAAGCGATATTCCTCCAGCCCCTGATAAGGCATACGGAGTTCTCAAAACAAATCAAACCTATGACAGACCTGGGAAAAACCCTGCGGCCATTGTTTTGATTTCACCGAGAACTTCAGCAAAAGAATGTGCTAACGACCAAGTCGTATGACATCCTTATTGACGTATCTATGTCCATCCTTACGTCAATCTCGGCACCTTAAAGGTATAAATATTACCGATATTGCCCTATGCAAACACACGCGGTGGTGACGAGATCGGAGCAGCCAGACTTGCCGAAGCCCAGAGCAGAGCAGACCCCGCTGGCGCAGCCCCGCCTTCCTGACGCGCTGAGAACGAGACGCTGCTTTCTCCTGCCGAGAAATCCAGCTCCGGCGCTTCCGGGTAGCCCTCGCAGGCAGCCTGGAATATCGAGACCAGAGACGAGAGATACCATCCCTCATTCATCCTAGACTCCAGGTACAGAACTGAATAACCCCTCACAGAGAATTCTTGAGTCAGTCACTTGGCAAAACAAACTTAACTTAAACTGCTACTTTCTACTCCCGCCCACGTATTAGGCTTAGGTCAGGTACATCTGGGGTAGGCGTAGTTAGAAACACCAGTTGAGTACGATTAGTCAAATGTATATGTGTATGTATCTATTTTATCCATTTTAAACCATCATATGGCTTAGAAACCATATCAATGTTTTTACAGTATTATTTTATACTTCTGCTTTTAATGTATGCACTTTACTTAACCATAAGTATTGCAATAATATCGATCCATTTCTCTTGTATGAGAAAAGAGACTGATCAATAAATAACATCTTTTATTGAACACGCCCGTCTCTTCCTTCTCTCTACAATCTGGTGAGACTAAGAATGCACGTACTGACTGAGTAAAATAAGTCGTCTTTTGTTTTCACACGACTCTAGAGATACACTCTTGATTAGGGGAGAGCAAAGCTGTCATGTTCTATGGTTGTCAGAAACTAAATCCCTTCTTGTCTATCCAGGGAGGTTCAACTCCTCCTTGCCTATTCGAGAAAGTTTCTAGTGAACTCTGAGCTAGCTGGCAAACCCACAACTTTAAGTCTAATATCGACAATAGAAGACCTAGTTAACGTCTGGTCTAGGCCTATACTATTGAAGGTATTATTCCAATGCGCAGAGCCTATTGGGATAATAGGAACTACACTACATGGCGCCCAACGCGTTTGGATGGGCGATAAAACTAACGTAAGACATTTAGAGTAACTCAGTCGTGCTTTTTCACTCAGACCCCTTTTTCCCATAATACTCCAAAGACGTCTGGAGTGGGTGAAAGGTAATATCCGCCAAACCTCGCAGGAGGAAACTCCTATGTATGGTCCTTGGTTTAGTCAACGTTGAAGGATACACTGTTCCAAAATATTGTGCATCTAATCTTGGTTTCCATAAGAACCTGATCTGCAAACAAACAAAATAACCTTCTGGACAGTACAATGTCAGACGGTGAAGGAGACAGAGAGGCAGTTAGAATAGCAACTGAGACAGAGAGGCAGTTAGAATAGCAACTGAACTGATAATGCACTGCAAGACGCTGACCCGGAGATAATACTCATCGCGGTCAACACAAGAAAATCTATAACTTTAAAACTTATAGAAAATGGACTGACACCTAGAGGTGGAACGGTCATATTCGTAATTGAGGCACACGAATATCGGCAGACAGAGGTATTCTATTCATGGATACATTTTCCAGCAGCAAATGCTGTAACAAAGGTCTTCCACTATTACAAAACAGAGGAACCTCCTAATGAGTACACTCCTTTCGAGGAGGTGGAAGTACCACTTAAATTTCAAGAGCATCTGCTCTTATTTAATGGCGCCCTAAAACATAATAATCACATCACCAGGCTCGGTCCATTAGGTAGACCAGGAGCAACGTGGCCGGTTCTAGCTGGATACACACCACATCCAGACATCGATGGGATGTCTGCAGCAAACCTTTTAATACAAATAAAACAATTAATAAAAATACATAGACAATTAGTCCAATATGTAATGCGGACTTCAACAATACAACCAGCAATTAAAATTCCACAGCTGACCCCTCATCAGGGGAACACAAATAAAATTACACCACAGAACATACAGTCCTGCCTAGGTAAAGTACAAGCTAAACGGGAACAAATACCATTCTGGTTAGCACAAAAAATCACCCAAATAGAGGCGGTGTTTCCAGACACCACCCCGTTAGAAAAACACAGGATTCTGACTATCTGTCTTCCAATGGGAATCGCACCACACGTGGAGGACTGTGACACTTGGGGTACAGTCTTTGCTTCCATCTACACAAAAACGCACGGTGTTCCATCCATTTCGGTAATACCAGAAGTGCTAAAACAAATTCAAGACGAATACGGTCCAGAACCCGCTTTAACTCTTGGTATGAAATTACTGAAAGACTTCAAGCAGGTCTCGGCTATATTATTAGCCAACATAAAGGGAGAAGCAGCAAACGTGGCGATCCGCCAGAGGTTAAAGGAGACAGATATAGCAGACCAACCAGCTGAAATTGCCAGAATTATAGAAAAATCCTATGAGGAACTAGGTAGAGATAGTTTAGGTGGAATACCAGTAAAACCACAACTGATTGAAAGTCCTGAAAAAATATTTTTAATAATAATTCAACATCACAAAAAAAGAGCTGGGATGGAAACAAACAATCCAATCCTAAAGAAAAGAAATTCCAGTCCAGAGGAAGGTCTCCTCAGCGGAGAGAAAAATCTCCGAACCAGAGACACAGGTCACCCCAAAGTGACCCCTCTAGGAAAAGATATAACCTTAGAAATAGGGATAATATAAAGAAGCCTGATAGATATCAAGACATTGATACACGTCCCTCTCAATCTTTTCAGACTTCCTCGCAGAAATCGGAAAGAAGAGGACGATCAGAACAAAGAGAAGAGCACGCCAAGTCCAAAGACAAGGAATCTGCTCATCTAAAAAAGAAACTACAATTTCCAAAAAAGAAGGTAGCCAGTATCAAGGTAGTAAACAATGCCGAGAATACTGAGGACACAACTGAAAAACGGAGAATGGGCTCAGACAATGCTAGACAGCGCAGCAGAAGTGAGCATAGCTCGCAAAGTCCTTATGAATCTTCTGGAGACAGTGGACACGAATGAATATCTTGAAGTGGAAACTGCAGACACCAGAGTTAGCAAACCTCACAAAATATATGAAATAACTTTACGTATAGAAGGGGATAAGACTAGAAAAATAAGGGGACTATTTTGGGATAATCTCTCCAAGGGCTATGACATCCTTCTAGCTGAAAAAGACTGGCCACCAGAGTTTGTCAGGGAGTGCCCTCATGGCGAAGAAATAATTATGCCTGCCTTCTCAAATCATATCCCAATTCATAAAAAATACACACTTGCCAGAAAGTGGGCAGTAGCTCAAGCTCCTGCTTTATATAAAAATCATGTAGGATGAGATGAGGACTCTCCTCCTCACAAAATCCAGTTAAAATCACAACCTACTGCACAAAGACAGTACCCAATTAAGCAAGAAGCTAAAAAACAGGTAAAAGAAATCCTAGATCAATTAGAATACCAGGGGGTGATTGAAACATGCACCTCACAAATGAACAACCCTTTGTTTCCGGTCTCCAAACCAGACAATTCATATCGTCTAGTTTTGGATTACCGACACCTTAACTCATGTTGCAAAACTTTTGCAGTGCAAAACTCGCATAGTGCTGCACTAATGAATAACATAGTGCGCAAAAAATACAAAACAACATTAGACATCTCTAATGGATTCTTTTGTCAAAACATAGCACCAGAGAGCAGATATTTGTCTGCGTTCTCAATAAATGGCACTCAAAAACAATTCTGTCGGTTAGCCCAGGGGTACAAGAATAGCCCAGGGGTATTCTCAGCGAGAGTAACAGAATTACTACAAACATATGATGACGAAGCATTATCTTATGTCGACGACATATACCTAACAGATGATGACTTGGATACTCACTTGAAGAGAGTGAACACCATAATACTTGGGTTCGCAGCAGAGGGTTACAAATTCGACTTTAAAAAATCTAGAATTGCCCATCTAACAGTCCTGTTCTTAGGATACGAATTATCAAGTGAAGGCAAAAGCCTGGCTGACAATTTCCTAGAGAAATGTGCCGTACTCCAAGCACCTAGAACACTAAAAAACCTACAGTCAATTGTAGGCTTCCTAAATTTCGGAAGAACATACATTGCAAATTACGCAGAAAGGGTCAAACCCCTTTATGATCTAATAAAACCAGATTTTAAAAGAACCAATTGGACTCAAATACACACAGAAATTTTGAGATCCTTACAAACAGACATGTTAATTAAAACAAAATTAGAAACACGTGATAACACACGCAATCTTGTGATTCGAGTCATCCCAGGAAGATGCGGATTCACATACCTGACCTCTAATGAGGGAGAAAAGGTACCAATTGCATTCAAATCACACTTGTACACTAAGGCTGAAATGAAATTTAGCCCAACGGAAAAAATTCTTACTGCAACACAGACAGCTATAGCAAAAGAACGAGCCCTGGCACAAGGTAAACGAATAATAATCGTGACACCAATACCAGCCCTAGAGGCTGTAACAAAAGCAAGCATTCCAAATGCTAAAGCGCTCCATCCGAGATGGATACAATGGGCTAATTCTCTTGCTGCAACAGACGTGGCATACGAATTTGATCCTAACTTAAAAACACAAGAATTTCTCCAATATGAATTTGAATGTCCTCCGCCGACCGAAATTCTGCCTCTAGAACATTACGGCTGTATAATATATACCGACGGATCAGCACAACCCGCAGTAGGGGGTAAACAAGCTTACAGTGCTGCGTGCGCGATTGTTAAAGGTCGCTGGCACGAAGGAAAATTCAAACCAGCTATCACTAAGACACAATCTCTAGGAGATTGTACAGCTCAGCGAGCTGAACTACTGGCGTTTAAGATGGCGCTTGAAAATACCGATCGAGAATTCCCCACACTCATAGTGTGCGATTCGTATTACTGCGTTCAGTCTTACAATGAATACTTGCAGATCTGGCTTCAGAATGGCTTTAAGGATGCAAAAGGAGGCACAATCAAGCATAAGATGCTCTGGGAACAAGTAGTTCTATTACAAAAAGAACTACCAAAGACTCACGTGATACATACTCTGAGTCATCAACGTGATGGCGTTCACGTTGCAGGGAATTCATTGGCTGATGAGGCCGCGAAGGCAGCTGTGCAAACGGCTTCCGTAGCTGCCATCACACGGTCAAAAACAAAAATAGACAGCGAAATATTACAGGCTGTCAGCACTACAGAAAAGGATTCGATAGAAACACTCCCGAAAGGCTTTCCAGTAAAATACTCATACATAACTGATGCAAACAATGTTCCTTTTGCTCGAATCCCTGGAGTGGGGGATAGGGCAATTCCAAACATGGAACATAGGTTAGGACTGATAATAGCGGCACACGAAGGGCTTGCTTCTATACATGCTGGCGTCTCAGCCACAGTATCATTATTAAAACAAGAGATACTGGTGGCCACAAATGATAAGACAAACAAGGAACTATGTTTTAGAATGTGAAATATGTCAAAGAATGAAAGTATCAACGGTGAGACGTCCAGCGCAGACGCCCCTTCTAATCTCGGATAAACCATTAGCCTGTGTTTACCTAGACCACTGTGGTCCCTTACAAAGGGATGGTAACTATAAATATATCTTCGTTGCAGTGGACTCATGCACGAGATTCATATGGATGTGGCCCCAGCGAACGGCTGACGCCAGAACTGTTATAAAAGATTTGCGAGTCTTTATCGGCACATACGCAATTGGGATGCTGCATTCGGACCATGGTCCTGCTTTTAGCTCTAGAGCTTATAAGGAGGCCATGGTCAGCATGGGCGTTACATTGCGGTACTCTTGTCCATTTCACCCTGAGGGGAACGGAATTGTTGAAAGAAAAAACCGTGACATAAAGCAATCTATAACGGCAAAGGTATTAGGTTCGGGAGCTGGGTGGGTCAAACATCTAATAAGTGTCCAACGTAGTCTAAATAACCTGCCAAGAAATTCTCTGAAGGGATTCAGTCCGTACGAATTATTATTTGGAACTAGGATGTTAGTCTTAGACCTCGACAGTCAGACTTCAGTGGCGAAGGAAAAATGCTTTGATATCAAAGATCGTTTGGCTATTTTGCAGGACTTAAACGAAACAAGAAAAGACCTGAGCAACATAAAGTTGAAACAGCAGCCTGTGGTAAATAAATAATTAATTACCGGTACTATTTTTGAATACATTAATAAAACAGATAGCTCAATAAATAAGAGGCAAGATCCGATGTGTCTGAGTCGAACGGGCTTTATTCAGGCATAAGGGAAGGGACAGGATCGGGACAGCCTGAAATAGAATGGCATAGAAGGCAGCTGCAACGTTTCATCAACAGTACAAGGTATATATAGTAAAACATCACAATTACATTACATACAGTAGGCGTAACTAGTGACAAGCGTACGATAAGAACACATGGGCGTGAAAAGAAGGCGTGCACAGGGCGTGCACGTAGACATGTGATGAGAACGTCACAGAAGTGTCATAAAGTGGGTGGATACATAGAGGGGGCTACCTGAGCAGCTGGAACCTTTAACCTAGTGGTGCGCGAAAACGGGCCATGACGTGTTACCGGGGAGAACTGGGGGCTATGACTTCTGCACTAGAAGAGGAGACGAAAGTCTGCGATGTCAGGACGACATGTACCTATCGCATATCTGGTATCTTGTGTTTGGAGTACATATTGATAGAATCTAAAAGTTATCAGAGGAAAGGCTACTGGACACTAAGACTGGTGCATGCATATATACTTCGTGTATTGCGTGTGCTATGAATCTTCTATGAATATTAATACAGTAATTCTCTTGCATGGAGACAGAAAGACTAGACTATAGCTGAAGCTGTTTATGTGGTTCAGTAGCTTAGGAATGTGAAGACGGAGAGCTGAACTGATAACTAGAGGCATAACATATTCTTGGCAGACAGGCAGGCAGAGCCAGGCCGGGCACCGCGCTGCGCGGCAGGAAGTAAGTGAAGGGTCAGGGATGCAGGTGGGGGCTGCATCGCTCCTCGGAGTGGGTTCAGGAGACTGGAGTTTGAATCTGGTGTCCGGGCCCTTTTGAGGCCTAGAAACGGGGACAATTCAATAAATTAACGTGCATAATGTAAAACATGGGCAACATAGGCCTAATACTCGTTGCTTTCACGGGAACTGGAAACTGGCATACTAGAGTTGGACACAACTATAATTGTGTCTTTAATCGATCATAGGGGGATATATGCATATCGATCATGTACATATATCATAGGATGGGGAACACGTAGGCACATATGACAAGGCAAAATTCAATTTTCCTCATTCCCTCCTTGTGCCCTACGTTTCCATCAGGAAACATCAATATTCATGATACCATCTATCTGTTCATATAGCATCATTTGCTCGTCTCGAAGTGTCTTGGAACGAGACTTAGGACTAGGAATACAAGAGGTAGCGCACAAGCCGCAAATCGCAGGGCCACATTGTAAACAGAGGCAGCAACTGAATATGATCATTACTGCTATACCCAGGAATGACAATACTTTCCATCCCCAGGCAGATATTATATTCCAGAGCCAACCGGACCATGTCCAGGTGCCTGGATTCTGGTGTAACTGATGGGCAATTTTATGAAGTCTGGTTATAGCTGAATAAACAGACGGTGCGTTATTAGGAATGAAAATGCAGCAACTAGATCCGATGACTCTACAAGCTCCTCCCCTATCGGCCAGTATGACGTCAAGGACGAGACGATTTTGGAGCACGACAAATCTCATAGCAGATTGCTCTTCAGTTAAGTTACCTAGAGCGGAAGTAGTCTCATTCACTACTGCTTCAAGGGTTCTGGTTAGCCTACGTATTAACTTACTATTCTGAACAGGACCTATGAAGAAAAAGAAACCTTTATTGAAGTCTTGATACTGTTCTAGAGCAGTTTCAGTTTGATCGACAATTGGGGACTCAATCTCCCTTCTATGTCTAACGTGTACTAGATGTGTGTTTCTGTGATAATCAGATGGGGCTAGAAAAACTGGTGGCAGTAGGAAGGCAATATAACATGTTCCATCCCAATCTAGGGGCAGACGAACATATGCGGTCTGGCCACATACAAAATAAGAATGACGTGAGGCTTTGAAAATAGATTTCCCACTGTCACTATACTCGACTACAGTAGTACAATCACTATGACCTACATGTGCGGAACCATTCTTTCGGACACATAATTCGCCTTTAACGGGTAGAACTGAAATAGCAGGCAAATCTGGAGTAGTCTCGGACTGAACATTCAAAATCATGAAATTCGAGGAATAATTACCTAGATCATATACTTCATTTTCTAGATCTAACCCTGTTCTATGGGAAAGTCCTTCCTTGTCTGGGAAACATGTTCTATTCAGAAGGGTCATATCATTCGAGGATGACGTTAACGTGGACCATGCTCCACACGAACCATTATGTGAAAATGGATAGGGAAAGAGTGGCAGAACTCCCTTCGGTGTCTAGAAAGGGGGGAGTCGACCACACACCCAACAATTAGTGGCATTGCTGGTCTGGTGTGAATAGTGTAACATTCGGATAAACGTATTATTGCGCATGGCAAGACGATAGGATAACTCGTGAGGAGGCAGGTCACTAAAAGTGTGCTCTACTGTAACATTAGAAAACATATGTACATGTGAATTAATAGGAAAACATAAATGTAAGGCATAACTTATGCAGGTAACCATAAGACTCAGAAATAACAGAAAAAATAAAGTAACAATACATCTACTTCGAAGATTCTTTTGATAACGTATACTCTTAGAGTTTTGACTAACTCTCTCACTGTGTGGGTCTATCTCATACATGTCAGGAACCTGTCTAACCGTTTCACCCGAGAGGGACTTAGACAATTAAACTGGCTGACTTACTAGACCGAAGCTTATCTTTATACTCCTGCTGCGGAGTTTTCTCTAACAGGGGAAGTTTAGATTCAGTGTCTGGGCAGTCCTTGAGAACGGGGCAGTCCTTGAAAACAGTCTTTGGTTTGAGTCCATAGAATCTCTTTACATGACTGGAGTGCAACCACCCCTTCCTGCCTTCGATCTTCACGGCGGTCCTTGTTGTCAGTAACACAAGTCGGGGCTCCGTCCAGCGGGGCTCCAGCGGACTTGAACGATCAAAATTTCTCACGAGGACGAGGTCGCCTGGTATGATCTCATGCGGTTTCACTTCGGTGTTGTCTGGAAAAGCAGCGGCAACCTGTGAACGACAAGAGTGTAGTGCAGACATCAAGGAGGCCAGGTAATCTGTCAGCATATTACTGTCAACATCTGTAATTGTACGTGGTCTAGGTGTACCCCACATGTTTGGGGGACGACCGAAAATTACCTCGAAAGGGGACAGACCTGAACGGGAGTGAGCGACCATTCTCATATAGAAAAGGGCGACTGGCAGTGCTACTATCCAATCTACGCCTTTCTCTGCGCATACTTTGGCAATGCGGATTTTCAGAGTCTGATTATGTCTCTCTACGAGACCGGCTGCTTCAGGATGTCGTACACAATGGAACTTCCACTGGTACCCTAACAGAAGGGATACTTGTTTCATGAGCTCGGATGAGAATGGCTGGCCGTTATCTGAATACACGACCCTAGGCAATCCATAGCGGGGGAAAAACTCACGAACCAACTGCCTGGCAGTGGTCGCGGCAGTGTAATCTGGGACTGGATATGCTTCTGTCCATCTGGACAAAGCGCATACAACTACGAGGACATACTTGAAACCTCGACATCGCTCCATCTGAATATAATCCATCTGGAGGACTTCAAAAGGGTGGTCAGGAGGATGGAATCCACCTTGTTCCACCGGGACACCTTTACCTGGATTGAACTGACAACAAATCATGCAGGTACGTACTTTCTGTTTGGCTGCTGCTCGTAAATGCTTGTTAAACCAAAGGTTCTGAATACTGTCTAACATGGCTTTTTCTCCTAAATGTGCTGGACTATGTGCGGTGTTAATAATGACTTGAACCATAGAGTCGGGGAGAAACCATGTGGCTTTTCCCTTCGTTAACCATCCTTGATCTGTCTGGACCCCTCCTTGTTCAGACCATTTCTTGATTTCATCGGGAGTAGCATGTAACTGTATATCTAGTACATCTTGTGTAGGGTCCTTAACTGTCATACAAGTAGTCTGGACGGGAATGTCTGTCGGTGTCGTGTTAACTGGAATGTCTGAAGTCTGAGCTGTAAGCTTGGCTGTTCGATCTGCCAGATCGTTACCCTGGGAAATGATGTCAGTGACTTTCGTATGTGCCTTGCACTTCATGATAGCGATAGCTGTCGGTAAATGTATTGCATCTAACAGAGCTTGAATGAGGGGGCCATGCTGAATCTTGGTTCCATGAGAAGTCATAAAACCTCTTTCTTGCCAGAGCACTCCAAAGTCGTGTACGACTCCGAATGCATAACGTGAATCCGTGTATATGTTTACTTTCAGGTTCTTCGCTCGTATGCAGGCTTGGGTCAGAGCGACAAGCTCTGCTGCTTGAGCAGACAGGGTGTCAATACGATGTGTTTCTATAACTTCAGTTTCAGTAGTCACTGCATACGCGGCTACTAGTTCTCCTGTACTTGTTCTCATACATGAACCATCCACATAAAGTGTCAGGTCGGGATCAGGTAATGCAATGTCTGTCAAGTCTTGTCTTGGTTTTGTCATGGTGTTAACAACTTCCACACAGTCATGTGTGGCAGGATTTGGGGTAACTGACGGTAACAGTGTAGCTGGATTTAAAATGTTGCAGCGTCTGATTTCTATATGTGGCTGAAACAGTGTCAGTTCATAACCTGTTAAACGTGCAATTGTCAAGTGCTGAGTCTGTGTTCGGTTTAAAAGAACTTCCACGGAGTGTGGAACTTGTACTGTCAGGGAATGTCCTAACACTATGGAATCACTTTGTCTGATAGCTAGAGCTGTGGCTGCAACTGACTTGAGGCACGCAGGCAGCGCCTGGGCCACTGGATCTAATGTGCTAGAAAAATAAGCACAGGGCTTGTATTGTCCTGCTTGATCTTGTGTGAGAACAGATAATGCAGTACCATCACGTTCAGTGACAAAAAGTGTAAAAGGCTTACTGTAGTTCGGTGTTGCTAGAACAGGTGCTTGGCATAAGGCTTTCTTTAACTCATTGAAAACAAGTGTGTGTTCCTGGGTCCAAGGGAGGACAGTCGATACGGCTGCCTCCTGTGTCGTTAACTGTATCAGTGGCTTGGCTAGAAATGCATACTGAGGAATCCATTGTCTGCAATAAGAAGTGAGGCCGATAAAAGTTCGTACCTCCTTCTGAGTCTTGGGCTGTGGAAGATGTGCTACTAACTGGATACGGTCTGGTGTCAACTGCCTACCCCTCTTGGACAGTAAGTGTCCAAGGTAGACCACTTGCTGGACACAGAATTGCAATTTGGAAGGGGACACCTTGTGCCCCATCTCGGCCAGGAAATACAAGACTGTAAGTGACGCACGTTCGCAGTCACGTTCAGAACGGGCTGTGATCAATAGATCATCGACATACTGGAGCAGGGCAGTGTCAGTTGGCATGCGAATATTGTCTAGTTGTCTTTTAAGTGCTTGACTGTAAATACTAGGACTTTCTGTAAAACCTTGAGGAGCTCGTGTGAATTTATAGCTCCTTCCATTTAAACAGAATCCGAAAAGGAATTGGCTGTCTGGATGAATGGGAACACTAAAGAATGCGTTCTTGAGATCAATAACAGTGAAGAACGTAGCTTCAGAATCAATAGCTGTCAATAGGGAAGAAATATCTGGGACTACTGGGTACTGGGGTATGATACATTTATTAAGTTCTCGGAGGTCAATCACTAATCGATAAACTGGAGGTGCATTTGGATCAGTACGTTTCAGAATCGGAATGATAGGAGAATTACATACATTGGAGTCAGTTTCTACAACTACTCCTTGAGCAATAAGCTCGTCAATAATTTTGGATAAGGCTGCTACAGCCTCAGGTGGCAATTTGTACTGTCGGATCCGTGGTAATACAACACCTTGCTTCAGAGTAACACGATGGGGTGTGATGTGCATACAACCTACATCAGTTGGACCTTGCGCCCATAAATGCTGTGGTACATTCAATAATCTTGGATCAAAATCACGTAATACATAATGACCTTTAAAATCTCGCAGAAACAGTCGCACCCCTTCTGGGGAGCAGCATATAACTGCTCCTAATTCTTTCAGAGTCTTTATACCAAGTAAGTTCTCTGGACAGGATTTCGTTAGTAACAAGTCTGTAGTTCGGGACAATGGACCAACTTCTAGAGTAACTGGTTTCGATATTTCATTAACAATAGGCTTTCCTGAAAATCCAAGGGAAACATTTCTAGAGCCTGAGAGTGGAGCCCCTGGAACCTCGTCATGACTGATGGTAGTCCTACTTGCCCCTGTATCAATCAGAAACTTTCTGTCTTTCCCTAATACTTGACTGTGCACATAGGGACCCTCTTGATCTACAGGAATCTCGATGAGAGGCAAGCCAACCTCCCTCTCTAGGCTGTTTCATGAATACGGCTGATAATCTGGATACTCTGACTGTGCGTACTGGTACATCTGCTGTGTAACGTTCAAAGTTTTTTTTTTTCAAAGTTCAAAGTTTATTATGATTTGGCTCTCGGTGAGGGCCACATAAAAAATACATACACATTAGCATAATAATAAAAATTGAAAAAGATCACACGACAACAGGACCAGGCACAAATTATCTACAAGTAATACAAACATCAGCATCTCCTGTAAATTCATTAATAAATATCTAAGAACTCTTTAAAATATTTAAAAATTCTGGAACAGAACATTTCGTTAGGGGGACAATAAAGTGCAAGGAAAAACATTTTTACATTCACAATTCCCAATTGTAAACAAATTGGTTTTATCCATTTTTGACGCATAAGGGACAATACCGGACAAATGAACAAAACATGGTTAAGATCTTGAATAGCATTATTACAATGATTGCATATAGGAGAAACTCCATACCATTTTGCTAACAGTGGATTAAGAGGAAGCAAATTATGACGTAAAAGGTACCAAAATCTACGGACTCCATGCGGAATATTCCAAATTAGATATTGTTGGGCTAATTTTGGTGTATAGGTTGTGACCAGGGCTTCCTTTTCTTTATGCTTCTGTTGGGCAAGTATATCCGACTTATAACAAAGTTCCCAGGACATACTTTTTAACTTTAGCTTTAACTCTAATGGAGAAAGCAAGAATAACGTGCTTTCATCCAATTCAAGCAGCAAGATCGCTTTTCTAAAATTCTTTACCAGCTGCGAGAACTCATTAAAGTTGCCCAATAATTCCTTTTTTAAGATTGCTCGTAAGGTGCCCGGTTTACCTCTGGCCAAACAGGCTACCCATCTTACGAGGGCCGCCAACCCCTGAGCCCAACAACTTCTAAGTCCGAATTCCAGCCTGCATGATGATGTAGAGCAGGCAGAATTAAATGAGGAGATTTTCCTTAGTACCTTTCCTTCCATTTTTTGCATGAAACCCCATTGTTTCAAATCCACTAATTCTATTCCATAGAGGAGGGTTGCAGGAATTTTCGCTCTGAATACATCCAAGCATAAAGAGAAGTGCCTCTTCCCTGTAGCTTTATACAAAGAACATAGTCCCCTTCCATGGGCCATTGCTTTTCGTGAGCTATGTTCAATGTGTGGCTTCTCACTAAGATTAGCAGAGATTAATTTGCCTAAAAACATGTAGGATTTAACTACCTCAAGTTTTTCTCCGCTAATGGACCAATTATAGCTACTAGATCTGCACTTCTTCTTTCCAAAGATGCACATAATTTTACTTTTAGAGCTATTTATTTTCATAAAATGTGCATCGGCGAATTGATTCAATGCATGAAGACGATTAGAGAGACCTTTCGGGGTCAGATCTAAAACCAGTATGTCGTCCGCATACATTAGAATCGATATACCTGTCCCTCCAATTTTCGGAGCTATTCCCTCACAAACAGCAACTGTTGTTGGTAAATCAGCCATATACAAGGAAAACAATGTAGGTGCCAAAATACAGCCTTGTTTTAATCCATTCCGGGAAGGGATCGATTGAGAAAGACCCCTTTCACCGCCTTGTAACACCTTACACCATGTGTTCGAGTGTAGTGATTTAATTAAATTCAATAGATGTTCCGGCATACCCAATGCCGCCAACTTTCTCCACAACGTAGGACGATCCACCTTGTCAAACGCTGTGGAGAAATCTATAAATGCTACGTATACGCCTCCCCCCCGTACACGAGCATATTTATCCATGATTACCTGTAACGATGTTAAATTATCTAGTGTTCCATGCTCTTTTCGAAAACCTGTCTGTTCCATGGGTATAATATTGTTTAGATTTGCCCAATCTGTTATTAGGACTAATAAGAGTTTCGCAAAAATTTTCCCTATTGAGTCTAATAGAGCTATTAGACGATAGTTAGAGGGATTATCCCGGTCACCTTTTTTAAAAATTGGGATTAGAATACTCCCCCGCCAAGATTCGGGGACTGTTTGTGTCTTAAAACACGCTAAAAATACTGGGAGGAGAATCCTGCTCCAAGAAATTACATCTTGCTTAATTATAGACATGGGTAATTCGTCAGGTCCCATAGCCCCAGAAGAGCGCATGCTCTTTATTACGGAAGCTATGGAATACTCAGTAGGGAGTTCCATTTTAAGATCACTATTAAGTCCTGGATCCCATGAGTCCACCCCTGCCCCATTTGGCGCATATAAGGTGGTTACAAATTTGGTCCAGGCATCTTCCGAAATAGCTATAGGAGTGGACGTTATTACAGACCCACATCCTTGCCTTATTATGGACCAAAACTCTCTAGAGTTTTTGCGGATTGATACCTCTCTTAACTTGATCCATAGATTGTCTTCTTTTTCTCTTTTTAACTTGGATCTCAATCTTACCCTCCTTCTTTTTAGTATAGCTAACTGAGACTCATTTTCCCCTGATCTATTAAGGTATTGCTTCCTGACAAGTTTATTAATCTCATTATTTAACCTTAATAAGGGACTAGGAGAGAAATATTTCTTTTTATGAGTACCTATAATTCTTGCCGTTGCGGTGACTTTTTTAATGAGAAGTTCAAGAAACAGGAATTCCCTTCCTTGCCAATGGTCAAGGTCCATTAGTAATTGGGTAAGGATGCTTTGTACACTCTTATTGTTGGAAAATCCCCAATAACATCTATCTTTATTATAATTAATAGAAAAACCTCTATTCTTTAAGGACCAGAGGCTAGTTTCAGGGGGAGTTAGAGATACAGTTAAGTTGATAACTTTATGGTCACTCAGGGGGGTATGCGAGATCACTAAATCTTTAAGAAAAGAGAACATATCGAAATCTGTTATTACATAGTCCAAAATAGATTCTCCCTTTGAGGAGCCATGTGTATAATTAGCCGGGGTATCTGAAGGCATTCTGCCATTTATAATAATTCCCTCCACAGAACTAAGTTCCCCAAGTAGAATCTTGCCTCTTTTATTAGTTTTTATTTTAGTAGGCAGGAGGGCTTGGGGTATATTATATACTTCTTCCTTTACTTTGTTTCTAAACACGTCTAAAGAAGTATTAGACACTTTACAGTTTAAGTCCCCCACCAATAATAAATATGGGGGGTGATCCACCTCTATTAGTTGTTTTACATAGGAAAACATACGTTTTAAAACTATCGTAAAATTATCTTCTGGGGGAATATAAGCGTTTAATATTATAAGCGAGGACCGTTGAGCAATGGAGTCCAGATTAGAAATGGTTATGGCTTGGAATAGGTTACTCTCGTCTTTGTAATGTGAGAAATGCCATTGCAATGCATTTGATAGTAAACAGGCAATTCCACCTTTAGCATGGCCTTTTTTTGATGGAGTGGCGGGGGCCTCTAGGACGAAGTAATCATTCCCTCCATATAAAAGAGTTTTACACCATGTTTCCTGAATACATACCACATCTGCATTCAAGGAAAGAATAAAATCAAATTTCTCAGGGCAATTAGACAAACCAGCGGCATTCCAAGAGACAATTTTTAAACCAGTGTTAAAGATGCGAGACTGGTTGTTGGATTCCCGAAGAGGAATTTGAAAGAACTCCGGGTAACCAGTTCCACATCGAAATGTCTTCCTTTAGAGGATTATCTGTGTTATCAGGTACTGAGAGTACCTGGGAAACCATTCGTTTACCTCTGGAGAGCCAAATCTTTAGGTCATTATTACCCAATGAAAAATCATCCTGTCCAGAGGTCAACTTTGTGTTTCGTTCAATAGAGGATGAACACAAATTGTTATTAACAATGGGTAGCACGTCAATTCCTCTACATTGAAAGGCTTCGGCTTGCTGAAGAACTAAATTAGCAATTATTTTCGAGTAAAATTTTACCCTTGTTCTTTGCCCATTTATAGATCTTATTGGGAGAACTAAATCAATATCGTTTGTTGAAATCAACTTTAAGCTATCTAATTCTTTAAAACAATTAAGTAGCCAGGATCTATTCATTTTTAGATCTAAATCAAATAAAGGGAGAAAATCCAGTGTTAGAGTATCCACGTATAAAATAGGGCTTTTTGTAATCTGGGGTATTACATTCCTAACTACCTCCTTCTGAGACCGAAAGATGGGAGCAGCTGGATTAAATACTCTTGTTGCTGACAACGAGTGTCTATTATCATCGGTACTTATAGACTGATGAAGAGCAGGCACATTTACCAGTGGGCATGGAACCTCCCTCTTCATAGTTGCTTCAACCGGGGTGTTCCCGCATTCATCCTTTATAATACCATCAACTTCCACCTTATCAGGGATATCTGTAGGTGGAGTATACCCTCTTTCTATGCGAACAGGTGTTTCCGATATTATGTGTTTTTGAAAGATAATTTGTCTAGGTCTTTTCTTTTTATATTTGCGTATCAGTTTCCTATTTTTCCCTCTTGATTTTGCTTTAGCAGCCCGAGGAGTCCCGATGGGACCCTCAGACTCCTTTTTATCAAGTACAAAAATAGGAAAAAGATCCTGAGCCCCCATAAGAGGCTCTTCAATCACATTTTCTTCCTGTGCAGCCAGTATTGGTTCTGTTCTCTGAAGCAAGAGGGATGAGGAAGATCTATCAGGAGACTTATGAATATCTGCCTCTATAGTACATCCCAAAGGAACATTTCCCCTCACCTCAGTATTTTTAGCAGCATCTTTTTGTACAGGAAGAACAGGGTTAGCAGAAGTAATCAAAGGATTAAACACATTTTCAACAGTTTTCACATTTTGTGCCAATATTGCCTGCAATATCTCGGTAACCGAAGACAAAATACAGTCAGAGTTTACAGCAAATTTACCTAATAAAAGTAATATCGAAGACAGAATTTGCTCAAGGGCAATGAGTGACTCAGAGATAGGTTTGTCATTTTTTGGATAGCTGGATGATGTAAAAGCACAAATCCCCGATAGATTAAGTTGCGGAGATTGCACACCACTCTGTGTAGACAGATTATCGCTAGATTTAATAGAGGGGGTGCTGCTATATAATAGCAGACCAGAGGGTGTTTCTCCACCGGGTGTTTTGTTAGCCGCTATATGGGATAAAGATGTCTTATCTACATATCGACCACAAAGTTCTAAGTCAATACTAGTAGCTATTGAAACATCACCCTTAGCTTCATCCAAGATATCATTTCCCTTAAGATCATTATGGCCCAAAGCTTGGGATGATATTAACAAAGGATCAGCGACAGCCACATATACTGGGCATGAAGGGAGGTTTACCTCACTTGGCTGACTCAAAGACCCTTTTATTTCTGCCCTAGGCTCCAACAAACAAACTGCTGCTGTGTAACGTGCTGTGTGGCAGCTATAGGCTGCGGTACTGTAACTGTCTGTTGTGCGTTCTGCGGTGGCTGGGAAGTCTGTGAAACTTGTTCTTGTCTAGGAGGACGTGGTCTCTCTTTTGTCTTACCAGTAGCTATGTTGTGTTTCAGAACTGCACATTCGTTTATATAATGACCTGGCTGTTTACAGTAATTGCATGTCCCTTTAACGGGAGTTGCAGGGTGACTGGCTTGATTCGGACCCCTCTTCTGACTGTCTTGCGGGACGGACTGTGCAACTAGTACTTTCATTTTCGTATCTTTCATACGTCTCCTTTCATGTTCCTGCTCCTCCCTAATTCTGTTCTGGTGATACTGGAGCATCTGGAGCATTTGTGACGGAGTATTAGCTTGCCAGGTACTTTCGACTTTCAGTACTCGATTTTTAACTTGTGGGCTTGAATTATCGACTAGTTTGGTAACAAAAAGATGTGGATAAGATTCACTACTTGTTTTCAGACCACTATTAATAATGAAACATTTCTCAAATCTAGAATAAAAATCACTAGTATCTTCGTCTTGTTTCTGTTTACAGGCTGAGATGGCATCCCAGTTTTCCTTTTTCGTGGCTAGTAATCTTGGCAAGACTTGTATCAATAACTCGGGCAATGCTTTAGCTTTATCCCCAAGACCGGTACCTGGAACTCGTGTGTTATCTTCAGTCTCTAATGCGGTCCAATCTATCTTTTTCTCTCCTACCTCCCATTCTTTTTCTTTAAGTTTTTCATATATTCCCGCAGGCAACAGGACCTTTAACATTTTAATGATATCAGGATACGTGTATTCTCCCATACGGAGCATGTCCTTTAATTCACGGTGGAACCCTGCTGGATCTTTATCGTGACAAGGTATTAACTTTTTCATTTCCAGAAGTTCTATTTTCGTGATAGGGGTGTAAACAAATACTCGGATACCTCGGACCTTGCTCTCTCGGCTTGGGCTCTGGTCGGGACAAACCGCATTCCACACCGCCTCGTCTGGATGCCGGACCGCAGTTTCCATCTCCTCCGTGGGCCTGAGGGAAGACTTGAAGCAGAAATATCTGCACGTGCAAGGTAGAGTTCCGTCATGGCTGTAGAAGGGTCAGGGGGCCTGCGTTACATCGCCGGCGCGTGGGGAAAGGGCACGTCCCTATTCGGGCGCCATTATGTGGTAAATAAATAATTAATTACCGGTACTATTTTTGAATACATTAATAAAACAGATAGCTCAATAAATAAGAGGCAAGATCCGATGTGTCTGAGTCGAACGGGCTTTATTCAGGCATAAGGGAAGGGACAGGATCGGGACAGCCTGAAATAGAATGGCATAGAAGGCAGCTGCAACGTTTCATCAACAGTACAAGGTATATATAGTAAAACATCACAATTACATTACATACAGTAGGCGTAACTAGTGACAAGCGTACGATAAGAACACATGGGCGTGAAAAGAAGGCGTGCACAGGGCGTGCACGTAGACATGTGATGAGAACGTCACAGAAGTGTCATAAAGTGGGTGGATACATAGAGGGGGCTACCTGAGCAGCTGGAACCTTTAACCTAGTGGTGCGCGAAAACGGGCCATGACGTGTTACCGGGGAGAACTGGGGGCTATGACTTCTGCACTAGAAGAGGAGACGTAAGTCTGCGATGTCAGGACGACATGTACCTATCGCATATCTGGTATCTTGTGTTTGGAGTACATATTGATAGAATCTAAAAGTTATCAGAGGAAAGGCTACTGGACACTAAGACTGGTGCATGCATATATACTTCGTGTATTGCGTGTGCTATGAATCTTCTATGAATATTAATACAGTAATTCTCTTGCATGGAGACAGAAAGACTAGACTATAGCTGAAGCTGTTTATGTGGTTCAGTAGCTTAGGAATGTGAAGACGGAGAGCTGAACTGATAACTAGAGGCATAACATATTCTTGGCAGACAGGCAGGCAGAGCCAGGCCGGGCACCGCGCTGCGCGACAGGAAGTAAGTGAAGGGTCAGGGATGCAGGTGGGGGCTGCATTGCTCCTCGGAGTGGGTTCAGGAGACTGGAGTTTGAATCTGGTGTCCGGGCCCTTTTGAGGCCTAGAAACGGGGACAATTCAATAAATTAACGTGCATAATGTAAAACATGGGCAACATAGGCCTAATACTCGTTGCTTTCACGGGAACTGGAAACTGGCATACTAGAGTTGGACACAACTATAATTGTGTCTTTAATCGATCATAGGGGGATATATGCATATCGATCATGAACATATATCATAGGATGGGGAACACATAGGCACATATGACAAGGCAAAATTCAATTTTCCTCAAGCCAACAACCACTGAAGAACCACCACCTGTCCCAGCAAGACCTGTCTGGATTCCAAAAGTCGGGGATCTAGTCAGAGAAAAGATCGCGGTAAAGAAGGAATTTGGGCCTTCTTACAGAAAAGCAGTTCCTGTCTTGTCTATCAACGGGACAAGATCAGTTGTACTACCGCCGCTTGCTGGTAAAAAGGAGAACCGAGTTGTATCCATCGACCTGGTAAAACCACAATCATGTGGCCGATAACAAATAGTAGGCCAAGTGGACTCCCGAAAAGTAGTAGAACACCAAGATTTGCTACAAACACAGAGGTTCAATCTAAGAGGCTAATCACATTCGAAACGCCTACAGAACTACAACAAGGACTATGCAACAATGCAATGAAACTTAGACCTCTGAAAACCCAAATAAAAACATTTAGCAGAGACACACCAATCTATAATGAAGTAACAAACGACTATGCAAGAAACAGTAATCCTGAAGCAATTGGAACAATTGACAGAACTGCATCCGGCTACTTCATAAACTTCGATGATTCCTCTGAAGGCTTCACTGAATCAAAAACACAGCCATCAACAAAAACCTTTAAAGATAAAGTTAAAGTACTTTTGAAACAACTGAAAGAAACATATCTGATTTCTCCATGGATTGAATTTTGGGTGGGTTTTGGTGCATTTATCCTCATACTTTGGCTCATCATGGTACTAACTTTGGGACGCTTCATTGTGGGAAAATATGCTAAAATGGACACAGCAAGTCAGAAAATCAACTTGATCCTCAAACCACACACATCTTCACACGTCGAGAAAAGAGAACTTTCTTCAGTCAACTTCACAGCCAATCCTATACCGGGTGGGGTAGCATGGGACAACACTGACTACGAAATTTATGGTCCGGTTGAAATCCTGAAATATCCACACCAAATTAAGATCTCGTTGAGTGACTTTGTAAAACCAAGCTCATTTGCTGATGATTGGGACTTTGAAAGTATAAATAATATGATGTCTGACTTAGTGATGTCTGCTAAATTTACCAAACATGATTATTTGCAGGGTTCGACAAATTATGATAGTATGTACTGTTATAACCACTATGGTAACCATTTTCTACATAGATCTGCACAACCTAGAAATGTTTTAAATTATAATCAATGGGAACATTGTGCAACCCCTCCAAAAGGAAGCTCAAGAACCGTTTATGACAAATATTCATACTTTTCAGGTTTCAACTCAAGTAATGCTGAAACATTTTATTTCAAATTGTCAAATAAGACAGGGACAAAGACCATGATAACAAACACAAAATTGATATATTCAGACTCATTCTTTGAACAAATGAATACTTTTGGTTTTGATTATTGGGACAAAAATGTTGAAGTAAAGAGTGTTTGGGGTACAAAAGAATGGCAAGTACAGGGTATAGAATCTTTGTTTAGAGCCTGCATGATCCCAGAACAAATTATATTTTTAAATGACACTGTTCAACAAACTACCTGTCTTGGCCTAGCCAAAATCAAAGACTTAAATAAACCGTCTATTCCAAAACCAACAATGAACAGCAATAGCTCTACAGATGAAGAGATAGAAGTAAATTATGTATTAAACCAAAACAGAACACATCCTGATTGGAAAAAGTGGTTGATCTGGCCCACAGATACTAATAACTGTCAAGACAGATTCCTGAACAAAACACAGGGGTTCAAAATGACCAGGCCAGACCCTAGATATTCCCAAAGACAACACCCAGGAATAATAACCACCTACAGTGTGGGCAAATTATGCCTTCAATGGCTACAAACTTCCACACTGGCAGAAATTAAGCAACACCTAACTTTACTTACTGATGGTGCTGACTTGCGTGATTTCATTATGGGACCGCGCAAACAGCGTCAGAAACGTTTCATAGCAGCCTCTGTATATGGAGCATACAACGAGGCCTGGAAGGTGACTCAAATTGAGAGAGCGGAAAGAATACGGGAAATTGACCGTATTCATTTGGAAAAATCACTTTCTGTAGTGGACAATGGGTTAATGACTCTGTCCTCCAGAATTTTTTCTCTGGACAGCATTGTGTCTTCAGCAATCGACATATTATCGCAAGACTTACTGTTGTTACAACACGGTCAGTCTCAATTGCGTTCTATTGTACAGCTAGGCTGGACGTTACAAAATCTGCGTTCAGGCTATGTGCCTTGGCGTTTAATCAACACAACGTCACTATTCAATATCTTTAACCTTACTGATAAACAAATCAGTATGGCACAAAAGGGTGCTGATTATACAATCCTGAGCATTGAGAAACTCGAGAGATTACCAGTGACAATGTCAGAACGACCTGTCAGTGAATGGATAATACATGGGATAATTAATATTCCAATATCTACCTTCAAGTTTCAATACTGCCAAAAATATATACAGGCTGGCATGTACGAAAAATTGGGAAAGAGGTACATTAAAACAACATGGAACTTGCCCTATTCACATGCATGTGTCAGTAATAAAGGACAGAAAGTGTTTCTTAGTGGCAATAATTGTGCGATGTCACTAAGCGGTACACTTCTGTGTAACGGAATTAGTTTGCATGGAGCCTGTGAAGGGAACTCAAATAACCTTTCATGTCACCAACTAGGCGCACCTGCAACAGAGATAGAACCATTCTTTCAAAGACTCTATAATGGGAGTTACGTTCTAATTGTGGACCGCAGATGCTGTAGTCTTATGCCCGGGACTCCTTATCTCGTAACTACGACTGCGAAGGTCAAGTGCTGTGGACGCTTATTGTTCCCCAGCTCCCTTCCAGACAGGGAGGCAAGGGCATGGCCCAACTTGAAAATTACTTCTATTCGATAGATACTTTAAGCAGAATGAAAATAGTGCTTCTTCAGACGCCGACCAGGCTCACGTCATCAAAAGAAACGTATGATCTCCTAGTCGCAAGGACGACTGCAGAGATTCACTCATTGTTATCAACTAATTCCCCCATACATTTCGCAGAAATCCTGAATGAAATCTTAAATATTTCTGATACCAGTGGAGTCTCAAAAGTATTTAAGACAGTATTTTCGATGGCATTAACACCATTCAAAGCCATACTGGGTATTTTTCCAGATTTCGTCCATTCGCTTTTTGGCGGACTTCCCCTCATTTTGGGACTAATTGCAGGAATCCTATTCCTAGTCCTCATATTTCGTTATGGCAAACCATGTCACAGACAAAACACCTGCGACAAGGGAAGAAACAATCCTAGCCATTGGATACCGGGACCGGATATCAAAAATCCTGGGACTATCCCGGCTTAGAGACCTGAACATGACTTGGTTTCTTTCATTTCGACCAATGTGGCAACGATGTGTTTTACCTGTATTAAGGTGCTTGCTATGCGGAGAAGAATGCGTGTTAGACACCTGTCTGACGCTACAATCGGATGCGCCAATGGATGCAGAAACATTGTTGAGTCCAATAAAGGCTCATGCTTTGTGATGCCCTCAACGGCTACCAATCCTGATGACGGCATTCGTGGAAGCTTCACCACTACGATTAAGGGGTAGTGAAGTTCAAGATGAAAGCAGCATTGATCAGGTACGACCTTCTGTCAGCAATTCTAATCAAAACGTCAATGGAGACAATCATGCGCACGAATGCATGGTTACATCCTTTTCCGAGTTAGTGGAACTCTCCCAGGAAGCTGTTGACAGCTTTTTCGACAGTCTAAATGATATGATGTTCTCACCAGATCAGAAATAGAGACTTTTGAGCAAGCTCGCACACGGCGTTCCCTGAATTTGGCCTTCAGCTAGAATAGCAAAATACCATGAACAATTTTCCTTCCAGTTCACGGACAGCAATTTTTTTTCAGCAGCCCCAAAATATTTTTAAGAATTTTTCGGGACACTTATCTCCTGCTTAAAGTAAGAACTATTCTTAGAGAACTAAAATTTCTATTTTTAGATACTTTATAGACATTAGCTGCCCGCTGGTATGTTCATAATTATTTTATTCTGTGATGGAATGGTCTCGAACCTTTTTTCTGTGTTAAGAGCCATTTCATGTGTAAATTCTCATATACAAATTAGTGATAATGTATAGATATGCGTGATTACTTTAGCATTATTCTACAGCTTGAGTGCATATATTACATGTGACTGTTTTTTCCGTATGTTTGATAAAATTCAAAATGCATTTATGTATTTTGGGGTGGTAAGGTATACACGATACTCTACAGTATGTTTTACTATGCATAGATTCGTAAATATGTCCATAGTTAGCGTGGAGTGGGTGTGATGTATTCCTATAGGTTCTGTATCGATCCCCCTATTCCTGACCCTATTCTGGTTAACAAGTTAACTAGCAGCCATCCCATGAGGCAGAAAACCCCCATGATGCAGAAACCGTTATCTGATTAAGCCACACTACGGCACAGGAACGTGTTATCTGATTAGGTCATAACGCTTGCCATCTAATTAGACAAGCGATATTCCTCCAGCCCCTGATAAGGCATACGGAGTTCTCAAAATAAATCAAACCTATGACAGACCTGGGAAAAACCCTGCGGCCATTGTTTTGATTTCACCGAGCACTTCAGCAAAAGAATGTGCTAACGACCAAGTCGTATGACATCCTTATTGACGTATCTATGTCCATCCTTACGTCAATCTCGGCACCTTAAAGGTATAAATATTACCGATATTGCCCTATGCAAACACACGCGGTGGTGACGAGATCGGAGCAGCCAGACTTGCCGAAGCGCAGAGCAGACCCCGCTGGCGCAGCCCCGCCTTCCTGACGCGCTGAGAACGAGACGCTGCTTTTTCCTGCCGAGAAATCCAGCTCCGGCGCTTCCAGGTAGCCCTCGCAGGCAGCCTGGAATATCGAGACCAGAGACGAGAGATACCATCCCTCATTCATCCTAGACTCCAGGTACAGAACTGAATAACCCCTCACAGAGAATTCTTGAGTCAGTCACTTGGCAAAACAAACTTAACTTAAACTGCTACTTTCTACTCCCGCCCACGTATTAGGCTTAGGTCAGGTACATCTGGGGTAGGCGTAGTTAGAAACACCAGTTGAGTACGATTAGTCAAATGTATATGTGTATGTATCTATGTTATCCATTTTAAACCATCATATGGCTTAGAAACCATATCAATGTTTTTACAGTATTATTTTATACTTCTGCTTTTAATGTATGCACTTTACTTAACCATAAGTATTGCAATAATATCGATCCATTTCTCTTGTATGAGAAAAGAGACTGATCAATAAATAACATCTTTTATTGAACACGCCCGTCTCTTCCTTTTCTCTACAATCTGGTGAGACTAAGAATGCACGTACTGGGAGGAGCCAAGATGGCGTCCGGGTAGGACGCTCAGTCCCTCGGCTCCGAGGATCATCTCCTCCTTTGCAACTATCCTGTTGTCTATCCTGGCCCGCCATGGCGGATTGTTGATTGTGATGACGTCCGGCGACCTGTGGAGAAATCCTGATGCTGTACCGTTTTCGCTAGCGGGAGAAATGACTGATTGCGATATGCGGCCCGCAGCAGTTCTCAGACCGGGGCCTCGAGTGGATGGGAGGCCGGCCGCTCAGTGCACAACTCGGGATGCCAGCGACCGCTGTGAGCCGGTCAGATCCTTCTTGGTGCGAGGCAGCCGAACTTCAACACGCACGCCCCGCTTTACTACAGGTACGGGTCGAATCGTGCCTGGCGCTTCGTTTGGGGCACCGCACGGCTGCAAGTGCCCTATTTGCTGGCTGCCGAGAAACGGCTTTCGTGGAGCTCCGCAATCGACGGGAGGCTCCCGAATTTCTGCCCCCGCTATATTTTACAAGACGGTGTCTCTATGGGTCTTAAGCTGGTGGCGACTTATTGGCATTGTTTGTCAACACTATAGTGCGTGGAACTCTGGCTTCCCACTTTGAGTACCCTGACCTGTTTCGGAGTGTCTACCCCCACGCAAACGGCGGCCATGATGGAACACAGCCTGGGGAAGTCTGTGCTGCAGTGTGGTGGCGGAATTGTAGTGCAAGGGGACGCACTCGAAGGGGAGAGTGGTGGAGATTTGGGATATGGCGATCTTCTGGCGGCTATTCTCTCCCTCCGTCACGTTCTGGCGCACTCTGCTCAAACCCTGATCGACAAGGTGTATGATATCGTGTGTGCACTGGGAGGACTGCGAATGGCTGATTCGCAGGTACATTTCGATTGTTCTTGTTCCTCGTCCGTCTCCATCAAGATGGCTGCCCGATTTCTCAATGGCGGATCTGAATCTCCGGACCTCCAAAACTTCAATGCTGCGGATGTTGCATGCCTGGGGCGAGGTGATGACCTCGGACTGGAATCGCGACGAGAGTACTTGCCCCTAGCCATACTCCTCATTGCCCGGGGGTCGCCTCGGGTGTTGTCGGATGTTGACATTTTCCCTCCTGGCTCGGCTCCGCATTGTGACATGGGGATGGTTCATTCTGTGCCCGGGATGGGATCATTGGGTTTGAGCGTAGCTGCCATTATTGGGTGGTTGTACCGACTTGCCACTTTTGGGTTGATGTTCGCGTTTTTTTGGGACACTTTGGTAAACTGTGGTGCACGTGAAAAAACGGGACAGGGATGAACGCTTCCTATTATTGACTGATGGGTTTCTCGTTGCTGACCGAGCCAGATATGTGATGTGCTGATTTCTTTGACTATGCACTGTGCTGGCTTCGTGCCTTGTGAATTGCTCTGCTGGTAATGTTTTTTGGCACCGGACTCTACATCCCTATTGATCCATGGGAGGGTGATGCTGGGGACAGACATGTGGGATGTGGATCGCTATCCTTGCTTACGATGTGGGCTGCCTTTGTGTTTCCGACTTCTCTTGCTTGTAATGTTTGCCGCCGCCGGACGATATGTTTAGTGCTGTTGCCTTTGCGGGAGGGTGGAGCCGGGGGACGGGTGGTGGACTCCTCCCCGCTTTTCCTTTCATGGGAGCTTAGATTAGGTTTCTTCTCTTACTTTCTACATTTCGGGACTCCTTTTATTGGGCGACAGGCACACTGCTAAGGGGGGGGAAGGCCGTAGCCAGCGCAGAGGTGCAGGGTGGGGGGTGGATGGGGGGGGTTTTGTTTTTATTTTTGGTTCTATGGGCCTTCTATTCTTTTTCTTTTTCCTCTGTTCGGGGTTTAGACGTTTTTCTAGGTGGTGCGCAGCGATTCTGGCGTTTTTGTTGTATTGTGCAATTGGCTATCCTGATTATTACAGGCCGGAATCACCCTGTTGTGCTATGTTATCCTGCTCTTGTCTATCCTTCGGAACGTAAACCTTTAAAATTAGACCTCTGTACTCCTGGACCAGATCCTTCGCGTTTCTGTATTGCAATATACTGTATTTGCGAGCCCTGGGCTCTTCGCTGTGTTGTAATTGCGGTTTCTATCAATAAAGATCTTTTAAAAAAAAAAAAAAAAAAAGAATGCACGTACTGACTGAGTAAAATAAGTCGTCTTTTGTTTTCACACGACTCTAGAGATACACTCTTGATTAGGGGAGAGCAAAGTTGTCATGTTCTATGGTTGTCAGAAACTAAATCCCTTCTTGTCTATCCAGGGAGGTTCAACTCCTCCTTGCCTATTCGAGAAAGTTTCTAGTGAACTCTGAGCTAGCTGGCAAACCCAAAACTTTAAGTCTAATATCGACAGTAGTAGACCTAGTTAACGTCTGGTCTAGGCCTATACTATTGAAGGTATTATTCCAATGCGCAGAGCCTATTGGGATAATAGGAACTACACTACAATGTTACTTTACTCAAAACGCGGTTAATCCTAACCAGAGCCCCAGCATCACAAAATGGATGCTGCTGCCACAGACACATGTCTGGCCTCCTGCTACTGACCGAAACTTGGCAGAGAACGCCTGGACAAAGGGTTTCCTGTCACTGGGAGGGGTCACACCACCCCAGACAGGAGATAGTGGATTGTAGCAGGGAGGGTTGAAAGAAACTAGACACTGCCTGGGGCGCACAAGGTGTCCCTGGGCAGATTCCAGTCAAACCGGTTCTGGGGCCATCCAGCACCAGTCCTGGCGCGAAACCAGACAAAGGAAAAGGAGTGTAACCACCCCCTTCCTGGGTCCCACCCATAGGAGGGACCTAGCAGGTAATCCAGCCCCTTGATTTGACTTAAAAGTAGGAGCTGTGCAGATGCACATCAGATTATCCTGACTGAAACTTATGAAACGAAACTCTGGACCCTTCGACATCCCACTCGACGTGGAAGACTGAAGAATCTCCCTTGTGGTCAAGGAGTGACCACCCTGTGCAAACAGGCACCATCCAGCACCTCGACGTTTGCTTTGTTGCAGTTCCCGCCGGAACTCGAGCGACAGAGATCGACAAGACCCAGCGTGACTGCCTTCTAACAGCCCGATCCACAGTCCCTGCAGAGCTGAGACCCGTGGAGGCGACCTGAAGCGTGGGGCCGGCCATCTTGGAAAAACTACGAAGCGCTGACCGTGCAGCATCCGAGGCTCCCTCGAAGCTGTGCATTGGAGTCTGAGAAGCTCCAGCCCTGAGCAGCTTATGCACCGAAGCTCACCCCTCTACACTCCTCGAGTGCTCAGTGGCGGTGCGTCCATTGGGGGCGTTGCCCCACTAGCCATGGACGACCGTCACGCGATTCAGGCAGGATTCATGATCAAAATAATAAAATGAATCTCGAGGAGTCTAATCTGAGCGCACTGTCTGCGGCAACTCAGAGTGCTTCGGGACAAGCCCGACAACGCGGAAAGTGTGGGGGCGGGGCTGCAGCAGTGATTGACAGCGCAGCACAAACAGTGCAGCTGCCAGCTGCAGTGTGCGCAGGTCAATTTTTGGACTAGGTGTCTTTAGTACTGGCCCGCGCATGCCCACACGGCTCAGTACCTTCCCCCCTCCCTCCCCTATTGCGACTCAGGACGAGGGACCCGGGCCCCCGGGTCTGATTATGGGCAGGCAGTAACCCTGCTCTTATCCAATCCTGGCGCAGTGGAGCTGCTAATGCAGCGCCAGGATTGGCTGAGAGAAGTCACTGCTCAGCCAGGCAGCCTGGATGGTGCCGTGCGTGGGTGGTGGCAAGTGCGGACTTGTATGGCCAATCACACTGTGGCTTATGCGAGCCATGCAGTGGTGATTGGCCAGTTCCCTGCGCTGTCGGCACGTCATCGCGCCTGGCGCGCTGTGCCCACCCACACACAGACTAGTCAGTCACAAGAAGACTAGAGTCGAGGTCTCGAGACCTCGTGCCACCCGGTGTCGTGTGTGTTAGGGAGTTAGTGTACACACTTCCTGACCTCAACAGTATCTGATAAGGTAAATTTTTATCTTTACGTTGTTAACTTAATGTAGTGTACAGTATACAGTCAGGTCTCGGTTCTGTTTTATTTGAAACATGGCGGCGGCGCTGGCCCATGATCGTTTCGTTTCTTTTTTATACGTAGGCACTACTACTAGGCCGTCACTGGCAGTGCAACGGGCTGATCTCCAGGGCTAATTGGCTCAGGTCTAAACCAAGCCATCGGGGTTGCGACTTTGAAGTGACACAGTAGAGCGCCAGCTGCACCTGGTAACATCCCTTTTAGTGTGTCAGGTACCTTCCGGGCTTGCCTGCTGCTCAGGCACCACTCATAAAAATACCCGTCCAATTTGGACTGTTGCCTTAATGCAGGCTTGGCATTAATTTTGCAAAGTGAAACCGCCATCGGATACGCCTGGCGCGCGTGTGTGAAACACAGAAAGGTGACTGCCGGCTGCTTTTTTAGATACGGGCTCCTTTGTTTCGCTTTAATCAATAATGCTGTTTTACCTTTCAAAACAACACTCGACCCATGCTGAAGGAATGGTCTCTCTCAACCTACACCCCTGTTGTTTGAATAGGAAAGTAGTTGCACACTTGCACTTATGAAAGGTCACGAAACAAACGTCATGCCTCTTGCCGCTTTAATATCTACCCTACGTGCCCCATTGTAGAGCAGGTCAAATGCTCAGACTGTCCTTCGCGCTTTGAAGGGGTTCCTGCCACTCTACTAGAGTGGACGGCCATCTTAAAATGTTTTTAACCGTTTCAAGATGGCGTGGCCACCTATGAGTGCGCACCTGCTTTGAAATACACTTGAAAGATGGAAACTGCAGATGTGCGTGAATGCACGGTAACAGTATTTGAATTTAGTTTGTAAAACATGAACAACATGCATCAGATTGTTTCCTATGATGCACACACATTAACACTGAGCGTCTTAGAATTAGCAATAAATAATCGTAATTATTAGCTCTGTTCAGTAGCAGGTCATTTTCCTTACCCTGGAGAAGTTTTTAAGAACTGATTTTTACTCCTTGCTGAAGTTACACCAACTTTGCAGCTGCCTTGTGATGGTTGATGGAAGTGCGTTCTTAGACATCCCAAGGCACGGTTCTTGGTTTGCTTTGAAATATCTGTAGATATCGATAGGGCTAAACGCGGAGCTGGATAGAGAAACAAATGTGCTGGCAAAGGATGTGGGTCAAAATCACCAATCGAATACTGATTGTATAGCACCGCAAACGATACACAAAAGACTTAGCCGCCGTGGGTTCAGATTGCTTATGTGTGTGTTTTCATGGTTTTAGTGTACTGTTTACTCAAGTTCGGTGCCCGGTTGCCGCACCAATTCTAGCTGGCTAGAAACTCAAGGGTCCAGTCGGTGTGGCAGCAGGCAGGATGTTTTCATTTTAAATTCCTGCCAGCCCAGGCCCACAGGAATTGCTGCTGCCACCTCCTCGGGAATTGCATGCCCATCAGAATTAAATAAATTAAGGCCAATTCCTGTCTTCCTCACCACCTCGAATTCCGGGGGGGGGGGGGGGGGGGGGGTTCGTCCACTCACGGTGAGAACAGGTGCTGCTGACTCTGAATAACTTTAAAAGGCACGTGAGCACCACAGCTCTGAACTCACATCTGAACTCACATCCAGATCATGAGCTCTCACTCAGACTGGTACTACTACTGCAGAGAAGAGCATCATCTACCACTATGCAGGCCCACCACAACTCTGAGCTGCAGAGCAGCAGTCTTCAGTGGGTGTGATGCCACAGATTGCAGCTGAAGCAACAGCGGCAATCTGAGGCGACAGGCCAGACAAAGACCTGATAGCCAGAGATTGGAGTTTTCCATGGTGCCTGTTTTGAATAAACGCACCATATAGAAGTGCGGGGTGAGTCATATGTCGGCTGCAAAGAATGAGTACCATAATGTCACAGACATGTATTTAATGTGATAGCTCAGTGGGTTACTGATTTTGTCACAGAGATCCTTTTCTTGTGGTTTGGCCGCACTTGGCACTGAGGTGGGTGGGGTGCTGTCATTGTGCTTAGAAATAACGTGTGGGTTTAAAAGCAGCTGTTGCAGAGTTACTTGGGCATCCCACAGTTTTTAGGCAACAAAATAAATGAAAATGAACTACTGAATAATGTTCTTGCTGAAGAGAGATTGTAATTTCGTCTAGTGGCAGTTTTTAGTCACCATAAAATAGCACAGATGGTTAATATGCCTGCAGCAAAGTTCAGGTGCTTTGCAGCAGTTTAGCTAATCTTGTAGTTTCTCATTGCTCAAATGGGTGTCATTTCAGATATTTAGCTGTTTCATGGACCTAATTTCTTGATTTTGATTGCAAGAAAGTGTCACTCGAGGTGTCACACCTTTGGTCATTGCATGTCGCTCATTAAACAGAGATGCGCATCTGTATCAGAATCGTGCCTGCCACAGAGAGATGCCCACCCACCAGGATTTAGAACATCTCTGAAGCAGCCAGTCCACTGCACATCAGCTCGAAATGCTTAAATGATTAACGTTGAATGGGTCAAATGAATTAACTCTTGACACACAGAGTTATTACACTTGAGTTTTAAAATGCTATATTTGGATCCCCTTCATTCAACAATTTGTAGTAAAGATGTGGTGTGAAATCCATCATTTGAATCTGTTATTTGTTGTGGGGGAGAACCCTCTCCCCGCACCCTCCTTTTACACTTCGGGGTCGCTCACATGCTCATTATACTCGGGTATAAAATTTCTGCCCTACCACTTTAAAAATCCACCAGCCGCCACTGCGAGTGCTGCGTGGGGCCCTTTTGCATTTTCCTGCTCAACGCGTTGGTCCGGTCACTTGCCCGTTGGCTAGTGGCCCCAGTACCGACGAACCTTTGAATTTGCTCTGCTAGTCTGGTTGCTCCAGACTGGCCCTCGCTCCCCTGAAAAGGAGCACCCGCTCAGACCTTGCTGGTCCGAGTAAGAAGTGATCTTCGAATCCTGCGTGGGTTGCATTTGCCAAGGCCTGTTGACTCCGATCTTGAAGCCGACAGCGAGAGCCTTCGTGGGACAGCTCGTGATTCACTCCAGGACATCCTCGGTGCCCCAGAGACCACGTGGCAGCGGAGACAAGCTTCACGACATCGACCTGATTGCGCCCGACAATGCCTGGTTCCTTCCTGGTCACTGGCTAGTGACCCAGACTCTGTCCCCTCTGCTTTCAGGTACTCTACAACTTCGATCCACCCTTGGATCGCACCGGACACTTCTCTTCTGGACGCCTGCAGCATCTTCATCTCCAGGCACCCTAGATCTTCGTGACGAAACCCGACACACCTTTGCACCTGTGCACCCGCTTCCTGTGGGTGAGGTAACTCTTGAACGCCGGTGCTCCTGTAGTGGTTTACACCTCTAGTGTCTAACTCTAAAGTTTTGTCCTTCTAGTCCAGTCGGAAGACTCTTAAAACTGTAACTCGATAACTTTTACGCACCATTGACTTTGCATTGGTGCATGCGTGTGCTTTCTGCACTGCACCCGAATCCCGCGGGCTACTCCCGTCCTAACTGCTGTTAGTCCAGTGTAGTCCCAGCGATTCCCAAGGCCCTAGGCCTTACCCCTGATCGATTAGTGATTGTTATACCACTTTTTTGATATATGGTTTGAGTGGCCACCGGCCTCATCCATAACTGTGCAACTTGTGTATGTTATACTGTGCTTTTATTTAAACGCTTGTGCTTCATTGCTCATAAAGAGTAGTGGGGATTATTCTAAGAATAAATACATATATTTTGATAATATATAACTTGTGTGGTGTCCTTTCATTTGATATTACAGGATTGCATATGGTAAAACAGCTGGCTTCACATGTCCTCTAGAGTTAAGCCTTTAGGCTGCTTAGTCCATGCTACCTCTAGGATAGCTTGTCTATAAGGTTGACTTACAACCACCACCATAAGGGATTGTTTGGACTGATACAAGGTGCCCACAGAACTGTGGACATCATACATCAGGCCAACTTCTCACATTGGTGAGCAGCGGTAAGGATTTGAGTTTTGCTGTTGTTTTACCTTTGCAATCTTATATCAAATTGAAAGATCACATTAAGTACCATAGGTACATATAAATAAAAGCTTAGCATATTTAAGTTCTACTGAACTTAGTAGTTGTAGGTAGAAGGGCTTAGCACACCCTGACTACAACTCACTAGCAAGGTACAGAAGGAAAACACTTAGTGTAGGTTAGTGCATCACTTACACCTCACTAGAGTCATGTCTGGCACAGGTGAAGCTGCAAGCTCTCTTCCTGTGAAGGTTGACCCTCCACAGGCAACCTCCAACTATGACAAATTCAGCCATAGAGACTTGCGTGCCTTGTGCACTGCAAGGAAGCTGAGAAAGGGTCACAACCCTACCATTCCCATCCTGATAGCCATCCTGGAAAAGGATGATCTTGAGAAAGCTAGAATAGTTCCCTCAGGGTCAGGAGAAGGAGTGAATCCCCCAGATACTGAGAACACCGCCCCAGAAGTAGAAGATGAGGAGGTGGACGCTGAATCAGAAGAGGAAGAGTCAGATCATGATCAAGGGGTTAGCCAGATACCAGTGGCAAGGCTTAGCCAAGCCAACTTATTCCTACATGGGAATTGAGGAGGACACTTCCCCAGACCCAATAGCAGAATTCTCCCAGGCAATAGGAGAGAGAGGACCCCTTCCAGGGATTCTCACATTTCTAGTGCCTCAAGAGAATCTCAGAGAGGAATTACTTCCCCTCAGAGGAAAGAGCATAGGGCCAGGATGAGAGCTGATAATCTCCAAATAGATAGAGGAATTAGCCATGGCCCGAGCTAGACTTGCTTTTGCAAGAGAGCAGAAGTTGAGTGGGGAGACTCCCACTGGTGGCAGCAATATCCCTAAGGATAGAGACATGTCCTATGAACATAGAAACCTGAGTAAGATTCTGCCCCCCCTACAGAGATGGGGATGATATTCACAAGTGGATAACTGCTCTTGAGAGAGCCTGCATGGTACAGCAGGTTCCTGAAGATCAGTGGGCAGCAATCTCGTGGCTCTCCTTTTCTGAGAAAGGGAGAGATACGCTTCTCACAGTTAGTTCTGAGGATGCTAAAAACTATACAGTCCTGAAGAGTGCTCTCATTGATGGGTTTGGCTTAACCACTGAGCAATACAGGTTGTTGTTCAGGGATACCCAAAAAGCTCAGACTCAGGACTGGACTGATTTTGTAGATTGTGCTACTAAGGCTCTGGAAGGTTGGCTACATGGCAGCAAAGTACATGACTATACAGGTTTGTATAATTTGATTATGAGGGAGCAGATCCTAAGTAATTGTCAGAACCAGCTTTTACACCAGCACCTGGTGGACTCAGATCTGACCTCTCCACAAGAATTGGGTAAGAGGGCAGACAAATGGGTCAGAACCAGGATTAGACCTAAGAATTAGGGTAATGACCAAACGAAGGATACTTCCAAGGCTCAAGAGAAGGGTGGGGATAAATCTAAAGAAAAATCTCCCACAGGGCCCCAAAACTCCAAGGGTGGGTCGCAAAACACTTCCTCTGACCAGAAGAAACCTTATTGCCATGTCTGTAAACAGCCTGGCCACTGGAAAACAACTGACAGCAGTTGTCCCAGGAATAACAATAAGGAAAGTATTCCTCCAAGTAAAGCTCCAACACCTCCTGTTACTGTCAGCAGTAATCCCCCAGGTGGTGGGAGCACCCCCAATAATTTGGGTGGGTTTACTTTTGGAGCTCAGGTGGATTCTGGCCTAACCAGGTCCCCTAATACAGATACTCTTGTCTATGAAAATGGCATGGGGTTTGCCAACTTCACTGATTGCCCAAACACGTTGAGCAAGTATAGACAGGAGCCCATCATCAATGGTCAAAAAGTTGAGGCCTACAGAGACACAGGGGCTAGTGTCACCATGGTGACTGAGAATCTAGTCTCCTCAAGGCAACTTTTACCTGGTGCCACATATCAGGTGACTAATATTGATGGAGTGCAGAGAAATCATCCCATGGCAGTGGTAAATCTCAGCTGGGGAGGTGTCACTGGCCCAAAGAGAGTGGCAGTGTCAGCAAACTTGCATGTAGATTGTCTACTTGGGAATGATTTGGAAATCTCAGCCTGGGCTGAGGTTGAACAAGAAACCCATTCTAAAATAGTAAATGTCCATGGAAAGGTTAGTGGGGCTGTGATGGCCACAGCCCCAATCCAAGATGACCTTCCTGAAAAGGTTGGTAGGGCTGTGCAAGACTCAGACCCATCTTCAGCAGAATCCCTTCCTGAAAAGGTTAGCAGAGCTGTTATGGTAACAGCCCATACCCAAACTGAGTCCCTTCCTGAAAAGGTTGGTGGGGCTGTGATGGCCACAGCCCAAACTCAAACTGATTCATGTGTTGTGAAGCCTGAAACTATGGATCACTTAACACAAACAGAGAGCATTGAGGAGGAAGAGAAATCTCCCTCCCACCAGACATTAGGAAAGGATCAGCCTCCTCAGGGAACTGATCTTACCCCTTGTGAAGAAACTGCCCCAAAGGTAGTCAGGCCTAGCCTGGCAGAGCCCCTGATGTCAGTGGACCCTTCCAAGGTGGGACCCAGTCTGGAGCAGGTAACCTGCCCCTCTCTACCCTGCCTCAGCCAGCCCAGGGCTGCAGAGGTCAAGGAGGTCAGTGAGCCCCAAAGGGCCCCCTGTCAAATAAAACACCCCCATCAGCCGATTAGGGGCACCAAAGCTAGCAGCCCTAGCAAGGTAACAACTTTAAAAGTTCCTGAGGGATCCCCTTACAAGTAGTTAGGGACCTCCCCCAAATGGACACTGTTGTGCACAGCCAAACCTGGGACCCCAAGGTCCCAAACTTGACCTGTCCCTCCAGTAAGCCAACGGAAGGGACCCAGCCTCCAGCTGTAGGCAGCCAGAGGTTGACCCTGAGAGCACAGTGCAACTCTGTCAAAGAAAGAAAGGCACACATGGTGGAAGATGATTGGAGGAAGCTAGCTGAGCCCTACATTAATGGAGCCTCACTTCAGTACTCCATCTCAACACCAGCCTTTTACTTTGCCAAAACATACCACAGGTAGTGATTCCCTATGGTGGAGACCCTCTGATACCCCTAGGGTGAGGGATTGCTTAGTGGACCATGAGACATGGGGTAACCATGCTAGTGCAGGTACTTCCTTATATGGCCACTTAGGCAATATAGGCTTACCTGGTCAAAGATAGCCTTATCTCCTTTCGTTTGGGGGGGGGGCTATGTAGGAAGGTGGATACCTGACTATGGTTACCCCAGATTTTTTGCCTTGTGTTTAGCTGGTTTTCGACTTAGTTGGCCTGGGATCCTGCTATCAGGGCCCCCGGCTATCTGCTCTCTCTTAAAATGGACTCCATGTACCCTAGGCGCATAACTAAATTGGTACTGGACACCTTATCAGACCCTGTACAGTGCACTATAGGTGCCCACGGACTAAGTGCATCCAAGGCCGACCAGGGGCTGCAGCATATCTTTTGCCACCCCTGGCTGGTACTTAAATCGACACAACTGGCTGTTCACACAGCTGGGGCAAGGTGGTGTACTCACCCCTTGCTTAGATATAGTATACCTATGTCTAAACCTATATCTGGACACATATGCACCTATAAGACACTCCTATGGCAGGCCTTTACAATCCTGGAGGCAGAGTGCTTGGTTTTATGTGAGGTGGTGCTCTAGCATGAGCTGAGCCTGTCTGCAGTGTTGGGACCAATTCCTTAATGCTGTTCCAGTGATACTGCCATACCATATACTCTTAAGTGCATTATAATCCTTGCGGTTAATGCTAACTTTGGTTTGGCTTTATCAAAACATGTCGTGTTTGGTGTCATACACTTTGGAATACTATCCCCTCGCCAGTCCTGGTGAAGGGGATAGCATCCCACCCTTCTAGAGGGAGAAGACATGTTACTTTACTCAAAACGCGGTTAATCCTAACCAGAGCCACAGCATCACAAAATGGATGCTGCTGCCACAGACACATATCTGGCCTCCTGCTGCTGACCGAAACTTGGCAGAGGACGCCTGGACAAAGGGTTTCCTGTCACAGGGAGGTGTCACACCACCCCAGACAGGAGATAGTGGATTGTAGCAGGGAGGGTTGAAAGAAACTAGACACTGCCTGGGGCGCACAAGGTGTCCCTGGGCAGATTCCAGTCAAACCAGTTCTGGGGCCATCCAGCCCCAGTCCTGGCCGAAACTGGACAAAGGAAAAGGGGTGTAACCACCCCTTCCTGGGTCCCACCCATAGGAGGGACCTAGCAGGTAATCCAGCCCCTTGATTTGACTTAAAAGTAGGAGCTGTGCAGATGCACATCAGATTATCCTGATTGAAACTTATGAAACGAAACTCTGGACCCTTCAACATCCCACTCGACGCGGAAGACTGAAGAATCTCCCTTGTGGTCAAGGAGTGACCACCCTGTGCAAACAGGCACCATCCAGCACCTCGACGTTTGCTTTGTTGCAGTTCCCGCCGGAACTCGAGCGACAGAGATCGTCAAGACCCAGCGTGCCTGCCTTCTAACAGCCCGATCCACAGTCCCTGCAGAGCTGAGACCCGTGGAGGCGACCTGAAGCGTGGGGCCGGCCATCTTGGAAAAACTACGAAGCGCTGACCGTGCAGCATACGAGGCTCCCTCGAAGCTGTGCATTGGAGTCTGAGAAGCTCCAGCCCTGAGCAGCTTATGCTCAACGCATTGGTCCGGTCACTTGCCTGTTGGCTAGTGGCCCCAGTACCGACGAACCTTTGAATTTGCTCTGCTAGTCTGGCTGCTCCAGACTGGCCTTCGCTCCCCTGAAAAGGAGCACCCGCTCAGACCTTGCTGGTCCGAGTAAGAAGCGATCTTCGAATCCTGCATGGGTTGCATTTACCAAGGCCTGTTGACTCCGATCTTGAAGCCGACACCGCCGACAGCGAGAGCCTTCGTGGGACAGCTCGTGATTCACTCCAGGACATCCTCGGTGCCCCAGAGACCACGTGGCAGCGGAGACAAGCTTCACGACATCGACCTGATTGCGCCCGACATTGCCTGGTTCCTTCCTGGTCACTGGCTAGTGACCCAGACTCTGTCCCCTCTGCTTTCAGGTACTCTACAACTTCGATCCACCCTTGGATCGCACCGGACACTTCTCTTCTGGACGCCTGCAGCATCTTCATCTCCAGGCACCCTAGATCTTCGTGACGAAACCCGACACACCTTTCCACCTGTGCACCCGCTTCCTGTGGGTGAGGTAACTCTTGAACGCCGGTGCTCCTGTAGTGGTTTACACCTCTAGTGTCTAACTCTAAAGTTTTGTCCTTCTAGTCCAGTCGGAAGACTCTTAAAACTGTAACTCGATATCTTTTTTACGCACCATTGACTTTGCATTGGTGCATGCGTGTGCTTTCTGCACTGCACCCGAATCCCGCGGGCTACTCCCGTCCTAACTGCTGTTAGTCCAGTGTAGTCCCAGCGATTCCCAAGGCCCTAGGCCTTACCCCTGATCGATTAGTGATTGTTATACCACTTTTTTGATATATGGTTTGAGTGGCCACCAGCCTCAGCCATAACTGTGCAACTTGTGTATGTTATACTGTGCTTTTATTTAAACGCTTGTGCTTCATTGCTCATAAAGAGTAGTGGGGATTATTCTAAGAATAAATACATATATTTTGATGATATATAACTTGTGTGGTGTCCTTTCATTTGATATTACAGGATTGCAAATGGTAAAACAGCTGGCTTCACATGTCCTCTTGAGTTAAGCCTTTAGGCTGCTTAGTCCATGCTACCTTTAGGATAGCTTGTCTATAAGGTTGACTTACAACCACCACCATAAGGGATTGTTTGGACTGATACAAGGTGCCCACAGAACTGTGGACATCATACATCAGGTCAACTTCTCACAACCTGGGAACACAAGTGGCACGACCCAAGGTCAGTGGTTGCGTAGCTTGCTTTTATGAGGGAGCAGGGGCGCGCAGTAGCAGGGGCTAGTAGGCAAATCACGGCAATATCATTTTTTGCCAATGTAAAAGGGGCAAGGGATACCACAAGGAACTTTGTTGTGCACCAGGCTTTGAAAGGCTGGCAACGCTTGCAGGGGGGACAGCCAGATGTCAGGAGACCCATAGGACTGGAAACGTTAGCTATTCTAATGGTAGCCCTGCAGCAGTTTGTGAATCTGCAGGTGAAGTGGCGTTGTTTCAATTGGCGTTCTGTCTCGCATTTTATGGCGCCTTTAGGGTAAGAGAACTAGTGCCAAAGAACAAAAGGGATTGACAGGGTGGCCTAAAGGTGGGACATGTAAACATAAGCAGGGACTCGTGTTGATCTCCATACATAAGTCCATTACTGATCAGAGAGAAGATGACATTTTTATTCACTATTACAGAGTGCTATGTGCAGTTAGGTATATCTTTAGCATGCCAGTTCGGCAAGGCATTTGCGGGTTTTTCTACTCTTCATGTTTACTTGCAGTTTCTTCATCCAGTGACACAGGGGAGAAGCCTGCATTTGTCCCCAAGCAAGATAAGAGGAGGGCACCGTGCCAAACAGGGGGACGACAGACAACAAGCTACGAACAACACAGGTGATGGCCCATACTCACTCTAGGGCCCAGGAACAGCAAGAAATGTGGGTTGTGGGGCATTCATATGTCTGTCGTTTGAAAACTTTATTTTCAGGGGCCTACGAGGCCAGGGCACATCAGTTGGGAACAAAGTTGGAATTTTTTGGGCAGGGCGGTCTGTGCGTGGGGCAATTCAGGGAACTGGTGTAAAAGAAAGTAAGGGACCACCTGCGATCTGGATCCTGCACCTAGGGGGTGACAGCTTTGCTCGACTAGGGCGGAGGGTGCTAGTGGAAGACCTGCTCACCGAGGTAGAATGGTTGGCAGGGAGGTGTCCCGAGGTGTCCCGAGTCTATGATCGTTTGGTCTCACATGATCCCTAGGTTTCAGTGACGAGGGGGCTGGGGGGGTCCGTGTACGGGTCCGTGTGGGCGTTGAATCACAGGGTAAAGCAGATCAACAACAAGTTCGATAAGCTATTCAGGACCCCAAAATTAAGGTCGATAGGACATGGATACATCAGGGGGGCGGATCAGTTTTTTCTGCAGGACGGGGTTCACCTCTCATACAAGGGAAATCAGGCATTTATGGAAGACATCTTAGCTTGGGTGGAGACACATGACCTCCTAGCGGGCTGAGGGTGAGGCCAGATAGTCTGGCAACTATGCTGGCCTGTAGCGGTAAGATCATGATTGGTAAGCATAGTCTTCGGTCCATAGCGGTTAGCACCATGCAACTCCAGGGTCAGTGACAGCTGGTAAGTAGGCTGTTGGGGGCCGGGGGAGTCATTCTTCCTAGTGGCCCTGTGGCCACCCCCGTACGCGCTGCTGCCTTTTCACCATCACAGCAGATCTTGAATCATGACGGTGGCAGATCTCAACTTCACGCAACACGTTCAGGCAAAACAATCACAGAGCCAAAGAGACTAACTGAGGAGATTTAAATCCATAAATGTGTGTGTGTGCCTAGATAGAAGTCCTAGCCCATAAAAATAGGGTTTAGGCTTTAGTCGATGCTGGAGTTGGCATTGGACGAAGCTCCACCGGCTCTATGTCGGCGTGGGGATTAGAATGGGGATGGCAGCACCAGAAGCGAGGAGATGGTACGACCAGTGTCGGTCCAAATCCATCTGTGGATCCAAAGGGCCCAACTGGCGCCGGGGACAGGCTGGCCAAATATGGGGTGCATGGGCGCATAAAACTCAGGGAGGCGTGAAGCTGGCCCAGGCACAGGCTCTACCACGGAGCCAGGCCTCGAATGACTATGCTCCCTCGTTTTGTCTGAAGACCATGAGGAGACAAGGCGGAGTCTTCTTCGACTTCTTGTTCTTTTTTTTCTTGTGGGACTTACCTGATATCCCCGACGACTATCTTGGGCTCCGTGACTTCCTCTCTACCAGGATCGAGACCATCACGGTGTCGAGCAGCAAGCACCTTGAGGAACCGCTACCTCAAAAACTTGGGTGCCAGGCAATCGGAGCAGGTCTTTGTATCGGGGTCACGCTCTAGGCACCAGAGGCAAACAAGGTGCAGGACAGTCACCAACATCTGTTGATGACAAGCGCTGCAGGGCTTGAAGCCAGCCTTCCTAGAAGACATACCTGCCAAACCAGGAGAAGATCGCTCAAACAAAAGACCAACGAAAGTTTAAAAAAGGTTATTCAAAAAATGACTGGGGGTAGCTCTCACCAGATCTGCGCTGACTGGCGAGGAAAGAAAAGAACTGACGTCCGCACACTGGTGTGGCGCCCAAATAGGCACAACGCACATCGCCATGTGGAGCCGAACGACAACAACTACCAGCACAAACGAGTGCTGCTCACGAAAAATTTCCGGATCCAGTCTGACTCCTGGGAATAATTCTAATGTAAAGAATCTGCGGCCAGCTGCCTCAATTAGATACCCCGCCTAGTAGATAGGGTTCTGTTATCTTTTGTTCCTGCCTGAAATCCCTTTGACCCCTGGGCAACTAGGCCATGAAACATGTCGACCACACTGTGAAACCAATGGCTCACCACAATGCCTGGTTGATTGGCATGTTGTTTTTAACCTCGGCATTGGTACTAGCTAGGAATACAATTTTGTTGAAGAGGGATGGTACATAGCCAATTTTAACTTCACCCTAACCCTATCTACCCTTTCCTCCTTCAACCCACACTGAAGGTCAGTCACCTGTGCATTGGCAAATGCCAAACCAGGGTGAGGAAAGATCTCTGCTAAAGAGCGCCTCCCTTGGGAGCCAGCTGGGTATTGCAGCGCCCACTGAGCGAAGAGCTAGACCGATGATGAAGCATACCACCTAGATGGGTGAAGGCATTCTCAATGACAAAAGGCTGACATTGATTCATTATTCGAATCTGAAAATGGTGGGAACGCAAATCCACTCACCATCCACCCATTCACTAACCCTCAGCACCAACATGTAGGCCACTGCAGGGGGATGTGGGGGTGAAACTGTGAAGTTAAGATCGCCCTATTTCACCCTCAACCTCTCACTGGTGTCCTAGTTGCTGCTGAATGTCTTGGGGAGCACAAGTAGTGAAAGCTATAAAGAAGATAAAAATGACTGTAAGATCCTTGTGGTGGCTCCTCAGCAATGGCGGAGGAGTGACGCCCCACTGCCTGGCTCAGAGCCAGCAAATGTAAAATAAAACGATGTTTTTGCATCGCTTTATTTTACATTTTCTGGCTCTTAGCCAGCGGTGTTGAGAGAGGCGGGCCGTGGCATGGGAGGGGGAGGAGGAGTGCTAATGCACTCCACTCCCTAAGTCCTCATTTGTGTTTGGCCGGCCACCTAAGACCAACCAAAACACACATGCGCACTTAGGTTTTCTCCAGCCCATCTGTATTTAGCAGCCGGGCTGGAGAAACCCTACAGACTCCCCTTTCTGAGCAGAGTGTCTTTCCTGCCCATTTAGACCAATTCCCGTGGGATTGGACAGGGAGTCTGTCTCAGTGGCTGCTGGGGCCAGGCAAAAGAGGAGAGGCAGAGTGACGAGACGCAATGCTGGAGATGGCCGGCGGCAAAAGGTACTTTTTTTTTTATCTTGTATTCCCCCCACGCGATGCTGGCCACCCGCCCCACCACCCTTTGTTTATGGCCGCCACCGCTGCTGTTTTTGGAATACTGCTCCTGGGACTTCATAGGTCTGAGGATTCAGAACATTTAAATGATGTGCATACCTCATATTATTAGAATAGGGTACTATGATTTTAAATTCTGTCTAGCCTCGATTCCTCTCAATCTCACGTTCATACACGGCATCTAGTTCCACATCTTTCCTGCCACTAGGACACCCAGATGGGTAACAGAGCACTGTATAAAAACGACAATTGATCAATTACGCGGCTCCTGCTGTTACCTCTTTTAACTTTTTACAATCAAGCATTATGATCCAGCACTCTCCACAAAAGGTCAATAACAAACAAATAGATAAACAAATGTAATGAAGTTTTTCTAGAATCCGTTCAGCAGGGCTTTAAAAGTTATTTATTCTTATTCTTCAAAAAATACGTAGCCAACGCATTTCGTCCAGGAGGACTTCTTCAGGGCAACAGAGTAGTGAATTTGACTGTGCTGTTAATCTTCCAATCTTGTCCCCGAGAACAAGTATTCATTGAGGGCAGCACCTTATAGATTTGCGTGTCTGTTCTTTCCTATATTGGTTAATCCATCTATACTTGATAATGTATTCGGTCCTGAGATATATTATTCAATCATCCAGGTCTTGCGCGGGGATAGCCACCTCACTATATTGGGTAATTTCCGTAATAATCCTCCATATATTTGGCAAGAAATTGTCTGTCTGTAATATGTTCCACGTCCAATTTCTGTGGCGTGTCAAATCCCCCTTAGTCTCGATAGAGCGCCGTCATGTCGAATCGCGTGGTTGTCCTCAATATCGCGATTTCGAGGACGTATTATTTGAAGAATAAGAATAAAGAAATTTGAAAGCCCTGCTGAACGGATTCTAGAAAAACTTCATTAAATTTGTTTATCTATTTGTTTGTTATTGACCTTTTGTGGAGAGTGCTGGATCATAGTGCTTGATTGTAATTTGTGGGTATATTCCCTTAGAAGCTTAGGGGTATTTAGCTTCAGGTCCTTGGCACCCAGACTATTTGAATATACAGTCACTATTGCCCTATACCCTGGATTCTCCGTTGTTGTTGCTCTTTTAACTTTTATCTGCCAACATTATACTTACCACCTGTTACCCACAACATACTATTCTTACATCAGGTAGTTTTTGGGGGACATCCACAACAACTTTCCATTGTCCCATCCACCGTTCCCCTCCCCATATTCCCTATTTTCCATCGATTCTGCCCCTGTCGCACTCTGAGACGAGTTTAGAGTGACATAGTGTACTAAATTAATCATTCTCTATAGGTTGGCTCAGCATTCTTTTTAAGGCGGAGTAACATCTCATTTTTTCTTTATTTTTTTCCAAATCTGTTTAATTGTTTTCCTTGTTACAAAGAGATTACAATATAAATAACACCTGCGTGCAAGCCGTAGTAGACATTATAACATGCAACATGAGCATGGCACATATACGGTAATATGACAATCATATTATGAGGATCAGAGACTCAATGTTCGTCTGGAGCGGGAGGTAACAGTAGTGCCAAATTAGTAACATAGCCACAGTTCGTGTCCATCAATCAGTTTTAAAAGAGGGGAAAAGGGAGGGGGGGAGAAGCTGTGGAGAGAAAAGAAAAGGAGGGCAACAATCATGAAAATTTGGCCGCAGTTATTCATGAGATTATACACATTGTACACTGTCTGTTGACGTGTTCCTTCACATACGCGGATAATAACGTTGTTATTTGCACTGTGTTAGGCAGTATCGTAAGTTTAGAGTGAGAAATTAAAACACAGATGGCATTAACTTGCAAAAGAAGAACATATTAGTAACTGTTATCCAGCCCTTGACATCCTGTCGAAAGTTGTGTGTTGTTTACTCACTACCATTCCTTCCAGCTATGAGTTGTAGTAGCCCATGCGTACAAGTGATATGGAATACGTTAAGGAACCGACGCATAGTAGCCGCCACCCAAACTCAGGATGACATCAGTCACCTATAGAGTGTGGCTCAGGGGAATCCTCTCCTACCATGCCCACAGTGAGCTGCAGCTCATTGTAGAGAGTGTCCCAGCATGCTGCAATGGGGGTCTTGAGCAGGCCCAGTGTTTCCTCGCGTCTAATGGCAATGGGTTCCTGGGGGTGACACTCGCAGAGTGTTCACCCCCGGGCTATTTCGGGCTTTGGTACGCCCTTAGCCCCGTGGGCAGCTGGGGACAGGGGCGCGAGACACGGAGGCCGGCTCTGACGTCAGCGCTAATTACACAGGTGGCGCAGGGCGCGAGAGCCGGCTCTCCAGTGTTGTCGAGTTTAGAGGCAGCAGTTCTTGTCAGAGGGGCCGTAGGGAGCTGCATTTTTGGCCCTCCCTCCCACCCATCTGTTTCTATCCTTGTATATATCTGCTGTTGATACATTTTACTGTTTACTATTGTTTTTATATTCTTTCCGTCGCTTGGACAGGTGGCAGATTTGGAAGAAAGCAAGACAGGCAGGAAGGGTTGGGGCATTAGGAATAGGTTTGGGCAGAGGGAAGCAGGGGAGAGTAGTTGGAGCCAAGAGGTAGGTAGGAGACTGAGTTAGGCGTTATGTGAGGCGCTTTGGGATGGACAAGGTGGGGAAATAGTGGTTAGGGGATCATGGCTTAGGGGATGGGGGTGTTAGCTGGGGAAATGTCTGTATATGATATATATGCATTATTATTATTCTGCCTACCTGTCCAATAAAGCGGCCTTTTACCCCATTTTGGCGTGAGGCGTGGTTATTGCCCGATGCTCTCTGCCTTCGCCCAGGAAAGCATTGAGTTCCGCCAGGCCATTAAGGTGGGGCGGGGGGGGGGGGGGGGGGGGACGGGGTCAGGCGCCTCCCACTTCTTGGTAATGAGCCGTTTGGACACTCTCAGCCCTAAATCTAGAAATCTCGAGGTAACCTTTGTAGCGGGAGTTCTGAGAAACTTATGGTTATGCAACAGGTAGGTCGGCCAGTCATGCGTCAGCGTTCGTCTCATTTTCTCTTTATATGTTATGTCTTCACAGGGAGACAATTATCTGCCAAGTGGCCCAATAAAATATGTAACATTCCTTGCTTTTTTTAAAGGTTCTAAATGCTAGCAAAAAATCAAAACGCACAGTTGGTGCCTCAGTGTTGCACAATCGTCATTAAATATTAAACAATGGCCATGAGGGGTTAAATTAATGCAGTGAGGTAAAATTATATTGACCACATCAAAACAGACTCTGCACTTTAACTAGCCGCACATGGCATTCTGGAACTGGCTTTGTTTTTAACACTATGAGAAAAGGCCCAACAAAAAATTCACAGCATGCCAAGTGCTGCTAGCTAAAAATCCTTGACTGGCCTAAGATGTCTCACATGACACAGGGCAGCTTGGCAGTTATGGTTTCACTCCGATTACCAGACGTCTGCCTACCGACTCCCTCTGTACACTACTTAAATATTGGCAGGGCCACTGTAATTATGCGACTCTGCAGTCTGGCGTTTTCTGCATAGTTATGGATTTGCTGCATTTGACACATAGTCCATCATCTGCTTCATAAACTGCACATTTTAACAAAAAAAAACGTGTTCCTAGCACAGACTGCTCACACCTGCTCCACCATTAATAGTAACGTTCCCTGGTGCACGGTTTCGGTTGTTTCAAATGCGCTCTGTTCAGCTGCGATCACCATGTGCGGTTAATTGTGCCCAGAGCCGCTCTCCTGCTGGAGATGAGCTCGCGCTGAAGCATCTCTCGAGCTAAAGAGACGCATCGAAGTGGGCCCCAGCCTTAAGTTTTGTGCACTGAAGTCTCTCGAAGGGACCAGATGGGTTTCATGCCCCCCCCCCCCCCACCCGTTCAATTCGGCCTTGCCCTTTTGAGCTCCACTAACAGCTGTTGAATATACTGGGAGGCTACCGAGAAATAAAACAGGACACCACACCTTGCTACACAGAAGAATTTCCTTATACAGCAAAGCAATGATTGTTTGAGGCAATACACGAGCCTACTTGTTTGCATCGAATGTTTAAATCTTATTTTGTATGTATGTGTGTTTTCTGTACATAAATTTTATACATACAAAGTCAGATTCAAACATTTTAAGCAAACGTACACATATACATTTGGCCACTGATAAAAACGGGTGTGGATACCAACAGCTTTCAATGAAGGGACATAGCCAGCTCCTCCCTCTATAAATAAATAAAAAAATAAAACCATCACTTCCAGCATCCTCTCTGATTCCCCTTCCATCCGTCTCCTCGCGGGACATGTCACTAGCTGGGAAGTGCATCATGCAGTCTTAAGGATATATGTATGTATGTATATATAAGAGAGAGAGAGTGTGTGTGTGTGTGTGTTTTTAACTTTTCTGGAACTGGAAAACATTTTACTCCGGGACCCATACATTGGGACTCAATTGGCAATAAGGGCATATTCGACAGTAAGTCTGTTCTAGATTACTCAATAGGTCACAAAGAGGCTGCTTTTTGAAATATTTTACAAGGTTAAGGCACATGTTGCAGTGATCACTGTGTGCCCAGCAATTCTGAGAATAGTGGTAAGATACCTCTAGTGATTAACACAGTTCTGGAAGAGTATTGGGTTTTGGTCTGACGGAGTTCTGACACATAAAATAGCTCAGAGGGTTAATGTCCCTGCTGCAAAGCACCTCGTGTAGCATTCATACCACAGGTTTTTACTTTATTTAGAACGGTGAGTGGGCTACCGCTTGTGACACTGAGATCATGTTGTTACTTCCAGTTCAGTTTGAAGCTTTCTACTATACCACAGTGATCTATTTAGCAGCATCTAAGAGCTGCATGGAAACTGAAAGCCATGGGTTTAGATCCTTATTGTTTTCTTGATCTGTTGTTATTCTTAGATTGCAAAAAAGCGTTAATTGGGAACTAATAAAATATGGTTAGTACAGACAATCAGAAAAAAAAGAAAAACCATAGGTGATGATGGACAGAGCGTTGACAATACAAACACTCACCCCCAGTCAACTGATCTGGGTTTAATCCATCACCGTTCTTTAGCTCACTCCGCCACCCCAGTTCAGACATGGCTATATGCAAATCAGTCTGACCCTGTGCCTCATGGGAACAGTCCAGGCCAAACTGCCAAGCCATGTCTTCCCTGGACCGGAATCAAGCTTACCAGGACCGGTTTCTGGCATTACAGCCGTCTTCAGCCTAGTACAGACAATCACAATTACTACGTTTCACATCCAGCCTTAGTGTTTCTCCAGATCAATCACTCAACATATTCTTTACATGTATGGACGACGTGTGACTTCTACACCTTAAAACTCTCACGGTATTATGTAACGTTTCCTGTACACTGATATACACACTTGTATGATTTATTGACAATAAATTATTGTGATGTAAAGCGATCTGACACCTTACGCTGGGATGAGCAGCACTATAAAAGAATTACATTTTTAAAAGTAGGTGCCTTTTCAATCCTTATGTGTGTAATTACTGATCCATACATATAAATCTAGCATTCTTATCGTGCAAGCACATCTCTTACATAGGGAGTTAAACAAAGTTAAAAAACCGTCTCCAAACCATAGTTTCTCTCAAGTACTTGTGAAGTGATAAACTGTAAGCCTTTGTTTCCTTTCATTCCATTCCCGTCTAAGTGTTAGGCTCCAGATGGCTCACAGGCAGGAAGATACTTCAATAAGGGGGGCTGATGAGCCTTTAAATCAGGCCTTTGTTTTGGGCCCAGCTGGAATGTAAAATAAGAAAGCCCCCTCGCTTTCTGCAGGAATGCTGACAATGTGTCAGGGCCGCTGCATTATGTCCGTGTTGGAAAATTACACCAGGACAAATGAATCATGGTTCCCTGGTTCGGCCAGATCCGAGATAAAGTCCAGGTATAGCTGCCAGAAACCGGAAGTAGGCGAGATCCCTTACCACCCCCCCCCCCCAACCTTCCAACACTGATATCAGGTCTTCAGACTGGAAATGAAGAACCGCTTGCAGCTGATGTCAGATGAATGCGTGACAACCATCTAACCAGCCTGCAGATCCAATATTCCACATGTAGGCTGAGAAGATGCCTGCTCACGCAAGCTCAGCAAACCTCGGGTGTGGTGATCTGGTCACAAACAAGAACCATGCCATTGCCAATTTGATCAACACAAGTTTAAACATAACCATGAAGAGCTCTTAAAGTTATATATTATTTACGTTTGTTACATTCACACTTATTACATGTTTGTATAACAACAGCCTACAACCTAATCTGCAGGGATTTACCACTGTGAGGCTGCTAGCATTGTGCGCCAAGGTGGATCACATTATTTGCCAAAGTTATCTAAATTATGCACCAAAACCAGAGTATACAGCATATTCTCTGGATTCGTTATTTTCATTTTAAACAGAAATAATCTTTTTTTGTGAAACCAGAAACATATGTAGCATATTAAGTGACAAATATGCTAAATAATTGTGGGGTGCCTGCTGCCACAGAATTGCATAAATCGACTTGCCCAACCATTATTTAATCAAAATAAGCATTCATGAAAGGTAAAAAAAAACTAAACACTCTAATTCCAATTAGTGCTCATTGTTAGCTGCATATTGAAAAAAGTTTTTTCAAGCTAACTGCCCCAAGATGAACATGCAATATTCAAAAACACAAGTAACAAGTCTAATATGGTCCTATAATACGTGGGATTTTGCAAAACCTGTATAAACTAGGGATGGGTGGAACTTCTAATTTCTAATTTAATTTCTAATTTAAAATGCTTGTAAAGCGCAGCATACACCTTGCGGTTTCTTGGCGCTGAAGGTTCAGTGGCTGAGGGGAAGGAAGACCGGGGAGAAAATTTAGGCGGGGAAAGCCTGGCTAAATAGGAAAGTTTTCAAATCTCCACGGAAAGAAAGGTACTGAGTTGCGGAGCGGAGGTTATCGGGGAGAGAGTTCCAAAAGGAAGGGGCCAGAGTAGAGAAATTGGATCCACCCCATTTTTTGCGCGAGAAACGGGGGATCAGGAGAAGGGACTTGGAGGAGGACCGGAGATTTCTTGCGGGGACGTAGGGTTTGATAAGTGAAGTGATGAAAGCAGGGGCAGTGCCCTGACGGGCCTGGAAAACCATGCACCCGATTTTGAAGAGGGAACGTTGTTTCACGGGGAGCCAGTGGAGTTTCTTTAGGAGGGGGGTGGAGTGGTGATAACGTGGGAGGCCAAATATCAGTCTGGCCGCCTGGTTCTGGATGGCTTGGAGTCTACGCAGACTATAGGCAGGGATGCCATGGAAAAGAGCGTTGGCGTAGTCCAAACGCGAGATTACCAGGGCGGCCATGATGGTCTTGAGGGCCTGAGGGGTGAAGAAGCGGGAGACAGAGCGGAGTTTCACTCTGCGGAATTTTACAGAGTTACACAGTTCCTACAACGGGCAGAAAAAATGCATGTTGGGCTGCTTGTGCTGCAATTTAGCGACAGTAGTGAGTGCCGCGCTAAAAAACCAGTGCAAACAGCAGCATGCGGTGCGCAAGAGCATACGGCCATTTGAGGTGATTTTACTGCTGCTCGAGTAAAAAATCTACTCAAGTGACAGCAATTCTACTCGAAAAGCAGCCCTCTGACTGCGACCGCCTGCATTAGAAAATGGTGCTTGTTAACGCCAAATCTCGCTTGCATTTCTGTAGCCTCGAGGGAAAAGATTCCACCATAAGGAATTTAACTCTGCCTGAATGAAACATTCTGCCCACACCTAATATAAACAGCAGTCCTAGTCAAGAGGCTTGGGATGCACCAAGTCAACAAATATAAAGAAAAGACGTCAGAACCAGAGGCGAAAGGCAGGTCGGGTCACGGAGCATAATTGGAGCAGCTGTTTAAGGCAATAAAAGTAGAATGTTGACTTTCTTTCTTCTGCTCTATTTTAATAGGTTACAATGCCAAGCAGAGAGAAATCGTTTATTTTTGCACTCCTTAGATAGAGATAAGCTAGGATCTTTCTCTATCTTTCTACACATTCTGAGCTACTGCAGCTTTAAAAAAATATCTAAACTGACCTATATTGAACAGTTTTTAATATCTGTTCACAGCAAATATCTAGCAGGTTTTTGGTATGTTTAATTTTGCACAAAAGGTTTTATTTCTATTCTTCATGTTTGAAAACATGCTCACTCTTCCGTATGAAAGAGTTTTGCACCAAGGTATTAAGTACTCTGTGGGAAAGTTGATGGTGTAACTATGTATTATATGGGATAAAGTACCCCCTGGTAAGTACCCCATAATAAGGATATTACAAGTGACCTGGAGTTTTATAACCTTATAAAGGAACTCGCCCTTCAGACTTGATCCTCTATTTCGTTATGGAACCCCTCAGTGACTTACAATACCCTTATAGTGTATGACAGGGGGTAGTTTATCCCATATATATTGTTTTCTCTGACTTCTGGTAACATTTACAAAACAATCAGCCTTCTGCCTCCTTGTTAATGATACCAACAGAACAACTGAAAGGCAATATTGAATCCGATTAAACCATATATGCCAAGAGATCAGATTCAGGTGGAAGATTCCATATCTTGTTAAGACAAAAATTGATATTTTGTGTCTTCCACCTAAAATTGCCTCAGCTTCAATATAAGCCAATGGGGAAAACACTCAAAAAAATTCAAAATTTCCCACTTTCCAGATTCAAAATGTTGGCATGTATGGTTCAGCCCTGCCAAGTATCACACATGATCGGTTAGGCTAACACATTTTAGTACTGGTATCTGCATCTCTCCGCTAAAATGCATTAGACGGTCATTTACAGCGCACCTGATCACCACCAGTGATGAGGCATGCTAAATGCCAGGCAGTCTGAGCTGCATAATTACCAAGCAGCAGTCCAGGCAGCAACGTACTTGGGTTGCTCTGCCTCTGAGGAATGACCTGTCTGCCCCTTAACAACAAGCAGGCTTGGTGAAATGAAGAGATATGGACATTAAAAGAATTTGGCTAAGATCACAAATCACACTAAAAACTTGGAAGCCAGGAATGGTCCCAGATCCCTCATGCTGGGCAACCCAGCCATGAGAAAGGTATCTATCTCCCTTTGACTTTTTTTTTTTTGGGGAGGGAGTTTTATATATCGCACGAACTACACCTAAATGTATCAGAGCGCTTTACATGAGCAACAGTTGAGTGACAGTTGGACACATTAATTTCTGTTAGGCACAGGAGATTAAGTGATTTGCCCAGAATCACAGGATGTTGAGCGTCCCTGACGAGATTCGAACCCAGTTCCCAAGCTCAGAGGTCGACTGCTCTATCCGTTAGGCTACATCCTCTCCCCAATGGCCAATGTCTTGTACTTACTCACCAAAGGATTATACTAGAAAGTGGATGTCAGGCACAATCAACGTCCTATTTATTGGCAGTTCTATATAGCGCAAACCTCACCCACAATATAACACCATTCAGCACACAAAACTAAAATCACTAACCCAAATACAGCACCCACAGTTCGACAAAGATGGTAAAACACAATAGGTTGTGAGGCACAAACGAAAATGCACTCAGAAACTCTGTAAATACTGTACACAAAGATGCTTCTGGGACCAAAAATCCCCCCACCCCACAAGTTTCAATATTATCACAAAAGAATCATTTCTATGCACTCTTTTCAACATGAATGAAAAAGAAACCAATCATATTCTTCGAGAAAGTGATGTCCACATCAGGGCCACCAGACATGGTCACTTCTCCTCCTGGTCACCATAACTATGCCTCAAACACTCCTTCATTCCAGCTACGAAACTCCCCAATCTCACGTGACAGTAAACTTTCTAACAGTCCTAAACTAGGCCTCTCTGCCCTTCTCACTAGCCCCAATCCCAATCAAATGCTTAATCTCTGCCCGCACTATCCAGTAGAGGCATATCCACTGGCCTCACAACAAAACTCTCCCATTTTCCCATTTGAAATTCGGCATATTTTCATGAAACACTAAGGGCATGATTATGACTACAACGCTGCGATGGACAGCCATAGCAACGGTGGGGGTGTGGGCACCGCCTCAAAGACCGTCCGACCACCCTATTACAAGTTAGGCGGTCGGACCACCATGGGACCACCGCAACATCCCTGGCGGTGCATCAGCGGTCTTGAGGCTGCAATATGCTTGGTGGTGCCACTGCAGCACTGCCAAGCATATTAAGAGTTTCCTATCTGCCACGGTTCTCATGGTGGTGAGCCAGCCATAAAAACTGTGGCAGAGAGGAAACAAAGGGGGCCCTGCAGGGCCCCTTGTTGCCTCAGGGCCATAGGGTGCATGCAAAGGGGCACATGTTGTGCTCCCCTGTGTGCATGCACCCCAGTTCCTGCACGGCATGGACTGCAGAGTCCATGCCCTACAGGAACTGCCTTTGACCCTCCCTTTGCGGTGCCCTTTTTCAGAGGCACCGCCGTGGGACCACCAAAGAAACGCCCGCAAGAAACGAGAAAACTCATAATCTGGCAGGTGGTGCACACACCGCTGCGGTGGGGTGGCTGCCCGCTTCCACACTGTCAAAGTCATAATCAGGCCCTACATCAGGAAGCATGTCAGTGCAGTGCTCCTGTGGCCCAATCTGTGTGCAACCCGTACCAGGATATCAGCTGTAACATGTAGCAAAACATTACACCGGAAAGTAAGGACAAAATAAAGACTTCCAGCACACAAAAGAGATGGTGGACCCCAAAGGTGGGCCCACTCTGGGTGCATCACATCAATACCTAGCTATCATATCGTAAACTACAAGTGAGACTGTACAAGAAAAAGACCTACATCTGCTGCGGCCCACACAATCTTGACAACCTGAGGGTCAGCTTTGCTGTCCAAGGTGGAAGCGGGGTACCAGCAAGAGACTCCTGTTGTGTCGCGTAGACCAGTGCCCTCAGCCATATCGGTGGTGTTACAGATGTGAGTGTAATGTAAGGGATAGCTCTGCTGTCTGACGAATGTGATTTGTGTCCGTCAGAGGGCCTCTGCGTGCTGTGACAGTGCCGACTGTGGAAGGTAGTGGGTACCCCATTCACTGCCCCCTCAGTAAATACCTTATTGTATGTATATTCAGTTCCAGGAGTCAAGGTAAGTGATAAGCAGAATAGTTTATTGAAGACGAAGTAGGTTCAAAGCATCCTGCCTCAGCAACCGCCTCATAGGAATGATCGGAACCTGGAATCAAGTGGATGAAATGCATGATTCCAGATTCCACATTCTACAGCCCGAGGCAAAGGTGGCAATATGTACAACATATCTTCTTTTCTTAATGGACAAAAAACAAAGTATAAAACTATAGAACAGTGAAATGAGTATAACAGCAGATAAAACTTGTTAACTGAGAACATTGGATGATAATACTGAAATCATGAGAGTTCGGAATAAATTGATAAAAGTATGAACAGAAAATGCAGGAATACATTCTAGGGTTGAAGCCTACAAAGATTAAAGTACTTATATAGTTAATCAAGTAGAGCAATAAAATTTAACTAATACATGACATAATCATCATACTTCTTGGGAGTACTACGCCGTCTTAAGGAACAAGAATCTTCTTGCACAGGCTTATTTACTCGCCCACACTCACCAGGGATGATTTTGGAATTGACAACGACTTCGGAATCATTGGAGCCAGAAGCACTCTTGGGATCTGAAATATCTTTGGCCCCCTTGGAACTAGAAACATCCTTGACAACCCCACTATTCCCTTTCATAAACAAAGCAATCCTTCTGAAATTCCAACTTTGACCATTCTCCAAAACAACATGCCACTTATGTACTTCCTTAACTTTAAGGGGATTCGAATACTTATTCACTCCAAACTCTTTCCTACCCAATTTGATTTTGACATAGTCACCAACATCAACTCTACCAACCTTCCCTTTAGAATGACTTCCAGAATTCACAGAACTGGTACTAGGACTCTCAACTCTTCGAAACTTAAGCTCGGACAACCACTGAGGGATCATTTTGGTCTTGGGAACCCTACCTCGCATGCTTTCAAAGGGAACCTTATTGGTAACACTATGAACAGTGGTATTGTATGACCAAACAGCTTCCTCCACAGCATTATGAACATTACATTGACTCTGCACAGCCAGTTGAATGACGCCTTTGATTAGTCTATTCATGCGCTCCACAATACCGTTGCCCTGTGGATTGTATAAAGAGGTATACATGTGCCTAATGCCATGATTAGATAGAAACATCTGCATAGAAGAGGAGGTCAGTTGTGTACCATTGTCTGTCACTAATATACTGGGAAAACTTTCTTTCATAAAAATAGATTTAAGATGATTGATTACGCTTTCAGTGGTTATGTTTTTCATAAACTCAACATATAGCCATCGCGAACAAACATCTACTAAAACAATTGCAAAACGGCAATCACCAGACAAATAATCCATGGGACCAATAAAGCCCAAACATACTTTGCTCCAAGGTAAATCTCCAATGCTAGCAATCGACCCTAAAGGACGTGAATCAACTTTCAACCTTTTTTCACTCTCCTTACACAATACGCAGTCTTCAACCCATCGTCTCACATCATCATCTAAACCTGGCCACCAGAAGTTAGCTTTCAGTCGTTTGCTGGTCATACTCTGACCAAGGTGACCTTCATGGGCTAAGGTAAATAGTCTTTTTTTAAGGGAATGTGGAGGTACAAACCGTTCACCTCTCAAAACAAAATCATCAGAACTACCTACACTGAGTTCTTCTTGCATTTTCACAAAACTACGTAAAGAAGGTTTAACGTCACCTTCTCGTTTCCAACCCAGACGAATAGCATTAATCAATTCTGCAAAGTCTGAGTCAGACACAACAGCCTGATGCCACTCCTCTCTAGAGATTGAGTTAAAACAACTTGAACAAGCGTCATCAAAACCAGCAACTAAACACACAGTCTCATCATCAAAATCTAAGTACTCTTCAGGATCAATAGGAAGACGAGACAAGCAATCCGCTTGAACATTCTTCCACCCAGAGATGTGCTGTAAAGAAAAGTCATATTCTTGTAATTTTGCAGCAAATCTCATCAGGCGAGGAGAACCTTTGTTAGCACCACCAGGTGAAAGTATTTTAAGGAGTGGTTTATGGTCTGTTTTTAATGAAAAATGCGTGCCCCATACATATGTGCGAAAGTGAGACACTCCCCAAACAGCAGCTAACGCCTCACGCTCTATGACCGCGTAGTTGCGTTCAGAGGCAGTAAGGGTGCGTGAAGCGAAAGCCACCGTTCTTTCTGTGTCATTCTTTCTTTGGGATAGAATAGCGCCAATGCCGTGTGCACTGGCATCAACAGTCACAAAAGTATCTCTACCCGGTTCAAATGTGGAGAGAATGTCTGCATTGATGATCTCAAGTTTAATTTTTTCAAAAGAATGAGATTGTTGTGGACCCCCGTCAAATTGCACACCTTTCTTAAGAAGTTGTCTTAATGCTTCAGTTTTGTGAGAAAAATTGGGAACAAACTTGGAGTAATACTCCACTAGCCCCAAAAATGATTTCAATTGGTCTTTATTTGAGGGAAGAGGAGCACATCTAATGGCCTTTAATAGATCTTCTTTGGGTTTAATACCTGAATGGGATATGGTATATCCTAGATAATCTACTTCTGTTAATAAGAATTTGCATTTATCTTTTCTAAGAGTGAGACCAGCATCAGAAAATATATGTAAAACTTTGGCTAAATTGTCATTGTGTTCTGATTCATTGATCCCTGTGATCAGGACATCGTCTTGAAAATAATGAACTTGTTTTAAGTCTTTTAACAAAGAATGCATCATGCGCTGAAACACGCTGGCTGCAGAGGCCAGCTCAAATGGTAATCTTTTAAATTGAAACACTCCCTCTACAGTGACAAAAGCAGTGAGTTCTCTAGACTTAGGGTGTAAAATAACCTGATGATAGGCTGAACGGAGGTCCAGCTTGCTAAAGATTTTTGCCTTGCCCATTAGAAGCACCATCTCAGAAATGTTAGGGAGTGGGAATTTATCTACAATAATATCCTGGTTGAGGGATCTAAGGTCTACACAAAAACGCAATTTTCCATCTTTTTTCTTTGTGATTACAACAGGCGAAAGCCACTCTGAAACTTCTACAGGCTCTATAATATCCTGTTTCTGCATGTCATCTAACATATCTTTCACTTCTTTGCGAATGGCAATGGGAATTCTCCTAAGAGCATGTCTCACGGGTGAAGCATCTTTCTTAAGTTTTATTTCATGCATGTAACCATCTAATTTGCCTAAATCTGTCCGAAAAACATGAGAGAACTTATCTAGGATGACATTGATACTGGGAAATTCATCAACGACAAGGACACTCTCTGCTGATCGCGGGTCTAAAATGATGTGCAGATCGTATTGTTGTATCCAGCCTAAAATAGCTGGACCCTCATCTGAAATATATATTTTACCAGAATAACACCTGCCTTTGAATTCAAATGAAGCATCCATAACGCCTATAATTTTGATGATTTGTCCACTATATCCTTTCGGAATAATGTCACTTACATGGAGTGTTACATTGGGCCAGTGTTTCTTAAATAAACACAAGGGAATGATAGAGTACATAGATCCTGGATCAACTAGGAGCGTTATGGCAGCTCCATTTACAACAAAAATAGCTTTTGGTCTTTGAAGACCAACGCAAAGGCATGTTTCCACATCATCACAACCTTCAATGCATAAAGACATTTCATTAGGAACATAGTCATCTTCAACAAAAGCAACCTTATTGATTGAAGGAGACTTACAGGCCTTGCTGATATGCCCTCTCTTACCACATTTCATACATGTTTTGTCTCTAGCAAAGCACCCTGCAAAATCAGCTGCGTGAGTAATGCTACCGCAACGGTAACAGCCTGTAAATTTACTTTTCCCGAAAGAAACTACATTTTTGTTCCTTTGTTTAAAGGTTGAAAACTTGGGTTTAACTTCACTGAAAACTGAGTTTTTCGGTTTGACATCTGTAGAAGTACAATTCTTATCTACTTTGTTCACGATATTGACAGAGTCATCTTTCTTCAATTCTAGATTGTGCATTTCTTCCATACACTTGTCTGATTCTTCCACCACTTTGGCAATAGCTATAGCTTTCATTAAGCTTGGATTTTTTGCAGCCCAAAGTTTTTGTTGCATCCTTTTATTTTTGCATTGGACAATTAGCTGATCTCTGATCATTTGATCGGTCATGGGACCAAAGTCGCATTTCAACGAAAGTTCTCTTAGACGTGTGACCATTTGATCGACAGATTCTTTGTCTTTTTGAGGCATAGTATAAAACTTGTGCCTCTGCATGACGATATTGACTTTCTTCCCAAAGTACTTTAAGCCTCATTTTCGCTTCCACGTATGGATTATCAACCAGCTCACCATCTGTACCACGTAGCTCAGGTAGGAACTTAAAGGCATGCTGACCTCCTTTTCCTAGAAAGTTCAATAAAATCGCTTTTTTGCGAGTTAAAGGAAATCTAAGGCCATCAATGGCTTCCAAGTAATTTTCAAAAATGCCTATCCATTCTTCCCACTCTAATATAGGTGTATCTCCTTCAACTAAAAATGGGGGAGGTGGTGCAATGGTAGAATTTGCTGTTGTAGCCATATTAATATATAATTGTGGATATTGTATGCGGAATTAAGCTGAGGCAGGATAATCTTAAAAGTTGGCACGGCACAGTTTTGTAAAAGTTTGAATAATAAAACACTTCCTTGTAGATCACAGTCTTTGTGGCACGTTTTGAAGAATTTTTTTTTTTTTAAACTAGTTTCTTGTAAATCACAGTCTTGGTAAGAGGTAAACTAGTGATGTTAGTACGTTTGTGGCTCAATTCAAAGCGAATTCCTTGAAAAAGAAGCTTTGGTGTAAGGATAACGTCGTGATTGGCAAAAACTGGTTGGCAAAAGTGAAGAAAATGGCCGCTGCGTATGCTGGCTGCGAGCGTGATGACGTAATTAAGGCGTGCGAGGCTGTGCGCGTGTAGGCTGAATGCTGGAGCTCGCGTTCAGTGTGCGCGTGAAGGAGTCTCGTGGCACTTCGCAGTAAGAGTCTCATAAATGACGGTTGAGTGCTCAAGATCAAAGTAAATTACCTTGTATATTCAGGAAGGGGAAGGCACTCACGGCAGTATCGCGGCAGCAGTATCAGAGTTTCGAGAAGTGCCGCTGAACCGCTGAAGGATGTAGGAGTCGGTGTCGGGTCCAGCGTCGGTAGTTGAAGAGACGCGGTGGTAGAGGGTTGGCTGTGATGGAGGGTTCGTAGGATCGTCGCCAAAATATTGTATGTATATTCAGTTCCAGGAGTCAAGGTAAGTGATAAGCAGAATAGTTTATTGAAGACGAAGTAGGTTCAAAGCATCCTGCCTCAGCAACCGCCTCATAGGAATGATCGGAACCTGGAATCAAGTGGATGAAATGCATGATTCCAGATTCCACATTCTACAGCCCGAGGCAAAGGTGGCAATATGTACAACAGACCTCAATGTGCACTCACGATCCTCAGTCAGTGACATACTTGGTTTTTGTTCAAGATCATGGTGCCATGATGGTTTACAACACAAAATCACATTAGAGGAATGGTCCAGTGGCTAGGGTGGCTGACTCCGGACCATGGGGGTTCACGGTTTGATCCCTGGTGCCGGTGGCAGGTTAGCCCAGCACCTTGTGACTCTGGGCAATTGCTTGCTTAATCTTCCTGACGGCCCCCAGCGCTAGGACACCTCGCCTGAGGTAGCTGCGCGCTTTACAAATGCTGGTATTATTATTATTAGAAAGAGAAATGTTGTTAGTGACCTTTCGTTTCAGGAGTGCTGCTGCAGTTTCAATGCATTCTCCGAGCTTCATATAGGGGGAGAGAGAGTGAGAGTGAGAGAGAGATTGAGAGTGTGTGAGAGAGAGAGAGAGTGAGAGAGAGTGAGAGAAAGAGAGAGAAAGAGAGAGAGTGAGTGAGTGAGATAGAGTGAGTTCGATATTGCTTAATTTCATAAAGTAGTTAGGGTCAACTCCAAGACTGGACTGGTGCCCATGGTTGGTGAATCGTTTACCCACTTTCCTCGCACAGTAACGTACAATGCACAGTTTTCAAAAACCATTTCGCTACAGTTGAATGAAAGAGATCCACTGAATGTACTATTTTGTGCGCTTGGTTCCTGCAGAGAACTCCCGGCCTCGCGGTCAAGGTTCCTCTGGCGACTGTCAGACACACCTGCCCCGCTCGCGCCGCACATCCCTAACAATGAGCGGAAATCAGCGAGGGTGTGACCGTGACGGTGACGTAGCGCGCAGAGACACTTGGCCCACGCAGGAGGAAAAAGCATGAAGATAACCCCGCTGAAAAGAAATAACCCCGTTTGGGAGCATGGAAAACGCGCGTAAAACAATGCAGGCTATTTTTACAGTGAATCTTCATGTTTCCTGAAATATTCCGGCAAAATGCGACAGGTAGATTGCATCATAAAAAAACACAACCGTATGCTAATTCTTTTTCAGTTTTTGAAAGTGCTTCGTTAGGGAAATAGGGAATCGAAGGCAGTACTAACGGGAATAAAAAAACATGGATATACAGCTAGCAATTCCTAATGTCGCATTTCCTGTGCAAAACATAACCACTCCCCAGTTACAAGGCACACACGAGACTGCTTACGTGGATACTGTAAGCAAACAACATATCCCAAACTAGCAAAACGAGTTATAGGTTGTTCAATAATAACTTAACAGCGATGTATCATAAGCGAAAATATAAAAGCCACAAAGCCACATCACACACTGTTAAAAACAGAAAAGACAAACTCCCAGGTATATCACGGCAGTTTATTATCAGAGCTACTCTTCACTAACTGCTAGCTACCAAAAGTCATGCGTACACGTTAAACTCCAGATAACCGACTCTAACCCTATTCAAGGAATAAGTACACATGCCCTAATTTCTAAAAACTCACAGATTTCCTCCTGCAAGTCTTCATTCCCAAACGTATTGTAACAGTACAGAAATTCCAATCCAAAACTGTTGCAGGATAGTTTTTTTTATTCTTCTACACACCTCCCCTAAAAACATGCCATTCCTCAAACTTTCAGCACAATGAACTGCAGAGTCATCCAGGCCTAAGCGCTAACGTTTGGGATAGGCTGTAATAATATTCATGAAAATGTACAACGGTATGACTTCCAATACTGCATGGACGACTAAAAGCCTCTCTTCTTGGTGCTACCAATCGCAAACAATCTACACACATGGCAGAACTAACACAATCGCATTATCTTCCCCCAAAAAACAGAAAAATTCAGTTTCAGACTTTGCACATCAGAAAACCTGCATACCCAGTATACGACTATTTTTCATAATTCCTCATCAGAAAATGTTTTACGTACCAGGCCCTAAGAGATCAATAGTCATAACGTATACCAAAGCTAATGAGACAAAAATTGTAAAACACAGGTTTGATAGGGGCAACTAACCACTCAGAATGCATGATTAACTATATGTTCTAGAATTGAGCAGACAAAGTGCACTGTACACACTTTTTTTTTTACAAAAAATATTTTAATATTTCAGATGCTTTGTGAATCCAGCAAAATAGAGACCGATCTGCTCTGACTAGTAAAATATGTTTTTATCAATTTTCTGAAATTAAGATAAGAGTGATATTCCTAGAGGAATGATAAACCGGTCTTATGAAGTACCTGTAACATGAAATATTTTAAATGTCTAAAAGGTTATTGTTGTAAGCCAATCCTTTTCAAATAAGGATTGTCACGCAAAGGAAGCAACACGTTACAAGAAAAAACCTAAAAAAAAAAAAACGGGGATTCAAACCACAGCAAATTACTAGCAACTACACAAAAATGTACTGATCCATGTAAAAGATTATTTCAATTCACAGGAAGTTTCAATTTCCCAATATGCTTTTTTAAAGTCAGAGATTTGTAATCTACCTTATGAAATGTAACAAATATTACACATAACCACAGCGAGGGAACAAAACACAGTAGTTCTAAGAGCTTAAAAACACTAACACCAATCGCAGATGAAATGTGGTCTTGTGGCAAAGTCGGTGACTTTGGAACAAGAAGACCACAGATCTACTCCTGACTTTATCATTGGATGAAGGTACAAACTTTTTTTTATTGTTTTAGCCATTTCCAAAGGCTATAACAAAAAAAGCCCTATTTTACTTACCTACAAGCAATTGCATATATACGAGACAGCTATAATGAACAAATAAAATGTCCAATATTCATTAAACAATCTCATCACTCCGCTGTTAACACCATTTTATAGTCTTCAATTTCTAAAAAGATAGTGTCCTTTCATGCTTACATACCTAGAAAGAAATAGCTGGTAGTAATCTAGCGTCAAACACATAAACAAGGCAATCTGCTCTCAAAACACACAGACGATCTTTTAGGATATTGGAGTGAGCACCAACAACTGGTTGCAACCTTATAGTTAAGGTTTTTTCGTCTTTTACGGTCATCTGTTTCAACTTGGTTCAGCCGTCTCATCATTAAAACACAAACTTTAGTAAGGGAAAATATAAATGAAACAATACTTGCTCTTTTGATGCCATTTGCATAGGTTAACAATATGTAAACTTTGTGATCCTATGCACATCACTTTTTCTGAACGTCACACCATTTTGTAGTCTACACTGTTATTCTCAATGGGCCAGACCTGTATGATATCTGATCTTCGGCCTATGGGCCAATCTATGATGTATCACCGGTACATCTGTTTTTACCTTCTTTCCTGTTACGACAATTGCTACAGTTTCTATGCCTTGGGAGTTTTTACCACTGAATTAGTGTAATTTATATTAGCCCCTAAGAACTGTTTCAAAACTCTTAATTGTTGATTGGGAATCTGTGGATTTCTAGTTGCCATTAAGCTTCCTGCTTCTTTTCCTTGACTTCTCTCTTAAATTCTTGCTTACTTGAAGTCAAGTTTTTAAGATTTCTCACCCCAGACTTACTTAACATTTACTTGATTGTTTTTATAAGATACTTCCATTAGTTGACCCGAGATATTTCCTCTGGAGCGCCCTGAACATATAGTACATTTCTGAAAATCTTTACTAGTACATGGAATAACACACTGAATGAAGCATTTGTTGTACCTCAATGGGCAAATGAAACGTGATGCACCATTGTTTCATTTGCCCACTGAGGCCCTCGTGGAGCATGGCCTCTTTACCATCTCTTTTGATTGTCTGTCTTTTATTCTTCCACTGATTGATTTTCAAGCAATACTTTATTTTTTTTTGGTTAAGTCCTCCACGAGAATGCATGTGTTTTCTCACTCCGTCGTGTGCCTCTCCCCCATTGAACTAGGTTTTGCTCTATCACAGATTGCGTCTCGCTGCTCCTGTCCATGTTGCACCTGCCCTCATGTTGCTTTCTCACATGTGCTTCTTTCTCCCCTGCATGTCCAACATTGCTCTCTTGTACATTTCTTCTCCTCCCCATCATGCCCTGTGTTGCTTCTTCCACCACCTGTACCCTCCTCTCTGGCCAACTGCTTGCCCCCTCCATACAGCTTCACCCACCCGCACCCTTCTCTCTTGCCCATTGTTTTTCCTCCTCACCTCCGCCCTCCTTCTCTCACCAATTGCCTCACCTCCCTACCAACACCCTCTGCATTGCTTCTAATCCCCCATGTTGCCTTTGTTCCCCCATGTTTCTTCCCCCACACCAGCACCCTCTAGTTGGTTCCCTTACCACAGTATATTTTACATTAAAAAACACGCTTGTGTCATTTTGTAGGCACAATCACATGAGTTGCCTGTGGCTACAATCTGACGCGACAGCCGCGTTATAGTTCATTTCTGTTTAGCCCTGCAGCACAGCATTGGGAATGTAAAAATCATTGACAAAGCCAAATGGTCCCAATGGCAAGACCTATTATCTGCGCCAATGCTTGTTTTAAGAAGTTGGGGTTGAGAATTGGATGGTAACACATTTTAACAGACAATATATGATATAAAAAACGTATATGCTATCCAAGGACTGTTAGACAAAGAAATAAGCTACCATCTTAACTGCTAACTAGCCATTTGGTGTACCTCGATTTGCCCAATGCATCTGGAAATCATGACAGCCACCATAGCAGAACACTGAAAGAGTAAAAATATCACCATATTTACAAGCACAGGTGTTAAGTTGAAGAATCCAAAGTGCTTTTTTAAAAATTCTAAATCCTGTTTCAGACATCTGGCTCACATCTCATACAGAAGAATTCTGCATTAAAGCACGTACCTCCTCTTTTGTTATGTCTGAGCAACAAAGCAACGCAACGGCCTGGAAATATCAGAACACCTTTTCGGTTTATTCTTCTCTGATATGTCAGTTTCAACAGAGGCTTGATGAGGATTTTTCTACTGTTGTACCCTCATCTTTAGGAATGAGCAAGCCCTTTTTCACCCCCCAAAAAAACAACGCACTGCTTTCACCTCACTACATGTTTCAATTGGACAGAGAAGGCAGTTAAACCCATCCAAACTTTTGTCTTCCTTTCGGAAAAAAAAGGAAACGCAAATGCCCATAAAATTAACTTCTCAACTAGCCTATGTTATGCTATCGTTGCACTTGCAACCCCACCTGAATTTTCATTTCAGATGACACCCTTTCCTTAATGTCTTATTTTATATTGGGAAATTTCCAAAGTGTGCCACACTATTTCTTCTTGATTGGAATGATGCAGGCTATAGTTTTCAGGTTTAGTGAAACGATCTTGCCAATAAAGGGTCAATTCTCAGACATACAGGCTTCGTGCCCTCATTCAAATTCAGAAAAGGGCCGGGGTTGACTTATATGAAGAGCAGCCCCCTTGAGAATATCTTGGCAGACGCTTCCAGGTTGTGGGCGGGTCTTGTTGGTGGGAATGCCTATATAAATTTAGTTCAGGCACTGTGTATGGGGGATGAGGGGGGGTTAGCACACGGATTGGATGAAGCTGGTTCTCTCAGGCGCTCCTAAGAGCATTGGAGGACTGCGCTTTCTCTAACCCATCAGTGTAAGACAGATGGGTTAGAGAAATTTAAATGCGCATGTCTAGCTGGCCGGCCAGCCAAAGAGACATGCGCATTTTAAAGCGCAGAGCTCCCGGCTGCTGCCACACGGCAGTGCTGGCCCGCCCCGTCCTGACACTTAGTTCAGAACAGGTTGCTGAAGAATAAAATGGTAATAAATAAACGTTATTACTGTTTTATTTTTCAGCTCTGGGGCGTGTGGGGCGACACTCCTCCGCTTAAATGGAGGAGCCACCCCTGTTCGCTGCTCTGCTACAGGAGCTTCCGCTCACCATCCTTGCAGCCTCTCCACCACCACGCTACATCTTTCAGCAACTAAATTGAGCGCCTGCTTGCTACTCTAGTGAGCCGCCCTCCTCCAACTCACATGTTCCGGAGCCTGTCCTCAGCTATTCAGCTATTGGCCCCATTCCAGGTAGGACTGGGGCAGGCCACTGTCTTTCCTCTCTGTGAGCGAGGTAAGTCTTATGACGCCATGGTGCTGCATACGCTGCAGAATGTATGTTTTGCACTGCACTAGTCTCACAGTGTATTTTGCGTTTCTTTTATTCAAACATATTCTAAGCATTTGTTTTGAGATGATCTTGGTTGCTGTGGATGCCATTCTGAAACAGTGTCTCCATTGTTGTTTCCATTCTGCCACTTACCCTCAGTTTACAGCAGCGGTTCCTCCCTGAGAAAGAATCAAAAATAAAATGGTGATAAAATTATTTTATTACCATTTTATTTTTGACGCTCTCTGCAAACAGAGTGCGAGGGCAGGGCGGGGTTAGTACATCACTGCTGCCAATGATTGGCAGCAGTGAGGAGTGGCCACTTAAGTATGCATTGCCCATGTTGATTTGGCTGGCTACCTTGCTACGGCCAAACCGACATGCGCAATTCAAACCTCTCCAACCACCGGCTGTCTTGGACAGCTGGTTTGGAGAGCAGTCACAAGCCTACAGTGCCTTTTCGAGCGGGGAGCCAGCCCGCTCCAGCCAATCAAGACACTTTAGAACAGCGTCGTGATTGGATGAGAGAGTTGACTGTGGGCTACGCGCTCGGAGGACGTGCTGCAGAACAAGGAGGACGTACTGCAGAACAGGCAAGTGATTTTTGTATGTGTATATTTATGTTAATGTGTATAATATTGTGTATCTATTATGTGTATGTGCTATGTGTATATATGTTTATGTGTGTATACGTTATGTGCATATTTTTTGCTCCCCTCAATGAGATTTGCCACCAGGCGTCACTATATTATTAGTGAGTACCTGGGTTGAAATAGGAGGAGGTTTGGGACTGCTCATTATACTCCTCTCGGAGATTACATTTTACCCCTAAATCTGGACAGTATTTCCTTTCACTGCATCAGTGAAAGTTGTGCCAACTTGGTACATACTATAGTTTTAGGACCACATAGATTCCTTTTTCAGGTAGAATAGCAGAGTTATCAACGAAAAGAGGAGAACCCCAGTTATTCCACCCTTCAATAATAACGTTTTGATGTGCTGTTATTATTATGTTTTACATAATCTTTGTTGAGGTATCCACAATCTGGACTAAATCTGAGATAGAAATAAATAAAAGTAGTCCGAACTGGGGGAATTCAGGCTTTTTCAATGGACAGACGTAAGGCACCTGGAATGATGTCTAGTCACACTCGAAGTTTCATTCCTAGAGGGTTTAAATTGGAAATTCACGCTGCGCACCTAAATCCATTCACCAGGAATAACCCGCGTTTGCTATATGCACAGGTCCATTATGACCTAAATATATAGTTACCCAGACCATTACAAAAGAGAAGCAAAAGAAAGGTGGAGAAAAACCTGGAAGGAGAACAAACTAGGATCAGCCTTTTAGTGCACTCAGAGGATTTCCTTGCTCGTCAGTGGCACTTTACTGAGCAATATGCACATCACTCCAGTCTAGAAATCATGACACATATTTGGCCAGGGCCACTTGGTCCATTGCGGTGGTTTTAATCCATCCATACAATTGCATAGCCAAGATTCAATTGCTGGAAACCTTTGCTTTCAGAAACACACTACATCTTCAGCCCTACTCTCAAATCCCTACTACACAAGTGAGCCCGAGTCATGAGTCCCAGGATCACATGCACAGGGGTTATTTTGTGGCTAGCAAGGAGAGAACAATGAATTCTTCGGGCCACAGGGTTTTGCAAGACGAAGGATGTCTTGTTTATGGGCTCTCACAACTGACAGCCAATGACAGCAGTGACGGCTGCTCCCCGGCAGTAGTCGTAGGGAGGAGGGTGTTAAAAAGAAAAGGTCACTTACCTGCGGGCCGGCAGGCTGGCAGGCAGCCACATTTACTTCATCCTGTCTGTCCTCTGCTTCGGAGTGAACCGGAAGCACACAAACTCCCAGACACCCCTAAGCCAATCACGATACTGCTGTTACCATGACAGCAGTGTTGTGATTGGTCAGAGCGCCGTGGTTCGGTGCTCAGACAGTGACTGGGAGGCGCTCAGACAGGGACATGATGGCCAAACAGTCATGCTTACTTAGAAAGAACCCCAACCCCCCCCCCCCCCCCCCTGCTCTGTAAGCAGCCCAGCCCCGCCCGCCCCACCCCACAGAACTGCCTCAGCACGGAAAAATAAAATAATAACAGCGCATTATTATAATTTTATATTTCCTTTTTTGAGCGTTGAAAACCAGTGGGGTGACGCTCCTCCGCCTAAGTGGAGGAGCCGCCCCAGGATAACTGGTGAGTAAAGAGAACCATGCGACAGGAGTTGTGAACTGTCCTCTAAGAGGACCCTCAAATGTTGTGAAGGGAAGAGTAGCCCCGTCCCCTAAGGAAGTGGTCAAAAATTTAGGAATTAGGATCGACCAGAACCTCACTCTTGATGCTCACGCTAATACTACTGCTGGCACCTGCTTCCACACACTCAGTTTACTTAGAAGAATTTTCCCCTGTTACCTTCCCCTACCAGAAAAACACTGATGCAAGCTCTGGTGCGAAGTAGACTGGTCTATTGTAACGCACTGTTAGCATCGGCCAACGAAGCCTCCTTAAATAAGCTACAGGTTGTGAAGAACACGGTTGCCCATCTGGTAGCAAACGCCCCATCTAGAACAGCTTCCACTCCCCTCCTCGAAGAACTTCACCGGCTCCCTGTGAGGAAGCCAGTGAAATTTAAGCTAGGCTGAACGGTCTTTAAAGCCCTTAACAATCAGGGTCCTTCCTACCTACCTGCTAAACTTATCAAGTACTCCCCCTCACAGCCTCTTAGATCGGGCTCCAAGCTCCTCCTCTGCATCCCCAGAATCAAAAAAGTGTGCAGTGGTGGCAAAGCTTTTTCACACCTTGCCCCTGCTTACTGGAATGAGCAGCCCCTTCAGCTTCGCAACTGCCAGAGCCTCTCTCAGTTCAGGAAGTTTTTGAAAACCCATCTTTTCTGATCCTCTCGGATCTGGCCACAGCACTCTGTCCTTAGCGCAGAGATACCCTTAGGTGTGATTCAGCGCTATATAAATTAATAATAAATTAATAATAAATAGCAACGACTTCCCAATGACCTCTAGTGCACATGGCTAAGCCATGGTGTCTGGTATGTTTGCAACAGGTACTGCTGCTGTCACAGCTCCCACCACTATAAGGCCTGAACCTGACAAGCTGATTAACAGAAAGGGTTTGTGTGTAAGTGTGTGTAAGTATGCATGTGAGCAGACACAAATTTGTGTGTGGGAAGGAGGGTGGTGTGGCGTTTCGATTAATGATTATGATTGTCCAGTGACTAGACCTTTAGCCTGCTCACTGTCTGACCGTGTGATATCAGTACACAGGTTATGGTGGCATTGTTTGGCATATTACTGACAGCAAAACTGGGCACACCATGGCACTACTAGGTATACCAGGGCCTACCATAACATTACCTCTCACATCATGGCATTACTAGGCAAATTATGGCATTACTTAGCACACCATGGTATTGCTAAGTTAATCACGGCATTAATAAGCAAACTATAGCTTTAGTTGGCATATCTTAGTATTGCTTGACATGCAGTGCCATTACTCGGTATAGGACATTGCCTACTGCATGGGGCTCAACCTGCCAGCATTTCCAGGAGATGGCATTTGCTTACGGTTGGCATCACTGGCACATTGAACAAGTTAATTACCTTCTGTAACACCTTATCTGGTAGAGACTTTCTAGACGAAGATTCCTTACCCGAGAATATTCCCCAAGTGTCAGACTGGATCTGGAAATTTTTCAAGCAGTAGATCTGTGCGCTAGTAGGTGGCATCGATTGGGTCCGTGTCTGCGGCTCCAGAAGTGACATGAGCAGGGCCTATACAGGTACCACTCCACCGCACTGAGATCAATTTCCTTTCAGGACATTTTCGTGCTAGAAGCACAGAGCTATGACAGAATGCTGATGGACCAGTGTGCAGACACTCGGGACCTACAAGGGTTACCCTATGCAGAGAAATCCGTTAGCAGAGTGGAAATGGTGGGAGGTTAATAGGGAATCTGCAGATAGATAGATTCTGTACCAGATAAGGAATAACAGGAGGTAAGTAACTTATTCATCTGATAGAGACTTTAAGCCACAGATTCCTTACCTTAGAAGAGATACCTAAGCAATACCTCTCCGGTGGAGGGAATGCAAATAGACTGAGACCAGAAGTCCTGAAGTACCGAACAGGCAAAGTCCTTGTCATGATGGACCTGACTGTCCAGACACTAGTGCTTGGTAAACGTGTGCACAGACGCCTACCTTGCTGCTGGCAGATGTCCAGGACAGGGACTCTATGAGCTAACGCAGTGGTTGCAGCCTTGGCTCTGGTGGAATAAGTACAATCCATCTCAGGAGGCTTCTTGGCGAGTGCTTAGTAGATTTGAATGCAGAGCACAATCCAGCTTGACATGGTCCCTTTATGCAAGGCCTTTTCTTTCTTCACCCTGAAGAACACAATGAAAAGTTGATCGTCCACCCGGAACTCTCTGGAACAATCAATTTAGATTGATAAAACCTTTTTCGGGTCCAGGGGTTAGATTGTCTCTTCTCCTCCCTGAAAGGGTGAGGCGGAGCAAAGGAGGTAGGGAGTGTGATGGTCTGGCCTACGTGAAAAGGTGTCACAACTTTCAGAAGGAAAATGGCATGTGTTCTCAAAACCACTTTGTCTGGGGAAAAGATTGAGTAAGAAGGTGCACAGAGAGTGCCTGCAGTTCACCAACACTCTTAGCTGATGTAATGGCCATTAGAAAAGCTGTTTTAATGGTCAAAAGGCGTTGAGGGCAATTGTGCAAGGGATCAAAGGGCAAGCACATCAGGAAAGCCAAGATTAGGTTGAAGTCCCTTCGGAGAGTAATGAAGGGTTTAGGAGTGAGCATATGCTGTGTCTTTTTTTATAAAAAAGTCACAACAGCCGACTTAAACAGGGAAGGCTGATCCGGCAACCGCAAGAACGCTTATATGGCCAAAAGATACCCTTTAACTGTGCCCAAAGCAAAGCCTTGATTTGCTAATGATAAAATAAACAATAAAATCTCAGCCAAAGCAATACAAAGGGGATCAACATATCTGGAGGTATACCAAGCCATACATTTTTCCCCAACAACAGGAATATACAGTTTTGGTTGAGGAATGCCTGGCAGCCTGAATAACATCACAAACTTCTGTAGGGAGGTTAAAAACTGTCAACTTCTGATGCTTATTCTCAAAGCATGAAGATGGAGCTTGTGCAGGTTCTGGTGCAGGACCCTGCCCGTTGCTGTGACAGTAGATCCTCCCGAAGAGACAGCCTGATCAGAGGACTGATGCTCATGCTTAGGAGTTCAGGGTTTCACACTCTACATGTCCAATCTGGAGGCACAAGAAGGTCTAGGGCCCGGTTGCTCCTGATATTGTTGAGAACTCGGCAGGAGGGGTATCGGCGGAAAGGTGTACAGGAGGCTTGAAATTCCCTCAAGATGAAAAGCTGTCTCCAAGAGAAAGTCACCTTGAAAACTCCAGGGCACAGAAGTGCTGACAATGTTCATTCTTTGTGGAGGCGAATAGATCTAATCAAGGTTCTCCCCAATCACTGATGAGAACTTGCACCAACTCCGGATGTAGATGCCATTCCTGATCCGCAAGTCATCGATGGCTGAGTTTGCCCTCTCTTGACACATGACCTCCAACACTCACATGTGGTGGTAGTGGTGTCTGGGTCGGATAGATATCCCGGATGCTGCACCCACTGGCACTTCAGGTCTCACTGCAGAGCCTGCATAAGCCATCTTGCATGTGTTACCAGAAGGATTGAAGAGGCCATGAAGCCCAGCAGCCTGAGAGACAGTCACATCTAAATCCAGAATAGAGACATAAACATCGTAATTATAGCCTGAACATCCTGGACTCACTTTTTCTGAAGGATTGGTCCAAATCTCCACTGTGTTCAGAATGGCACCCTGATGAAAGGGATCATCTGTGAAGGAGTCAGGTGGGTCTTTGGCACGCTGATAGCGGACCTCACCGAATACAGGAGGTCTGCTATATTCTGAGGTGGGAGAAACCTACGCAGGATAAGCCCACCCTTCAATAGCCAATCTTGGAAGACTGGAACTCCTGATCTCCGCAGATGTGTGGCAACCACTGCCATCACTTTGATGAACATCCCACGGGTGCTGTTGAGGCCAAAACGGAGCACAGAGAACTGAAAATACTCGTGGCCCACTGTGAACCCCAGGTATCACCTGTGGACAAGCAGTACCAGGATATGGAAATTGGGGACCTGCAAGTCCAGTGCTACCATCCAGTCTCCAAGATCCCGGGCAGACACAACCTTAAATGAAACCAAGAGGACAGGGTATTACTAGCCAGGAAAGCGGACTTCCCCCAGGTAATTGTACTCACTCGTTATGCCATCAACCAATCATACATAAATTCATATGTGATATATTCTGCTGTGCACTATGCTAATAAAAAGCATGATGGGGCAAGCCACATGAGGCAGGTGTTAAGGTAGGGATCAGCAACAACTGACAGCAGCAAGCAGGGGAGCAACACAAGGGAGGTGCAGAGGAGGAGAGAGGGAGAAGCAACTAGAGGATGGGGAAAAAGCAACAGAAGGAAGGTGTGGGGGAGGGAGCAGCACCAACAGACAGTGGTAGGAGAGGGTTTGGGGAAAGCAAAACAATGGAGGTGCAGGGGAAGAAAAAGGGAGCACCAGACAGGGCAGCAAAATGCAGAACGGTGGGTGGGACAGGAAAGAAGCACCACATACAAGGAAGATGGAAGGGGGAAAAAGAAATAATACCTCATCACAGAACAAGCAGCGGACAGGCACTAATTAAGTTGAATAAATCTATGCTTGGTCTGTGCTCCACAGACAAGAAAGAAAGTGATGGATGGCATGCGCTGGCCAGTTAGGAGGCAGCAAAGAAGAGTGACAAAGGAGCAAAGGAACAGTAGGCAATGGCCGGGCTCCAAGCCCTTTATTGTAAACAAGAGACCGCGCATGCGCTGTTGCTAACGCGGGATTACTTACAAAATATACATTTGGAATTGCTTGCATCTCTTTCAGGAAATCCTTGGAGTAGTACTCCAATTGAAAAGCATGTTCACAACTGACTTGACCTACATACAGATTCTCATAATAGGAGTAACTCCTGTGAATGCACAGTTTCCCCCATTTCTCCTTGTCTAAAGCAATTGGACCAAATCTACCCTTTCTTTGATGTATCCTTTCCTCCTTGGTCCAATCTGTTTCCCATTGTCCGGAAGCCTTTAGAATCTTCTGCCTCCTGTATCTAGTATCTACCTGCCCTATAAACTTTTTCTCAATTTCTGACACTTGACAAGTCAGATTATTTCTTCGAGCATGTGAAGTATCTAACGTTTTCCATGGAATGAACCATTTGTGTAATCTGTCTTCGCTTTTGTAATAGTCCCACTTGTTCAAATGCTTGTAATTTGGCACCTCTGGCAATGTCGAGTCGAAATTCGAGAAATAATACTCAAATCCTTCTCGTCCATAAAATATGCTCAACAACAAACTGCATGTGATTCCATATGTCAATGGAAGATGATGGTATCTGATACCCTCATCCACAGAAGCTGGTAACTGCATACAAACGTAGCAATTCTTCGCCTCCATGACATCAATGTACTCATAAAGCAATTTAGCGTAAGCATTTGACCTGAAATTTCCCTGTGACTCATCTGTGTGTAACCTTTTTATTTCTGCATCTAACAACGCTTTGTCTTTATCATTGATGTTTCCCTTATCATTAACAATAGTGGTTCTCGGTGTTGACACTCCCTTGACCTCCTTGACTGCAGTTGCATCTCTCTCGTGTCCCACTATGTATGAGACAGTAACCACTAAAACTATCAGGGAAATCACCACTCCCAACAATGTGCCAACTATACATTTTGCCCTGCGGTTCGGGTTGCCAGCCTCCATGTTCTCAAACAGTGTAGCTCTTGACGTTCTTCCAGCATTCGCTTCTTCTTCTCTCTGAACAAAGTCTTTCTTTTACATAATGTCTCTCTTTGGAACACTTGGAAGCCGACAATTTACTCCGCAAAACAGTTTAAAGTCCTGTAGAAAACAGACAACCCTAGCCCTTCTCCATCCGCTAAAAGGAAACCCCTACCATTTTTCTTCTTCCACTCGGCGCTAGGTTATCTTGCAGTAATTTTCAAAGTCCTTTCAAAAAGTCTTTTTGCAACAAAGTGTTAGTCCAAAACAATGAGCATTCCAAGAACTTCTACTACTCGCTCAAGCATTTCTAACCGAAGGAGAGTTCCCTCCAACACTGGATATCGTGAACAGCAAACTGGAAATTCAACTGTTTCTAAAATCAATTTTCTTATTCCGCTTAGGAGAGGAGGATAGACGATGTTGAGTGTCAGCAACCTTTCAGTCTCCGCCCCCGGTAGCAGGAACAGTATTTGTACAGTGATGATTGGGTCAGTTCTGATCAGGTTCACTTCCCTGACCCTCCCGGTTCTGTGCCCCACCGACATCTGCAACGAGGTAGGTCCAATCAGGAGTAGAGTATCTTCTACTAGGCACTCGCACCCTCCTTGATCTTCTAGGGCCCTCCTCGGTTCCCTCCTGGGTATCTTCTTCCTGATCCGAGTCTTCGGATATAGGAACAAGTGTTTCTTCCTGGGCCGACCTCAAACTTAGCCTCCTGTCTCTTCCCGGCCAAGTGGCAGCCTCACACCTTGTTCTCCTATATCTCGTCCTCACACTCGGTTCTTGATCACTCTGGTACTGATCTGTGTCTGTTTCGTATTCACTGCTGCTCTCTCCTTCAGTTGCGTCTTCAGTCTCACTGCCGCCCTGCCTTCGCTCTTCTTCTGAATCCGATGCGTTCCCAACTTCTTCCGACACCCCCTCAGCTGCTTCGGTCCCTTCTTGCGACTCTTCTTCCACTTCTGGGCTTTCGTCTGGGATAGGAGCTGTTTCTTCTAGAGGTGCTGGAACTCTTCGAGTATGGGATGCATGGATCCAATTTGGCAGCCCCCCGCACTTCACCGCGGTGTTCGTGATCAGGATTACCTGAAAGGGCCCACGCCAGCGAACATCTAGGCAGTTCTTCCGGACGTGCTTTTTGACCAACACCCAGTCCCCTGGGTTCAGGTCATGACACAGGTTCCTCGATGCTGGAACTTCAGCCGCATGCACCTGAAGGGACACAGAATGGATGGCGTCAGACAATCCTTTACAATAATCCAAGATCAGATCATCTGTAATATTCAATAGGGCAGCAGTTGGAACTGTGGGAAGTCTCATGGCCCTCCCCATCAGAATCTCGAGTGGAGAGAGACCTGTCCTCCTGTCAGGGGTACTGCGCATGCTCATGAGCACTAAAGGAAGAGCATCTGGCCAACTCAAAGATGTGGATGCCACTACTTTAGCCAATCTATTCTTCAGAGTGCCGTTCACTTGTTCCACAATTCCTGAAGCTTCTGGTCGATAACTACAATGCAGTTTTTGATCGATATTCAGTGTGGAGCACAACATCTTCACTATTTCGCTGTTAAAATGTTTTCCTCTGTCTGATTCCAGAGAGGCAGGCACCCCGAAGCGCGGTATCAACTCCCTGAGCAACAATTTTGCCACTGTGAGTGTATCGCACCTACGTGTAGGGTACGCTTCAACCCATCTGGAAAATACGCATACAATCACCAACACATACCGAAGGCGATTAACTCTTGGCATTTCGATGAAATCTAGTTGCATTCTATTGAAAGGCCCCCCCGACCTCCCAATGTGACTCAGGGTGACTGGTGTTCGTTTGCCTACGTTCAGTTGTTGGCAGGTAACACATCGCTTACATACTGATTCTGCTGCTATTCTAAATTTAGGGCAATACCAAGTTTGCCTAAACACTCTCATCATAGCATCCCTTCCTAGATGTACTGGACCATGTATTTCTCTCGCCATGGGATTAGCTAATTCTTCAGGTAACACAGCCCTCCCATCTGCTGAAACCCAAAAATCCATTTCGCTTCGCACGCAACCTGCTATTTCCCATGCCTTTTTCTCTGTTTCAGGTGCGTTCTCCTGCATCATTCTTAAATCCTCCCAAGTGTCTACAGTTTCTAACATCATACTTAATTCAGTCTTTTCTTCAGCACCATCTATTTCCACTTTTGAGAAAGAATAATTTTGTTCTGCACAATAACGTGCGACTTCATCAGCGTATCTGTTGCCTTGTGACACAAAATCTGTATTCTTAGTATGAGCTACACACTTTACTATTGCAATGTCAACTGGACCTTGTAATGCTTCTAACAACAGTCGCACAAATTCTCCATTTCGAATGGGCGAACCAGAGGAGGTCATGTAACCTCTCTGAGACCACAACTGCCCGAAATCATGAACCACACCGAAACCATATTGGCTGTCAGTGTATATGGTGACTCTCTTCCTGTTTCCTGCTATGCAGGCACGAGTTAGGGCAATAATTTCTGCTACCTGTGCGGAATGTACTCCTTCCAGGCAAGCGGCTTCCACAACTCCAGTAATGGTACAAACAGCATAAGCTGCTCTCAACCGACCAGTATCGTCTCTTAAACATGAGCCATCAACAAAATAAATTTCATCGGGGTCAGACAACGGCTCATCCACAATATCTGGTCTGGGTTTCGTGCATAGTTCAGTCACATCAAGGCAATCGTGGTCTTCACATCCTTCGCCTTCTATTACAGTAGGTAATGGCATTAAAGTAGCAGGATTCAAGACAGAGCATCTCCTGAGGGCCACGTTCTCCGCGGCAAGAATAACTTGCTCGTAGCGCGTGAGCCTACTATTGGTCAGATGCTGCGTCTTCGTCCTGGTCATTAGCAATTCAACTGAATGTGGTACATACACCACCACTGGATGTCCCATCACAATACTCTCGCTCCTTTCAATGCTGACACCCGTTGCAGCAACGGATTTGAGACATCCGGGCAACGCTGCGGCTACTGGATCTAATGTAGCCGAAAAATATGCAACTGGTCTACGGGCATTTCCGTGGGTCTGTGCCAAGACTGACAAAGCACATCCCTCTCTCTCACAACAATAGAGTGAAAATGATTTCTCGTAATCAGGCATTCCCAGAGCCGGAGCACGACACAAATCGTCTCTCAGCTGCAAGAACGCCACCAAGCATTCTTCGTCCCATGGTACCGGATCACTCACCTCCTTGTGCGTCAGTTTCTGTAAGGGCTTTGCTTTCAGTGAAAAGTTAACTATCCACTGTCGGCAGTAACCCACCATTCCTAGGAACATTCTAACTTCCCTCTGTGTTGTAGGCGCATTCATCTTCATTATCGCCTCAATCCTCTCTGGTGACACCTTACGTTTTCCTTTCTCTAACCGGTGTCCCAAATACTGTACTTCTGTCAGACAATACTGCAACTTGCTCGGAGATACCTTATGTCCATTTTCGGCTAAATGGTTCAGTAAGGCAATTGAGTCTATTTTACAGGCTTCCTCTGTCTCTGACGCCACAAGTAGGTCATCTATGTACTGGACCAGAACCGAATTCTGCGGCAGTACTAGATTTTCGAGATTCTTCTTCAACAACTGGTTGAAGATGGATGGACTGTCTGTGAATCCTTGTGGGATTCGACACCATGTTAAAACGCGATCTTCCATTTTAAAAGCAAAAAGATATCTGCTCTCTTCATCCAATGGGATGGAAAAGAAAGCCTGGCAAAGATCTATCACTGTGAACCATTCTGCTTGACATGGTATTTGAAACAGTATCACTGAAGGATTCGGTACCACGGGACAACATGAAACGACTATGTTGTTAATTTTTCGTAAATCCTGCACTATCCTGAATTTCCCGCTAGGTTTCTGCAAACCCATAATCGGGGAGTTACAAGGACTACCCACAATTTCTTTCAGTATTCCCTGTTGTATCATTGACTCGATCACAGGTTTTATCCCTGCAATCGTTTCCTGGGACAATTTGTATTGAGGCGTTCTTGGAAAATCGGCATTTGGTTTTACTAGTATTTTTACCGGTTCTACCCCTTTAATCAATCCTATTTCTTCTCCTGTGAAATCCCATACCTCTGACGCCACTGCATCTCGTAAGTCTTGGGGCAGATCTTCTACTGTCAGAGTAGGATATAGTTCTACAAAGAATTTTGAATTTGCCACCTTAAAGGTAGCATCATCGTCGGTAGTCTGTACCTCCACTCCTCGCGTGGTGCAGTATATGGTGCAGTTCAATTTGCACAACAAATCCCTTCCTAACAGACATACCGGACTCGAGTCACAAACCTCAAACTGATGTTCGTTCATATGGTTTCCTATCTTCACAGACACTGGTTCTGTCAATGGACTAGTCAGCCTTTTATTTGCGACTCCTACCACCTGAATTGTTTCCCCCGACATCGGCAAGTCTGGAACCACCGCCGATCTCAGAGTTGATCGGGTAGCCCCAGTATCCACCAAGAACGTTGTGGGACACCCTGCCACTTCTGCCTCAACAAATGGCCCTCTTTGATCCACCTCTAGGACTGCCCCGAGGGTACAGTCCTCTTCACTGCTCACACGTTGTCCTGTCAATGGATCAATGTAATAACACTTTTCTTCCTCGATGAATAGAGGCATTTGTTTAAAGACCTTTCCCCCTGTCGCTACCTTCGGTGGCTGTGGGAACTGGGCCCGTGGAGCCGAAGTCCCCCCTTTGGCCACCTTGCTTCCTGGAACTGTCACCTTTGGAGTTGGGACTTCTTGAACCTGCTCTTCTACTTCTAGCTCTCCATTTTCAGGGTTTAAGGGACACTCGCGTCGCCAATGCCCCACCTGGTGACACTGATGGCACTTTGTCGTTTTCTTTAAAGTGGCAAAGTCTATCCTAGGTCTCTGCCCTTCCTCATTATCCTTATTCTGACCGTTTGGCTTTCGTCCCATCCCCTGCTTCTGCTGGCCACCCTTCCCGGCGGACTGCATTTGCACCACCATCAATTTCTCCTTTAGATTCTTGGCTTTAGAATCTATCTCGTCACTACAGTATCTTGCATAACGTAGGATCTCATCGAGTGGTTTGTTTTGCCAACAGATTAAATGTTGCTGTATCATCAAACAAATATCAGGTCTCAACCCCAAGACAAACTTTGACACAAACTGCCCTATATCTTTGGGATCCATTACATCTAGTCCACTGTATTGCTTGAATGTTTTCAATAATCTTTCATAAAACTCGTGAACTGTCTCCTTGGGTTCCTGCCTCGTTCGGTCTATTTTCACCCAATCTATATCCTGTGGTGGTACCTTATCTTTCAACCAAGCTATTACCCTTTCATACTTTCGCATGACAATCTCGGACGGTCCATTAGTCCGAGCATCCCTCACTGGTTCAGTATTTGGCCATTCAACACTAGTCTTGCACGGGGTCCACAAATCAGATGGGACCACGATGTCAAACAACGTGTTCAAATCAATCCACAATACTTTCGAGATCTTGACAAACCTTTCTACCTGCTTATACCACTCAACTGGATTGTCCCTTAACTTCGGAAATGAGTTGGTAAATGCAGCTAAGTCTCCTCTACTCCAGGGCACATGTACATAATTTCCGTTTGATATTTCTCGCAAAGGGAATGCCTCCATATGCATTGCCCTTCCCTCTGGGGTCATCACATTTGTACTTCGTCTAACCGTGCCCTTTTTCGACCACCTTTCTTCCCATTTGTCCAATTCTCTCCACACTCTTATCCCTGATACCAGCTCTCTTATGTGTGTTTTTAATCCAGTAGTTCTCTTCTCATCTAGATCCTGGTCTGCGTACTGTAATCTGTGGTTACTCTGCAATGCCCTTGTCCTAGATAAATCCACGGCATACCTGTCTGCCAAATCAGTCAGTTTCTCATGAAACGCTCTAGCTTTCCTAGTAATATCCTTTGCCATGAACAATAACTCATCCTGTTCATACAATTCTATCCTTTCCAAAGGCAATGTTCCATCTATTATCTCATCAACATCTGATTTTAAACTAGTAACATCGAGCCTCTTTGCTTTAATTTCAGCTTTCAAGACACTAAATTTAGTTCCTCCATCCGCATCTCTCCCATCCCAGCTCCGAGATCTACGTTTAGGTACTGGTGAGTTATAGGGAGTCCTCCCCTGTTCTCATCTCTCTAGGTCCCATGCCTTTCCATCTTCTCGAGGTGGGTGGTGAAACACTCCTTCACGCCTCATAGCCCCTCTCTCCCCATCCTGGCTAGTTTCACGGGATGCATGGTAAGATTTTCCATTACTCCCTCTTTCTTCACTACTTCCCTGTGATTCCTGATTATTCAAGGCGTGGCGGGACCTATCACTGTTCTCCTTTCTCCAATGTTGAACGTCTTCTCCGAGTACATGATGAAGGCACCTAAACCTATTCTGAAAAGCCTGTACCATTTGGTCTCCTCCTTTCTCCCAGAGACGGGACATCTCTTCACACTCTACACTCCTACTATTTTGTTCCTGCTGCTCCCTCTCATCCGTAGGACGTGTAACTCCTCTATTCTCTTGACTTTGGCCTTCCCGCCCTTGACTGCTTTCGCTGGCCCCACAATGAGATACAGTCCCGTTACCTCTGGTTTCCCACTCTGGTTCTGTTCTTGTCCTGTTGCTCGGGGATACTGCGGACCCGTCCCACTCCCTCAAATCAGCTCTTAATTCTGAATAGGGCCTTGGCCGCGGTCCCCTTAGGTCCATCGGTCCTCTCTGACCTCCCTGTCCTGTGTTGGGACCTACAGATGTATCTAATGGGGTGTTCCACGTTACCGAACCTGGCAATTGCTTCCATGCATTTGTCACATTATTCCTCCTTTCCATCTCAATCCTTTCTCTATCCAATTGCCTCTGTTCTTCCTCTCTATCTCTCTCCGGGTTATAGATCGATACTATAGGTCCTATGGTAACAGGCACTTGAAGAGCGTCTGGCAATCCAAAGGACTCAACCCTTTCGGTGGCTGGCGTTTTCTGCACCACAAACCTTCCCACTACACTCTGTACTGTGCTAGGTTGAGGTGTCTCCCCACCTTTGGTAGGTGTCCATTCCGATATAGGGAGTGGTGTATACCCCTCTATGGCATTCCCATCTTCCCTTGCGAGCCCCCTATCTTCTATCACCCCCACTCTCGGAGGTGGTCTATCCATTAACAATCTGTTTATCAGATTGTCTTCCGACTCGCTTTCCTCGTCTTCCTCCATGAGGTTTCCTCCTCCTGCCACCTCCCTCATCGGATACATTTTTTCCACCTCAATAGCCTGTACCCTCCACCGCTTTGCTTCCTCATCCCATTTAGAATCTCGCACTGCTCTTACCGATCGCGTCAGTCTTTGTTGACGCCTGTTCAAATTTCTGTCGTGTGCAGCCCTAATCCATGCATTAAGGGCCTCAAACTGTGTTGGTCTGGGCGAGGGTTTCAGTGAGGACATGGTTGCTTTTAGCCGATGTAACACCTCTAACTTAAACGTCCCGTACTTCGGGAACTGCATTTCTTCATTCCCTTCCGTAAGCTTATTCCAAGCCCCAATCCATAATATGGTATGCAACCCCACATTCGTTGCCATATAATGAGCTGGTGTACCCTCCGGCGGAGCCTCTTCCCCATAATAATGTTCACTTCGTTTTCGTTTAAAAATCCCCTTTAAACACTTAAAACACTTCATGATTTCGCTCTTTCTCCGCGTTCGTTTACTTCCTGATGATATTCCACCAATCTCAGCCCCGTTCTCACTAACTGGCCTATCCGTACGCGACTTTCCTCCTACGTCACTCTAGCCGCCCAACCAGAGCGCGGCTCTAGCTAACGTCACACCAACCGCTCAATCACAGCGCGGCTCTAGCCGACGTCACCCGTCCCCCTTCGCAGCAGTTCCCCTCCTTTCTCAGCTCGTCTCCTCGGTCATGCACGCGTCCCATTCATACTCTGAAAAAATGATTACTTCCGTCCAAGCGATCACCTTTCTTGACTGTACGCCCACAGTCTTTCTGTAGTTGTCACCTTAACTTGGCGAAATGTCTTTCCGTTTACTTCCAGACAATCGCCTTCTCCGATAGGTTACTCACACGCAGTAACTTTCGACCAGCGTCTGTTACTCATACACTCACTCTTACACTCCCCCTATCTTGGATCCACGGCGGTCAATGGTACCTTGTGACCTCCGTACTATGGTCGACAACTACCCTGGATGTTCGATACACCCAAAACCACTTAAGCTCTGGCCTGAACTTAAGATTTCACCAGTTCACCCGTTTACCAGGTAACCAGTTTACCAGGTTGCGCGCGCTCACAACCTTCTCTCATTCACACTACAGGCATTCAACTCCGCAAGACATTACAATACAAATACAACACAAAACACCGCAATCTGTTCACGCATGACCCTTTTTATACTCACTCTCCTCCGATACTGCTGCTTTTCTCGCACCGTCTGCACCTTTCGGCACACGATTCTTCCGCTGCTCGTCTCTCGACGTCTAGGGGCCTTGGGGTAAACTAACCTCTCTAGATTACCTTCCTCAAGAAGATAACCATCCTCACTCTGCTACCAACTGCTAACGCGGGATTACTGGTTATTAGTTACTTTACCAGCTCCCAAACCAAGTCGACTGGATCGTTGGTACCTGTCATTGAGTAAAAGGCAATCTAACAATAGGTCAATCAATTAAGGACTTACACCACTCTAAATGACCACTGACCAAATTTAAGTTTCAAAGATTTAATATAAAGTCAAAGATAACTGAAGATACAAACTTCTCAAAATGAGATTCAAAAGATAAATTGGTATCACTATGAACATGAACTTTTTGAATAGTCTGAGTCTGAAAAACAGAATAATGAGTACAAATTCAAATAACATGAGCGTTGCCAAAATGGATACAAGTTGCAACCTCAAAGTCATTACAGAAAAGAAAATTCAGGTTAGTCTGTCCCTACACTATACTAAGTGACATCCCTACTTAACAAGATCTTTACCCCTCTAGGTGTCAGCCGTGGTGACTTCCTAAGAAGATCACGCACTTCTCTTTGTCTCTTCTCTGATAATGGGTCTCTCCTGATCAGCCTATCTGCCTACCCATCCGCTCCCTTAGGCTCCCAAAATCATCTGCTCTACTCTCCTCCCGGGTCGCTTTCCCTAATACCAAATCACATTTCCAATAGAAACGCCCTTTGGGACGCCCCTCACGTGGTACATCTTTGCGCGGTAAACTCCATGATGATACTCTTCAAGACCCTCGTTAAAGTTGACCTTGGTTCCCAGGCTTCTTCTCCAGTGCGCCGATACCCCCTGAAATTCCTGGAAACTCCTACAGGCCTGCGCCAAGCGCCACTGAACAAAGCCCCTTTCATTCTAGCTGATTAGGACCCTCGCACCTGCATACAGTCCGTCCTGCAGTGGGCCTCAAATTCCAGACTCCACCATATCTATAGGTCGTAAAGCACACGCGAAGCTCTGTGCTGGACACCTCTCGACTTCTCTTCTAACGAGCACATGGCACATCAAAGGAGATGACATTATCAGTACAGGCCTCCTTGATTTACATGAAGCGGGTCCCTGCACTCTAAAACATTAACTTGATTTAAACAACATTCTTAACTAGCATACGTTTCTAAAACAACACATCTATAAAGCATATATTTCAAACTTAATTCGATAATACATTTTTGGAAGAACCATGTTAACCCCATCTCACATTATTTTAGCAGCACGTTTAGATTTGCTGTGAATTGCCCTAAGGCCTACACAATATACTGGATTTTCAGAGTTCTATTCAACTCTAACATGATTCCTTTAACATGAGAACATGAGGTTTTCATATTCATTCCAACACTTCTACATTAATCTCACACAGTTATGATTATTGTTACTCTACTTAAACATTCTATACACTTCACTACTGAATATAAGACACTCTGTGTATTTCACTTCTAAATATAAAACACTCGTGTGCAAAAGCATGTTTAAACTAACTACGTGCTTGTAAATATGGTGCACTTATACATTTTTCAGACTTGTGCTCTCTCACTGTCACAGGCTTGACCTAAAAAGCCATGGAAAGCATTCTGTTTTGTTAACTTGTATATGTGGATAAACTCACAGCTGCTGTCAATACATGTGGAACACATTCAGGCGTTAAGGTGCGCACTTTCCAGGGGTCATTGCATTATCAGATTGATACCAAGCTACTGTAATGAAACAAAAAATGGCAAGAAACAAATGACAATGTGCCGTTTATCTTGAGGACACAGTGTTTAAAGCTCTTAAAAAATAGAGAGTTAACATTTCATAAGAGTTTTTTATGAAATAGCTACAGTACAGATTGGCTGGATCTCCGATGTCGAAAAAATAGCAGCTTGGTTTGACAAATATTTTAATAACAAAACATTTAAGCAAGTTATGGCATTGTACACAAACTGTTAGGCAGTGTATACATACCACAATAATTGTCAGAAGGAAGGGGAAGGGGATAATACTGGTAAGATGCCAGAGACTTCGTGTGTCAACAACTCCAATAAGTAATGCCAAGCATCTTTAACATTTTCTTTCAACACTTCGTGTATTTCACAGCTGAAGACAGCAAGGACCTCTGAAAACTTAAAGTTCTCATTAAATACTCCATATTTCTGTCACAAAATGCAGTCTTGGTGCGAGTGTAACCAATAAAGTGAAGACCAGGCTACAATCCCCAGAGTCTCATTTGTACAAGAAAACACAGACCGAATAACATGGCGTTTGTCCAACAGACTAAGATTCGGGTGTAGATCGTGCACTCCCTATTTTAGAAAACGTACTCTGTTTTCATCCTAAGAGTTGAATCCATGTGCTACACCTTCTCTTGTGTTTACCTTGCACAGTGAGACTCGTATGTAGGGACAGAATCCAACTGGCTTCTTGGACAAAGATGTGCACAACTTATACTTGATATACAAACGTTACAAAACATATAAGCAATGATTCTCCTTGTATCTCATTATTTTAATACGTTATTTCAAATCGATATGTGACAATTCTCAATTGTTTTGCACATTGTACATTTATCATCAGATATATAATATGTGTTTAATACATAATCAAAACAATATGATTAGTAAAGCAACTCAATTATCCGTGTCGTTAGATGTGATCAACATAGGCCAAATGCATTTCGGGACCCATGTCCCTTCGTCAGGGGCACATTCTTGCCAAGAAAATCATGAAATATCAAGTTCTCTAATGCACCATAGGAGTTACTAATGAAACTAATGCTGAGGACAACTTATGAACGGTCTACCTTCCCGGAATGAACCGCCAGTAGTCAATGTGCCTACCCGATTAACCCAAAACGTAGTTCCCAAAGCAAAACCGAGACACACAAGGTACTTACAGATGTGAAAGCGAGCAGTTCCTCTTCAGTCAGCTTATGGACAGGATTGTTCTTCTGGAAGTCTGTGCTGCAAAATGAGGAATAATTGTATGAGAAAGGGATTTTATTGAGACTGCACAGTTTTGTAGCAATCAATGATTCCCCATAAAGCACAGTAAGCATTTTTCAGCACCAACAATTTCTCCAAAAAGTCTTTCTTCAAACCAGCCCTTGACTAACCAGCCCTCTACCATCCAAGCTCATTTCACCATTCTTTGCTGGGTCTAAAATACTACAAATGCAGCATGAAGGTTACAGTTAACCATTGTCTTAGAGGACGAAGGTAGAACTGCAAAAAGTCATGTCTGAAAAGTAAATGTTCACGTAAATGGACTATCGAATCATCTGCAAAATCGAAACAAGCATTGGAAGAATCAGTAGCTCCCACCTTTTGGCTGCCAATTCAGACCTTTTGGCTTTGCCAATGCTTATTGCTGATGCTTTGCAGCATCATAAAAAAAAAGAAATTGTATGATTACATGCATGTTATAGTCGCCATGACAGCCTAGCAAGATAACATACATGCATGCATGCCTCACATTGCAAGCAAATAGAATTACTAAGTCACCATTTTGTCTTCTTTTATTTGCTGTTCCAAAATGGCGGATACCAATCTTGCAGTGGTAAATAAAAAAGAACTATTTAAATGTGCGGGAAAATGTGCTTCGAAAAAGAGTGACCCTGCAGAAAATTATAGCTTTTTAAAAAGTATGTTTTTAAGTAGACTGTAACAAGAGAGGCATAGGAGCAATGAACGAGAAAGCAAGTTAGAAGAGAAGAGGAGGAACAGGGAGCGGGGTCAGTAAGCAATGAAGAAGCTTAAGGTGGGGGAGAGCAGAATTAAAATTAAGGGACATATTGTGAAACAAGGAGTTGTCGATCAGGTAGGGACAAAATAGTGTGGAAGGAGGGAGTAAGATGGAGAAAGCGGATGGCTGGGAGAGGATACTTGAGGGAGGCAAAACTACGCGAGGGAGGGAGAAATCTCTCCCATGGTGACTTGAAAGAACAAGCATTTACAATGCAACGGTTTCGCCTTTGCCAAAGTTAGAGCTATTGGCATTGTAAATGACAAAATTTTTATTTATGTGTTGGTTTTGAAAACAGATAAATAAATGGCATTGTCATTTACATTGCCAACAGCTTAATCTCTTGCAAATGTAAGACCTATTGTACCCTACTGGATTTCACTGAAGAAATTCAGAGTCTGGTCTGCAGGTGTCACGTGACAGACGGCCAATTGACAGCTGAGGGGGTTAAACCGTGCTGGGGTGGCACATTAAGGCGACGCTTGCTGTCCGTGCTTGTGAGGAGGTAGTGCACCTGTTGAGGGAGAGAGAGTGTGTTTGCATATGTGCGTGCATGCATGTGTGTGTGTGAATAAGCACTTCCAAGATTTAGTGGGACTAGAGTTTTTATCTACAAATCATTGTTTTCAGCTGTGTTCTAATGGAATCAAAACACTACACCCCCCATAATGCATAGTGTGATCACATAAAAGTACAGAACTGGAAAGAGTGTCCATAATGACCAGCTAGACGGTTGTCACCCTAAGAAGGATGTGCTTCAGTCTCCAGTGCCACGGGCGAGTGGAAACACACACTGTGCTGGTGGAGAAGTAGAAGAAGTACAAGTGTCCATAGAAGAGAAGTAGAGGGGATGCACTCTCCACTCTCTATCCACTCTGCACTCCCTATGCACTCTCCACTCCCTATGCACTCTCCACTCCCTATGCACTCTCCACTCCCTATGCACTCTCCACTCCCTATGCACTCTCCACTCCCTATGCACTCTCCACTCCCTATGCACTCTCCACTCCCTATGCACTCTCCACTCCCTATGCACTCTCCACTCTCTATGCACTCTCCACTCTCTATGCACTCTCCACTCCCTATGCACTCTCCATTCCCTATGCATTCTGCACTCCCTATGCACTCTCCACTCTCCACTCCCTATGCACTCTCCACTCTCCACTCCCTATGCACTCTCCACTCCCTATGCACTCTCCACTCCCTATGCACTCTCCACTCCCTATGCACTCTCCACTCCCTATGCACTCTCCACTCTCTATGCACTCTCCACTCCCTATGCACTCTCCACTCCCTATGCACTCTCCACTCCCTATGCACTCTCCACTCCCTATGCACTCTCCACTCTCCACTCCCTATGCACTCTCCACTCTCCACTCCCTATGCACTCTCCACTCCCTATGCACTCTCCACTCCCTATGCACTCTCCACTCTCCACTCCCTATGCACTCTGCACTCCCTATGCACTCTCCACTCTGCACTCCCTATGCACTCTGCACTCCCTATGCACTCTCCACTCTGCACTCCCTATGCACTCTGCACTCCCTATGCACTCTCCACTCTGCACTCCCTATGCACTCTCCACTCCCTATACACTCTCCACTCTGCACTCCCTATGCACTCTGCACTCCCTATGCACTCTGCACTCCCTATGCACTCTGCACTCCCTATGCACTCTGCACTCCTATGCACTCTGCACTCCTATGCACTCTGCACTCCTATGCACTCTGCACTCCCTATGCACTCCCTATGCACTCTTCACTCCCTATGCACTCTCCACTCTGCACTCCCTATGCACTCTCCACTCCCTATGCACTCTCCACTCCCCACTCTGCACTCTGCAGTCCCTATGCACTCTCCACTCCCTATGCACTCTCCACTCCCTATGCACTCTCCACTCCCTATGCACTCTCCACTCCCTATGCACTCTCCACTCCCTATGCACTCTCCACTCTGCACTCTCTATGCACTCTCCACTCTCTATGCACTCTCCACTCTCTATGCACTCTCCACTCCCTATGCACTCTCCATTCCCTATGCACTCTCCACTCCCTATGCACTCTCCACTCCCTATGCACTCTCCACTCCCTATGCACTCTCCACTCCCTATGCACTCTCCACTCCCTATGCACTCTCCACTCCCTATGCACTCTCCACTCCCTATGCACTCTCCACTCCCTATGCACTCTCCACTCTGCACTCTCTATGCACTCTCCACTCCCTATGCACTCTCCACTCCCTATGCACTCTCCACTCCCTATGCACTCTCCACTCCCTATGCACTCTCCACTCCCTATGCACTCTCCACTCCCTATGCACTCTCCACTCCCTATGCACTCCCTATGCACTCTTCACTCCCTATGCACTCTCCACTCCCTATGCACTCTCCACTCCCTATGCACTCTCCACTCCCTATGCACTCTCCACTCCCTATGCACTCTCCACTCCCTATGCACTCTCCACTCCCTATGCACTCTCCACTCCCTATGCAGCACTCTCCACTCCCTATGCAGCACTCTCCACTCCCTATGCACTCTCCACTCCCTATGCACTCTCCACTCCCTATGCACTCTCCACTCCCTATGCACTCTCCACTCTCCACTCCCTATGCACTCTCCACTCTCCACTCCCTATGCACTCTCCACTCTCCACTCCCTATGCACTCTCCACTCCCTATGCTCTCCACTCCCTATGCACTCCACTCCCTATGCACTCTCCACTCTCCACTCCCTATGCACTCTCCACTCTCCACTCCCTATGCACTCTCCACTCTCCACTCCCTATGCACTCTCCACTCTCCACTCCCTATGCACTCTCCACTCTCCACTCCCTATGCACTCTCCACTCTCCACTCCCTATGCACTCTCCACTCTCCACTCCCTATGCACTCTCCACTCTCCACTCCCTATGCACTCTCCACATGCACTCTCCACTCTCCACTCCCAATGCACTCTCCACTCCCAATGCACTCTCCACTCCCAATGCACTCTCCACTCCCAATGCACTCTCCACTCCCAATGCACTCTCCACTCCCAATGCACTCTCCACTCCCAATGCACTCTCCACTCCCAATGCACTCTCCACTCCCAATGCACTCCCCACTCCCAATGCACTCCCCACTCCCAATGCACTCCCCACTCCCAATGCACTCCCCACTCCCAATGCACTCTCCACTCCCTATGCACTCTCCACTCTCCACTCCCTATGCACTCTCCACTCTCCACTCCCTATGCACTCTCCACTCTCCACTCCCTATGCACTCTCCACTCCCTATGCTCTCCACTCCCTATGCACTCCACTCCCTATGCACTCCACTCCCTATGCACTCTCCACTCTCCACTCCCTATGCACTCTCCACTCTCCACTCCCTATGCACTCTCCACTCTCCACTCCCTATGCACTCTCCACTCTCCACTCCCTATGCACTCTCCACTCTCCACTCCCTATGCACTCTCCACTCTCCACTCCCTATGCACTCTCCACTCTCCACTCCCTATGCACTCTCCACTCTCCACTCCCTATGCACTCTCCACATGCACTCTCCACTCTCCACTCCCTATGCACTCTCCACTCCCTATGCACTCTCCACTCCCTATGCACTCTCCACTCCCTATGCACTCTCCACTCTCCACTCCCTATGCACTCTCCACTCTCCACTCCCTATGCACTCTCCACTCTCCACTCCCTATGCACTCTCCACTCCCTATGCTCTCCACTCCCTATGCACTCCACTCCCTATGCACTCTCCACTCTCCACTCCCTATGCACTCTCCACTCTCCACTCCCTATGCACTCTCCACTCTCCACTCCCTATGCACTCTCCACTCTCCACTCCCTATGCACTCTCCACTCTCCACTCCCTATGCACTCTCCACTCTCCACTCCCTATGCACTCTCCACTCTCCACTCCCTATGCACTCTCCACTCTCCACTCCCTATGCACTCTCCACATGCACTCTCCACTCTCCACTCCCAATGCACTCTCCACTCCCAATGCACTCTCCACTCCCAATGCACTCTCCACTCCCAATGCACTCTCCACTCCCAATGCACTCTCCACTCCCAATGCACTCTCCACTCCCAATGCACTCTCCACTCCCAATGCACTCTCCACTCCCAATGCACTCTCCACTCCCAATGCACTCCCCACTCCCAATGCACTCCCCACTCCCAATGCACTCCCCACTCCCAATGCACTCCCCACTCCCAATGCACTCCCCACTCCCAATGCACTCCCCACTCCCAATGCACTCCCCACTCCCAATGCACTCCCCACTCCCAATGCACTCCCCACTCCCAATGCACTCTCCACTCCCAATGCACTCTCCACTCCCAATGCACTCTCCACTCCCAATGCACTCTCCACTCCCTATGCACTCTCCACTCCCTATGCACTCTCCACTCCCTATGCACTCTCCACTCCCTATGCACTCTCCACTCCCTATGCACTCTCCACTCCCTATGCACTCTCCACTCCCTATGCACTCTCCACTCCCTATGCACTCTGCACTCTCCACTCCCTATGCACTCTGCACTCTCCACTCCCTATGCACTCTCCACTCCCTATGCACTCTGCACTCTCCACTCCCTATGCACTCTCCACTCCCTATGCACTCTCCACTCCCTATGCACTCTCCACTCCCTATGCACTCTGCACTCTCCACTCCCTATGCACTCTCCACTCCCTATGCACTCTCCACTCCCTATGCACTCTCCACTCCCTATGCACTCTCCACTCCCTATGCACTCTGCACTCTCCACTCCCTATGCACTCTCCACTCTCCACTCCCTATGCACTCTCCACTCTCCACTCCCTATGCACTCTCCACTCTCCACTCCCTATGCACTCTCCACTCTCCACTCCCTATGCACTCTCCACTCTCCACTCCCTATGCACTCTGCACTCCCTATGCACTCTGCACTCCCTATGCACTCCCTATGCACTCTGCACTCTTCACTCCCTATGCACTCCCTATGCACTCTGCACTCTTCACTCCCTATGCACTCTCCACTCTGCACTCTCCACTCTGCACTCTCCACTCTGCACTCCCTATGCACTCTGCACTCCCTATGCACTCTCCACTCCCTATGCACTCTCCACTCCCTATGCACTCTCCACTCCCTATGCACTCTCCACTCCCTATGCACTCTCCACTCCCTATGCACTCTCCACTCCCTATGCACTCTCCACTCCCTGTGCACTCTCCACTCCCTGTGCACTCTCCACTCCCTGTGCACTCTCCACTCCCTGTGCACTCTCCACTCCCTGTGCACTCTCCACTCCCTGTGCACTCTCCACTCCCTGTGCACTCTCCACTCCCTGTGCACTCTCCACTCCCTGTGCACTCTCCACTCCCTCTGCACTCTCCACTCCCTCTGCACTCTCCACTCCCTCTGCACTCTCCACTCCCTCTGCACTCTCCACTCCCTCTGCACTCTCCACTCCCTGTGCACTCTCCACTCCCTATGCACTCTCCACTCCCTATGCACTCTCCACTCCCTATGCACTCTGCACTCTCCACTCCCTATGCACTCTGCACTCTCCACTCCCTATGCACTCTCCACTCCCTATGCACTCTGCACTCTCCACTCCCTATGCACTCTCCACTCTCCACTCCCTATGCACTCTCCACTCCCTATGCACTCTGCACTCTCCACTCCCTATGCACTCTGCACTCTCCACTCCCTATGCACTCTGCACTCTCCACTCCCTATGCACTCTCCACTCCCTATGCACTCTGCACTCTCCACTCCCTATGCACTCTGCACTCTCCACTCCCTATGCACTCTCCACTCCCTATGCACTCTGCACTCTCCACTCCCTATGCACTCTCCACTCTCCACTCCCTATGCACTCTCCACTCCCTATGCACTCTCCACTCCCTATGCACTCTGCACTCTCCACTCCCTATGCACTCTGCACTCTCCACTCCCTATGCACTCTGCACTCTCCACTCCCTATGCACTCTCCACTCCCTATGCACTCTGCACTCTCCACTCCCTATGCACTCTCCACTCTCCACTCCCTATGCACTCTCCACTCTCCACTCCCTATGCACTCTCCACTCCCTATGCACTCTCCACTCTCCACTCCCTATGCACTCTCCACTCTCCACTCCCTATGCACTCTCCACTCTCCACTCCCTATGCACTCTCCACTCTCCACTCCCTATGCACTCTGCACTCCCTATGCACTCTGCACTCCCTATGCACTCCCTATGCACTCTGCACTCTTCACTCCCTATGCACTCCCTATGCACTCTGCACTCTTCACTCCCTATGCACTCTCCACTCTGCACTCTCCACTCTGCACTCTCCACTCTGCACTCCCTATGCACTCTGCACTCCCTATGCACTCTCCACTCCCTATGCACTCTCCACTCCCTATGCACTCTCCACTCCCTATGCACTCTCCACTCCCTATGCACTCTCCACTCCCTATGCACTCTCCACTCCCTGTGCACTCTCCACTCCCTGTGCACTCTCCACTCCCTGTGCACTCTCCACTCCCTCTGCACTCTCCACTCCCTGTGCACTCTCCACTCCCTCTGCACTCTCCACTCCCTCTGCACTCTCCACTCCCTCTGCACTCTCCACTCCCTCTGCACTCTCCACTCCCTCTGCACTCTCCACTCCCTCTGCACTCTCCACTCCCTATGCACTCTCCACTCCCTATGCACTCTCCACTCCCTATGCACTCTCCACTCCCTATGCACTCTCCACTCCCTGTGCACTCTCCACTCCCTGTGCACTCTCCACTCCCTGTGCACTCTCCACTCCCTGTGCACTCTCCACTCCCTGTGCACTCTCCACTCCCTGTGCACTCTCCACTCCCTGTGCACTCTCCACTCCCTGTGCACTCCCTATGCACTCTCCACTCTGCACTCTCCACTCCCTATGCACTCTCCACTCCCTATGCACTCTCCACTCCCTATGCACTCTCCACTCCCTATGCACTCTCCACTCTCCATGCACTCTCCATGCACTCTGCACTCTCCATGCACTCTGCACTCTCCATGCACTCTGCACTCTCCATGCACTCTGCACTCCCCATGCACTCTCCACTCTGCACTCTCTATGATGCTCTTCAGCGCTTTGCAGTGCGGTTAGGGTATGAAGTGCTATATAAATTCAACTGTAATGCATTACGAAAAATGCCAAACCATGAAAAAACTCCCTGTTGCAAATCTTATGAGCAGTTTTACAAGTGTCTCACGAGGGGCACGAGATGCTTAGCCCATACGAGTCTATTTAGGCCGTTTGGGTACTGAACACCCGCAATTTTAAGGACATTATTAAAACGGACTGTAAAGTCGAACTGAAAGAATGAAAAGTTATGCATGCTGCAACAAAGGGGATCAGCCGAGCTATTTCACATCAGACAAACCACTGCATAGTCCTCACTACAAATAAAGGGGCAAAAATTTGTTTTAGCGCCCATGCACTTGATGAACAGCCAGATCGTGGCCTGTGTCTTCATCATGTATTTTTAACTAACGTACACTGAATTCACGTGCTCCACCACTAAAAAACAAGCACTCACCTGGGCTTCCTCGCATGGAATGACCAAAACAAACACAGAAGGAAAAAAAACGAAGCTCCGCCCACCGCCGCGATGACGACATCGCAGAGGGGAGAGGGAAAAAATCGCGGGAACGCCCCCGAATCTGGTCCGGCCTTGACGGACAGATCCGGCTCCCAATGGCTAGCCTCCATTTATGGAGCTAGCCAATGGGAGGTGGGGGACGTTCCAATAGCCAATATGGTAAACAAAAGATTTCACCTGCGCGAACTGCTTGCGCAGATCGCCAGGTTGAAACCTAAAAAGAAGAAAGCATTTCAAAGCTAGGGAGAAACACAATAAGAGTGTGTGACATTGATTCTAAACTCACCTGCTAGCATCTCCCCAGCACGCACTTGAACTCCCCAAACAGCAGATGTAAACGCTGTTCAGGGGCAGAACTCGCTCGACAGCCGCCATCACTGGCCTCGAGGAGCCACGGGACACGCCCACTCCTGTTGGCCACGCCCACCCTCCACCAGGCATAAATACGAACGCTGACTGCTAGCGCCGCATTTAGACTTGGACCTCCTGAGGCGATTAGCCGGGAGACACGCAACTTAGAATCTCAAAACTGCTTTTAAAACTTGTGTGATAATTTGGAAAACTGCTTTTTAAACCTGTGTGACATTGATTCTAAACTCACCTGCTAGCATCTCCCCAGCACGCACTTGAACTCCCCAAACAGCAGATGTAAACGCTGTTCAGGGGCAGAACTCGCTCGACAGCCGCCATCACTGGCCTCGAGGAGCCACGGGACACGCCCACTCCTGTTGGCCACACCCACCCTCCCAACGCCTTGACCCCCACCTATAAATCATGTGTCAGTTTAGGCAGCGCAGCGGACGAGCGCAGCGGGCGCGACGATGGCGCGCCGAAGGCGCGCTTAAGGCAAGCTCGTCTGCGCTCGTCCGCGCTAGGCAGAGCGCAGAGCCAAGCCACACTACCAAATCCAGCAACCAAACATGGAAATATGGAAAAGACGACTTGCTCCACCTTAATAAAAAGGTACATGACTCATGCCTACATGGCCTATCCGTTGATCACCCCTCCACCCGATGTCCTCACTGCCTTTATAGACTCACCCCCACGGTACCTAAACTGCCACCCCATATCCCGATACGAATGGCCCTCATCAACTGCAGATCCCTCCCCAAGCACTCGACAGAAATCCATCTTCTGCTGGAAAATTACAACCTAGAAGTGCTCTTCCTTACAGAAACGTGGCTAGGACCTGACTCGGACCCTGACATTGTCAACTCCCTCCCCCCGGGCTTCCTCATTCATCGTTTGGATCGCCCGAAGGGAAAGGGTGGGGGCATTGCCATAATTCATAAAGACCAGCTATCATGCCGTCTCCAAGGCAGTCCCCTCGTCGACTGCGAAAACGTCATGTTCGCTATCCAGGTCTCCCCCTGCCAATCTATATCAGGCCTCCTCATCTATCGCCCCCCAGGAACACTAGGTCATTTCTGCGATTCGCTTACGGAGCACTCTTACACTCTGACCGCTACTAACTCCTCATGTTTGATCCTGGGTGATCTAAACATCCATTTTGACAAAAAGGAAGTCAAACCCACGGCCGACCTGATAGCAGACCTCGAAACCCTTCAATTAAAACTACTAGGCCATCTACCTACCCACACCTTAGGACATCTGTTGGACCCAGTCTTCACCAACATCAACGATCTTACTGTCCTTGATCCCATTCCAGTCCCTTGGACTGACCATCTCCTCGTCCCCTTAAACTGGCAGATCACTCGCACCCCCCACCCCACTGCCCTCCCCAGCAAGCCTTCACGATCCTGGTCTAAGCTTGATGCTGAAATTTGGAAACAACATCTAGAGAGCTCTCCACCTGCACTCAACAACAACCCTATCAGCGATGATGCAGAATTCTCAGCATGGATAGGCAACACTCTAGACAAAACTCTTCCCAAAAAAATCTCCTGTAATCCACGGAACAAAGCCACCTCCCCCTGGTTCACTGATGAATTACGACTCCTAAAAAAAGCCTGTAAAAAGTCAGAAAGAGAATGGAGGAAAAATTTTGACCACACCAGGAAAATTGCATATAAGACTACTCTTCTTACTTACAAAAAAGCAATCAAGGAAGCACAAACCCACTACTTTGAGGAGAAAATCAAATCATCCCTCAACTCAGCCCGAGAAACGTACCTAATAGCTAGGAATCTCCTCAAACTACCGGAGCCCCCCCCCTTGGTGGAACCCTCAGTTACTCGCTGCAATGAACTTGCAGAATTTTTTAACGCAAAAATTGCTAACATCATTAAATCACTTCCCCCTACCCCCCCGGATGCCCTTGACGCCCCCTCGGACGTTAACCTGCCCACCACTCAGCTGTCAGCCTTCACCCCGCTTACAACTGACACCACCCTCCTAACACTCAGTTCCATCAAAAGTGGTAGCCCAATTGACCCTGCTCCACTTAATATTCTGAAACTAGTCGGATCCACCATTCTACCTTATCTGACAAAACTTATTAACAATTCACTCACCCATGGCATCGTCCCTCCCAGCTGGAAAAAAGCAATGGTGAAAGCATTGCTAAAAAAAAACCACCTCGATCCACTGGAACTCGGCAACTACAGGCCGATCTCCCTACTCCCAGGTATCAGCAAAATCGCGAGAAACATGTCAACCAAAATCTCTCCCAATACCTCGAATCTAACAAACTACTGGAGCCCTCCCAAACGGGATTCAGGCCAGGCCAGAGCACCGAGACCGCAATATTGGCGGTAGTCGAAGAGGCAAGGAAGATCATGGACTCAGGGGGATCAGTGGCTGTGATCCTCCTGGACCTCAGCGCTGCATTCGACATCGTCAACCACTCAATCTTGATCCAAAGACTCAAACATCTTGGAATCACAGGAACGTCTCTGGCTTGGTTAGACTCATTCCTCACTAACAGATCCTTCCAGGTAACAGAGGGCACCTTTACGTCCAGGCCTACGGCCGTCAACTGCGGGGTACCCCAGGGCTCATCCCTGAGCCCAACCCTTTTTAATGTTTATATGTCCCCCCTCGAGAAAGTCGTCGCCCCCTACGGTATTAAACTACTGGCCTATGCTGACGACACTCAACTGGTGGTCTCCCTCAACCAGCAAGACCACTCCATTCCCAACCTTCACACCTGCTTGACCGAAATAACGAAATGGATGAGTAGCTCCCACCTCAAGCTAAACAACGAAAAAACTGAAATAATGTTCTTAGGTAACAAATCTCTATATAGCTCCATTTCCGTATGGCCTTCAGCCTTGGGCCCTCCCCCTGTGCCCAAACCAGAAATTAAGAGCCTGGGCATCTGGTTAGATGAAGAGCTCAACTTCTCAGTCCAAGCGCGGAAAACGGCTGGAACCTGTCATGGCCTGTTAAGAACAGCAAGGAAAATACTACCCTTGCTTCCGACACAATCCCGCAAACTCCTCATCCACGGTCTAGTACTTTCCCGATTGGACTACGGCAACGCTCTCTACCTGGGGGCCCCAAAAAAAGTTCTAGCAAAACTTCAAACGACCCAAAATGCAGCAGCCCGCATTCTCACAGGAACCCATCGCCGATGTTCAGCCAAACCATCCTTAAAGGCCCTTCACTGGCTCCCCATCCAAGAGAGAATACAATTTAAGGCACTCTGCACGACCCATAAGATTCTGCACGGCAAAGCCCCCCCTATACTCCAAAACCTTATCTCACCTCATACCACCTTAAGAACGCTCCGCTCTTCCAACTGCAATTTAGCATCGGTACCCAGGATCAGAAAAGCCCGCTCAGGCGGCCGACTGTTCTCATTCAATGCGGCTAAACTATGGAACTCGCTCCCCTCAAACCTTAGAGCCCAACCTAACCTTCTCTCATTCCGCAGAGCACTTAAAACATGGCTTTCCCCATAAAACATCTCTCACTAGGCTATCACTAGGTTCTCACCCGGTTCCTGTCTATTAGCGCTGGGACGCCCATGGGCAGCCATGCGCTCTATAAATCTGTAAAATAAATAAATAAATAAATAAGAGGAAGGGAGGCCATCGTATATGGAGCAAGCAAATGAGATTTACAACAGTCAACCAATGGTAGGCAACTGGCCAGGGCAAAAGTCCAACTGTAGGTATTGTCCACAACAGGTCTCTGACAACATACAGCTAAAATCTGTACACAGCTAAGTGCCCTTTCCATCTAGACCAACACATTTACCTTGCATCCTTGTGTCACACATCAGTTTTAGAGTAAGATATTTTGAGAAAATACCACCCATTACAACCACAGCCAAGATTAGTCATGGAAATCTAGTGAGCTACACTGACAATCTGCTCTTTAAGAAATGTTGGTTTAATTATGGCTCGGAGACTGTGCATCACCCTCTGGCTGTAAGAGGTCAACATGTATATAGGTCATAGGTTGTGGCAGACAAGTCCCACCCCAGTAAAAGCTTAACAATCATGTGATTGAATAGAAAACAAGCATTTGCAATGCAATCGGTCTCGCCTTTTTGGACTTATATGTATTTAGCTAAGCAGCACATTAGCCTGGGTGCTGAAACATCTACTGTTCTTTAACATGGAGGGAAAGTAAATACCAAACTGCGTGACAAATCATGTATGGGAACACATTGAGAGAAATATTGTGTTTCAGCTGGAAATGGTATAGTCCAAAGCTCTGTTTTTAATATAAAATTAGGTCCTTCGGTGGTCATATCACTGAAAATACAAGATTTAAAAATGATATTTTTGTCTACGGATGCTCGTGGAGGATCATTTCTATGGACTGGAATCTAGAGTATGCTAAAGTGATTCCGGTATTTTACTGACCTCTGCTGGTCGTTTTCTATCAAGAAAGTTAAATAGAGGCAGTTGGAAGAATTTTTTTTTTTTTTAAAGAAAGTCCCTCAGGAGAAAGAAATTCTGGTATTTTACTGACCTCTACTGGTCGTTTTCTATCAAGACAGTTAAATAGAGGCAGTTGAACAGAAAAAAAGTCCCTAAGCGGAAGCAGACCAGTACTAGGGCTGATCTCCAGAGCCCACAAACTACATACACATATAAGGATATACTAAAGTATATATACAAGAGGTCTTGAATGCTCGACCTAAAAATTGGGCCAGCAGAGCTGTTTCCATGTTCTTCTCTAGGTGGAGCATCTTGGTTATGCTAAACAGAAGCTCAGCATACAATACAATACAATACATCAACACATAGACGGGCGAGCGACTCTAGGCACTAGAGAGTGTGAAACTGGCCAAGTATTCTCAGACTGAAGACTTCTCACAAACGCAACTACTTAACCATGTATGCAAATCCACCCCAGACCTTGCGCATCTGAATCACCAGCATTAGCTGGACTCCATTAATATTAAGGAATGTCTCTCACAATATAAAGCCAAACCTAGTCTCAAGAGGCCATCTCTACCTACTATCACGGATTCTGTTTTCTATGGATTGAGAGTATCTACGTACCTATGTGGTATTTCTATAGTGCAAATTAAGCCAAAGGGCAGTGGAGCAGGGTCAAAGACATTACGAAGATATTGCCTTCCATCCAGGATGATATTTTGAGAAGGAATCAGTTGGACAAAAAGGATGAGCTCCTTTGCAATGAACATAGATTTGATTAAATCAGATCATAAAGAACAGCAAATTAGGTCTGCAGAAAGTGCCACTTAGACAATTAACAATTATCAAATAACAGGGACTATAGCAAGGCCACTGTGGGATCACAAGTTGATTTTGAACAACACAGAAACATGACAACTTGGGGTAGGGGAAGTAGGTGACCCAGTTTCCACTGTCTCTCACAGCAAATTTCAATATATTTAGCACATGTGCACTTTTTGAAAGAAGTTAGACTTAAACACAGAGGGATCTATGTTTTCATATGATCAAGTGCAGAATTGGGTAACAATCCTTCGGTGGAAGTGATTTGGGTAACACAGATAGAACTGTGAGTAAAGGTTCTATTTAATGCACATTAGTGCCTCATTATCTTTGTTTTCTATGTTGGTAAGTGCTGTCAATTAAGTCATTCTGTGCTGCTTGATGATTGCAAAATTATAGTCCTACTTCTAAGTTTGTGGAATTTCAGGGTTTTTGGTTTGCAAAAATAGTCACCCTACTCGCCCCTGTTCTGCACACACCCGGAACTTTTTCACAGGAGCACCCATCCTGCAGGCTTTTCCCCGCACCACGGGGATTCCATTACTGAGGAGCCTCCACACTCCCTATGATTTACCAAGTGGACGCATATACCATTCCGAATAATATATTACAGAAGTTATCCCACTGCATGAATACCCCAATTTGAAGCATCTCCCTATGCTCACGGGACATTATTAAAACTGAACCACGTACGACGATCCTTGGTGACCTCATCTAGTGGCAATCCATTTTATATAGTCCTGGCTGTAAGGCCTTGTGCTCCCCTGATTAGTAAGAAACACAAAGAGTCCTCCAAGTAGAATCATAGACAATGACCAACCAGAGTACAGAACAGGATGTTTGTCTGCACAGTCAATACGGGTGTCACTCTTTGCATATTTGTTATTAAGGCTTTTGGGCGTGAAAGCAAGTTTCCTCCAGGCAGCAACTCCAACTTGAAGTAGGTGGGATGCTTTTGGTACCAAGCTTGGTCACCGATATGCTGAGGGGTGAAAATGCACAACAATAGATACATTTTGTGCTGGATGCCGATAAAAAAATAATTTAAAGGTAAAGTCTTGTATAAACTGAAGTAATTCAGTCAGATCCATGTTGGTGGAAACAGTCTGTGCTACAGCACTGTCCACGCCATTTACCCAACAGCCTGAAGCACTGACCTAAACCTCAGGTCAGGAGGCCCAGAGGAGACCAAGGGCCATATGTATGAAGCAAATTCGCATTTGCAAAGGCTGAAATTTGCAGAATTTCGGCCTTTGCGAATGCGAATTAGCAAAATGATATGTATGAAGTAAAATCTGGTGCAACATAAGGAATCGCAAAATTGGCAATTCCTTATTTTTCAATTGCATTTAAGGAATCACAAATTTTGCGATTCCTTAAATGCAATGTATGAAGCCAAAAACTTTGCAAAATGCCCTTGAGGAATCGCAAATTACCACCTTTGGTTTTTCTTTGTTCGCCCTAAGTTGGCAGGGTATGCTCAGACGTGAGTCCCTTGCTCACTTTGCCACTGGAGTCAAGCAAGCCCGGCTGAAGATGGCTGTAATGCCAGAAACCGGTCCTGGGAAGCTTGATTCCGGTCCAGGGAAGACATGGCTTGGCAGTTCGGGCTGGACTGTTCCCATGAGGCACAGGGTCAGACTGATTTGCATATGGCCATGTCTGAACTGGGGTGGCGGAGTGAGCTAAAGAACGGTGATGGATTAAACCCAGATCAGTTGACTGGGGGTGAGTGTTTGTATTGTCAACGCTCCGTCCATCACCACCTTTGGTTTTTCTTTGAATCGCAAATTACCACCAACTTCTAGTTGGTGGTAAGTTGCGATTTCCTTGAAAAATGCACATTTCAGCATTTTTCAAAGTGTCATGTGACGCACATACATGCCCTTAGGGCATGTATGTACCCCACATGTGCACTCATGCATATTTCAGGGGTGCAACAGGGTGTCCTTTGGACATCCCTGCACCCTTGAAATTATTCTCAATTTGCGATTTTCAAATTGTGAATCGCAAAATTGAGAATACCTTCCCATTCATTCCTATGGGCCAAATGAATGGGAAAGTATTCCTTAATTGCAATTCGCAATTTGCTATCGCAATTAAGGAATACTAGGAATTCACACAAAAAAAGCGAATTTGTACATACATACCAATTTGCGATTCTGAAATAGCGATTTCTTAAAAATCGCTATTTCAGAATCGCAAATCGGTATTCTTAAAAATCGCTATTTCAGAATCGCAAATCGGTACCTTGATACATATGGCTCCAAATGAACAGGCCAAATATTCCTACTGACAAATTGTCCTTGAAATGTAACAATATTGACAATAAGAAAAGCAATCTGGGAATAACATATTTTGTAGTGCTGGTACACTCAGGGGCGGTCAGCGCAGGAAAACGTGGTGGGGTGGGGGAAGTTAACAGACGATGGAATAGGTCAAACTAAATAAATTAATAAAACCTATTCCGTCGTCTGTCAACGCCCCCACCCCCACCGCGCCACCAAGCTTACCTCCCTCGGCCACGACTGGGTACACTTTTTTAAGTATGGCCATTCCAGAGTAAGAATCCAATTAATTGCATTACACAGATTGCCAACTGGTTATTCTGATGACTCCAAGATCGATTACTGTTATTTCCATTGTGCCAAAGAGATACACCTCTCATTGTAAGATCTGGGAACATGGGACGCTTCTTTGCATTGAGTTTAATGCCTTGTAAACTAAATCTTAGAACCCTAAGGAGACGGATATTTTGTGTCAGAACTAGGGACATAAGGATTGAAAATACAAAGTATTCGGTTATATGTCTGAGAATTGTGACTATCCCTTTTAAGGTGTACCCAAAAATGCATACTTATTATGCGTGTTTTTTTTTTGTATTTTATATAGCGTGAACTTGACCCTGAGGTATCAGAGCGGTTTACATGAGCACCAGTTGCGTTACACAAGGACACATTCATTTTTGTTAGGCAGGGGAACATTAAGTGATTTGCCCAGAATCACAGTATGTTGAGCCCGGTTCCTTAGATTTGAGATCGACCGCCCTAGCCGTTAGGCCACATCCTCTCCCCGAGAGAGGCTTCACAACTGGTTTTAACAATGGTCAGATAAGTTGTAAGCGCTGTAAATATTGGCCCTTTGAGCTGTGCTCTAGTTGTTCCCCCACTATATCCGAGCGAGGTTCAGTGCCGGCCGCCAACTGCTGGTTTGCAGTCTGAAAAGTACTTCGGATTAAGTACAGCCTGTTTACAACACCCCCGACCAGCTCCTTGACAAGTGCGGGCACCGTGCGAAATAAAGTGCCCTGTAAGCTGTACACCTGCTTGTAGCACAAATCACTTCGCAATCACATTTCAGAGCGAGTTCCCAAAGGATAGCGCGGTAATATCACGGCTGAGGTAAAATGCATCGCTCTGATTTATTTTGATTTCTGCAGCAAATCTCTGCTGGCTTTTTGGTGCTCCACACTGGGCAATATATGGGAATCGTCTGGCAGCTGCCGCAGCAGTTGAGGGCTGTATTAAAACGCCTGATGTTCTGGCGCGTGAAAATGTACAGTATGTACCCATCCAATCAGACGGGAACAAAACTGTGAAATTGATCAAAGCTGTCTACAGCAATGGCGGCAATTAAATGAATAGTGGAAGGGCGGGAATGCGCTATTCGACCAAAACGGAAGCTTCTCTTCCAAATGACAATGAACTTCAGATGACTGTTCATAATTCAGCGGCAAAAAAACCTGGCAAGGTCAGATCCAACGTCATCCTCACCTCGGGTTGCCACCTTTCCAAGAGAAAAACAGCGGCCATTTGTTGCTGTTTAAAGAGACTGCAAAGGCCCGGACGTGATGCAAAAATAGGACTTTAAACAAAATCGTATGCATTCATTAGCAACCTGCATTTTCTGCTTTATCGCAATTGTTAGTCGTGGATTATTAAGGCAGCTCTAGAACACATTTAAAAGTGCTTTCTACTTATTTTGGAGGTTTGAAGTAAGGAGTACAAAGACCGGGTTGGGTGATTTTGCTTACATTTGTACCAGGACTTTAACATGATGGTGGTGCCTGTAGAAAACAAGTTAGGTGGTAACCCTATCCTCACCAAACGAATATTTTTGACAAGCGAGTCGTGGTGCTGTTGTAAAGACCATCTTTGGTCACTTGAACACAAAGTTAGTATTTTACAAAATTTTTTTACAGCGTTTTGGATTTTTGAATTTGAGGAGGCGCATGGGATATCCATCATGGTTGTGAAGGAGCACCCCTCCCCCAAACCCTTAGTTTGGAACTATTGTTTTAAATTAAATTACTTACCGAAGCCATGATCAGGGCTTCAAACACAAGGAAGCACCCTCATCAAAGGAACATTCATGCAAACAAAATACAGTACAGATGCTCAGTAAGAATTCCTAATATCTTCTTACAAGCACAGTACAACTGTATAAAGTAGATACTTATTAAAGGAACAATGCAGAGGCTGAATAACTGTATGCTTTCTAATCTGTCTCTAAAGAATCACCAACCTTTCGAGAACTGAGAGTATATTGGTTTTATTTAATAGGACCACCCTTAATAATGATTTATCATCCACTTGAAATGAGATACATTTGTAGTTATGGCATTTTGCACAGAAGTTGCAGAAACCCATACCTGCCAACTTGCAGAACAATCTCACTTTGAGGAGGGTGCGTGACCTTGGAGGAGGCGTGGCTTCATGCCTAGAATTACCTACAAGGCCCTTTTGAATCACACCCTGTCTCCAAGCCCCCACCCCCTCCCCCTCCCCCTCCATAAAAAGCTTGCCAAGACTGGTGCTAATGTCCTGGAGTGTTTTTGCGCCCCTTCATGGACGGCAGCAGTTCAAAGCCATGGAAAAAGAGCTGGAAAACCACTATTTACAGTTTTCCCTGCCACTGTGTGTAATCAGCTCCTCACCGGGAGACAGTGTGATGGGAGCCGATATCATTTGTCACACAGTGGCACATTGTGAGTTGGCAGGTATGTATGTTGAGGACTATATGGATTATAGCTTGATTATACTCTGTTTTACTCCATATTATGACCAGCGCTTTCTTCCCTGTATTAGGGTAATTTTTGCATTTTTTATTGATTATACTCTTTTGCCCACAGATATGCTTTTGCTTGCCCAGAACGTATGAACGGGATCTACTTTTACTGACCTGGATTTCTGGAAGACCGTGCCTTTCCTATGTACTCTGATGAATTGCGCCCTGATGAAGGAATTCCCCACTGTGACACTGTTCCGAAACGCACGTCGGCGCTTTTTCTGTCTGGTTGAAGAGAGTTTCTAGTTGGTTGAGTCACTTTGGATGTATCGGTTTGTGAGTGAGTCAGTGACTGGTAGAATGAGTGAGTGATGTATGTGCCTTTTTTTATTGTTCTTCCTGTTCCTGGGCTGATATTACATGAATTATATGTAGTCTTCATTCAATGAAGAATGGATTTTGCTCTATGCACATTTGATATATATTTTTCTATGAATACAAATGATAATAAAATAATTTAAATACATTTAGCTGTTCTGTGGGCATTTGCTATTATTGGAACTGCTTGGTCCTTTACATTACTGGGAACTGCCCTTTCATGTTGTTATATACATATTTTGCCTTGGTGGGTTGTTCCCCCGTCCCTTATCCTTTTTAGGTTCAGGGCCCCTCTTATGTTCTTTGTATTGGCAGGTATGGAGACCATAGTTTTGTTCACCTGGGTTGCCTCTAATGGAGTACTTCTGCAAGGAGGATACATTTACCTCAATTGACTTTGTATCACAAGGACACAATCCCTTACTTTAATGGTTGAATCCTTTGCATGTAGTCTGACACCAGGTACTCTTTGCTTTTCCATTTTATACTTTGGGCATTTATAAATGTAGTATTATTTTCGGGATGAGTGATACACTGAGCTTGTGGTCCGTCTTGCATGAACAAACATTATTTCAAAAGGAGATGGCTCTGTAGAAGCATGTAGAGGCACTCTATAATCGTACAAGACTTGACACAGATTGATCCATTGTGATCATCGTCTTTCTTCATGGTGGTCATGAATCTCTCAGTCATGCCGTTAGCTTGTGGCCACCGTGGTTTAATTTTCCCTATGGTTAACACCCATATAATGCATTAAACATCAGAATTCTTTTCAATTCATTGGTAACAAACTAACTGAATTAACTGTATTAGGTATTCCCAACTTGGCAAACAACTCTTCTAATACAACTAAGGCAGACATGGATATCACTTGCTGAACTATGGGAAATCATGAATATTCAGCAGACACAAAGAGATGATGGACGGAACGCTGAAACTTTTCAGACAATCACCCTCAGTCACAGATCTGGGTTGAATCCATCAACTTTCTTTAGCTCAATTCGCCACCCTAGTTCAGACCTAGCCATATGCAAATCAGCCTTGACCCTGCTCCTCATGGAACAGTCCGGCCCGAACTGCCAAGCCTGGTCTTCCCTAGACCGGAAACAAGCATCCTGGGACCGATTTCGGGGTAACACTCCTCATCAGCCAGGTTAGCTTGATTCCAGTGGCATGGAGAACAAGGGACCCATGTCTGGACATACCCTGCCAACTTAGGGCAAACAAAGCAAAGACATGAATACTCATCAATGCGGGTAAGCAAATAATAGCCCGCATCCACAGTTCCATATAAATTCACTGCTACGGTAGACCATACTTTTTTCAGAATATCTGACGTTATTAACTTCTCAGCTGGATTAGACCTTCCAGTGCTTTGACATAAATGACAGGACTGTACTATTTCATCTCCTTGAAAGTCCAAATCCGGACACCAAAACGTTTCTCCCAAATTTAATTGTAGACACAAAACCCCTGGGACTTTCGTACGCTATATTGCCACTCAATTATGTATCAATTGTGATATATAATTTGCATCCCTCTTAAAACTAATCTTAATCCTGGAGTAACTCTTAGGAACCAAATACATGTTTTTCCCTTTTGTGGTTAGAGCTCTGTGAATGAATGAATGAATGAATGAATGCATGAATTACTTATTTGTGCGGTTGATCAAAACATTACCAAGTGCATCATATTTTTTAAAGAACGGAAGAAAAAACACTTTTAGAAATGTAAAACAATATATATTTGTTCGAAAAATTATTAAAAACCACCATTTGTTTTTGTTTATAAAATAAGACAGAAATTTGAAAAAGATCTGTTATGGGCAAAGCAAGTCAAAAGTTCAATATTGTCCAAGCCTCCACAACCCGGGCCCAGCTTTCTAAGGAACTCCAGAGGGTGCTCCTGACTCGGCGTGTGGAGAGTTGCCCTTCATTAGTGTGCGAGTGTGGTAAACAAATTTCCCAAAGCTCGCCATGTGGTTTACAATGTCCAAGGTATAAAGTTGTTGGACTGACTCTTTTGCTGTATGGGTGCCCAGTTGAAGGAGGATTGGTCTAAGATAAGTTCTACCAGCTGGCTGAAGGGCTGGACAGCCAGGGGCGTAACACAGGCCCCCGCAGCCCATGCAGTGCAGGGGGGCTCGTAGCTCCAAGGGGCCCCCTCGGCACTGAACTCTAGCCGGGAGAGCTCCTGATTGAGCCCAGAGGGGGCCCCCCTAAGTACCGTGCAGGGAGGCCCCCTCACTTTTCGTTACGCCAGTGTGGACAGCAAAATAGAATGTGGGCCAATGATTCTTGTTTGTAATTGCAGAAGCGGCACTCCCTTATACTCGGCCTTGGGTTCGCGGTTGGATATAGTTCTTTTAAAGCAAGAGGGTGTAATCTGACAGCTAAAATCCTGTGTAAGGCTTGCCTCCCCACGGTCTCCCTAAGGTGGAGTTTCTGGCTGGACTGTGTCTGTGGGAGACTTTGGGTCTCATGAAAGCCTCTTGCTGCCAGGGATTCCATGTCCAAAGTGAGAGAGCATTGCTGCAATTGCTTTTTTATTGTTGCCTTGATGATAGCATAGTTGGTTAAACTGGGGTCTCAATTCTCTGTCGCAAGCTGCAGATGATTTGGCTAAGGCAAGACAGGCAGACCATAGGTTGCTGGTTTGTAGGAAAATCGATTTTAAAACAGCCTTCATAGAGTTTATAGGGGACGCCTTTGTTAAGAAAATGTATTTCGAGAGAGTCGCCAGCTCCTCTAGTTTTTGTTGGTTGAGCTCAAATTCCAAACGAATTAAGGTGTTCCTGGTGCAAGCTGGTAGAAGGAATATCATTTTGTAGGAGGTGCAGTGTATTTTTTCCAGGTCTTGCGCAAATTTCCCTGGGAATGCCTGTTGTGCATAACTGAGGGACGGTAAAAGTTTGGCCCTCAGGACTCTTTGTATGGCCATTGTTGTGGGGCTATCCAGAGTCGCGTATAATTTGCAAAGTGCATAGGTGGCCATTTTCCCCTTCTGCTGCAGTTTGTGGAGGTGCACCCATGGGAGCCTCGATTCGCTGATCCAAACCCCCAGGTAGTTGTAAGATTGGACGCAGTCCAGAGTCAGCATACCCAACCGCCACTTTGCCACCTTTTTTTCGGGTAATGGCCAAAAATTACTATCTTGGACTTCGTTGCATTTGCGACCAGCTTGTTCTGAGCGTTGTATACCGAAAGGGCCGTAAGCGCTTTTTGAAGACCTATTTTAGTATGGTCAAGGAGAACCAGATCATCGGCGTACTGCAGCAGCTGTATCTTTGTGAGGCCAATCCTGGGCGTGGCAAGTGAGGCTCCATACAGTGCCCGGCCCATATCCGCAGTATACAGATTAAAGAGCATCACGGCCAGGAAACATCCCTGCTTTAGCCCCCGGTCCGTAGTAATTTTCTCTGTAGCGGACTGACTGGTGAGTTTGACCCTTACCCCCAAGTACACAAGTATAGTGATTTATTGGCTTGTAATAGGGGTGGACTGATGTTCCAGCGAGGCAGTTTCTGCCAAACGATGGATCGCTCTACACCATCGAAGGCCGCAGAGTAGTCGATGAAGCAGGCAAAACGCGGCAGGGTGCAATGCGACACAGCTTGATGGCCTAGATATGACAGGGCAACAATGTTATCCACAGTTGAGCCCCCTGGTCTAAACCCGGTCTGATAAAAGGGCAGAAGTCCTTGCGCCTTGACCCAGTCCACTAATTCTGCCAAAAGTAAGCCTGCCTAGGCCTTGCCCTCGATGTCCAGGAGGGCGATCATTCGGTAGTTCCCAGGGTCTGTGTTTGGCCCTTTTTTATATATTGGTTACAACAGTGAACTCCTCCAAGAGTCTAAGACGTCCCCCAGTAGCCTACATTCTGCATATAATTGCACCAAGGTGTCTGACCAGAAGTCTGTGTCGTCCCTAAAAAGGGAATCTGGTATACCACTAGGGCCGGGGGCACCGTTCTGTCGTATCTTTTTTAGAATTAAACGGACCTCCCCTTTGCATTGGAAAGTTGAAGCGGCTGGAGGGACTGCCGGCTCTGCTAGGGTGTTTCCATGCCCCTTTCCAGATGTTAAGGCACTGTTCTGCGAAGTGCCATTCGGGTCATAGGTATACAGTCTTAACATGGGCTACCCATGTATCTCCATCAAGAGGATTCTCTCTGTTTGAGGTCCCGTGGAATAGTTGGTTTAGATATCGCCAGAATTCTTGGGATTTACACGGTACCAATAGATAAAACATTTTCAGCCATTTTGCCTCAGTGAGTTCAAGTTTTGCCTTCGAAACCTGTTGTGAATGATTTTTAGCGGCTACATTTGAGTTCCCTTTTTGGCAGTCTCTGAGCTAGTTTTTTCATAGGCCCTTCGTTTGGTCCTTAAGTGTTTAGTGCACTGCTTTACGCTGGAACTTCACCCAGTACGTATGTTGGATTTTGGGGGATACTCTATGTGGTGTTCCCCCGCAGCAGTGTGGCCAGTGCATATGCAAGTTTGTCCCATTCCCCTAAGTGACCACACTTATTGGGGCCGGTCTGCCATTCGACCCATGATGTTTTTCATAAGGCAATTTCATTGGTTGTCTTTGCCCCCCATTTAATCCTTCTAAGGAGCCTAGACTGTTCTTCACCCTGAGATGCTCTGATGCAGGGGACGGTATAGCGGATGTCTGCTCTTTTGGTTAAGTTCAGAGTTAAGGCGGCATGGTCACTTTCGCTCCGTGGAAGCACTTCGAAGTTTAGCGTGTATTTTTGTAGCCTCTCACCTAGTAGAATGTAGCCTATGGTGGTCTGGTTGTTGTAAGTGGGTGCGTGAGATACCCATGGCTTGACCTTTGTAGATAGGGAGTGCGTGGTGGCCAGGCTGTGTGCCCGCCTAAAGGCGTTAAATCTCCCAGCGCTCCCAACGGAATGACTTCCCGGCACATCCTCTAATATTTTATGCTTGTTGAGATCCCCAAGGATGATAGGTTCCATAGAAGCAAACTGTGTGAGCAGACTCAATCTGTGCAATCAGTTGAGTAAACTTGTCCTTGGGGGCAGGCCCGGGGGGGTTCTAATATACATTGATTAAGAGAAGAGATAGGGGACCCTCGCCCATATTAAGACCTTTCAAGATCCCGGACAGGAACATGTCAGAGTCGTTCTTCATCTCAGAGAAGTGGACTTTCAAGGCATGTTTGATGTATATGGAGATGCCCCCCGCAGGTCTCCCGAATATAGTGACTTTGATTGCAGGTTTGAAGTATTCCGCATAGCCTCCTATTGGAATGGATGTAGTTGACCACGTTTTTTGAGCGAAGAATAGATCAGTCCCTGCAAGGAGCGTGATCGCCAAAGTACTTTGCAGAACCTTGGTCACCCCTGCGACATTCCAGGTCATTATGTTTAGTGATTGGATGTTGGCAGAAAAGGGCCTGGGCTGAGCAAGGCTGTTACTTGGGACGAGCCAGGCCTTTGTCAATCCGGACCCCTCACTTGAAGGGGCCCTGAGTTTTGTTGGCTAAGTTGGCCACGACCCACCCACAATAGGCTGAATTTGGAGAGGGTGGGGAGCAAAAGGGGGTGGGGGTTTTCGATGTGGAGATGACCTGTCGCCACCCCCCCAAGGCCCATCGACTGTGCACTGAATATTCAAGTTAGCTTGTGCAAGGGAGCCCTCCCCTCCTCAAATCCCCTTCAATATGCTAACCATTGGGGGGTTCTTTGTGGGTGCCTGGAGGCTATATGGATACTTTTCCTGTTCCAACCTCTGCACTTCGATCCCCCATTCGGCATATTGTTCTTTTTCCGCGAGGACTTTGTCAGCAATGTCTGTGTTGGCCCAGGTTACGATGGTTTGTTCTTTCCCTGTGTGTAAAGGCAGGAGCCCGAATTGGACCCTGACAATGTCCCCGGTTGAGATGTGGGAGAGTGTCTGTGTATGTTGGAGGAGGGTCAAAATATTTGTCCTATTGAGAGAATCATGATTGCCCATTTAAGTATAGCTTGGAATCATACTCGTTTTTGAGGAATGTGCTTCTCCCAAGGTTCCCTTGGGGGGGTCTTGTTGACCCAGTGTTGAAAGGAGGCCATTGCGTGGTGAGATTTGTACCCACGTGGGTGGATATGGTCTGGGGGCTTGCAGGGAGCCTGGGGGGTCAAATTGCGTTCCTTGCTTTGATCTTGGAGACACCGTTCTGGTGGAGGGGACATTAGGTTGATGTAGTTGAACTACTGGTGGTCCATGAACATTACCCAGGCAGGTTGTTAAGATTCCTCTGTGCCTGGTGTTATTCTGGGTACTAGTGGCGGAGGTTGGAATCAGGCTGTTAGGTTGATGGAAATGTCCCATTGGTTGGCCTTGTACATTTCCCGGGCAAGTTGTTAGACAACCTCCATGTCTGATGTGATTCTGGTTACTGGTGGGGGAGGTTGGCGTCCAGCCGTTAGGCTGGTGAAAATGTACCGTAAGTTGGCCTTGTACATTCCCTGGGTGGGTTGTTAAGTGTCCTCCATCCCTAATATAGTTCTGGCTGACATTCAGGGTTCTGGTAGGGGGGACTGAAGTCTTGGTAGGGGACCCGATTGTTCCAGAGTTCACTTTCAACCGTCTTTCTGCTGGATCGGTGCTTTGTGCACCCGATATCCCATCATTGATGTTGTTTAAGTTGGTGGGGGCTGTCTGTCTGTGCAAGTCCAATGTTGGCGCAAGCCCTACTGTGTCAGGCCCCCCCCCCCAACGTGTGGCTCCTAGACTTCTTAGGACCATCCCCTGCGGCTACAATCTCTACTAAGGACTGGTTAATAGTTTGGGTGTTTAATGAAATTAGGGCAGGTGAGGGCTTGCCGTTAGGCTTCTTGCAGAATTATGGAAGAAGAGGCTGATTGTGTCCCGGCTCAGTTGTCCAATTGACTGCTGGATTTGTTTGTTCTGTGGCCATGGTATTGCGCTGGCGATTTGTTAGCCATAGACTCCTGACTGACTCTTTTGTTTTTTGAGGCGTTTCTTCCCTCTCCGCGTTATTGGCGGGGCGAACTGGGCAACTTCCGACCGACTAGTGGCACCTTCCGACTGACTAGTGGCCCCTAAATTGATGGAAGTGGTGTCCCCTGTAGTGTTGCTCAACCCCGTTGAGCCCTCTAAAGATCCCGGAGGGGAGGACTGAGTGGCCGCTGTTGGTCGCTGATGTGATTGTATGGGCTCCGGATTTGTATCCCCGGCGACTGGCGTGTGGGTGCTGGTATACTGCTCAGTGTTAGCTGCGACTAGGCGTGTACTAATACTGAGCTTTAGTTCCTCCACCAAAAAGGAGAGTACCGTCGGGAGCGAAGCCAGTTTGTCTATTAGGACTGGACATCTGCAATCGGGGGGAGGAGAGGAAAGAAGAAAGTTGTCCCTATTTGCGGCCAACATATCTATTTTTTTGTCCATCTCTGGCATTTTCATTGCCATGATTTGCAGGGTGTCCATTTGCAGCTCGAATTTCTCTGATTGCCATGTTAGCACGTAATCGCAGTGGAGAGGGATGTGCCGACTGATCTTAGCAAGTTGTCCTGAGCGCATGAGAGCTCAAAAGGCAGGAGCGGTGGTCAACTGTATAAGAAGTCCCTTGTCCCCGGATCGAGCTCAGGAGAAGATCCTATGTAGATGCGTGATACACATTTGCTAGTATGGGCTACAATACCCGAGGTTGGGGCGGCATTGGTCGTGTCTTCTTTCGGCATTAGACAAGTAATCGTCTGGATTTTTGAAATGTGCGGGCTGCAGGAGCCGGTCAGAGTCACCCCGGCTGTTCCCGGGTCCAAGCCCTCTTCCTGATTTGCTGCCTGTTTTGTTATGTGTGGCTCAAATAAAGCTGGAGAGGCTCCCAAGTTGGGGCAAGACAGAGATCTTTTCGTCCGCCCCCTGAGCAGTATAGATGAAAGACGATGAGAGGATGACTTTGTCCCCAGTGATGGGGGGGATGGATTTGTTGACCCTTCACCTGTTGTACTGGCCCTGGGAGATTTGTCTTTTGCAATTATGGCTCCAGGAGATGTTTTAGCTGTAGCAAGCTCTGGGCCCTTAGGAACATCTTTGTTGTCATATATGAGTATGGGGGATGTTCTGTCAATAGAGATATCTACACGCTCTGAGGGCTGATCATTCCTGTGTCCAGCGTCCAAGTTTGTCCGCTCTGGGCTGCCCGCTACTGAGACGGGGTCCTTGGTCCTTGCCCAGCTGCGCAGGTCATATGTATTCCCAATCGGACCCCCACCCCCCCTTAGCGCCATTGTTGGTGGAATTAACCACGGCTGTGGCTACAGCACTCCTGAAAGGGGGTGGTGGTGAGGCAGAGGGGCAACGAGGCAGGCAAGGGGGCACTCGGATGGAGTCTGCTGGCTATAGCTGCGGGGGTCACGTGATTAAAGTCAATGGTTGGGAAGCGGATGGGTGGTATAGGGGAGGTGAGGGCCGATAAATGCGAGAGGGGAGATTTGATGTCCCAGGCGGGGGGAAATGAGGCGGAGAGGAGGCAAGCCGCACAGGACCGACACCGTGGGGAAACAGATTCCAGGCCGGGTGGCAGGGACGCAAGAGCAGGGCTAGCTGGGGCACCTCTGCGACAGTCCCGGGCACTTCACTCTGTGGCCGCCGCTAAGGGAAGCCGCTTGGAAGCTTCACACTAGCCTGCCAAGTCCTTTCTCTAGCGTCCTGCTGTACCACTCTCCCGGACTCTCAGGCTCTCATGCATTAACACTAGCCTGCCAAGTCCTTTCTCTAGCGTCCTGCCGCACCACTCTCCCAGACTCTCAGGCTCTAAAGCAGGACCCCCGCTGTTGCTGCTTCCAGCTGTTGAGGGTGAAGGAGGTATGAATCCCCCCCGGTGATTTTCTCTCGGGTCAGGTCGAAACAGAGCTGAGTTCGGGTCCGGGCCACTGTAGTCCGTAAATCCCCGGCTGATCTGGGTGAACCTCTAATCAGTCTAATCAGACTGCCACTGATCCAAGCCCCCAGCCTGACCTCTCAATGCTGGTTCAAGTGGATGTACGATGTTTGCCACTGCCTGGCTTCACTGCTCTGCCTTTCTCCACTGTTGCAGAGCGTTGCTTTGCTGCTCAACATTTCTCCGCTGTCCCAGCACCCCGGGGGCACTCACTCCTGCGACACAGCTCACCTGGAGGAGACAGCTGTCAGCATCCCGGCTACGGTCGCGGTTGGACCCACGGCTAATCCCAAAACATACTGGATTGCCGCGGCTCGATTTTCGGCTCGTTTTGTGGCCGATATGCAAAGTTTCTGGAGCTCCTGCGTTCACACTAGGGGGAGCACCCACAGCCGCGACCCCTGTCTCCGTCCACACCAGGCAAAAGCTCCTGCCGTTCGCAGCCCGTGGCTTGCGTCTCACGGCCACTACTGCTCTCGTCGTTACTGGTTGCCGTGCGGTTGAAGGGCTTGAAGGGCTCTCGTGGCTGGGCTGCACACCACGGCTCCCGTCGCACACGGGTGGCCTGACCTAACCGGTACCGAGAGCTGTGCTGAACCCGGAGTGCCAGCTTGCAACACACCAACAAACACGCTGCCCTTGGCCTCAGCCTCAGCGTCCCAGAGTCTGCTCTGCTCTGCTCCGCGTCTCACTGTCTCCGCCTGCTCTGCGTCTCTCTGTCTCCGCCCTCTCAGGTACGAGTGGGATGCTAGATCCTAGCTGTATATATTATGTACATAATCTCGGTCTATCATACCATTAGTATTCTGTACACACTCTATGCAGAAATATTTTGTACACATTAATAACCATGTCAGTAACGTATTTGTCTGTAGGGTGCTCCGACACCTTTGTTAAGGTATGGTTTGCACTATACATAACTCTTTAAATAATTTTCTCCCTGATATTGTCTGTTCACTTTGTATCTTCTGCTTGTATCCGGACATTTCATTACTTTTTAACCCATTTTGCAATTTTATTGCAGAATTTAAAAGTTTCCGTTTATTCATCAGTACTAGTTGAATCATTTGTTGTATAGAGATATATTCATAAGAGGCTTTTTCCATGTACTTTTTTTTATTCTATACATCAATAATTGTCTTATAATAACATTTGTTAGCTCCTCAGCTAAATTGCTTTCTTCTTCTTCACATTTAGGCAGTAGATGACATGAAATGTAATAAAATGGGCTATATTATTTATTCTCTATTGAACAATTATGTAACCATAATTATTAGGTTACTTACCTTCAATAATGCTCTTTCTGGTAGATACTCTGTCTTACCTCACCTTGTGAATAGGCACAAGCGATAGATTGGAACCAGAAAAAAACCTGCTCCTGCACTTGGGTCAGTGGCGTTGTGCAACTCCGCACTGACTGTTCTGCTCTGGAGGTGACCAGCAGAGACGCATTTAAGTGCCAGCCATGCACTTTGACATCAGGTTCTATTCAATAGCCTTGTACGCCCTCAGAGGCAGAGCCCATTAGCAAATTGGGACCAGCAGTGTGCAGGTTCCTAAAACCGATACCTTTTTAGATGAGAAGAGATCATTCCATAGAGGGAAGAGATGGGACAGTAGTAAGGAATCTTCAGTTAGATAGAGTATCCACCAGAAAGTGCGTTGCAGAAAGTAAGTAACTTGTTCTGATGGATACTTCTAACCACAGACCTCTCACCTTGTAAACTTATACCAAAGTAGTACCTCCCAAGGTGGTGTGGCTGTGGAATGGCTCAGACTAAAAAGTCGAGCAGGACCGAACAGGCAACATGTCTGTCACAGCTGATCTGACTGTCAAAGCAGTAGTGCTTTGTGAACGTGTGTACCGAAGCCCACATAGCTGGCTGACAGATATCCAGGACAGGCACTTTGCATGCCAAAGCAGTGGTAGCAGACTTGGCCATTGTAGAATGAGGCCTCAGACCTTCTAGAGGCTGCTTCTTAGCCAATGCCTAGCAGATCTTACAGAGGTGTAAAAAAAATGGGGTTATTAGTTGCAAAGAATGTGAGTCCTGCATAAGTAATAGATCCACAATTGTCTCTTTGCTGGGAACAGAGCATCGGGTTTTAGCACTTGACTCTCTCAGGGTAGCAAAGCAGGGCAGTCCAAAGCCGTCCCAGGAGAGGTGGTGGGCTAGAAATTCCAATTTACTGGCAAGCAACAACACCCCATAAATTGCTATCCAATCAGTGCCTTTTCTTTTAGAAGTACTTTTATGACATACATAAAAATAAACACTACACATTAAATTACAAATACATACATCTGGTACATAGGGATACCTTGGGTGACAACCTCATATCCCTTTTCACCCATATTGGGTCCTGACCCCCATAATCACAATAGTCCCCACCTATAGTAGATGCAACATCACAATATAAAAGGGTTTTATTTTAAATAAGGCAGGCCTACTGGCTTTGTCAAACAGTCACCTAATTAATACATTCAAGGTATGAATGAATGAATGAATTAATGCAATTCATATATAGCACAGACTGTCACCCTACGGGTATCCTGGCGCTTCAGACTAAAGAAAGTTGACCAGAGTAGAATAGATCAGATCAGAAGATCAGGGAAAAGAAATCAGACCCTAGGAAAGAGCCAGGTTTTAAGACTCTTTCGAAACTCGGTCAGGGAATTAATTTGTCTGATGTTCTGGGGTAGCTCGTTCCATAAACGGGCATCAGCCACATTAAGTGCCCTCCCTCCCATCCTAGAACGTTTAAACCTGGGAATCGTCAGTAAACTGGCACTAGAGGAGCGAAGCTGCCTCTTGGGCTGGTACCAGTTGAATTTTTCCTGAAGTGGGACTGGACCCAGCTCGTGCACCGCTCTGAACACCAGGCAGAGTGATTTAAAATGGACCCTTTCCTTAATAGGCAGCCAATGTAAATCTCTCAGGGCCAGGGTGGTAGATGAACGGCGCTGCCTATTAAGCACTGGTTTGCTGCTGCAGATTGGACTCTGCAACCCCTGAATGATGTACTGTGGAGCTCCCAGATACAGGGAGTTGCAGTAGTCCAACCTGTTTATCACTGTGCTTCTCACTACAAGGGAGCGCAACTCTTTTGGTAGTAGTGGGAGTATCTGACGTAGCATACACATTAGGGAGAAGCACTCACTGGCAGTCTTATTTGCCTGTGACTCCATCTGAAGATTGTCATCAATCAGAACCCCCAAATTGCGTACCTTGCTGACCGAAGTCAGCGGTTCCTCCTCAGGAGTAAGCCTAAACTCCAATGGTAGATGTTTAGACATCCTGACAGAGGAGCAGTACACCACCTCAGTCTTCCCACCATTAAACTGTAGGGAGTTTCTTCAGAGCCAGCCAGCCGTCCGACGCATACACTGCTGTGATCTTTGCCAATGGATCAATATACATAAAACAGGCCTTCTAGTTTTCTCAGGGGGTCACATTAATAAGACAGTAATCATGTTACGATTCACCATTAAAACCAATGGGAATCAAACCATATGAGCATTCATTATGAGTACAAGCACTGCAACGTTCATCAAAATCAATTGCCAATAAAGGTTTTTTAGTTTTAAATCACAGGTCAAAGTCTTTCTTTAACCATTACATACCACGTGATGTAGCCATAGACACAACCATAAGGGGCCCACAAACTTCAGATCCAACTAGTACAAGGTCTAACTCATGAAGTACTTAAATCAATGGGGTTCTGTTCTTGAGGCTCCAGGAAGCATAGGGCAAGTTTTTAGGGGCAGTCTTGGAGGAGACAAAGATTGCTGCATCTTCTGCAGCCCCCCTCAAAACGGTGGTGGTGGCCCTGCCTATATTGGGGCACCAAAGAACAAGAGACAATATGTAAGTAAGCATGTGCAGAATTATAGGGCACTCCTTCACGAAGCAGTCACTATTTAATCAGCCGGTCCGCCTGCTTTTCTTTCAGATGCTTTTCGCAGCCTCCTGCAACCGTCTTCTTGCTTTGTTTTTACTGTTTGTGGGAGCTGCAGTCTCACTTGGGGCAACCCCAGCCAGCTTCTTTAGTCAAAAGACACGTTGGGAGCTCAAAGGTCCTATCAGCTCCCTCCCTGGCCAACACTCTGCTGTGCGGGTGCAGGAGCTGCATTCTCTCTCTATCCCCCAGTGACCTGTTCCCCCTCCCAGACAAGGGTGCGGTGGGGCAGGAGCAGTCTGTGGCCTGGGTTCTCCTTTGCTAGTTCTGCATCCTGGGGAATGGAGTTCACGGGACACTTGCACTAACGTTGGGCTCCAGGCCCAAACGTGCTTCAGGGAGGGGACTCACACCTGCCCCTTACCACAACTATTTACATAAAAATGTGCCGATCTTTGGACTCAGGTCCACCCGGGGAGTTTCCTTAAGATAGCTACAGAGCACCATGAGCTTGTTTTTTCTTTTGTACAGTTTTTAAAATGGCAGATCATCAAGGCTGTATATCTCAGGCCCCCTTGAACAATTTTTCCACTTCTTTGGCTCATTTTACTCCTGGCCACCAGGAGCAGTTTCAACCTCTAAAGGGTGCATTCTGCACTAAGCATGATTTTCTTGCTCCCTCCAACAGTGTTCTCCCCTTGCTGGCTACTCCTGCTCCTCTCCTCCTGGTGGGGGCATATTGTGCAGTCTCTCTGCTACAAGCCAGCAGAGCACACTACTGCCAGCAATACCAGGCCCTATGTCCACTGGGTCATCTCGCAAAGCACTTGGGGGCAGTGGGGTTCTGATTTTTTCCCGACTGGTCCTCAGGAGGTAAGTGCCACTAGCCCAGAAGAGACAGATTCTAGTCTTGGGGGTTAGATGGTGACAAAGTCCTTACTCCATTCCGAAACAGGTGGATTCTCATTCCAGACGATCATTCTACCAATGTTGTTGCCTTCCAGGTTCAAGGACTTCACAACTGTCGCTCCCCTGAGCAGGGCTTTTTAATTGAGGATGAACAGTTATAGATTCCAGGTACCCCATGCCAATTCTAGGATGTCACATCATTCCTCCTCCCCATTCCAAAATTTCTGCACAGCTTTCTGAGACAATCCATCATGGGTGACCTCAATTTTATTCTGGAAAGAGCTTAGCCGCGGGCCTTAGCTCCGTCCCTAGCTGATATCATGACCTCATTCCTTCCCACCAAAACTTTGAAGGTGAGCCCCTCATGTGTTGGCTCCAGAGGTCTGGGCTCCACCTTTGTTTCGATGGGTCTGGGCTGTCAGCCCAGGTGCAGTAAATTATCAGATGCAGATTGTCCTCCACACCCCTTTCTTCTCCCAGGAAATGGTCAATCACTGATAATTGCTCCTTCTCAATGGAGAGGTCTTTGTTAGATCTGCTGGGGAGCAGAATAATCAAGTTGGCACCGTAGGGGAGACAAATGTCTGGGAACTGATTATGAGCGGAATCAGAGAAATATGGCAGTTCTTGAAGTCCCATAAGAGGTGGATATACAACTCAGTGTGCATGTTTTACCTGAGTTTCACTTCTTGCTGGAATGTGTAGGACTCAGTGGAGCAAAACTGATCTTTAGGGCAGATATCGCCTAAATGTATAATACAGATTTTCAAGTAAATTCTACTGATCTATCTGGAAATGTCCACAAATATTATAATGCCTTTTCCAGGTCAGTACCAATCCTTGCAGAGTCCATCCTGTGCCAGACTACGAATGCACAATTACCAGTCTCAAATGTGCAGCCTGCACACATGCACCCACAAATGTGCACACATATTTGCTTGTATCCCACCCAGTGCCATTTAAAAAAAAAAAAACTTTATTAGTCTTTTACTTATAGTAGTAGTAGTACACAGACAGCAGTACTATAACACTCATGATATAACTAGGAATCCCGAATATTGCATTCCCCGCGACATTCTTCGTATGGTTTTATATGAGGGGGTTCTCCCCTGTCCTCATTTTGTAGTAGTGCGGTCAATGTCTGTACTTATAACTGCACTCCTTCGGTATTCCCAACTATTGGGATGGAATACCTTATATGGTGTAGTCTGCTTCTGCTCTCCCCATGCCAAATGGCAACCCCTTCTCCCTCCTTCCCTCCCCCCTCCAGCCACGAGTGTCTTAAATTGCGTGTTCTGCTAACTCGCTCAGGTCCACCCTCTGGGATTCTCTATCTGAAGGTCTTATTCTCCACATTCCCTTCAGATTCCTATTATCTGGATGGCACAGTCGATTCCTTCTCCACTATTCCACCATTCTAGTACACTTATATCAGGCTGCTTTTTATGGTTCATCCTGCTGTGAAGCTTCCAGACGCTCTTCTTTGGTAGTCTCTTCTGGCTGCTTAAGTTGTGTCCAATGCTTCCCATGCCCTGGCTGCATCTAGTGACTTCTCACTTCCATTCCCTCTGGCCTCTCTTAGGCGTACAGCCCCCTCGTAGCTGGCCCAGTGCTCAAACTCTCTCTTCCACCTATCTGTGCCCACCCTGAGCCCCTTACCTTAACTGCGTCACAGCAGCCTTATCTCAAAAGGCAGAGACTGACGGTAAACACTCTCAGTTAATTACCATTAATCTACAGAAAGTGAGTCTCAGGTTGTGAAACTCACTCACAGTAAAAGCTAAAAAAACGGTAATCATAAGTAAAAAATCCTGGTGGACTAAACGGACAGACCCATGAGCTACAAGAGGATTATCCATCACAGCTTTGCCCTTCTTCACACCCGAGAACCCCACAAAGAGCTGATCCTCCACTTAATGGTCCTTGGTAAAACCAATGTAAAAACTCAGCACTCTTTTGGGGTTCAAGCAATGGAGTCTCTCTTTCTCTTTCGGAGTTTAAGAGTGAACAAATGTCCGACATGAGAATGTGTTGCCATCTTAGGTAGGAACACTGCTTGAGGCACTAACACAACTTTGCCCAGAAAAAAAGATGGCATCAGGAGGCTGGACCGAGAAAGCCTAAAGCTAGCTCATTCACCTGGTGTGCAGATGTTAGTGGAACCAGAAATACTGTTTTAAGGCTAGCAGGTGCAATAGACCACTGTGCATTGGTTCAAAAGGGGTACACATAAGAATAGTGAAATTACAAATTAAGTGCAATAGTGGTATCATAAAGGGCTTGCATGGGGGCGTGGCCAAGCACGCGATGTGAGAGGACGTGCTCGGGCTGAGCTCCAAGTGAAGCTCCCCTACCACGGGCCATTTATCCTGCATTTTCTGGCGGAACCGGGCCCAAACTCGGACCGAGTGTACCCGGCCCACCTCCAGTGCGAATTCCAGGCGAATCGGAGCACCTGACCCTCTGACCGGCAGCGACCCTGACAGCTGGCCGCCCACAGCGCACTTCCGGCCGGCGACCCCAATTACCGGAGGCCGGGGATCCGGCCTTGCGGAGTAGGCCGCACAGCGAGTGGCCTGCAGTGCGCAATCCAACGAGGAACCCGGACCGCGTCCCATAAATCGGAAACTCCACAACGACTAACCTCTACAGGGGCCTCGGACACCAGCGAGAGGTTCGCCGCTTGGGCTCACGGAGGGCCACGAGATCAGCCCGCCCCGCCTGCCAACACTGGGGATACCCCGCCGAGCTCCGTGAATACCAGGGGGTGAGTGCGCGAGACTGACTAGAGACCCACATTGGCGCCATCGACCCAAGGACCTGCCGGCCTAAAACGTACGCTGCCCAGCACAGTCCGCTGGACCCCCCCTGGCCCGCCTGCCGCCCTGACATAGGCCCGACCCAGGAAAGGAACTTGCGGCACGATACCGAACACCTCCAGCGATCCAACCGCACGAGGGCCCCAGGCGCTGCGAACACCCACACCGAGACAGCCCGTGGCGGTCTGTATCACCGCCCCATCCTACCTACTGGCACCAGAACCGCCCACCCCGGCTGGACAGACGCCGGTGGATCACCGAGCTGGGCCGCCACGAGGCCCACACAGACACCGTCACCCCTGGGCCCGGCAGACCACCGCCGGAGACCGCACGGCCCTATCTCCCGGGCCTCTGCACATGTCCACCTCACAGAAGACGTCACAGATCATCACCGGACCCACCTGGCAACGAGGGGCCTGGACCGCGTCACACGCACACTGAGGCCGCATTACATCGGCCCTCACTGATAGTTGGCCCAGCCCTGAGAGACTCTCCCGGCCCGGTGCAGACACGGAGATTTTACAACTCGCACCCCCCACCCCTACCGGGCTTGTGCCAGACAACGTAGACCCCCAGGCGACGCTAGGTGGCGCCTGGCATCGGCCGGCGGGGTGCGTCTTCCCGGGCCCAGTGGACGGACTCACCAGGAGAGGCCTACCGTTCCGGCCCGCCGGGCCGCCACGTGGCGCAGACAGGAGGCGACCAGCAATCAGGTCTGACACAGCACTGACCGCCACACCTGGGAGTTCTTATGACAGTTACTGCACTACCACCTCGTCCTCCCCAGTCGGCTGCATAACACGGAACCCTGAAGCCCTGCGGTGGGGCGGCCTTCCCCCCCCGCCTAAGGCCGCACGCCATTCGCCACAAGTGCGACAGAGGACCTGACCGGGAGACTCGCACGCACCAGTCCCTCCACCACGCATTGCGAGAACATACCCACCCGACTGACCAGCCGCAAAGACCTCCCACATGTCAGGGGGGACCAGGGCAAAGACTGGCACAGGAGGGACACTTGGCAAAGGGAAAATGGTGAAAACCGTAGAGGCGGACCAAACTGCATCCAAGCTGGACACTATGCTGGCAGCCATGGAGCGCCTGGAGGAATCCATGCAGCTGACCCGTACGTCGCTGGAGAACAGAATCGACAAGGTGGCCGTGGATCTGACACTTCTCCGGGCAGACCACAAGAAACTGACCGACCGCACCACGACCCTGGAGCGCACGATGGCGGAGACCACACCTAAACTGGCGCAGACGGACAGACACGTCCAGGACCTACTCAACCGGGTGGAGTTCCTTGAGGATAGGGCAGAAGACGCGGAAGGACGGGCCAGAAGGAACAACGTGCGCATAGTGGGCCTGCCGGAACGATGGGAACGGAGAGAGACGGCGGAACACATGGAGACCTGGCTCAGAGAGCTCCTACCAGAAGGCACGCTGTCGCCGCACTTTGTAGTGGAACGGGCACACAGAGTGCCATCCCGCCCACCCCCGGAAGGCTCCAACCCGAGGCCGATGCTTATGCGGGTGTTGAACTACCGCGACCGAGATGCCATCCTTCGCGAAACGCGGAAACTGTCAAATATACAAGTGGACAACGCCAAGGTGATGTTCTTCCCCGATTATACCATACAAGTTCAACGAAGACGTCAATCCTTCCTCGTGGTGAAGCACCGACTTAGACGCTTGGCTCTCAAATACTCGCTGTTGTTTCCGGCACGCCTCAGAGTGGTGGCACTGGACAAGACCCACTTCTTCGACACCCCGGAGGCGGCAATGGCATGGCTGGATTCGGGAATAGACACGAACCCTGGGCCCGTGCCGAGGGAACAGCGCCGGAATCGTGGCGCTCGCAGGCGGAGGCAACGACACACCTCGAGGGCCGAGTCACCGAACATGGCAACGGAAATCGGCCCAACCCCGGAGCAAATACAGAATGAACAACTGGAAGCCGTCCGCATAACTGCTGCGATCAGCGGGTCACAATCACCTATCCTGCTCTCCAACACCAGCCCACACTCACGCGGGAGCGAAAACGACGACTACATGTTCGGTCTACCAGATGACTCGAACCCAGAGGGCCTACCTGACGTCACGCCCCAAACGTCAGATCTGATATCATAAGCAATCCTCCCCAACCCAGCCCTGGCTGGACCGACATGTCTCGCATGGTGGACCAGTCAGCACACCCCCACGGATGGCCCGATCAGGGGCCCACATTGGCACTACTGGAGGCCCTGGCAGTCATAAATGTCACCTTCTCCGGGGTCTGTGCTTTGCTACCGAAACCCCCCCCCCCCGCCCACCGGACTGCCGCGGAGCCGCCGTGGCACCGGGTGAGGGGCCGGGGCTATCCCACTGGAGCGCCACCGGGACCGTAACTTTGGAGGGGTGGACGGACCCCTAGAGGTGAGTGCCCCTCCCCCGGGGGTATAAAAGATGTGATCCCGCCATGGGACCAACTGTCCGGGTCAAGTGACACTGGGAACCGGTCCTGGATACAGACGCTATAACTGCCTCCTAGCGCCCTTTTGGCCCACTGCCCGTGGAAGGGGGCCACTACAGCTCTTTGGGCGTACCGAACTACCTTGTTTAATTCAAGTGCTGTATTTAGTCATCCCCCCATTGAACTTACGGATTGATTGAGCTCGATAGAGCGTTTGGGCGACGACTTGTTTTGTTGTTGCCCTTTTGGTATTATGTTTATGTTCAAGTTCTACCTTTTGAGACTAGTGTTGGTACTGACCTGCTATTGCGTGCATCCTTGGGTCTGTGGGAGGGGGCGTGGGGTGACAATGCTCATTGTTCGCTGCTGCTGTGCGGGTGCGGGTGGGGCGGGCGGGGGGCTGGGTGGGGGGGGTTGGGTGATTGGCCGCAATCAGCACTGTGATGGATACGTTTAAATTTTGTACCTGGAATGTCAGGGGCATGCACACACCCTCACGTAGATACCAGGTATATTCCTACCTTAAAAGGCATCAGTTCCAGATTGCACTGCTACAGGAGACACACCTAGTTGCCACTGAGGTGGCCACACTTCGCCGTAAGTAGAGGGGACAGATATTTGCCACAACCTTCTCAGCTTTTGCGAGAGGGACCTTGATCTGGGTCCGGCCCGGGGTCCCGTTTGCACTAACACACAGCAATGTTGACACTGAGGGACGCTACGTCTTCATACAGGGCAGGCTTGACGGGCAGCAGATCGTCATAGCCTCCATCTACGCACCTAATGTAGAACAGGGGACATTCTTCACGCGGCTGTCGGCAGTGATAGCGTCATGGCCGGACGTAGCCTTGATGATGGGCGGGGATTACAACTGCGTGTTAGACGCCTCCCTTGATCGCTCGTCCCTCCCGGCAGCGATCGCCCCGGTACAGGCGACCTCCAGGGCCCTCCTTGACTGGGCGACACAGTGGAACTTACAGGACGCCTGGCGCGTCAGAAACCCCACCGCCCGGGTGTATTCTTACTACTCGGGAGCCCACTCACTACATGTCAGGTTGGACAGATTCATGATGTCCCGTGACCTGCTCCCCTCCGTGTCTGACACTGACTACCTAGGCCGGACGCACTCGGACCATAACCCGCACACGCTGGTATATGGATGGAAACGCCCGCGCCCGCCCGTACCAACGTGGCGCCTGCAACCGGATCTCCTGCTTGACACCCCATTCCGAGAGGAAATCTCCGGGAAGATCTTACAGTACTTCGAGGACAATATTGATTCGACTTCCTCCCCGAGAACCGAGTGGGACGCCTTTAAGGCGGTGACCCGGGGAAGCTGCCTCGGTGTCCAAGCGGGCTTGCGTAGGCAAGTGGAGAGAGATCTGATACAGGCGGAAGAGACACTACTGGATAAAGAACAGGGGACAACGGGGGGCGATGATGCCCAACTCGTCTCGGCCAGAGCAGACCACGCTGCTTTGCTGGAGCGCCTAAAGAATATCAACTTCGCAGCACACATGGGGGGCGCTAGAGGGCGCACTGCGGGATGGCTGGCTGCTGAGTCGGCTCCGCCGGACGGGAGCGGTAAAATCGTCACCCTTGGCCCCTAACTTGCCCCGAATACTGCGCAAATCGGCTGCATGGACGGCTAAAAGCCCCGGCTCCGTGTTGTGGAGATATAAGCCGGATGGAGTGAAGCGCGAAGGAGAAAACGGCAGATACTCATACCGCGCTGAAAGGCTACTCAAAATGGCGGAGAACCTCCGTAGCGACCACGGACATAAATGAATGGAACCACCCCCAGGTGCTCTCAGGGCGGACCTCACCCTAACCAGGCAGCAGCGTGGACTGCGGACCGGCAACAATAAGGTACAGAATGCTTGCTCTACGTGGGGATATTGCAGCGGAACTTATGCGTTCCAGGGCTGCCAAAATGGCGGCGGCGGTGACACGCATAATCGGCGAACCCGCGGAAAACGCTGACAGCGCCTTGTATCACTAGCGCAGCGTGGAACCGGCTGCAGACACGTTGTACTTCATCACAACGAAAGGGCAAAAGAGAGAGCAGTTGCTGGGGGTGAACAGGAAAGCGTGGCTGAGTGACGGGCTCCGAATCACCACTGCGTGCTGATGCGCAGGGCGCCGAACGGGACCGCCGTCTCTCACGGGTTCCAGCCCACACAGCGAGGGTACCCCAGCGGGGATAAGGTCCCACCACACCTACAAAACCGCAGGGCACACAGGGCTCACCCGCATCAAGCGCCGAGCTGGGAAACTATGAGGCTAGGAGCACCATCAAATGCATAAACCCACGGCGCTGGAGGCGGTGGGTGCACAACTACGGCGCAAACGGACGGCGGCCAAGCCAGCGACCTCGAAGAGCCCGCAGGTTATCGGCCACGCTGTGTCTCCTGGTGAAATGGGGAAACCTGACAAACAGCAGTCGAAACTGCCCTTCGAGACCAGGAAGCAAGCGACGAAAACAGGAGCTGCTTTAGAAGCTGACGGAGAACAGGCAATGGGGGACGGCTCCAACATGGAGACGGTACTGCGGGCTATCCATCAAAGCCTGCAGGACATGCATAACAAAATGGACAACGTAGTGGCGCGAGTGGACACTCTGACGGCCAAACTGGAAAACCATGAGGAGAGACTGGTGGAAGCAGAACAGCGGATCTCTACGGTGGAAGATCGCTCCAGGGATACCACGGCGGCATGCAGTGCAATGGAAAAGACCCTGGACACTCTGAAAGCAAAGGTGGAGGACCAGGAAGCGAGGTCACGCCGAAACAACGTGCGCATCTCGGGCCTGCCGGAATCCACCAACACCGGCAGGATGGAGACGTACGTAGAAAACATGCTGAAGGATATTTTCGGCGCTGGGAGCTTTTCTGAGGTTTTCCTGATCGAACGCGCACATCGTTCCCTGGCCCCCGTTCCAAAACCCGGGGCTCCACCTCGAATGATCATTGCCAGAGTACTTAACTACAGAGACAGGGACACTATACTTAAGATGGCAAGGGAAAAAGGCGATATCAACCATCAGGGCAACAAGCTGGAGTTTTACCCAGATCATACTATGGCGGTGCAGCAGGCAAGAAAGGAGTTCGCTCCCGTGAAAAAGAAACTTCGAGAACTGGACATCGGATATGCAATGCTATACCCGGCAAAACTTAAAATCCTAACGGACGGAAAGCCAGTAGTTCTCACGACGGTGCACGCTGCGCAGGAGTACGTCAAAACACTTGCCAAACGCCGGAAAGAACGGGAAAATGCGAGCAGAATGAGCGACAACGACTGATAACGCTAATGGCAGACATGGGCGGATCACTGCGCTGCTCCTTCAGAGGTGGCCCCAGGTAACGGAAGATACATTTGGCGCGGGACTCTGGATTGCACTCTGCGAGGGTGCGGATATTGCTGCCAACGGACATTGGGAGGGGGCCATATCTGGAAGGAACGCAGTGAGTACAATTGGGGATCTTTGTAGAGGGGCCCAAGCGCGAGGCTCATGAGCTGATTGACTTGGGGCGTGCGGACAGCCACTGTACTGAATGCGCCACCATTGTGTAGCCTCGAGACACTGACTATGAAGGCGGGTGGCAGGGTGTATGAATGCTTGAAATCACACAGGGAAGCCGGGGGGGGGTAGGGAAATGTCCAAAACGCTTGTGGGGAATGGGAGGGGTAGAAGAGGGAGAACAAATTCGACACTGCTATTGTTAAAAACCGCGCCCGTCCACATCCACCATGTGGATGGAGATGTGCGCCACGGGCGGCACCCCCAGGAGGGTGTACCCCAATTCGAGTTCAATTACAGTTTTGCAGTTCGGGGGGGAATGGCTTTGGCGAAGTTTGGGTGCTGAAGTGGGTGGTGGGGGGGCGGGGATGCTGAGAATGGTTCATATGTTCACACTGTGTCTGAGAAACATTGCGACCTCACTTGTTGCCTGTAAAGAGAATATTAAAAGAGCACTATCAGACAGAAGGCCGCACAGCTCACACGGCAGTAGATCTCAACTGACATCATGGTAATGGCCCGTCTTGACACACTCAACTTCCTAACATGGAATGTCAGGGGACTAGGGACTCCGAAAAAGATACGACAAATGTTTGCATACTTCAACAGGCATAAAGTAGATGTGGTATTTCTGCAAGAAACGCACATGGCACCTAATACTACTACCAGGTTGGGGAACAAATGGGCGGAATCCACCACTGGTTCCTACTATTCGACATACTCACGGGGTGTCAGTATATTGATAAAGAAAGGGACTCACTTTAAAATCACAGACGTGCACACCGACACGGGGGGACGATATGTCATAGTGGTGGGCGAGGTAAGGCAGCAGAGAGTGGCGCTAGTGAATGTCTATGGCCCGAACGTGGATGATGCGGGATTTTTTGAAAAGATATGGCACAGAATAGCGGATATTCAGGCGGACAACATTATATGGGGGGGAGATTTTAACGTCACACTCCACGACGGGCTTGACAGAGCCCCACACACACCTGAACAACATACCAAAGCGAGGGAAATGTTGCTGGATGCAATGACTGAGCTGCATGTAAGCGACGTGTGGAGGATACTGCACCCAGGGGAACAGGTGGCCACACACGTAAATGCGGCAAATAGGAGTTGGTCCAGGTTGGACTATTGGTTGGCTACGCAGGATATTACCACTTGGGTAGAGCAGATAACACATCTCCCGAGAACGCTATCGGACCACGCCCCGGTGCTCCTGGGGTTACGAATCCCACACTATGTCCCCCCGCCATATGCCTGGTGCTTTAATGCACAGGCCTTGCGGGATCCACTCTATGTTGACACTGTCATGAAAGCGATTACGGACTACTTTGACCTAAATTCCCCCACTACGGAGGACCCGTGCCTCCTGTGGGAAGCTTTTAAAGCAACGATACGGGGCGTCTGCATTAGCACATCCTCGGGAATACTAAAAGACATCCGTCGCCAGCTGAAAAGGAGGGAGGAGTTGATCCAGGACTTGGAGATGCGGTACACAAACACTGGAAACACAACATTACTAAGCGACATTCAGGTACTACTATCGGAGTACAACACATTTGCTGACGATGAGCTAAAGCACCTCTTCAAGAGGACAACGGCTAGGAGATATGGGGAAGGGGGACGGCCGGGCAAAGCACTAGCGGAAAAGATCTGCTCAGGTAGGGCACCACAGCATATAACGGCAATACGAACTAAAGATGGCACACGCGCACACGACATACAAACCATTATGGGGGAATTCAGAGATACATATGGGGCATTATACGAGGCAAGGACACAATTACAGCGAGAGGAGCTATTGGAATACATGGCAGATGTGGAGATAGCCTGGCTGGCAGACAGTCACAGGAACTATTTAGCACGGCCCATCACGACACAAGAAGTTATAGATACCATCAAAAGACTCCCTAACGGCAAAGCGCCGGGCCCGGATGGTTTCGTCATAGAATTTTACAAAATGTATGCAACCACACTGGCGCCACATTTGGTGAATTTATATGAAGCCGCGCACGAAGCCCAAACGCTTCCGCCGTCAATGAGAGAGGCGTTGATCATAGCCCTCCTGAAACCAGGCAAAGACGAAGAGAGCTGTGATTCCTATCGCCCCCTCTCGTTAATCAACGTAGATACTAAAATACTAGCGAGCATATTAGCGGACAGACTAAAACCGCTCATGCCGCTACTAATACGGCCGGACCAGGCTGGTTTCATTCCAGATAGGTCGACCACCCACAACACTCGTACTCTTTTTGCTCTGGCGCACTACTTGGCCCCAACCGTAAAGGCGGTGGCAGTTTTATTGGACGCGGCCAAGGCGTTCGATACTATTGACTGGCCCTTTCTCATCGCAGTCTTAATCCGGATGGGATTCCCGCCATTGTTTATTGGCTGGATCACAATGCTGTACTCTGGCCTGACAGCGCGCATAAGGGTGAACAAACATCTATCAGCCCCGATAGACATCAGGCGTGGCACTAGACAGGGATGCCCTCTATCCCCAATGCTGTTTGCCCTCATACTAGAGCCTTTGGCATGTAAGATACGGCAACACTACCACCACTCAGCTATCCAGCTACCCTCGCGACCCATACACATAGCATTATACGCTGACGACATGGTCCTCTACGTAAAAGACCCAGAGACGAATCTCAACCCGCTACTGCGGGAATACATTAAATTCGGCCACTACTCAGGTCTCCACATCAATTGGAGCAAATCCCTCATAATACCGCTGACAGATGGTACCCAGCCCATGGTGCTAGACTACCCCTTGGAATGGCAAGAAGACCCGACAAGATACTTAGGCATTTGGTTCCACAGAGACCCCGAGCTGGTCATCCGCACCAATTACGGGAGAGTCGTATCGGAGCTAGAGGATAAGGTAAAGAGATGGATTAGGCTACCGCTATCGCTAGCAGACAGACTTGCTATAGTGAAAATGGTACTCCTGCCTAAATTCTTATATCGCTTCAACAACATACCTATCAAGCCCCCGGCGGAGGTGTTTCGTAACATAAAATCCCTTATGCTCACTTTAATCTGGGCGGGGAAACAAGCTCGGCTAGAACTGTAAACTATGACCCTACCGTACGTAAAAGGGGGTTTCCAGGTGCCAGACATTTACCTGTACTATTTATGCGCGCAGGCGCAGTTCGCGCATTATTGGTTTCACGAGATCCCATTTCTGACGCATGTAGCGGTAGAAAAAGGGGACGCTGATCCCATCCCTCTGTCGTGTATTTTAACACATAAACGTCCCAAGTTACACGATCACGACATCAACCCTGTGAACAACACGTTGGACGCATGGAGGACACTAAGTAGGAAGGCGCAGTGCACACCAATCTACGCCCCAACACTCCCCTTGGCTCACCATCCGGCACTATCTGTCACACAGGAACGGGTGGGCATGGATCTCCTCAAAAGTGCAGGCATAGATACCCTGGGCGATTTATATAGCGACGGGCAATTTATAACGCTAGACAAACTGACTTATATCCAAAATCCAACCCTATTATTTAGTTTCAACTATTACAGATTGCAGAGGGCGGTGAAAGAACATTTTCCGACATTCCCAGCAGAACCACAAACACTTGCACCGCTACAACTCATGCTCACCACCCCCTCGGCATCTCACTTGGTATCTCGACTGTACCGCAGTGCGCAAACTAGCTTCGGGGGCAACACTACAAAAGCCAGGGAAAAATGGAGCACAGCACTGGGGGACACCCTAACAGAAGAGGAATGGGAGGCTTCCTGCATGCTAACGGGGATGTTGACACCAAATGGAAATCTTAGACTGATCCATTATAAATATTTACATCACATGTATCATACACCTGAAAGATTACATAGATATGGTCTGAGGGACAACTCCAACTGTATTCGGTGCGGGCAGGAACACGCAGATTTCCTACATTTGGCTTGGCATTGTGATGCGGTAGCGCAATATTGGGGTCAGGTGGTACAGACTATTAACACTATCTTGGGGGCCACATTACCATGTACAGCTAAACTTTGCCTACTGGGGTTGGTGCCACAACTGAGAGCGAGGCGACGTAAACTATGTATGGTCGCACTGCTGATGGCGAAGAGGAGAATATCCTTGCATTGGAACAGTAAGCGGAAACCAAAGGTAAAAAACTGGCTAGAGGACTTGACCTATTGCAGAGATACTTTAGTCACATATGAAGAGGAACTGCCTATGGGGTCCCGCCCCAGAGACTATTGGGAACCTTTCCGACAATATCTGATGTCGGTGGCTTCTGATGCTGAACCGTGCTGAGCACACACGCACTACAGGTCATCTATTACTCTGTGAGATACACGCTGGGGCAATGAGGGGGGGAGAATGTTGTGACACAGTATTTTGGGGTTTTGTTTGAAGGGGGTTACTGTTTTTTATGTTATGTCACTCCCCTTGGTTACGGGGGTTCTGACTGAAAAACAAAATGAAAATGTGAGACTGAAAGAACATATATGCCATACGGAAGCATTGTCAAATACTAAGCCTACATTGACACAGAAAATTGCGCCGCCGGACCTATGGTTGTCGGCTGATGGGCTGTGTATGGACGACCTCCTAAGTACGTTCTCTGGTTACATGGGCAGCCGGCCTTATCAGGTTGTAGGCGATATGTTTGTACTATTTCTATGACAATGTGCAATAAATGTCTTACAAAAAAAAAAAAAAAAAAAAACTTTGCAGCACATTCCGCACGCACCCACAACGCAGGCGACAAGCCTGGCAGGCTACTGTCATGGTTGGTACGGCAGGACACGCAATCCGCATCGATCCTATCTATCCGCACAGCCCAGGGTGTTGAGGTCTATACCCAGAAACAGATCCATGATGCGTTCACATCGCATTACAAATCCTTGTACAGCTCACGACTACGAGCCACGGTGGTGGAGATCACAGACTATCTGGCGACATTGCGGCTCCCGACCGCTACCGCTGCCCAACAGGCAGAACTGGGAGCCACGCTCACTGATGAGGAGCTACGTGAGGTGATTTTCTCCCTCTCCAATTGCAAGGCGCCGGGCCCCGACGGGCTCCCGGCGGAGTTTTACAAGGCCTACTCCCTGGTGTTAATACCGGAACTGCTGAAAGTGTACAAGGCGGCGCTGGAAGACGCTGAACTCCCGGCGTCCCTGAACGAAGCTAACGTGGTCTCCCTGCTGAAACCAGGTAGAGAAGCGAGCGACCTCGGCTCATACAGGCCGTTGGCGCTCCTCAATACCGATTACAAAATTCTTGCAGCAGCCCTGGCCCGGCGGCTTGCACCACTGGTCCCCACTCTGGTACACTCTGATCAGAATGGCTTCGTACCCACACGGAGCACGTCCTACAATCTACGCCGTTTTTTCAGGGTCCAACGTTATGCGACCCTAACCTGGCCACGCTCGGGATGCATTGTACTTGATTTGGAAAAGGCGTTCGACTCGGTGGAGTGGCCATATCTCCTCCGAGTCCTCGAGAAATACGAGCTGGGGGATGCTTACGTCCAGATGGTGGGACTTCTCTACCAGGCACCCGAGGTCCGGGTCCGGACTGGACGGTTGTTCTCGGACAGGATTCGCATCGGGAGAGGTACCAGACAGGGCTGCCCCCTCTCCCCCATCTTGTTCGCCTTGGCGATGGAGCCGTTGGCGGAGATGCTCCGCACCTCCGGAGGCACCTGGGGCATCCCGCTGGCGGATGGCATTCACTCGGTGTCTCTGTATGCCGACGATTTGTTATTATATGTCAGAGACCTCACGCACATACCAGCGGCGATCACGGACATCTTTCGGATGTTTGGAGACATGTCGGGGCTCCACGTCAACTGGGCCAAATCAGGGGCCTATGCGTTCAATAGCGAGGTGCCACAGTGCGAGGTGCGCATGATGGGGGAGACGCTCCGATGGCACCCGACGGTATTTAGGTACCTAGGGATCTTAATATACCGAGACCCTATAGACCTCCTGGAGGGAAATCTGGTGAGAGCCATTTCCTCGCTCACGGCCCAGGTCACGTTCTGGAACTCCCTCCCGCTGAATGTACCAGCCAGAGTGGCACTAACCAAGATGATAATGCTTCCTCGGCTTCTCTATTATTATACCAATCTGCCAGTGTATGTGCCGGCACGCATATTTAAAGGACTGGACACCCTCACCAGACGCCTCATCTGGAATAAGGGGAGACCCCGGGTAGCACTGAAGACCCTGTATGCACCCACAGACGCTGGAGGCCTAGCGGTTCCCAATCAGGAGCTCTATTACTTGGCAGCGCAGCTGCAGTGGGTTGCCTACTGGCTGAGCGGTAAGAACCTAGTGGACACGGCCACAGCCGATACCATCCTCTCTCCCGTACAGGCGCTCACACTCTTCCACCCACTGACACAGGGCCGGCCCCCCACGCAGGTCCATGTAGCGGTGGCAAAGCGGTGCCTCGTGCGGAGCCTCCGGCTCACCAAACATTCGGTGCCCTATGCCCCGAACCTACCTCTGCTGGGGACACCCCTGGGCGCAGGCACACTGTCCTCGACCGAGCTGCGCAGCTGGACTGCGGCAGACTTGGACGACCTGGGCGGCCTGTACAGCGACGGGGAGCTGTTGCCCTTCGAGACCTTGACCGCGGACACAGAGCTGCCGGTGGGTCAATTTCTGACACACGCCAGGCTCCTCCATGAGTTGACGAAGGCGTGGGGTGACCTCGGCCGCGAGCCGTCCACTCATCTACTCATCCAATATCTGCATGTGATGGGAGATGGGTCCCACCTTGTGCATTGGCTTGCACAAGCCTTACACAGCCACACGCAATTTTCCTCTCAGAGACTGAGTGAAAAGTGGATGACCGACCGTGGCACAGACTGGACGGACAACCAATGGAACGCTATTTTAGCGGGCGCCAGAGTCATCCCCCGCAACGCACGATTCAAGATTATCCAATACTACATCATCCACCGTGCATATCTGTCTCCGGACAAACTGAATCGCTACTTCGGACTCACTTCATCGGCGTGTCCCAGATGCGGCCTCCAGGACTCGGGCTTCCTGCATGCACTCTGGAGCTGCGCTCATCTTACCTCGTACTGGTCTGCGGTCGCGGACATGTTGACGGCGGCCACAGGCGAAACCCTTCCCAAGACGTGGGAAGTATGCCTACTGGGACTCTACAGGAGAACCAAGCAGACCAAGCTACGGGCGCGCTTTTGGGATTTAGGCCTCATTACGGCCAAGCGTCTTATCACACGACGTTGGAAAAGCGCCGACCCGCCGCGCCCTGCAGACTGGCGTCGCTCTTTTGCCAACTGGGCCTGTGCGGAGAGTGTGTCACTCCACAGGGAGGAAACCGCTGGCCTCCGAAAATACCCGATCGCCCAGGACTGGGACGCTGCCCTGATTGCATTTCACCGCGCATGCACACAAGCCGGCATAGAGTACCGACTTGACACGACACAGAGGGGGCCCACTTGATAGCTGTCCGCACCTGGCATGGACTCCACCGCCCCTCCCCCCCCCTTTTCCCCCCCTCCCCCCCTCCTATCCTCCCCCCGCTCCGCGCGCCCCCCCCTCCCATCCCCCCCTCCTCCCCCGAGGACTGAGGCCTTACACGACGGAGACGTCCCCTGCCACTTTCGCCTCCCTGACGCTCGCCCCCCCCCCTCCCTTGCCTTACAGCCGAGGCGACGCCGCCTCCTCACTTGTCCCCGCCCCTGCATGACCCACATCGGATGCGCCACACACGGTTAGGGTCCTAGGTGCACTGCCACACGTACGAATGCTAGTCCAACAGTTATTGAAATGTTTCTCCCTCCCCCCTGTATTAGACTACCCAGTTAACTCTTTTGGTTGCCACAGAGGCCGTTCATACTGTGCCCTTGATCATGCCCGACCACACTTCCTCGTCTGCATCTCACATAAAGCTGCTTCGATGCGCCCAGGACTAGGAAGCGGGCACCCAGCGATCCTTGCGACATCGGAGGGTATGCTGTTGCCTCTATCCTCTGCTACGTTGCTTGGGGAACTCCATTTCACACAATGACTGTTGACTTTTCTTTTTGAACACGCTGGTCCCTTTCTGCAGTGCTGCGAACTGCGGGCACTGCACCATGAGTCATTTCCTGGCACCGTCACTTATGAACTAATGCACTTCCACCAGCAACTGTTTATTTTCACTCATGTATAACTGCTATGTCGACATGTGCTATCTGCTGGGTACTGTTTGTGGCAATAATCCGTTGTTATGACACTGTATGAATAACTACTGGCTTATCTGTGAAATTAAATAAAGTTTGGGACCGTTGGTCTTAAAAAAAAATAATAATAAAGGGCTTGCATGGAAACATATGTTGAAAATCTTTAAGGAAACAAATCACAACCAGGGATTTGAAGAAGGATGGCTGGCCCGGCAAACATAAAAAGGCCTGAAGGGCAGACACAATTCCTTAACAGTGCCTTCAAGGCCAAACAGAAAAGAAACAATAATACATCGGACAGTGTGGGTGACATAGGGTGCATAGTCTGCTGGCGGACCAATTGCAGTGAAGTGGCCACCCTGCAGATCTGTTGCAGCCTCCTCTGACACCAGGATGAAATCTGATAGATTCCCTGGTGATTGGCAAGTTGAAACTTCAGGTCCCACTGCAAAGCTTGCATGTGCTATCTGGCATGATCAGTGAGCAGGATGTAGGCTAGTAGGCCTGAATCCTCAGAGACATCCTTACTGTAACTCAGGCTGAAAATTCAGGCTCATAGCTCGAATGTCCTGGGCTCACTGATCCAGAGACAAGCATTTGCAATGCAATAGGTCTCGCATTTACGTGAGTTTGAGCTATTGACATTGCAAATAACAATGCCTTTTATATTTGTTTTTGTTTTAAAAACATAAATAAAAGGCATTGTCATTGACAATGCCAATAGCTTTAACTTGTGTAACTGTGATACCTATTGCATTGCAAATGCTTGTTTTTATACAATGTGAGCGGAGGATGCATGTCCCTAACAAAATAATAGCTCCTCGCTGCCCTGCGGGGGAGGGAGGGGGCAAGGAAGCGCTCCAGGCCCCCCCTCCGGCTCTGTGAAGGGGCGGCGGGGCACAGGCCTGAGAGCTGCTGACTGGGTAATGAGCGTGGGGTGTAGGGCTCTCCATGTACTTTGCAGGGGGCACCCTCTAAGGATTCGTTAGGCCACTGATGCATGCGCCTATGTATTTGGTTTTTCGAGCGCCTCCACCTCTGACCACCTGTTGTGTAATGTTGGACATTGTTTATGTGTCCTTGTTTGTGCACCAATGCTTTGTTTTTGGTGCTCATATCTGTGTACTGTACGCATCTAGATAGTGCATGTAAGTGTGCGCGCGCGGCTATGTGGTGTAGGCGATGAATGTCTAGTCTGTGTATTTCTGTTTTGTGTGTACTGCTTTTCTTTGTGGCCACCTTATGTGTTTGTCTTATGTGCAGTGTGCATTTGCACCTCTGTTGTGTGTGCACCTGTAAAGTGCCTGTGCCCGTATGCCTTCGAGTCTCTGTTCTGTGTACGTCTATCTTGTGTTCACAATGTGTCATTGTGTTGTCCTTGTGTGTAGTGTGAATGTTATACATAATAAATACATCTTAATGTCTCCGCAGTTTGAGCCCCCGTGTAACGTGCTGCAGGGGTACCTGTATTTTGGTGTGTCTGTGGTGGGTGCCTGCCTTTGTTGTCTGATGTGGTACAAAAGGGGGTGGTGATGGACGGAGCATCTGAACCAATCAAACACTCACACCCAGTCAACAGATCTGGGTTTAATCCATCACTGTTCTTTAGCCCACTCTGCCACCCCAGTTCAGACATGGCCATATGCAAATCAGTCTGACCCTGTGCCTCATGGGAACAGTCCAGCCCGAACTGCCAAGCCATGCCTTTCCTGGACCAGAAACAAGCTTCCGAGGACCGGTTTCTGGCATTTCAGCCGTCTTCAGCCCGGCTTGCTTGAATCCAGTGGCAAAGTGAGCAAGGGACTCACGTCTGAGCATACCCTGCCAACTTATGGCGAACAAAGTGGTACAAAAGGGGGTGGTGATGGACGGAGCATCTGAACCAATCAAACACTCACACCCAGTCAACAGATCTGGGTTTAATCCATCTCCGTTCTTTAGCCCACTCTGCCACCCCAGTTCAGACATGGCCATTTGCAAATCAGTCTGACCCTGTGTCTCATGGGAACAGTCCAGCCCGAACTGCCAAGCCATGCCTTCCCTGGACCGGAAACAAGGTTCCGAGAACCGGTTTCTGGCATTTCAGCCGTCTTCAGCCCGAGTTGCTTGAATCCAGTGGCAAAGTGAGCAAGGGACTCACGTCTGAGCATACCCTGCCAACTTATGGCGAACAAAGTGGTACAAAAGGGGGTGGTGATGGACGGAGCATCTGAACCAATCAAACACTCACACCCAGTCAACAGATCTGGGTTTAATCCATCACCGTTCTTTAGCCCACTCTGCCACCCCAGTTCAGACATGGCCATATGCAAAACAGTCTGACCCTGTGCCTCATGTTGTCTGATGGGCAGACGGCTTCGTTATATGTGATGTATGCTCCGTGGCAGTGTTGCGTGTGTGTGTCTGCCTGTGAACGCCGTAGGGGGTGGAGAGCTCGGCCTCCATTGCGGAGGTGACACTGGTCACATCCACGGGGCAGGGGCACAGACCGCCCAGACCAGATGGGCAGAGCTCCGAGTGGGCGAGTGAGCAGCTGCGCCCAGGATCAGAGCCGAGGATGCAGCATTGCCCCTCCTCCCTCCCCCTACAGCGAGTGTGACTAACCTCCCTGGAACAACAGGCGCTGTGTACCATAGAAACCGATCAGTGCTGTATCGAAGCATAAAATGCTAATTTTAAATTCGTATTCAAATTAAGTCTGTGTTCTGGCCTAAATGCACCTCTCTCCATGGTGCTGGACGGGGTGTGCAATGACTGCGCATATTTCCATATGTGCGGGGCTGTCTGGTGCGTGTGGTAGAGTTATTGTTGCTATTTGCACACAACTTGCACACTGGTTTCCATCTGTCTAACTGATTGTGCTATTTTCAAATTATATATTTTTTTTCGGTGTTCTGAAACAAATTAATGGTATTCAATATGTTTCAAAGGGGGTTTGCTAGTAAGACTTTACCTATACTTTCATAACTTTTCCAAACTATCGATCCAATATTATTGAAGTTGTTTGCACCTGGCCACCACTCGAGTTTAGTAACTTGCCAGCAAAGAATTTAAAAACAAGCATTGAAGAAAGCTGTGAGCGAAACCGAAACCTGTTGTGGGGCAGGACTTCTGTCTTCTGAAGCCCGCGCCCACGGAGTGGATGGCCCATAGAGGAGCAGTGGTGACGCGGGGCTCCCATGCCCGAGGGAGAGCCCCGCGGAGGCTGCAGAGTCCGGAGTGGCGCCGATGCGGTGAGTGGGGTTAGTTGTACGGAGGGGGGGTGTCTCTGTATGTGTGCGCTCGTGTGTGTGCGGGGGGGCAGCGGGGGGGTGTCTCTCTGTATGTGTGCGTGTATGCGCTTGTGTGGGGGCGGCGGCGGGGGGGAGGTGTGGTGTGTGTCTCTGTATGTGTGCGCTCGTGTGTGCGCGTGCGTGTAGGTGCGCTCGTGTGTGTTGGTCTCTGTGTGTGTCGGTGTGCGCGTGCGAAAGCAGGGGGAGGTGTGCCTGTGTGTGTTGGAGGCTAAAGGAGACAGGAGATGGTGAACGCGCGCGCGACCCGATCCGATTACGGCAGGCTGCGCGTGCACATCTCTTGTCTCCTCTTGTCTCGTTGTAAGCAAGCGGACGGCTATAGGTCTCGCTGCGACATCGCTTCACGATGCGTTGCAGGGCGAGACCTAAAAAGGCTTGAAAGTGCACTGTATTCAGGGCGAAGGGGAACCTATGCGAAGAAGTCAGTGCCTTTGACATGTTGTTTAAGAACCCCGATGATGTCAAGAGGTTTGCAACTGACTGTGGGGAGCCCATCTTCAGCAGCCAGTCTTTGAGGTAAGAGGAAGCTGGTATCCCCAACCTCCACAGATAGAGAGCGACCAGCCACCATCACCTTTGTGAACACCCATGAGGCACTGGTGAGGCTGAAGCGGAGCATAGCAAATTGAAAGTGCTCATGGCCCACCTTAAACTTCAGGCAGCACCTGTGGAAATGCAGGACGGGGATGTAAAAATAAGTCCCCGCAGGTCTAATGCTACCATCCAGGAACCAGGGCAGATAGAACCTGGGACTAGCATCTTCAATTGTTCTTCGCACAGAAATGATTTGAGAGGGTGAAGGTCTAGGATAGGACGGAGGCCTTTGTCCTTTTGGCGCAAGAAAGTAAGGGAATAATATCCAGTCTCCACTTCCAAGGCTGGTACCATCTCTATGGCTCTTTTGGCAAAAATAGCCTGCACTTTCTGTTTTAAGACAGACAAATGGTCCTCCAAAAGGGGGTCAGGTTAAATAGCAGGTGTGGTGGACAGAAAAAGAATGGAAGGGCATAGCCCTGGTGGACAATCTGCAGGCCCCACTTATTGAAGTGAAGTATTGCCACCCCTGTAAGGAGTGGTTGACCCTGCCTTCCACCAGACGGCTATGGGCTACTATGGGTGCACTAGATGTGTTTACAGGTTGGTGTTGGAAGAGAAGAGGACAGGGATGTATGCTGCCCCTGATGGCCAGGTTGCTGTCTGTTGGTCCCATGGTCCTCACCTCGAATAGGCTGGGAGGACTGTTGTGCAGGTGGTGGAGCCTGACCACGATATACACCAAGCCCCTGGCATATCCCACAAAAGGGCAACAAATGTTGTGGGGATTACTGGACTGGAGCTGCCGCTGCCCAGCTTTCTTTAAAATGCCCCAGGGCAGAGTCTGCCCTTTTACTAAACAGGCGAAAGCCATTGAAAGGCATGTCCATTAAGGATACTGGGACATCTCTAAAGAAGCATGTGGAACTCATCCATAAGTGACTTCTGAGCACCATATTAGTTCCTATAGATCATTGTAGACTATCCATGGTGTCTAGGCCCGAGCAAATGACACATTTGGGCACATCCTGACCATCTTTCATGGTTTGGGCTGAAGGAGCATGTAAGTGAGTCATCGGACCGCAGGTATAATATCACACATCATTTCCCAAAGAGCGTGTGTGTAGCACCCTAGCAAACAGCTCACATTTACCACCCTCAAGGTACGGCTGGTTGTGGAGAATATTCCCTTTCCAAACATATCCACACATTTCGAGTCCCTGTCAGGAGGAGTACCCCTGAACCTCTAAACGTTAAGGGACTGGATGCTGGGGCAAGATATAGGGGTCACCTGGAGCAAGGTCTAAGACAAAGGGATAACGGACAATTGACTGGGGGCCAGAGCATGGTTTAACCCAAGTGCCCACATGTGTGTCAGTGAGGGCATAATTGAAAAGCAAAAGAGGATTTGTTGGTGCTTGACTGGGCTGCAGGACTGACGTACGTTAGTTTTTAACTCCATAGCAGGGAGGTAAAGATTGAGGATCTCAGTAGGCATACTAACCACAAAGGTGAAAGGAGTACTTTCTTCCGTTGAAGGAATGAATATTTCATTTATACAGCTCGTCATAAACCTCACCAAGAGATACATACACTACCATTAGATGGACAAGTAGAACAGAAAAAGCCATGATACTCCAAGTCGAGCCAGTGATTCTGTTGCTGGCCCATAAGGGCAAACCTACCCTGTACCATGTGAGGCATCCAGCCCACTTGCAATTTATAATCCATGTACCAACTGTCTTCATCATTGGATGAGAAACTCTTACCTATCCCCACCACTGTCATCTCCATTTGGCTTTCTCTGGTCAAAGCCAAAAAGCTGATGTAGTGCCTGTGCACAAGTGCGCAGCAGTGCAACTGTGTCTAAGCCTGATGGATTCAGTATTGGCTGCACCTCATCTAGATCTGGACGCGACCTCGTTCGAGGTTGAGATGAAGCCGGCTCGGATTCCACAATGGGTTGCAGTTCCTCTTCTGGGGCCATAACTGCTGGCATTGACATCCAAGGATTTTGACACCCGCAGTGATACTGTTACGGAACCTGAAACAGGCACATATGGTGTAGAGGGAGAACCCACCAGCACCAACCTTACTTAAGATACCTGCTTAGCTTTGGGACCCGGAGGCGAGCCAAAGGAAGCCGAAAGTGCGCCAAAGATGTGGAGCATGGCCTCTTAAAAGGTGTCTTCCTGCTGCAATGTCAACAGTGGACCCTGGAACTCAGGGTGCATAAGGACCAAAAAATGTAATCTGCTTCTCAGTGGAAGGGAAGAAAGACATGAGTTAGTACAGTGAGCCCACTGGCTCCTTCTCTGAAGTGCAAAAGTCGCAGGAAGGGGCAGAGTCAAACTTGAACGTCTTTTTTTCTTCTTCTTTGATTTAACCGATGACTACGACTGCGAACAAGATCTGCTGTGGGACCGACTCAGGAAGCGGGTCCACGCTCTCAGCTTCGACCTGGAGGGGCAATGGGGAGGAGCCTTCCAGTGCTTTGCCAAGTAGAGCTTTGCTTTACAATCCTGAATGGCCTTTGGCTTCATCTGGGTGCATGCTTCGCAGGCCTTGTACTGAACCAAAGCACTGCTGAGAATCTGTCACAGACATTTGTTTGCGACAGTCCATACATGGTTTAAACCCTGTCGTTTTGGGGGTGACATGTCCCTTGCACACTGGAAAGTTTGCAAAAGAATCTCTTCAGAGTGAAGAAAGAATGAGCAGAGCTTTGGCTCCGTGTCTGAAGGTGAGGAAAGAAAGAACAGATGTCAGCGCGCATGGGTGCCGCCTATTTGCGGCTCCACTCATCACCTCCAGAGCGGAACAGAATCAACTCATTCTCAAGACGCCACCTACTGGCGCATTGGAGATCTGCTTTTTGAGTTTTCCAGATTCAGTCTGGCACATGTTGATATTCACAAGGTGAGGAATCTGCAGTGAGAAGTATTCATCAGAAGCATGAGACGTTTTCTGTATCTTAAACGTTATCTGCAGCATTTTCGTTTCAAGATTACCATATATGGCAAGGCTTCCTTGATGACCTCTCACAATTGTAACCAGTTACCAAATAGAAACAAATGATGTTCACAGGCCTAGAAAAATGCCAAAGTTTTTTTTCATCCTAAGAGTTTTTGTAAGATTTTTTGTAATTCTGTTAACCTTTGGCTTTTTTTAAGACACTAGGGGACTCATGTAGGTAAATGGTATTTACCAATTCGTAAATACCGAATTTTACCGATTCGGTATTTACGAATCGGTAAATGCTATGTAGCTAAAAAAATCGGTAAAAATTACCGAATCGTTAAGATTCAGTATTTACCAAATCGGTATTTACCGATTCGGTAATTGCCATTCATTCCTATGGGCCTAGAGGCCCATAGGAATGAATGTCAATTACCGAATCGGTAAATACCGATTCGGTAAAAGGGGGAAAACATTGAAGGTTGGCAGGGTGTCACTTTGACACCCTGTTGCACCCCTCAATTGTTTATGGGTGCACATGTTGCAGACATAAATGCCCTAAGGGCATGTATGTCTGCAACATGGCACTGAAGCAATTTGCATTAAATTGCTTTTTGTTTGTTTCTCGTTATTTACCTGCAACTTGTAGTTGGTGGTAAATAACGAATCCTAACATGGGATAAGCACTCATTTAAGTGCTCCCTACATTAGGAATTCGGTAATTTACCGAATCGGTATTTAAGAAATCGGTAATTTACTGATTCCTTAAATTACCGTTTCTGTATCTTAAACGTTATCTGCAGCATTTTCGTTTCAAGATTACCATATATGGCAAGGCTTCCTTGATGACCTCTCACAATTGTAACCAGTTACCAAATAGAAACAAATGATGTTCACAGGCCTAGAAAAATACCAAAGTTTATTTTTCATCCTAAGAGTTTTTGTAAGATTTTTTGTAATTCTGTTAACCTTTGGCTTTTATAAGACACTAGGGGACTCATGTAGGTAAATGGTATTTACCATTTCGTAAATACCGAATTTTACCGATTCGATATTTACGAATCGGTAAATGCTAAGTAGCTAACAAAATCGGTAAAAATTACCGAATCGTTAAGATTCGGTATTTACCAAATCGGTATTTACCGATTCGGTAATTGCCATTCATTCCTATGGGCCTAGAGGCCCATAGGAATGAATGTCAATTACCGAATCGGTAAATACCGATTCGGTAAAAGGGGAAAAACATTGAAGGGTGGCAGGGTGTCACTTTGACACCCTGTTGCACCCCTCAATTGTTTATGGGTGCACATGTTGCAGACATACATGCCCTAAGGGCAACATGACACTGAAGCAATTTGCATTAAATTGCTTTTTTTTTTCTCGTTATTTACCTCCAACTTGTAGTTGGTGGTAAATAACGAATCCTAACATGGGATAAGCACTCATTTAAGTGCTCCCTACATTAGGAATTCGGTAATTTACCGAATCGGTATTTAAGAAATCGGTAATTTACTGATTCCTTAAATTACCGATTCGGTAAATTACCAAATCCTTAATTTCGGCCCCCCTACATAAGAAAAGTCCATTACCAGTCGGTAACAGACGAAATTCGTTAATTTCGGCCGTTACCGACCGGTAATGAGCCACCTACATCTGGCCCTAGGTGTCTCAGTGAAACATTTCCTGTTTTAGGTTGTGCAAATATTACTCCTAGTCTGATGGGACTTATATCCACTGTTAATCCCGTACACAAGAGGATAAGAATAGACTATCTATTTTGCAGAAGTTAACTTCTACCTTTTATTTTGTTAAATGTTTCATAGTTCTCATAGTGGGGACTTTATAGCAAATTGTGGAACATAATGATAAACGTAAATAACCATTCCTAAGAAAGAACAAACATTCGGAATATTATCCAGTGGTGGCACCTCCGGCATCGTCCACCCACCAGCAGCGGCAAAAACTGAAAAATAACATGATAATAAACCAGGTTTATCATTTTATTTTTCTCTCCCGGGAGAGTCTTTGGGAGGGGCCATCGCGGGGAGGGGGCAGTCACAGAGGGAGAGTAGTTGGCACTGTGATCAGTGCGCTTGATGGTTTGGCCGGCCGTCTCAAACCGGCCAAAGAGTCATGCGCACTGAAGCTTTCTCTTACCCCAGATGTATTGCTGGGTTGGAGACAGCAGTCACAGACTCCCAGTCTCCCTAGGAGGGCAAATCCTCGGCACTCAGGCCAATCCTGACGCAGCTCTTACGATTGAGATCAGCATCAGGATTGGCTGCAGGGGATTCTAGGAGTCTGTGCTGGTGAGAAGAGCAGCAATACGTAGGGCGGACAGATAGGTTATTTTTTAATTTGTTTTTTTTTGTTGCAGTGGTTAGTTCCCCCCTGCCCCTTAGCGCGGACACCAGCCGCTACTGATATTATCAGGTACCTTTGTTTCAACAATAGTAGTCACTTTTGTTAGGTCTGGTCGTATTCCTTAACTTGAAATGTATGCCTAGAAAATGTAATTTTCTTTTTATGAAACCCACATTTGTCTGCAGTTAACATGGGACCTTCATCCACGCGGTCTATACATACTTCTAAGACACCGTCATGTTCTCCCTGCGTTCTGCCAACCATGAGGATGTCAGAGTAATTTAAAGTGGTAGTTATTGACCTTAGTATCTTTCTAATTGTTTTTTTTAAATATCTCTGCTGCAGCTAGGAATCGAAAATGAAGTCTTATGTATTGGAAAAGACCCTAATATGTTGCAAAATAATTTATATATTTGGACAGTTCATCCAATTTTGGTTGATAACCCTTTGCAAACAAAACAGCTGGACTTGAAAAACGTATACCTTCTAACAGAGGTCTTGGGTACCATTCTCTTTCAACTGAAAAATATTTATATTTGACTGCTGAAACACAGCTTTATTCATAATTTTCTCCTATTCAGACAGACACAATATACAGTAGGTAGATCTTCTGTCAAGTATAAATAAGGTGTGGGCTGTAACGAATCGAAGCTTTACAGATGCTGTATTTGTATTTTGTCTCTTTCAAGTAGGTTAATTTGTTCACACTGTTTATGTTGTTGAAATGTTTCCATCCATCATAAATAGAAGTTTGCGATATCTTCCATTTCAGCTATCTCTAGATTTTCATCAGTCTTGACTAATGTATATTCTTTTAACATTTTTTCATATTCCCCTCTATATTCCTCCTGCTTTGACAACAGAGACAAAATGATTAATTTTCCCACTTTTCCAACATATTTTTCCTACAGCTGGCCAGGTTCCTTAGCGTGGGGACACCAGTACACGCTTACAGTAGCATTTATTTCCCTACCATACTTACTTTGATGTGTCCAGATTATTTCCTTTTATATTATTTGTACATGTTTGTTCTCTTGTTTTGTTTTATTTCTCTCATTATTTCTTTTTTCCCCCAAATGTCATTTGTTTATACTTCATATTTATAACTCTTTACTTCTGTATTTGTTTTTTTCTATTACTTTTATTTTATTATTGCCTCCTGCAGATTGATTATGTTTTATTCCCCTTTTATACTTATTGTTGTTTTTGTACGTGATAAGTGTACAGGTATTGCATTTTCTTTTCTTTCACTTGACCGGTATCTTTTAGGTCAATTGATGTTTCTTTTACTGCCCCGGGCATCATCATTTAAATCAATTTGCCAACCTTGTCAGTGTGTGTTCTTCCTGTTCAGTTCTCTGCTTCTGAGTGGTATCTGTATCACTAGAGCTTGTTTTGCTGTTGTATTTGCCCCGTGACACCTGCGCTCTCACCTTTCATTCCGCTACGCTGTCTCAGCTTCAGTTTGCATGCTGCTTTCACATTCAGGCTGCTCTGCCATTTCCGCCTCAACAGTACGTCTGGGCTCACTTGTCACCATTACAACGAAGCACTAGTAATTTTAACTGTATTTACATAGCACTTACTACCCCTGAAGAGGCACTGAAACTCTTTTTGGTGAGTAGGACGCTACTCTGGAACCCAAAGGTGGATGGGTATTTGGAAATATAAATTGTTATTCGGAGTGGAGTGAGTGGTAGATATGTGAATCTGGTAGTTGGATGACTAGGATAAAAAATAAATAGAGGCGGGAAGAGTTTAGAAAGGATCATTTGGGAGTTCATAGTAGTAAAAGAGGTTTGGGAAGAGTCAGAGAGCCTGTAAGTTGAATGAACAGGATAAAGGAAGTAAAGAGGAGGGAATTGTTTGGAAAGAGTTACTTGAGGAGACATTTTGAAAGAGGAATAGGATGAGTCAGAGTGGTGGTCTGGTGAGGTTTGGGGAGATGAGTTAGCTTGTTTTTCTCTGTCATGGGAGGAAAATATATAAATATGTAGATACATAACCACATATAAGAGGTATACGTACATGAAGATTTCAACATGATACACATATGGAAAATAATCAGAAGATATAACAATGTACTAGATAATATCCATATGTACATCCATGGATAAATAATTTCAAACTCAGGCTTTAAATTTTTGCTGTAAATGAAGTTTATTTTTGTTTTTTCTAAATTTTCTTATGTTTTTATATATGTCCCCCAATATTTCAACAGTGAAGCATTTATAGACAATTGCTATAATCATATTTACACATTATGACAGAAATGCGTTATTAGAGTTAAACAGACCCATAAGCATACACTAATTCCATTACATGTTATTGATGTATTGATCTACTTATATATGGATATAATGGTAAAGTAATACATATATGTATGTATGTCTATAACATTTTCTATTTTATTTTTTATTTATGTTTTTTAGATATTGTTTTTAATGTATTTTTCATTCTTCCAGAAGTATCAAACTATATAGAGAGGCCCATACCCATGTTATCTTTGTTTCCCCCCATTAATTAATTAGCATTATTTGTTTTTATTATTTAATTATTTTTGATTTATGTTTTTTATGTAATAAGTGCATTCAATAGTTCGCATTTACACATATTTTCTGTATAACCATGTTTATGTGTTGTGATATGAGTGATCATAATAAATAGAGACCCATAAGCATATAGTCAAATACGTATTTATGTAATGAACTATATATATTAAGCATAAAATATAAGGAGTGCATTTATTTTAATCATAAGTAATATGTACATTTTGATAAGCATACAAATAAGAAAGTATATATAATTTTTAATACTAAGTAATATGTGCATATGTACAAAGAAATTAGTATATTTGAAAACATACATATAATCAAAGTATACATGTTTACAAACACACGTTTATGTACCATTGGTGTCTTGTGCGTACTATTGTTGTACATTTGTATTTTGAATATGATGCTCATACAGGGAAGAGACAGCTTTTGAGTAATCTTCTGAAGATCAGATGGTTATCTATGGATCTTGTTTTCGGTGTAATAAATTCCATAGTTAGGCTGCTTGAACAGAGAAACATGTTCCACTCATGTTTTTTTTCCGCTGGAATGAAGGTTTGATTGTTGTGTGTATTACGCAAACAATGGCATAAAGTAGATTTTATGTAAATACAGAGGTTTAAATAAGTGATTTTTTTCCAAGCTGTCTCTCAACTTTTACCAACATCCGCTTTCAACATTTCATATCTGACACTCAAACCATTCTAAGAATTGAGAACTACTTTTTAGTTATATTTAAAGTAACCACAATTTAGGCCTTATTACGACTTTGGCGGTCTTCAGCTGGGGCCGCCAATGCTGCTGTTCCAGGAAGACCACCAAGGGCTCGGTTAGCCCGCCCACTGAATTACAACTTTAATCCAGGGTTGGCACGTGGTGCTGCAGTGGTTTCAAGGCGGTGGCAGTGGAGAGCCTAACAATAATACTTCCGCTGTGAGAGAGCCTGCAGCACGTTCCTGCATGGTGTGGCATGAACCATGTGGTCTTCGGCAAGTTTCAGTATGATGCCCCAGCTGTGGTTCAGGTATTTAATTTCTGTTACTACTGTTCACCTCCAAGTGCTCTTTGGCATGCTTTTCTCTCTCTCGTTTGCCCTCTGGGGTCCAATGAATAACATTCCTTGTGATAGAGTTTTGTTCTTTTCTGATGGTGTGTCCTGTCTATCTATATATTCTCCTCATAATGATGGTGTCCAGCTCTCTTACTTGCATTTTGAGCAGTTCCTGATTGGAGGTTGTTTGTGGACAAAAGTGTTCAAGATTATTCTCATGTCACTATTGAGGAACGCTGACAGTTTGTTGATGTTGCTTATTGTCATTCGCCAGCATTCTGATCCACACAAGAGTGTAGACAGAATGCAGTTCTGGTAGAGCTTTAGCTTAGTGTTGTTTGTACTGAGATGACCTCCACACACACAGCATTCTGAAGGCAGTCCTGGCCTTGTTGAGTCTGCTCTTGATGTCACTGCCTACCGGTTTATCATGTCTGATAATACTGCCTATGTATTTAGGTGAAATCTTTATTCATGACTAGGTCCCCTCCATCCACCTTGACTGGTGAAGCGCTTGGGATGTTGAGTGGCATGACTTCTAATTTCTTTGTGTTGGTTTTCAGCCACACTTGCTGTACATAGATGTTGAGGCGAAACACCTTTTCCTGCATATGCTGGCGTGGGTGAGAGAAAAAGGCTAGGTCATCAGCATGGTCAAGGATCTTTAGTAAAGAGAATAAGAGCCATCTGATGCCCCAGGCTTGCTTTTCTGTTGTGCTGCATCTCCCAGTCCATGGGTGATGCAACACATTTGGGTTGAAGAGTAACGCTGACATCACGCATCCCTGTCTCACTCTCAGTATATGCCAGAGGCTGTCAGGGTGGATGCTGTCTAAAGCTTTCTCAAAATCAATGAAGCTAATATATAGTTGTCTCTGCCACTCTTCTATGAAATTTCGTAGAGTAATGATATAATTTACACACTCTGTAGCCTTGCGCAACCAAGCCTGTTCTTTTCCTAACTGCTTCTCTGCACCATCAGAAATGCAATGTTTAATGATTTTCACCAAGATTTTACTCAGGATTGACAGGAGGACTATTCCATATCAGTTGTTACAGTTGGTTATTGCTCCCTTCTTTGTGATCTTTACAATGATGCCTTGGTTACAGTTGTCTGGTGCTTTCTTTCCCTAAAAAAATCGATGTAAACAGTGGTCAGAGGATATTGTCTGATGTTTCATGGTCTGCCTTGGACATTTTTACATTCAGGTTGTCTTGGCCAAGAGTTTTTCCATTCTTGAGAGACTGGATGGCAGTGACAATTTCTTCTTTCTGTGGTACGGAGGTGTTCATCTCCAAGTCTGTCTCTTCTTCTTGCACATCCGCTTTGCTTGTTGGTACTGGTCTGTTCAAGACTTCTTTGAAGTGCTTTCTCCAGTGAGCTTCCTACTTTTTCTCTGTTTGAGTAGCCTGTCTTGCTTGTCCGTGATAGGGATGTGGCATGTTGCTTGGCTGGCAAAGTTATCCATGTATGCCCGATTGTCTGCTCGTAATTCTTTCGACTGCTCAATTGCTTCTATGTACTGCTGCTAGTACTTCTTCTGCAGCCTATCAGATTTGGCCTCCATGGGTTTCTTTTTTGCTGCCCTCCTCTATTCAATAGCTTCACATAACTCTTGTCTTATCCATTCTCTCCGTAGCTTGGTCCCCAGGCATGTATTACTGCTCTTCACATATACTGAAGAGACCTGCTGACATTTCTAATGCTCTTTCGCAAATACTAAAAGAAGGCTAAAAAGATTTGCCACTGGGGCTCATCTCCACTGAGTTATCTTTCTTCATATACCTATTTGGGAGTCTGGATAACTGACAGGTGTTCACCAAGAAATCAATCGTCCATTTTAAAACAGCAAAGGTGTAATTTATTCTTCACACTATGCAGATTGAATGCAAAATTACAGAGCGCCGGTGCTAAATTGATCTTAAAAGTGACCAAGGTTAAATGTTTATCTCTGTCAACATATGGACTAAAAGCCTTCCTGGCAAAAGATGCACCCATTCTGGATTTGCTACAGTGTAATGCCCTCAGGAATTGTTTTCATTTACAATTGTAGTGAAGGCAGGGCCCTGCTTGCACACATTGCTTATGTTAGCATTGGTTTATTAGAAGTTTAAACGCCATTTTAACTTTTTGCTGCTTTTGCACACCACACTGCATAAAACTGTTGTTGTGAGTTAGGATCACATCAGAACGGCTTGTTTTCCACATCCCTAGACTTACATCCCGATCTTGGTCTGTACAGTGAGTGCAGAAGCCTCCAAGGTTATCATAACAATGTTAGCTGTGATTCGGGCTGATCGGCCCAGGCTCTAGATACAACATGCAATTCTAGCGCCTTTAATATTGCACTGCATGCATGATTAGGGCACTTGGAGAAAATCTGTTTCCAGAGTGAGAGAGCTTTTGCGGATCCTGATGTGATTCATCTCTACTGATCTTGGCGGTAAGGGGTTCCTCATTGAAGCCTAAGAGACATTCTATTATTATATAAAACCTAGTTCCTAGCTAGGGAGGGTGGTAAACGAGGCACTTTATGACCTGTTTCCACTATCATTATAATATGATTTCTCCCTTTGTGTTTTATGGAATGGTAACAATGCGAATTGTATTATTTTTAATCATATGCCTGCTTATGTTAGCAAAAATACTGCATCTTAGAGCACGTCATTAAAAGAAACATTTTAAACTTTATCGTGTCTCTTTGTACCCATGTTGTGGACTGGTATGAGAATAAAATGAAAGAGTGTTCTTCATTCCCACCATTCCTGCGTGTATCCTAAGTTGCATGTTCTGGGTTGTCTAATCATTGGTACCTTTGCTATAGGAGGAAGAGCTAATGAGACACTGATGCTAGTCGTTTAGGGATTCTAGGTACTGAGGTGAGTTTTTAGGTACACCACAATTCACTGAGGTCCTTGGTCTCTGTGCACAGTTCTGTGTATGAGCAGAATATCCGCAACACTATAGACACTCACATATTACATCTTCAATTTAGGCTATACATGCCACACTTGTCCTGCAAAGCATCCTTACCGAAATATCACCATCTGACTAGGGACGCAAATCAAAGCTCCTTAAAAGCTCTTTTGAATCCAGTGACACAGGAACACTCTCAAAATGCCAATCCCTGGGCTAAGTAATTAGATGTCTGGGCTAATAACAGTCATCATTTTTTTAATCTACCATAAAATCCCATTTGGTGCTATGCCATGCTGGAGATTTTGTCGAATATAAACAATTTAGACATGCTGACATGCTAAATGAATCTTACAACACACTAAGCAATATTTAAAATAATCTTTAAATATGTCAAGCAGACAACATTATTCAAATGTGTTTTATGTTATTCCCAATAAGACAATCCAAATCACTTCAAAATAGTCCTGACGGGTGGTAGTCACAACTTCTGGGGCCCACACTATTGGCCAAAGAACTAGAACTCCCCCTAACCCCCTCCTTCTCCGCCAAAAGCCTTGGTGTCACAATAAACAATGACCTATCTCTAAAAACACATGTAGTCTCTGTGATCTCCACCTGCTTCTTCCAGCTACGTAAGATTAGAATGATAAGCAGGCTACTCACCCAAGCAGCTTCGATACAGTTCTTAATAGCCATGGTTCTATCACACCTAGACTACGCCAACGCAGTCTATTTCGGTATGCCATTCTTTCTTACTAAACGATTACAGATGGTACAGAATCAAGCGGCCAGACTGATTTACTAACAACCTAGGTGGCAACATGCCTACCCCTCCTGAGGAAGCTGAACTGGCTCCCTATTCCTCAACGCAGTGCATTCAAAGATGGCTGTCTGGTGTTTAAATCCCTGCATGGCCAGAGCCCTAAATTCATAAACAGCCTTATGTCACGGTACACCCCCTCACGCAACCACCGCTTGGCTCACCTCCAACTTCTGGCAAACCCTACCTTCAAGCTGAAGCGACAACAGGGTTGCAGGTTTGCAACTCTGGCTCTCATACTACGGGATTCCATTCCCCTGGAAATCAGGTCAAGTACTGATTTATTGAGATTCAGGATATCCCTCAGAACATGGCTGTACAACCAGGCCTACGAATAAACTGCCACCAGGCTCGGCATCTCCTAGAAACAGCACCATGAAACCAACCAGTGTACAAGCGCTTTATAAAACTCTTTTACATAACATAACAGTAATAAATGTCATAATATTCAAAACTGCAAACTCTGTAATTACAGAAAGGACTCACTCCACATCTCCAGTGCTGCTGGTGATGGCAGGATGGCAATTGTTTTGAAACAACATTTTCGATATAATGGAATTTGCAGGTACAGTGATGAATTAAAGTATTGTCTAAACATGGAGAACATAACAGAGTTTTGCCGTACTTCCAAGCGCGTACATATCACTTAAAAAACACGCCTCACAATTTTTTCACTTTAACTGATGACTCATTAAAACATTTTAGAATTGCCGTACTGTTTTAAAAAAAAAATCTGGATCACATTAAATCGTGTAGGTATCACCGAAGAATAATTTTAAACAAAGTAATTTATGTCGGGTGGTTTTTCAACATATCCTGTTTTTATTGTTTAAACGATAATAAGACTAGCACTTTGCACATAGCAAATCGGGTTAATCTTTGTTCAATTTTCTTTATTGAGTTGGCTTAATTGATTTTGCTAAAATATGTGGAAACACGGTGTGAACAGTCATGCTAAATGACAAAATTATGTACACAATTAGTTTTATTACTATAATGTTTACAATGACTTTAATTAAACATATACAATAAAAATGAGTTACTGGCAGATGAGCATTTGTTTTTCTTACATTCAGACCAGGCACCTCATACGTAGGGCTCTATATGGAATATAAACATCTGGGGAGCATAATCATGTTGTAGAGTGTGGCCCTTCAGAACAAATTAAGTGGTAATTCCTTTTAGTGGTTCAGATCTTGGTAAAATAATTGTATGACCAATTCCACATTTAATGTTAAGAATCGGTTTTCACTGCTTAAAATTTGTGAGACATTTACATTTTTTTCTTTACCTCGTCACAGACAGCCACTAAGGTTAGTAAACTGAAGATATTTTCAAATTATATCGATCCTGATAAATGGGCTTTATACAGTTAAATAACCAGACTACCGGTTTAGAGGAAAACCTTATGTTTGATGACATTGCCATTGGAGCAGGGGCTCTATTGCCAAAGCAAATGTGAGTTGCATGAGAGGACAGCTTAATCAAGTTGTCTTCCTTACCAAGAATACATTCAACATTAGAGATAACTCGTACTACAATCATCAGTTTGACATGTAGATGTGCCTTCAATCTTTTGGAAGCAGAATTAATTGCTATCTCTTCTATGATGGCAAAAATTAAACTCCATTAATTTGAGCCAAATAGTTTCTCTGAGTCATGAGCTCAAAATTATGCACAAAAAGTCATCAATATATTTATTTAGGACCAGGCTTGGTCATGGCAGATCTGTCAGCAGCACCAAATACTGTGAATCACCATTTCCTGTTTTTGTACGTTGAGCCTAGAGTCAGCGTTCATGTGCTGCTACGCGAGGTATGCTGTATTGCAGTATGTACATGTAACCTCGCCCACTCTCTGCCCATATTTGTCATTGGCTTCTGTCATTGTCCTTCATAAATTCTGGCTTCTGATTGGTTAATAGGCTTGTTAGTCCCTTCTTAGTACTGCCTTGTCTTCATTTGTAACCTCTCACGGGGACTGGCCCTTTTACTTCAGTTGTTACACGTGTGCTTTAACTAGAGCCTGGAGCACTATTTTCTTAATTGGCTTTCTTCTCTTTCTTGCTGTTGCAGGCAGGGCATGCCGCTCTCTCTCTCTCTCTAACAACACTATTTTAAAATGCAAGCAGCATGGCCGGCTCAGATTGGATAATGGCGGACCTGCTTTTCTTTTACCTGAACATAGCTGCGCTTATTTTTTTATAGTGGATGTCAGCTGTCATTGATGTCACCACAGCCATACGACTTTAAACATATAATTGCTCATATTTCAAGCAGATGTGTACTGTTTCGCTTATGTAGTTTATGATGCTCACTAGGGACCTCTAGGAGCAACTTGCAGAACTGCACCTAGACATGCAGTTCTGGTGCCTTGCTCACTAGGGACCTCTAGGAGCAGCTTGCGGTACTGCACCTAGAAATGCAGTGCCTTGCTCACTAGGGACTTCTAGGAGCAGCTTGCGGTACTGCACTGAGACATACAATGCTGGTTCCTACCTCACTACGCAAGGATTTGCAATGCCCTAGGTATCGCATTACTGAAAGTATGGGCTATTGGTGTTGTATTATTATTTGCAACGCCAAAACCTCAAACTATTAGTAATGCGAGACCTATTGCATTGCAAATTCTTGTTTTCGAAGTAGCTGAGACCGTGCAGCTTTTCAGGTTATATCTGAAAGAACAAAAAGTCCATCTGAGTTCCTTTCTACCTTCATCTGTTACTTTCAGACAATGATATCCTTCAGGGTTCCCCCTTATCTCTTTTTTTGTTGAATGTCTTTGTTGTTTGCTGACTCAAAAGTTAAAGTGCAGTAAAATGTGGGTGACACACAAGTGTATATTCAGGTTCCTAGTGAATCAAATACCATTCACACTCTCCAAGAAATTCTATCCAAGACCCTAGTATTGATGCACCAAAGGCAATCACAATCAGCAAATTCATTTTTTTCTGTCAGAAACCTTGCAGAGTCCCCAGGTATGTCCACCTTCCACAACAATTGGGGCAAATTCCATCTCTTGCTTCCTCCATGAAACTCCTGGATGTTACTTAAAACAGCACAATGCATTTAGAACATCAAATATGAGAGGCCGTGGGCTATATCAGCAAAGTAATCTTAAACCCAACGTTCCCATTATGTTTTTAGATCATAAAGGCCTGGCAGGGAGAGTTATTGTTTATTACAGGCTAGACTATTTCATTAAAGGCACAAAACATGATGAGAGGAATGCTTGCAATGAGTCTCACCACAGGCAATGACTCAGTAGCATTACAACCCATCATTTTTTCACACCATGCCACTTCAGCTTGACCGCAGCCCTATAAAATCAGTCTTGGCCCTGCTCCTCTCGGAACAGTCCAGCCTGAACTGGTCACAAAATTGTATTAGAATCACTGTTTATTGCGCATTGTTCACTGAATAACACATATCAAACTTAGGACTATATGTAAAGTATAAAAACTATAAATGTTCTTATTCTATATGAAGTGAGGAGTCTACTGGTGAAATCCAGACCTCCCTTGCACTGACTGACTGGCCAACAGAACACAACTTGAAAAAGATGTTTGTCAGATTTTAAGCATTATTTTCCAAACCATGGTATTTTCCTCCATGCAGGAACATATTCCTTATCAAGGCGTGTAGGGATATCAAACGTGGCAGTTTTCAATGGGCTCAGGGTGCCAATGTAGTGCATTTAGGAGTTTGAAAAACCTGTTTTTTACCAGATGGAATTTATGGTAACATAGATGGTACACAGTCAGTGATTACTCTAATGCTATGCGTCACCTTGACTGGAATATCTAAGATGACCTAGGTTGCTGGCCAGAAATTGGGTGATAATTGTTCCACCGATTAGGAATGAGCCATCTCAAAATATTAGCAATACCTCTGAATCAATGATGGAAGGTGGCATTCCATGTCAGATGTTGCTGTTGTAGCTTTGTCTCTCACAGATGCACTTGACAAAGGAAAAGGGAGATGAGCACAGAACACATATCTTATTTTCATGTGTTAGTAAGTAGCAATACTATTGTTTTTTCCCTTTTACACTTCCCTCTTTTAGCAAGTCAGATGCTGCCAGCTAGAAATTGCTCAAGTCAGGTTGGTGGTACACAAATACGTCTTTTCTGCTCCACTGTAGCTTTTATGGATCCAACTATTGACAATACTAATCTATACCAGCCTTCACAGGAGAAAGGAATGACCGGCATCTACAACATGCACGGTCCACAAATCTTTTCAACAGGAACTTCATCTTGGGGCTCACAATACAAATAACCCCAGCATGGGTTCCCTAGGCATATGCACAAGACCCATGTGCACCAACTTGGAAGGCGCAAGGTGTAGGACAGTGCAGATTTTAACCATGAATCACCAACACTTGACACCACGCCTGTATTTAACAAGTTTTCTACACTGAACTATGCCCAGCTGAATCTAACCTATAGGCTCTCCATACCCTGGTACGTAGTGACAGAAGTCTTCCCACTAGGGCTAGGCATACACTTCGCGTACAACAATACATTATTTTCAGGAGCAACTTTTAAGGACGTGCATAACATGAGATTCTATGGAGAGGGAAGAAAGGGTGGGCTTGCCAGAAGGACAACATTGAGAGAATAAATGAAAATAAGGCAGCCATGAATACGTTTCTGTAATCCACCTTTGCCTTTCAGTCAGACTGCGTTGAAAAATGGCCATTGGGACGACTGATGCCTAAATTTGGGGCAACTGCACGGAAACAATCATTTGCAGAGTGCATGCCGTAACAACAAAAAAAAAGCCCTTACTTTTTTCAGACAACATAATTTGTCACAAGCACTGTTCTGGTTCTTGAACAGAAATGTAGGTATATATTAGCAGGCCCACCATTTTTTGTGTGCTTTTTGGCAGTACTCTGAAACTGCTGCCAGGTTTGCTTAATGCCAAAATGGTTAGTCATGTAAATTACCCAAGGACCATGAACCAACACAAATGATTTTAATTGCGATTAGGAGACTGTAAATCAGAGTCTGCTTCAGTAATGTTTCCAGGCGCTTGTCATCAGCTGATTTCCGTGTAAGTTCTGTTGCTTGTGGCTGGCTTTATATTAATAGGTGCGCCTCTCCTCCAAGCGAGTTACAGCATCCCGCTGTTTCTGAATCTTAAGCCCCAGTCATTAAGGGCCAGATGTATCAAAGGGTTTTACCCATTTTGTGTCTATGGGAAAACGTGTTCGTACATATGGCCCTTATTTATTTATTTATAAAGTTTTATATAGCGCGAACAAGATCCCGAAGGATATCAGAGCGCTTTACAAAAGGATGGAGGGAAGGTAATTTCGTCTCTGTGCTCGTGTTAAAGAGAATATCATTTTGGTATAGCGGTTTCCAAATTACATAAATGTCAGCTGTGGGATGCTTTAAAACTAAAAAAAATAACAAAATATGTTGTTTAATAATACACGTAATTAAATAGGAAGGGTTTATATTGCATGAAAAAATATGTTAATGGTGGATGCTACGTAATATCCTGGAACTATTGCAGGCCGCTGTAAATTATGAGTCCACGATGCCATTTGCAGTTTACCCCATTCCACCCCACCCCACTCTACTGTACGACACGCTACTCGACTCTAATACACCCCATTTTACCCCCATTCCACTATATTCTAAGATATGCTATTCTACTCTACGCCTTCCATTCTACAGTACTCCATTGTACACCACTCTGTGCCATTCCACACTCTACTGCATGCCACTCAATGGTATTCCGCTGTATGCCACTCCACACCACTCCACTGTATGCTATTTCCCTCTGCACTACCGTACTCTACACTATTGCAATCTACCCCTCCAACTCCACGCCAATCCACTATACACTATTCCACTCTACGCCATCTCTCTCTACACTATTCCACTCTATGCCACTCCATTCCATGCTATTCCACTGTACTACATTCACTCCAGTCAACACCACTCCACGCAATACTATTCAACTGCACGCCACTCCACTCTATGTCACTCCACTGTAGGTTTTCCACTGTACAACAGTGTACTCCAGTCAATGTGAGTGTACACTACTCTACTTTACTCTATGCCGCTATACATACAGCCCTATCCTCCACTCCGTGCAACTCCCTCTACGTCACTCCACCCCACTTTATTGCACTCTACTCTATGACACATGACTCTATGCCACTCCACTCAACAACACTAATGCATTCTGTGCCACTCCACTCTATGATACGCCAGTAAACTTCACTGTACAACATGCCACTTCCTTCTAGGAAACATTACTCCACTGTAGGGTATGTCGGTTCACTCTACTCCACCCCACTCTACAACATAACACTCCACAATAAGACACTTAACTTCACTCTATGCTATGCCCCTCCACAAACCTTTACCCCACTCTATGCCACTGTACGACGCTCAACTCTACACCACTCTACTCTATGACACTCTACTATATTCAAATCTATTCTACAAGACTCTACTCCACTCTTTGCCTCTACATTCCACTGTACAAGACTCTAGTTCCCTCTAGGCCCATACACCCCCCTGTACAACACTCTACCTTACAAGACTCCACTGTACAGCACGGCACTCCAACTTCTTACAGTTAACTTGACTCTACACTACTCCACTCTACTGCACTCCACACCACTCTACGACACGCCACCCCACTGTACGCTATGCCATGCCAGTCCACTCTACTGCATGACACAACACTACACTCTACAACACTGTCCTCCACTGTACTGTAGGACACTCCACTTAATGACACTTCATTCGATGACACTGAACTCTATGATTTGAAACGCATTTTTCTTTTTTTTAAACATGGATATGGTTAGACCTGACAGCCTTAGAGTGGTCATCCCCCAACTTTTTTCCTACTTCCGTCCATTTTTCTGCACTTGTTTTTGATGGCTTTAGAACTCTGCACACTTTACCATTGCTGACCTGTGCTGAAGTGCTGGTGCTCTCTCCACTAAACATGGTAATGAAACCTCACATCCTCTTTTCACATTAGCCCTAAGACACACCTTTCTTCCATTTGCCGCGGGAGCTGAAGGTGCCAAACTTTTCCTTTCCGGAGCTGGAGCTGCCTTGCACTTTCCCTGCGGCCGGCGCTGGGTGCTGCTGGACATCTCCTCTTGCGGCCGGAGCCGCCAAACGGTGCAACGCGGCCGGAGCCGCCAAGTATCCCCCGCGGTCGGAGCCGCTAAAAACATTTCTTTTGCGGCTGGAGCAGCCAAGTATTTTCCCCGCGGCCGGAGCCGCCAAAAACATTTTTCTCGCGGCCGGGGCCGCTAAAATAATCTACAACTCGGCCGGTGCTGCAAACACCTATAACACGGCCGGAGCCGCCAAGCATTTTCCTCACATTTCCTTTGCAGCCGGAGCCGCTAAAAAACATTTACAACGCGGCTGGAGCCGCCTAACATTTCCCTCATACCTGAGGGAGCTCTAGGGTAATGAAACGCCAGAACGCCATTGCCTCGAGGCGGACGCAGCTATTACCGCTGCCGCCGCTGATTGTGAAGGGGTGGCGGATTGTCGGCTGCCCAGTCCCTGGTTTTCATTGGCGGCTTGGCGGCTTGGTTGTCGGCTGTCGACGGGGCTGTTGGGTCCCTTTGTGCGGCGGTGCAGCTGATCGATCACGCGTGTGAGGAGCAGCCACCACAGGCGGGTGTGGGCGCTGAGTGGAGCGTGGTAGTGACAGCATCACCGGAGCCACGCATCGCCTTGCCTCGCTGTGCTTGGTTTCTCCACTGGATCTACCGGACCTGCCATCCTGTTGGAGCAACTGAATTCGCCTTTGCAGTAGTACATACAATTGGCCACACGCAAGAGGATCAGCAATTGCAGGTGAGTGTGAGCGCTAAGCGCTGCGATAACAACACCACCGTAGTTTTGCATCACGGCGCCTGGCCCCCCCCACCAGCTCCACCGCTGACGACCCGCGAAAACCCTGGGAAAAGAGCACTCGAGAGCAGCGCCAGAATATTCAGGGGAGTGTTCCATCTGTCATAGACCTCCCTGTCCCAGTGCTGTTGTTCCTATCCCTTGTAATCCATGGTTGAGTTGCAATACCCCAATGAGCATTGAGTTGGGAGGAAGTATGGACGGAGCACAGAGGGTACAGAGAACACGAATGCCGAATATAAACGCCGAACACGGTGCAGCGGGGGAGGCAGACCAACGACGGGGGCAGGCTCGGCGCTAAATACCGCTGCTTAATCCAAGCTCAAACCGAGCTGCACCTATAAGCTATTATGCGATCCGTCAAAGTGAGAAGGGCCCTAGGAGATAAAACCAATGCCCCAAAGGGGCCTGCAAAGCGAAGGAGGATTGATAAAACTAATGATAACAAGGCAAACAACCCCCCCGAAAAATCCATTAATCTTGCCAATTGCTTCCTTATTTGAAAAATCAGCCTTAAGAAAAGACACAGCAATGAGTTTGCGATTTCAATTTCTGAAGGATCCAGGATCAGCACTGTTCTCATCAACAGGGGACGTTGAAGGACTAACGTCCCCCTTAGCCCCTGTTAGAATATTAGCAGCGAAAGATCAGAGTGAGGCAGACGCTAGAGACGCACCCTTTGCAGGGAAATTACACCTCCATCATAGTGACACATCAGTCTCTACAAATGGCCCGGATTAACAAGTCAATACAGACTATAAAAAAAACTCACCTGATACAGATAGAATAGTTATTACATCAGCAATGGTTCATTCAGCCACAGGGGATCTCAACATCATTACTACACAACCAACACCATTCACAAATGCAATGGACCCAAGAGCTAGTCAGGATCACACGCAAGTTATGCACTCGAGCCTTGACGAGCTCTCTCACCTATGGCCTGAACTGAGCCAGATAGATTTCAATGGCAAAGAGAATGATCAGTCGGCCAATATAAAGCGTACCCAGGAGCAGAAAGACACTCCAGCTGAAAACAAAAGCAGCGAACCGGACTTGCAATTTCCCAGTTTGTGTAGTATAGAGAATCAACCGAGGCAACTGGGACACAGCGAAAATCACGTGTCTACATCAAATGAGAGAAATTTTAAGTCAGCAAATACAGATACCAATAAACAGCATAAAAAAGACAATGGACCTTTGGCCTTCGTTGCACCTTTACTACAAGCACTTCAAACATCCACAACAACTTTAATAATGCAATCCGATAAACTGGACATTCAAATAGATCTAATGACGTAATAGCTTCCTACATAGCTGGTATCAATACAAAATTGGATAACTTAAATAATCTAATTACTAGAGCACAAGCTAATGTCTTCCAACCTGAATTGTCATGCACCTGTGGCCCAGTACTTGATAAGCTAAGTACATTACCTACAGTTTTAGACCAGATTCTTACATTAAACAAACGCTTCACTCATCCAGCAAAAGAGCCTGACCGGTCGGTCAAAGTTAATACAGAGAGCTACGAACTTAATGAGGACAACTCCTCTTTAGGGAATGCTAGTATAGAAGAAACCCCCAAGCACGGAAAAATTCCAATTAATGAGGAAATCTATAAAGCAATTAAAACTGATGTAACCAATTTGGTTCCTACAAAGCCAACAATAACAAAGCGACAAAGGAAAAAAGAACGGAAAGCAAGGAACAAAAAAAGCGAAGTTGGCTTACAGTCAAGCCTCAGCATATATCCTATTTTTGCAAACTCTAATACAAAGGCATTAACAGAGGCCAGCATCAGGGAATCCCGCACAGACGCAAGGGACAATGCTGACACGTCCATCAATACATCACAGACGATGACAAAGGCTCTCAAGGGCCAACAGACAGTTGACAGCCTGACCAGCTCGAAACACTCGACTGATAAACACCATAATATATTGCAAACAGCAAATAACGGGCCAACCACAGGAACTGAAAATATTTTTGAAAAATCACCTTACTGTGGAAAAGACAATGAATCCCATTCAAAACAGAACCCTCACCAAGAAATCAACAAAGATACCACTACATCGCAAGTCACCACCTCAGTTGGGGCAAATAACATTAAGGGGCCGATTATGATGGCGGACGGACCTGAGTCCGTCCGCCACCATAGAGCAGGAGGGAACCACCGCATTGCCTGCGGAGTTCCCTCCTGTGCAATTAGGATGTGACCGCCACCCTGGCGGTCACATCCTCTATTTTTACCATTGCGGCGGGTGCGGCTTCAAGCTGCATCCGCCGCAATGGTAAAAATGCACACATTGCATTTGTATGCAGAAAGCGGCAGGCACCATAGGTACCCCCCATGTGCACCCCCCACCTCCCTTCACCTAGGGGGCCCGCAACGGGCCCCCGCAGTGAAGTTACACATGCTTTTCCACGGCGGAAAACCCGAAGCGGAAATGCATTTTTTAAAGCCCTTCCTAATATGGCGGACGGTGTCTGAGAGACACCGCCACCATATTAGAGCTTTTCCGCCGCGGTTGTAAGCCAACCGCGGCGGAAAAGCTGCGGACGGAAACCAGGACCCACCAGCCATCCTAATGTGGCGGTGGGTTTTTGGTGGGTCCGCTGCGGTGTTTCCGCATCCTCCGGGCCGGCGGTGGCTTACGCCGGCCCGGAGGATGCGGAAAAACCGCAATCATAATAGGCCCCTTAGTACGGTCATCTACAAGCTTATCTACAAGCTCCCGGATCAAAAGGAAACTTCAATCTTCCAAACCAGCATGACGTAAACCTCCCAGCTGGAGATAATGGGCAGTAAACGAGGCTACCAATCGAGTACAAATAGTTGCCCGAACAGAACCAGAGGAAAATGGTTTTCTTGCTTCCACTTTTCATGCAACGTCAGAAACTGGAACACATAATTTAGCAGTTAAAGTTTGCCAAGATTCTCAAAGACTGATACTCGAAACCCTGGTTTCCTTAAATCAAGGCAAACTAAGCATAAGTATAGCGAATAAGAACATTAAACAATCAAATGGAGAAACGAGCAAGGACATAAGGAAAGACCCAAACGAGCCTGTTGAAGTTCACCGTCAACTAATTTTTACTCCTGAATATAAGACACGGGGCAGGCATGATACACTAAACAGGAGTAATATCTTGAAACTCATGGCCGAAATTAAAGAACTAAGCGAAATAAAAACCACAGACTTGAAACTGGTACAATTTCAGATAGAGTCAAAGAATATAAGTAATGAGCAAACATTGACCACTTGGAAAACCCCAGGGATTGTCCAATTAATACTAGGGTGCTCAGACCGGTTTCTATCATGGGGCATACAATTATCACAGCCCATTGCCTTGTGTTATCCGTTGCCATTAAAAAAACAAAATGGAACACGGTCTACCAGGAAAATTACTGACTTCACTCTCCAGAAACCAGTTTACTCAATCTTATACAACGCCAAAGGCAGAAATAACCTAACTCTTACTCAGGGAGTAATGGAAGAGGAAAAAAATCGAGGAATTCCAACACTCAATGGATCACTGGAAGTGGCTTCCCAGTATGCTAAATGACAAGCGGAGGTACTGACCAAATAAAGACATGCCGAGACAAGATGCATACGGGGGAATACACGTAATATCATGGAATATCGCCGGTGCAAAAAGACTGCTGGAGGAAGGACAAGCATTAGACGAATGGGCAAATTGCGACATCATCGCCTTGCAAGAAACCTGGTTGCAAGAAGAAATCGCATTGGTCGGTTTCACTCACTATACCGTAGCTGCGGAAAAATCCAAAACCCATGGACGAGCCATCGGAGGCCTAGCAGTTTACGTGTCAACCGCCCTAAACATAAATTCAGAACAGCTCAACTCCTCCGACCCAAGCCTTCAGTTAATTAAATTATCAGGACAAAAGGCAACCGACAACAATACAGCAATCCTGATTAATTATTACACGCAACCGAACTCAGAAGTCAAAAAGAAAAAAAATGCTGCACTGTGCAACGCAATAACGGGACTTCGCTCCACTGAGCCTTCATGGAACATAATACTAACTGGCGATTTTAATTCCAACTTGATACACTCCCTTGAGGAAGACGAAATATTAACTGCAGACAACATGTACTGGAGCGTCCCACAGCAAACATGCAGTGTGACGAGAGCTCGTAAGGATCCGCTTGGCTTACTTCTTGTGACAGAACTAGAGTACCTAGGCATGCGCGTCCTGAATGGCAGGACCGACGAAGATCGTCCTCCGAAAAAAACCTATTACGGTCCGCATTCCCAATTAACGCTGGATTTCACAATTGTAAGCCTACCATTAATTCTTTAAGTTGAAGCCTTCTATATTGAATATACGCCCTTGAGTGACCATGCGATGCAACACATTAAATTTAACCTCTGTACGGAAAGATTCCAACCATCACACATACTGGAGGGTCACCTAAGCACAATCAATCAAAAGCGCATTAATTGGTCTGATGCAAATAAAACGGTTTGGTTTTCAATAATAGAGGCCACACTGAATAATATCCAGGCATGGAATCTTTTTCTGGAGAAATTGATGTTAAAAATGAAATTACCGGGAAAACAGGCTAAAATATTTAGGCCCAACAGCAAACTACCGAAATCACTCCTAGAATTAAAGAGGAACTTGCGAAGAACTCAAAAGAAGCTACAGACGCATGATAAAGATGCGCAGCAATGGGACACTTTTTATGCACAAAGACGTTTATACAAAAAGATGGTCTTGGAACATAAAAGGAGGTCTAACGAGAATTTTTTGGGGACCAAATTGCTGTTTAGCTCAAAGCTTCCGAACTCAAATACATTCTGGAAAATTGTTAATGAATTAACAAGACCTCGCAATGTATTGACTTCAAACGTGCAGGAATCTGAATGGGTCGCCTTTCTCTCCTCTAAATTTAAAGCACACCGAGCAATAGTTACTGGGAACACAGCTTTCATTGCATCGACAAATAAGGACAATGGAAGAAGACTGCATCAGCCAATCACCTATTACCAGCCAGTCCAAAATTCAGACTCCTGTTGCATTACATGGAAAAAAAATCAGCTGAGGAGATAATGAAAATAATCAAAAAGGGCAGAAGTAACGGGGCCCCTGGGCCAAATGGCATCCTGCAAGCTGCCTTCAAACATGCACCGGAATATTGGAGCCCATTGCTCGAGAAACTCTTTTATGACATCCAAACTCACAACCTAGTGCCGGAAAGCTGGCACGGTTCCATCACAATGCCCATATATAAGGGCGGTGAGAGATCCAACCCTGCTAACTACAGATTAATTGCCTTACAGGATGTCGAAGCTAAATACTTTGCCTCGCTATTACTAATTGACTTGGTAAAGTGATCAGGAGAGAGAGATTTGATCCCACTTAACCAAACAGGGTTCAGAGATGGGATCGGAACTATATCAAACATTTTATCCATGTCAATGATTGCGGAAAAATGTAAGCGCATCAAACAGGACCTGAACTTGTGCTTCATTGACCTCCAAGCAGCATTCGACAGCGTGGACCGGAACCTATTATGGGTTAAATTGAGAGCTTGGATGATTCCAGAGAGTATATTAAGGGGTCTGCTGCTATTTTACTCTGATACCTGGACGCAAGTAAGGCTAGGGGACAGGTCGCGATTATCGAGAAAAGTGCGCACAACATCTGGCTTAAAACAGGGATGCGTCCTGGCTCCTCATCTGTTTAATCTATTTATTTTGGACCTCTCAAGAAAGTTAAACGGATGTAACGCCCACCCGCCAAAACTAGGCGACTTACAATTGACACACCTGGCATATGCAGATGATATTGTCCTCATGAGTCAGAAAAAGGTTGGCCTGTCAAGACTGTTATCGGTCCTATCAGCTTTTTTGTCTGCAAACAACTTGGTTCTTAACTTCTCAAAATCTAAAACAATGTTAATTACCAATCGGCACATAACATCACACAATGTCTGGCTAGAAGGACAACAGCTGGAAAGGGTAACACGTTATAAATACTTAGGATATTACATCGATGATAAGCTCACCTTAAAGGCCCAGAAAACTTATTTAACTCACAGATCAAGAGCACTATAGTTTGCACTTAGCACTCTATCGAAAAAGCTGGATGGTCCTTCTTTAAAACCTTTACTCACGGTGATTGCCAACAAAGCTCTTCCAACCCTAGCCTACGCCAGCATAGCAATGAATGGTAAGGACTCCGTTCTCCTAAACAGTTTAATTACCAAAATTTATAAACAGGTACTACAACTGCCGAACTCTGCTTCACCAACGCAAATTCGCCTAGAGTTTGGACTAAAGAATGAAAGCTTGGGACGGCTTTATTCATGCCTAAAGGAGTGGTATCGGATCAAAAAGAGAGCCGCGGATAACAATTTGAACAAATACCTATGGCAGGAACTAGAAACTCAAAAAAATCAGAGGCAAATAAATATCTGACTAGTGCATTGGATATAATATGCACCTCTAATCTTTGGGACAAAAACTTGCCATTTTCATCATTCAAACTGGTACTAAACAAGGCTTCAAAATTTCATTCTCTGATCATGGACAAAGACATTTTTTCACACCGCTCACACTCCTGGGCTTTGATTAATAGCTATAGATCTCTAACCCCAGCGGCTTACCTGGACGCAACATACCCTGTCTTTATTAAAAGAAAGCTAATGGCACTGAGGTTCGGTAAATTCCCAACCTTGGCCGACAAGCCAGCCTGGAAACATACAGAATCCGTCTCTTGCCGCCTGTGTGGGTATGTAAAAGAAGATCTTATTCACATAATATGTCTCTGTAAACAGCTGACAACGGAGCGAAGGCTCTTTCTAAGGAACATATTCCTGGTAAGGAATCTACGCACTTGCAGGACTGCAGTAATTGGATGCCTGGACGCAACGTCACCACAAACAAACTGCAAGATTGTAAAGTTCTTGCTGACTTTCGAAAAACGTGTGAATGCAATGTAAATACTTAGTTACTGTTTTATTCTTTTATTAATTTCAGTTATTTGCTCAACTATAACTATCAGGTTTTAAATAGATGACTACACTCAATGATCAAATTTCAATCTAAGGTTGAGATGATAATGGAAATTTTGTTGTGGCTGACCTTACTTATTGATCATATTTTTAATCATGCTTGAGACCGATAATGGAGATTTTTGTTATGGTTTTAATTAACTGAACAATACATTTTAAAATGGTAATGTTCGCTTAACCTCAACTGGCACATTTAATTTACTGATAAATCCTTAGTAAAGTAAAGGACATGTGCCTAGGACCTGTAAATTAAATGATACTAGTGGGCCTGCAGCATTCATTCTGCCACCCACTTAAGTATCCCTCTAACCATGGCTCATGTCTGCCGTTGAAGAGCCTCTATGAGCAGCTTTACACTGCCACCTCGACCTGGCAGGTAAATCTCTTCCCGGGCACTTTTTATACATACAAGGCGCCCCTTAGGTAGGCCCTGTATGATCCACAGGGCAGGGTGCAATGTATTAAAAGGGCAGGACAGTTATTGTTACGTTTTACATGTCTCAGTAGTGAAAAACTCCCAATTTCGGTTTTCACTACTGCAAGGCCTATCTCTCCTACAGGATAACATGAGGATTAACTTATTACAACGTTTAGGTGTAGTTCCCAATTGTGAAGAGATAGACATTTCAAGTTTGGTGTCACTAGACTCACAACTTAAAATCTCAACTTATGGTGAAGTTGGATTTTAAAATACATGTTTGGCAATTGCCACTTTTAGAAAGTTGACATTTACTTACTTTAGCCATTTGGTGCCTGCTGCCTGCCTCTGTTCAGTCTAGGGTGGGTGGCAGCTGGGCTTGTTGTATTCCCTCTAGACAGCCACTCACAAAGAGAGCTTAGGTGTGTCTTGATGGGTCCTCTTGGGAGATGGGAGGGTGGATCTAGACACTGCCTCAAACCTACACCTGAATAGTTTGTGCCCTGACCACACACTAAGGGCATACCCCCCTGTAGTGAGTTTGAATCCAGGGCAGGAGGGGACAACCTCTGTGCACTTCAAAGCTTTCTTTGAAGTCTTCCCCACTTCCAAGGCACAACTGGGTATAAGTACTGTACCTCTGACACAATGAGTTTAGTACACTTCTGATCCTGTGAAGACTCTGCCAGGAAGAACTGCTGTGCTGCTGAAAGAAATGCCTCTCTGCTGTATTGCTGCTTTTTTGGACTACTGCCTTGCTGAGCTGTCTGATGATCTTCTGCCTGGGTGAGAAGAACTGGACCTGCATCACTTGAATCCAGAGTGACTACAAGGGCTTGCCTCTTGTTCTACGTCTCAGGGACATCAAAGACTTCAACTCATCCTGCTACAGCATCTGGACGTTGCTTGCTGAAAGTCTTGACCTGACAAGTTATGCCAACCCAGCCTGGGACCTTGGAAGTGGGTATAAAGTGTTCTACAAACAGAACTCATGCATCCTCATTGAAACCGGTGCATCTTTGCCTGTGCATGAGTCAGAACCTGCGCATCCTCGTCGCTCCGTGGAGTGCATCCAGCACTTTGCCTTTGGAATAGATGCATTGCCTACTGGGGAAGCAGTAGCCATGCATCACATTCAGAACCAGCGCATCGCCCCTGCTGCATGGAGAAAATCGTCATCTTGTCCACTATGTGGCTTGACACTGATGCATCGCTTCACCTGCAACTCGCATCTTCGTCGACGTTGTCACATCCCGGATCAAGGTACTGTGGCTCAGCAGGCCCCTGTATCCAGCCCACGCTCCATTGCGGTCAGCCTGAACGTTTGACTTTGCCATGGTCCAGCACGACCAGATATACCATTTAAGCACTTATTCCTTCCAAGTGCAATTTTACGTTTATTCTTTGAAAATTAATATCTCGACTTCTTCTTGTTGGACTTTTGTTGCTTTAGTCTTGCTTTATTTATAAAATGAAGTTCTATTTTTCTAACCTGGTGTTGAGTCTTTTTGTGGTTTTTTCACTGTGTTACTGTTTTAAATGTTGCACAAATACTTTACATATTGCCTCTTAAGTTAAGCCTGACTGCTCTGTGCCAAGCTACCAGAGGTTGAGCATAGGGTAATTTAGGGTGTGTTGTGACTTACCCTGACTATGATTGTAGTTCCTACTTGGACAGGGTGCATACCTCTGCCAACCAAAAGCCCAATTTCTAACATAAATTCAATTTAAAAAAACATATGTAGTTATATAAGTGCTATAAAAAAATATTACATACATATATACAACATGTATTATACATATATGTTTTATATATATATATATATATATATATATATATATATATATATATATATATATATTCACTGAAAAACCATAGGTTTCACACCAGTTATAGTTAGGTGGAAATTTTACTCGCATAAAACCATTGAAATTCCCACGTTATAGTTAGTTGGACTCACTATAACTTGCGCGTGCAATGCACTGCTGATGACGTCACATATTACATCACTCATGACATGGTCAGTGACATCACTCATGACATCACTGATGACATCTCAAATGACATCACTGATGACAACATCCTTGTGACAAAGTGGCAGACCTCCTATCAGCATAAAATAACCTTTCACACACACATTCAAAAATAGAAACTAACATTTTCTTAAAAAAGGAGAAACCAATACCAATTACAACAACTTATTAGGTAATTCCAACATCTACATACACATCCACTCATTCACCAACAGTTCTAAATAGTCACTCATGCATGCACTTACTCATCATACGTACTCATACACCTATACATCCTGTTACACACTAATACTCATCCATATAGTTACTCACACACAAATCCACACATGCAAATAAACTATCAAAAAAACATTTACTTGATTATACTGCTATATACACACCACTACACATAATTCTACAGAAACGGAAACATATTTACTCTCTTAAACAATCAATTATAAAAACACATACTCACTAAACCACCCATACACACAATCATCCACCCATACAGTCTTGCACACATGCTGTCTTCAAAATACATACAAATAGTCACTCATTCATGCATCTGTGCTCTAAGTAATATCCCCCACCGAACCATACAGACACTGATACTGATACTCAAAAAAACAACTAATATGGGTTATTAGTTGTTATATGTAGCTACTCGCCAACACATGCAGCCACTTATACATAATACACAAAGTGAGACACAGATACAGATATTTAAATATTTAAACATTACTGGCTAATATATGTATTCACTAAGATACATTTAATAAGTCAGTTAACCAATCAATTTTACACAAAAAAAATCCATTTAGACATTTATTTACCTATTTATTCTTCCATCAACCTTTAGATATACATATATAAAAAATATTTATTTTTCAGAAAGATACACATTCACTGGATGATGTCATCAGTGATGTCATTTGAGATGTCATCAGTGATGCCATGAGTGATGTCACTGACCATGTCATGAGTGATGTAATATGTGACGTCATCAGCAGTGCATTGCACGCGCAAGTTATAGTGAGTCCAACTAACTATAACATGGGAATTTCAATGATTTTATGCGAGTAAAATTTCCACCTAACTATAACTGGTGTGAAACCTATGGTTTTTTCAGTGAATTTAATAGGTTTTTTAAATGCTAATTCCTAACTATAACTGGTGTGAAACCTATGGTTTTTTCAGTGAATATATATATATTCACTGAAAAAACCATAGGTTAGAGACCATATATAGTTAGCTGGACATTTTATTGACATAAAACCAATGAAATTCCATATATAGTTAGTTGCACTAACTATATATCGCGCACCCGCAATCCACTGCTGATGATGTCACATATTACATCATTCATGACATGGTCAGTGACATCACTGATGACATCACTGATGACATCTCAAATGACATCACTGATGACATCACTGATGACATCTCAAATGACATCACTGATGACATCATCTAGTGTCTGTTTTTGTAAAGTTTAAATATGTTTTACATATTGAAGAATGAGTGGATGTATGGAAGACTGAGTGTGTGTGTGGCTGGCTGGGAGGTGTGTGACCCTGTGCATATCAATGTGTACTTGTATCAGTGATTGCATAAGAGAGTAAGTATGTGTTAGTATATGTGTGAAAAGTATGGTGTTCTGTGTTTAACTGTATAGATGAGGAAATCGAAGTGTGATTGATTCTTCACAGGACTGACTAGGTGTATGAGTGCATATGATAGTGTTGTAATAATGAGTGACTGTATGTATGAGTGATTGTATGGGTGAATGAGTGAATGTGTGTGTAGACGTAGGAATCAGTGAGTGCGTATGTAGTAACTGGTATTGGTGTGTCATGATGTCATCAGTGATGTCATTTGAGATGTCATCAGTGATGATATTTGAGATGTCATCAGTGATGTCATCAGTGATGTCACTGAAGTATGATGTTCTGTGTTTAACTGTATAGATGAGGAAATGGAAGTGTGATTGATTCTTTACAGGACTGACTAGGTGTGTGAGTAACTCCATGGATGAGTGGCAGTGTGTGAGTGTCTGCATAGGTGTATGAGTGCATATGATAGTGTTGTAATAATGAGTGACTGTATGTATGAGTGATTGTATGGGTGAATGAGTGAATGTGTGTGTAGACGTAGGAATCAGTGAGTGCGTATGTAGTAACTGGTATTGGTGTGTCATGATGTCATCAGTGATGTCATTTGAGATGTCATCAGTGATGTCATCAGTGATGTCATTTGAGATGTCATCAGTGATGTCATCAGTGATGTCACTGACCATGTCATGAATGATGTAATATGTGACATCATCAGCAGTGGATTGCGGGTGCGCGATATATAGTTAGTGCAACTAACTATATATGGAATTTCATTGGTTTTATGTCAATAAAATGTCCAGCTAACTATATATGGTCTCTAACCTATGGTTTTTTCAGTGAATTTTCAAGGTTTTGTAAATGCAAATTCCTAACTATATATGGTCTATAACCTATGGTTTTTTCAGTGAATTTCATTGGTTTTTTAAAAGCTAATATCTATAGCTGTAAAATATATTCTTTATTACGTGACGTATCACGTAGCCACGTGAGACGCCTCATGACGCGTCGCATAACCGTGATGAATCGGCTCTGCAGCGCAAACAAAACCCGTAACGTAAGCGTGCCGGAGCACGCTTACAGATATATATATATTTTTTAACCTTAATTAGACAAAATCCACATGTGCACATATCTTGAGGCCTTGCAAAGGCACATCAAACAAACAGTCCCTACAATTTTGCCAAGTTTGCTGGAAATCTATTCCCTTAATTTTTTTTTTACTGTTTCTCTTGGTTTTCCCCTTGTTACGCTTACCGGGACGCTACCCGGTACGCGAACCGGACGCTCCAAAAACACAAGATGGCGGACTCCCGTTACGCTGCCGGTTAGCTGCCCGGTTCGCGTACCGGGAAGCGCCTCTACCGCGAAAAATCGCGGGGGACTTTAATATCCCCCTCATCAATCCTAGGGGGTCAGGAGGGGTTTACCTTGCCCCCTTTCCTTCATTTCCCCCTTCTTTTTTCACCACATCTTGTCTCTCGAACCTACCGAGAGACAAGATGGCGGCCGCTCCGGACTGTTTACAATGTTGACAGCTACGCTGCCGGTTAGCTGCCCGGTTAGCTGCCCGGTGAGCTGCCCGGTGAGCTGCCCGGTTCGCGTACCGGGACGCGCCTCTACGGCGTAAAATCGCAAAAAAATGTTTTTTTAATTTTTTGCCCCGCGGGGCACTTTAATATCCCCCTCATCAATCCTAGGGGGTCAGGAGTGGTCTACCTTGCCCCCTTTCCTTCATTTCCCCCTTCGTTTTTCACCACATCTTGTCTCTCGATCGTACCGAGAGACAAGATGGCGGCCGCTCCGGACTGTTTAGAATGTTGACAGACACCGGAGAGCCAATCAGCTTCGCTTCGCGAAGTTCCGTTACGCGTCAGGTACGCGAACCGGGGCGCTAACCGGAGCGCTGTCACAGATATATATATTTTTTTAAACGTTAATTTCTCAAAATCCACTGGAGCACATATATTGAGACATAGCAAAGGCACGTCGGGCAAACCATATCTACAATTTTGCCAATTTTCATGTAAATCTATTCAGCCGTTCGAGCTAAAAGTGAGTCCAACCGCCCTATGGAAAAATGAATGGGAAAAACGCGTTTTGGGACCCCCCTTGACGAAACCCCCCCAAATTTTCAGGGGCTGCTCAGAAACATAATGTGCCATTTTCCTGAAAATTTCAGCCAATTCCGTCCACAAACGCCAAAGTTATTAGACATAGAATTTTCAGAAATCCCATAGAGAAAAAATCCTAACTATATATACCCACTGGCTATCGCCAGTAGGTAATATACATATGTAAACATATATAATCTGCATATCTATATAAATATAAATGCATGCATACATATACATATATGCATACATATGCATGTTATTTACATGAAAGTTTTAAAAACACTAATAAAAGCAAAGCTAAAAAGCCACCTCATTACAAACAGAATGGCTTTAACTTAAACGAGGGCGAGATCTATTGCATTTTCAATGCTTGTTTACTTTGGTTCTATCAAGAAGGCATTCAGATGTGTCACACATTTGCCATAAATTCTGAATGTTAGCACTCTAGTTGCTCATTAGATCACTGTAGTAAAGCTAGTGCTCACCAGGGAAGTCTGCTGCTAATCATGGTTTGCAGCCATTTTCCCGCATTTTTTATCCCGCAGACTTTCAGTCCGCATACCATTATCCCGCAAGGTCATTGACCTCACATACCATTATCCCGCATTTTTTCAAAACGCATGTGCATTTATCGCGCATGCCTTTACAAAGAATTACGTTTTAAAGGCATGTATGGTAAATGCATTTGTGTTGTGAAAACCACGATGACGAGAGAGGTAAGTGGGTTTGTGTTAATTTTTTCGTGGGTTAGTGATTGTGTAGTGTAGTGTAGTGTTGTGTAGTGTAGTGTTGTGTTAGTGTAGTGTAGAGTTGTGGTGGTTGTTTAGTGTAGGGTCATGCTGGGGGTAGTGTTTTATGGTTTAGGGTTGTGTTGTAGTGTTTGCGTAGTGTAGGGTCATGCTGGGGGTAGTGTTTTAGGGTTTAGGGTAGTGTTGTAGTGTTTGCGTAGTGTAGGGTCATGCTGGGGGTAGTGTTTTAGGGTTTAGGGTTGTTTTGTAGTGTTTGCGTAGTGTAGGGTCATGCTGGGGCTAGTGTTTTAGGGTTTAGGGTAGTGTTGTAGTGTTTGCGTAGTGTAGGGTCATGCTGGGCGTAGTGTTTTAGGGTTTAGGATAGTGTTGTAGTGTTTGTGTAGTGTAGGGTCATGCTGGGTGTAGTGTTTTAGGGTTTTGGGTAGTGTTGTAGTGTTTGCGTAGTGTAGGGTCATGCTGGGGTGTAGTATTTTAGGGTTTAGGGTAGTGTTGTAGTGTTTGCGTAGTGTAGGGTCATGCTGGGGGTAGTGTTTTAGGGTTTTGGGTAGTGTTGTAGTGTTTGCGTAGTGTAGGGTCATGCTGGGGTGTAGTGTTTTAGGGTTTTGGGTAGTGTTGTAGTGTTTGCGTAGTGTAGGGTCATGCTGGGGGTAGTGTTTTAGGGTTTTGGGTAGTGTTGTAGTGTTTGCGTAGTGTAGGGTCATGCTGGGGGGTAGTGTTTTAGGGTTTTGGGTAGTGTTGTAGTGTTTGCGTAGTGTAGGGTCATGCTGGGGGTAGTGTTTTAGGGTTTTGGGTAGTGTTGTAGTGTTTGCGTTGTGTAGGGTCATGCTGGGGGTAGTGTTTTAGGGTTTAGGGTAGTGTTGTAGTGTTTGCGTAGTGTAGGGTCATGCTGGGGGTAGTGTTTTAGGGTTTAGGGTAGTGTTGTAGTGTTTGCGTAGTGTAGGGTCATGCTGGGGGTAGTGTTTTAGGGTTTAGGGTAGTGTTGTAGTGTTTGCGTAGTGTAGGGTCATGCTGGGGTGTAGTGTTTTAGGGTTTTGGGTAGTGTTGTAGTGTTTGCGTAGTGTAGGGTCATGCTGGGGGTAGTGTTTTAGGGTTTAGGGTAGTGTTGTAGTGTTTGCGTAGTGTAGGGTCATGCTGGGGGTAGTGTTTTAGGGTTTAGGGTTGTGTTGTAGTGTTTGCGTAGTGTAGGGTCATGCTGGGGGTAGTGTTTTAGGGTTTAGGGTAGTGTTGTAGTGTTTGCGTAGTGTAGGGTCATGCTGGGGTGTAGTGTTTTAGGGTTTTGGGTAGTGTTGTAGTGTTTGCGTAGTGTAGGGTCATGCTGGGGGTAGTGTTTTACGGTTTAGGTTAGTGTTGTAGTGTTTGTGTAGTGTAGGGTCATGCTGGGGGTAGTGTTTTAAGGTTTAGGGTAGTGTTCTACTGTTTGTGTAGTGTAGGGTCATGCTGGGGGTAGTGTTTTAGGGTTTAGGGTAGTTTAGTTGTTTAGTGTATGCTAAAGGCATATTCGTTCTAAAAGTTTTCGTTATTTTAATTTGCGGCCTAATAGTACATGCGGGATTTTTTTTGCGGACTGATGGTATGCGGGATTTCGTCATATATTCGCTAATCATACTTTCTATGGCAAAATGAACCCCCTCATTTTGTTCCTTTTTAAATTAAATGTTTTAAGAGTTACCACTTTATTCCAATCAAGATGGCTTCAGGTGTGCCATACCTTTGTAATAAGTAGGACTGTTAGCACTCTAGTTGTTCTTTAGAACACTCTGGGACATTCTGTCATTGGGCTATAGTTGGGCTACATCTGGCTGATATTTGGGCTACATTTGGTTTTTTTTGTCTCTGGTGGCCATCTTTGGGCTACATTGGGCTACATTGGGCTACATTGGGCTACATTTGGGCTCCAACATATATATAGCCCAATGTAGCCCAATATATATTTTTCAAAGTTAATTTTCGTAAAAACCACTGGAGCCTATATCTTGAGACATAGCAAAGGCACATCGGGCTACCAGTCCCTACAATTTTGCCAAGTTTGGTGTAAATCCATTCAGCCGTTCAGGCTAAAAGTGAGGCCAACCGCCCTATGGAAAATTGCATGGGAAAAACACGTTTTGGGACCCCCCTTTTTTCTCGGCCCCCCCTTGACGAAACCCCCCCAAATTTTCAGGGGCTGCTCAGAAACAAAATGTTCCATTTTCCTGAAACTTTCAGCCAATTCTGTCCTCAAACGCCAAAGTTATTCGACATAGAATTTTCAAAAATCCCATAGGAAAAAAATCCTAACTATATATACCTACTGGCTATCGCCAGTAGGTAATATATATATATATATATATATATATATATATATATATATATATATATATATCAAACTCCACACCTCCTCCAAAGACAAAGTGCGAGGCCACAGCAGGGGAATACGAGGAAACACCTTTATTCCTATTACAGAGGTAAGAGAGCTGAACCACTTCCCACTCTCGGCGAATGCATTTCGGCATATACTTCAGCCTTCCTCAGCGCCAGTGGTATGTGTAATCAGGTGTAGGGCGGGTTTCAAAGATAAAGTGTCTTGCCCTTAACTGATTGGTTGATCGTGCGCCGCTCCGCCCCCTAAATGTTCAATGCTGTTCTTTGGCATCGCTGGTAGTCACTCCATGTTCTGTGACTACCAGTCCCAGCATGCACGGTTGTAATATATAGCATATATACATATATATATATATATACATATATATATATATATATATATATATATATATATATATATATATATATATATATATATATAAAATTTCTATGGCAAAATGAAACCCCTCATTTTGTTCCTTTTCAAATTAAATGTATTAAGTGTTACCACTTTATTCCAATCAAGATGACTTCAGGTGTGCCGTACTTTTGTCATAAGTAAGACTGTTAGCGTTCTAGTTGTTCTTTAGAACACTCTGGGACATTCTGTCATTGGGCTATAGTTGGGCTACATCTGGCTGATATTTGGGCTACATTTGGGCTCTTTTGTCTCTTGTGGCCATCTTGGGAGACTGCATATCAGAATTTTTTTAATGAAATATAAGAGGATTTGAGAAGTCACTCAAAATGTGCCCTCATTTTTCTTTCTTCAGCACTAAGCATAATTTCTATGGCAAAATGAACCCCCTCATTTTGTTACTTTGCAAATTAAATGTTTTAAGTGTTAACACTTTATTCCAATCAAGATGACTTCAGGTGTGCCATACTTTAGTCATAAGTAAGACTGTTAGCGCTCTAGTTGTTCTTTAGAACACTCTGGGACATTCTGCCATTGGGCTATAGTTGGGCTACATCTGGCTGATATTTGGGCTACATTTGGTTTTTGTTTGTCTCTGGTGGCCATCTTTGGGCTACATTGGGCTACATTTGGGCTCTAACATATATATAGCCCAATGTAGCCCAATATATATTTTTTCAAAGTTAATTTTCGTAAAAACCACTGGAGCATATATCTTAAGACATAGCAAAGGCACATCGGGGTACCAGTCCCTACAATTTTGCCAAGTTTGGTGGAAATCCATTCAGCCGTTCGGGCTAAAAGTGAGTCCAACCGCCCTATGGAAATTAACATGGGGAAAACACGTTTTGGGACCCCCCTTTTATCTCGGCCACCGCTTGACGGATCCCCCCGAAACTTTCAGGGAAGGAGTGGAGCGCAGCGAGGCAAAGTTAAGGAAAACTACAGGCAGATCCCTCATTCGGCGCCAAAGTTATTCCCAATAGAATGTTGCGGATTTCCTATGGAAAACGATCCTAACTATAACTACCTACTGGCGACCGCCAGTAGGTAATATATACACACTTTATGGAAAAATAAAAAGTTACTGCAGTCGGCAGTGATTTGAATTTATTTGAAGAGTCCGTTTCTCTGTTTGGTGATTCACGCACCGGAGTGGTAATTGGATATATATATATTATACACATATAATGAAGGTTTGCCATAAATATTTGAAAATGATTTAATTATAATAGGGGTTGTTGAGAGTGGTGGTAACTGATGCTTGATTAGTGGGGTAGTCTGTATTGGTAGATATCTCTCTAGCGAGCCATTTGAAAGAGAAGGTGTCTTGCGCTCTGACTATTTTACAGGAGACGTGATTTTCACAGATAAGTGTAACATTCTTTAGGATATGTTTCTGCAGAGAACTTTAAAGCCTTCAAATGTAAAGGTATCAGTTATTCACTGTAGTGAGCACTCGGTCTCAGTGACAGCAAGAACATATTGGTCTCTATTATATGATAGCTCTGGGGCGGCTTCCTCTGCAACTGCAGATCAGTTTATTAGTGCACAGTTTAGACAGTTATTTTTATTTGGGACAAACTTGATTGTAGGAAATCGAATGCCCGTCAGTTTTGTGTAAGAAACAGATCATTAATTATTCCTTGTTTGTGTTGGCCTCTGAATTTTATTAATTTGTTACCGCTTAACTGTGAGCTCTTCATAGTGATTTTATTCAGTAGGATAGTCCTCCGATTTGGGCCCATTAGGAATTGATGTCAAGATGATTTCTGCCTAGTCTTTGGCATCAAGATAGTTGGATTCATTTATATCTCTCAACGTAGTGTTGGGCTTTGTGTTGTGAGCAATGGTGGATGTTATAGAGAGTTCACTGGGTGGGACCTGCAGAGTTATGTTATATCCAGTTGGGCAGGATCAAGCTGATGAGAATCACAATTGAGAAACCTGCATCTTGTAGATACTTCAGCATGATAGTTTGGCGATGCCAGATTTGAGCAATACCTCTATCTGAATGACGATATCTATCCTGTATGTGTAAGGGTATTTATTAGTAATGGTGACGGGGAGGCTACAGTTTGTTTTTACAGCCCTTGTTCTAATGGTGGCTGCTAGGTCGTTTGCAAGCTGTGTTTTGGTGCACAGGAGGGAGAAAATTGATTGTTCATGATAACTTGAGGGCTTTTTCAAAAGTGTCAGTTTAAGTATTATCATCCACTTTCATACAGGTACAATTACATAGGTGGAAAAATATAGTGTGGGAACGGTAAGAGACCAAGTTTGAATTCCACAGTATTCTGTGAGGTGATATTTTAAGTTGGGAGTTCTGGAGAATTTGTGTGTATGACAGTACAGGTGAGTGAGGCAGGAAAACTTTTGAAGGACAGCACTTACTTTTGCAGAAAGGGGTTGGGAGATGATGACTAGCATAAGAGGTGATGTCAGGAAGTTAAAGATTCTTATGAAAATATGAAACTAATGTCTATAAATTGATCCATAAGCTTCCGATTATTATAGATGCTTAACATGTCAGAGGGTATTGTTGGCTTTCTTAAAAATTGTGAGAAAGTGTAAGAAAGTATGAGTGTATGCAAAAGTGCTTTTGAAAAACTTGGTGGAAACATTTCTGATGTTGCTAGATCTGCAATTAAAAAAAGAAACTTTAGGGTGGGTGATGACCGCAATATGTTTCAAGCATTTAGTATAATTTGTGGCAAATCTTAAGAGGTACACTCTTGTTGACACCTTATTATTAGTGTCAGTTATACTAATGAGAGGGAAGGATAGACCAGAAATTCTATACTAGTAATATTTGAAACCCCATCAGGTAAGGTTGTGTATCTGCAGGTTTCTTGTTTGGGGGTTCCATTGTGCATGGTAAAGGTTTTCTATGTACTCAGATTATACATTGCACCCTTAGCACAGTGCTCCTGCTGGTAACATGATATACAATTGTAGAGTCCACCAGCTTGATCCCTGTATGCCTCAATGTCCAACAATGCTACGGTGGGTGACTTGGTACTCCAATAGACACCTAGTGTTTACACCAGCGATCATGAGAGTCAAAAGAGTGTCTAACTGCCTGATCTTACTTTGTGAACACAAATGAATACATGGGAAGTCATGTGCATAGGAACCAGGCGGGTAAGGGAAAGAAAGGGTTTATCACCTTATGTCTCAATTTTGATGGGGGGCACTATGGAGAAAGCTCTAAGCAAGATTTCTAGGAGTATCATATTGGGTGAATTATAAAACAAAAAAATCCAGGACTGGCCCCTGCAGAACTTGTCTGTCCCCACACTGCTCAAAACTGTCCAAGATAGACTAGCTGTGACACAATCATCTCAATTGCAAGTTTGTTGTACAATTCTACCAACAGAATAGAGCACTATTTGCACAAGAGTTGCAATTTGATTTTTGCACGGTGTGATTTTTCAATTGATAGATTTCGTTAGAGGAAGCCTGCCAACATTTTGAAGTTAAAGGTGCAGGGTCTTCATGCAAACGTCCAGTACCACTCGGGGAGGTAAGTTCCTTATTTCATGCTAGGCCCTTAGGTTACTGCAACAGCAGCTACGTCGTGTCAGCGCTCCATCCTCCCTCCAACAGTCTCTATTGCCAAGTTTCTATTGCTGAACACACACCAACATTCAATTACATTATTCACTCTCAGCATTCAAGAATCCGCTGAAACATACAGGGACATATGGGATACTGAAAACAGGCTCAGTAAATAAGGGGGAATGGAGATTTTAGAGCAGCACCACAATCTATATGTTTTGTCACATTTCAAAGACAAAACTTAGAATTGCAGTTATTTATTGCCTCTGACAAATAACGAAACCAGGGTATTGTTATTGACTGGAGGTGATTAATAACGATGCAACTGCAAAGCACCCATAATTGAGACAGATATGTGCTTTTTAAGCCCTTGCTGGTTTAAACGGCACAGATAGCATGATTGCCAGGAGATCCACAATTAGTGTTGAGTGAGTATTTATGGACTGATGAAAACAGCGCTGCCTGTTACATTTAAGAAACATAAGAAAACATTGCAACCTATTGCAGAGGGTCATATACAGACACACCAAAGGACTCAAACAACCATATAGATCAAATTGACTTGAAGAAGTCAATGGAAATAAAACCCAAAGACAAAACACATGTTGGCTGGAGGACCTGTGTAAAATTGTGGCAAAATAATTCAGAAGAGACAGAATCAAGATTTTGGCAGTTGTTTTCTTTGGTCTGGCTTGACAGTGCAGCTGGTGCCAGACAATTATGTGAGCATTACTAGAGGGGGGCTTTTGCACCACCCACATGTTGAGAGCCAGAAGTATGTATAGATTGGACAAAAGTTATATGATTAAACAAAAAACTGGGCTTGCCCTCCAGACTGCTGTTTGATCGTTTTGTGTATCCAGCAGCCTGAGACTGAACTTTTAGGCTCACACAAATGACATTGTAATGCTATTAAAGCGTCATAGATAACAATAAAACGGATATTGTTTTTTTCTGGAGGAGCACTGATGGGAGGAGGATAGTCATTAACCTACAAGGAATTCTAGGTCTGGTTTGACAGTGCAACTGTCACCTGACCATTTCACCTACACCAATATTATCCTACAGTTCTGGGTTCCACACAAATACACATTCTTTCCCATGCTATTTACTAGTAATGCTTTACATTGCCATACAACATTCTTGTAAAGCCAGACCTATTGGCATTGCCAATGCTTGTTTGGAATGTTATTTGCGTGCTCGAAGGCAATCTTTTAAACCAAACTGGACAGTCTGAGCCACTCTGGTATGGTCATATAAGTTTAGCAGCAACTCTGAGGCCCAGGACTGCTGTTCAGTGTCAATATTCTTAGGATCCCTTGTAGTATCACCTGGACCATACAGTGCCTTTCTCAGGCCTGCACGGCTGCTACAGTGTGACTATTCTGCAGTTAGCCCTTGTTAGTGTTGAAGCAGGACCTATGTTGTACAAGCTTCACCCAGAAACGTTTTGTTAGTGTCATAGGATCGGTACAATGCAATCTTCCTGCACTGCATTCTCAGATCTTAAGAACACCTGCTAGTACTTGTTTCCAACAGCGGTACCTTCTTGGTGCTAGACGCCATACTCTGAAATGATCGCTATTTAGCGAAGTATTTTTTCGTTTACACTATTCTACTTTAAATCTCTTTGTGCTTATACATGATAAAGGAATTTGCTGGCTGAGGTGGTAAGGCCACCCGAATTTTGGATTGCTTCAAAACCAGCGCATCGAGTCTGCCCATGCCCCCTCCCCCACATTAGAATTTTAGTGTTCTGCATTTCAACTTCAGGAGCTCTTTTAATTTCATTTTAACGTCATCTTGACAACTCGCTCTCATTTGATGTATTCTATTTCATTAGAGTGAGATGAAAAAATGAGAATCCATCCTCGTAGTACAGCCTTCCTAAAGCAGCCATTCAACTGAAAAGTGGCCTTAATATCACAAATGTATTTCAATTCCAATATCCTTTCTACTACACATTATAGTAGATAGATGACTCTAATTTTGGGTCTCAGCATGTCAAGGTAACTTGTGTGAGCTACCTCTGAAGCCTGTGTACTTGGAAAGGGTCATACAGTGATTGTTCACCATCTGTAAAATGTGTCCGGATTTGGCCGACATAGTCAAAGGGTTTACCCCTTTCTGACTATATCATTTTCAGCATTCATACGGAATAATTAAATCTAACAAGTGGGTGTTTCGAGCAAGAGTGAATATTTAGAGCTGGGTTCTCTAAAGTCGGTTCTGGTGAGCCGGATCCATGATAGATTTTTAAGATAACTACATTTATCTAAATTGGGATATAATAAAAATCTGGCATGGATCCGGCGTCCGGGTAAGACTTTGTTGAACCCTGATTTAAAGCGTATGGGGGACTGGAGTAGCTGCCATTTGTTCTTCCAGCAGACCCGCTGTAGGTTACAACATACACACACCCAGGGTGGAATTGCTTCATCCATGATTCAGGTCAACGAAACTCCAGAGGTCTGCCTCCACAAGAAGCATCTACGAATCCATGTCACTGACTACACCCAAATCTACTTGTGATTCTTGTGATTCTTCAGACATCTCTGAAAGATGACAAGGACTATGCATTCCAATCCAAGGCAGGCACACTATTGAGGGGACGCCTCCAATGATGTGGACCTGGAGCGTGCTGTGGTCAATGGTGGTCCTTATCAAGCAGAGCTGCCAATGGGGCTCTTCTGGGTCCAATAATCAGTCAAGTCATTCTTATAGTTGGACTTCAGGAGATGGTATGAGCAGCCACTTCTGGATTACAGTGGAAGATTAGGACTCAATACAGATGGCACCTGTACCTGATGCACTACCACTGGCTAACCTAACAGCGGTAAGGTGGTTTGTGGCACCTGGGGTATAGCGGATACAGATTATGGAGGGATCCATTTTTCTTCGGGAGAGGTCTCTTTCCCCTGGAGCGATTGATATGTTTGGCAAAGCTGGTGGAGTACTGCAGTGCCCTGTTGGCCAGCTGATGCTTTGTCTCCCTCTCTCTTTGGCCTACTTTGGATATGATGACATGCCAAACATCTTTATCGAGGTTACTTGGAGTACTTTAAAAAAACAGCAGAGTTTTAATAAAACATTAAAAGATCCTAGCCCCTAATTGGGTCCTAGCAGTCTCGAAGGGTGCAGAGATTGCCTTGACAATGGCAACATTCCTGAGGCCGGTGAAGGCCACAGTGTGCATTAATAGAACTAGCAGTAGGAATGAAATCCCTTTGTAGGGTACTCCTGCCACTCATGTTAGGGCACTTCCAATTAGCCGCACATGGCGGCGCCCGCCAGAGCATTTCAAAAGTAAGTAATTGTTTTGCTATATTGTGTGATGCACACATTGGCTACTCCTCTACAAGACAGAGTGCCCTACATCGCTCTGGGTTACCATCCTATGTTCCCCGCTACCCCTCCATACCATTGTATGAGCTGCTACCAGAATATTGTCAATGTATACATGAAGGGGTGTATCTGTCTGTGCACTTTATGAGAATAATTATTAGTGTATTCTGTACAACTTGTGGCGTTTCTTGATTAAACGCCAATAAAGAACTTTTAAAAAATTGAAACCTGTAACCCCCTACAAAGACCTGCGCATGCCTTGCAAACCATACCATACTAAGAGGATTTGCTGGTTGTGATTCTGAGGCTGGTGGAACCTCAAGCACCTGAATGCCAGAATGACATGATTCCGGTCATATTCTATTTGTTGCGGGCTGTGTAGACAGGATCTTGAAAAGTCTGGTGTATGCGGAGGTGGCAATGGAAAGACAGAGGCAACTTGGAAGAAAAAATGGTTGTGTTCAATTTTACAACACAAAAATGTGATGGCCGGAAATCAGCCAGTCCTCCATTTAAGGCCTCACTTAATATCCTACAGGAGCTTCTTTTAGCTATTAGAGGAGCACCCCACCAGCCGCGTGACAGCACGCTTCATCAGAGGTGACTCTTCTCATTTGGGTAGCTAAGTACCACCCAAATGGGCTCAATCAAAATTGGGAGCTCGTGATAAAATGTTCTTTTGGACAAGCGCAGGGTTCCTCCTAAAAAAAATGACTATGGGTAACCCGAGATTTCAATTTATTTAGTGGTTACCCTTGTCACTTTTAAAACCAAGTCTGGGCAAATTGTTTTATGAGGAAACATGTAGGAGACCTAACTTTTGGATGTACGAACCACTGTGTTCTATTTACACATCCAGAATTGGTTTTAACAGTGACATGAGTACCCGCTACATAAACTACAAGTCTGCTGTATTAGGCGATGTATATATACTTTTCTTATTGGCAGATAGTTTATATTCTTTATAAATTACCTGCAGCTGAAACAACCTTCTCAGTCAATATGGTAAGAAAAGATTTTTAGAAGAACATTTAAATAGCTCCCAATGTTTCGGTACAGGGAAGTAAATAAAGATGATAATTGAGTAATTAAAGATATTTGTGCCAAATGGGAAAAGCAGGCATATATTTCTCTAGATAATAGCAGCTGGCATAGTTATTTTATCTATGGGTCCTAGCTTTTAAGAAGAGCTGATTTCCACAGTATGATCTTTTTTAATGGTTGGATCCTGTGCTATATTCCCACAAGACTCAACAAGATGTTCTCTAAAATTAGTAGTTAATGCCCTAGATGTGGTTAAGAAGGGGATTGGGAACATGTTTTTGGTGGTGTCCAACTTCTGGGAACATATTTTTCTGGCCGTTACTATAAGGTTTCGTCAAATTATTAAACCAAACACAAGGAGATGAAGAACGGAGCGCTGAAACTTTTCAGACCCTCACCCCCAGTCACAGATCTGGGTTGAATCCATCATTGTTCTTTAGTTCACTTTACAACCCCAGTACAGACACAGCTATATGCAAATCAGTCTTGACCCTGTGCCTCATGGGAACAGTCCAGCCCGAACTGCCAAGCCATGTCTTCCCTGGACCCGAAACAAGCATCATGGGACCGATTTCGGCCTAACAGCCCTCATCAGCCAGTCTAGCTTGAATCCAGAGGCAAAGTGAGCAAGGGACCCACGTCTGGGCATACCCTGCCAACGTAGGGCGAACAAAGCAAACACAAGGAGATGATGGACAGAGCGCTGAAACTTTTCAGACACTCACCCCTAGTCACAGATCTGGGTTGAATCCATCATCGTTCTTTAGCTCACTTCGCCACCCCAGTTCAGACACAGCTATATGCAAATCAGTCTTGACCCTGTGCCTCATGGGAACAGTCTAGCCCGAACTGCAAAGCCATGTCTTCCCTGGACCGGAAACAAGCATTCTGGGACCGGTTTCGGGCTTACAGCCCTTATCAGCCAGGCTAGCTTGAATCCAGTGGCAAAGTGAGCAAGGGACCCACGTCTGAGCATACCCTGCCAACTTAGGGCATATGGCTGTGTCTGAACTGAGGTGGCGAAGTGAGCTAAAGAACGATGATGTATTCAACCCAGATCTGTGAGTGGGGGTTAGTGTCTGAAAAGTTTCAGCGCTCCGTTCATCATCTCCTTGTGTCAAATTATTAAACCAACATCATTAACCACATTGCTTGGCCTAACATCGTCAACTTTTTTTTTAGATAATGAAGGTTTACATTTCATTTTTTTATCTACTCTGACTGCCCAATCTTTAATAACTAAGCTTTGGAATAATGTCGTAAGCCCCTGCATAAACAAAGTGAACGAATAAAATAAAGAAAATTAGTAAAAGGAAATGTTGGTAACATGCTTGTTTAAATACAATACCACTTTATATCAAGATGTGGGGTAAATACGCTTATGTTAATAATTCCCAGGTTGATTAAGGATCATTGTATCTTATACGCCCCTGTACCTAACCAATGATAACATTAACAAATATTATTGAATGCACTGTCACTTTAGAAGGTCGTTTAGTGATTAACTTATTCTGTATGATTAAGGGATTAACACTGCTATTTAGAGTTTAGATTATTTAAAGCAATATATTATTGAAAAGATTACCTCGTTCAAGAGGGATGTGTTTAAATAGACTGTTTATTTTTATGTACTATAAATTAATGTATTTTTCATATACATATGAGCGTATGAATTTCTGAATACCAAGTATGCAAGGGCAGTACAGATGAATTTGCTAGGCATAATGTGAAATATTTACATTTGAATATGTTTCTACGAATTGGGGAAGCTTTGTCAGTATCTGTAAGGTAATAATTTAGTATTTGTTATTTATATTTATTTGCAAGAAGCTGTATCTTATTGAATATATGATCGAATAGCAGCATTTTAAAGGCATAACACCCCTCTTTCAGTGGTACAGGGGCAGATTTGCAGGCTTAATGGGTTAGGAACTCCTGGACTTTACAAGTCAAAATCTATTCTATCTGAATCACATGGAAACGTTGACATGGTTTTCCGGGAATAAAATACAATGGTACATTTGGCACAGCCCAGTGACGTCAGTATGAAGTAAAGGGTGACATTACAGGCCAGATACTGCCAAACAAAACAAAGGCAGGAAACCATGTTCACACCCTCTCCGCGGTGCATTAAACATTCCCGGCCAGCTGTGGTGTGTGCTGTTGTAATGTGCTTCGAAAATCACAAGATGTCCATTTACACAGGCATCCAGCAGCATGCGCAGTAACCAAACTTTGCTTAAACGATGACATACGCTCTTATTCGTCTAAGACCGATTTGGGCAGAAATAGCATACGACCAAACGTGGTTTCGGATTCACTGGGCTTGGAGTAACCTGGCAGGACTTGTCATGGGACAACTGTCTAGAGCAGTAGTTCTTAACCATTAGATTTCTGCGGACCCAAATGAATCAAGACTGGAAGCCAGAGACACCACCTCTCCTCAAAGTCATTTCTATGATTTGAACCTCAACAATAATTAACACACAAAAATATGCAAATTACTCCACTCTGTATTAACTCAGTAAAAAAAATACGAGGGTGACTACACACGCTAAAAGACCTAGGTCGTGTTTACAGATCCATAGATAATCATGTGAAATCAGAGCTCTCAGCAGAAGCGGTGGGAAAGAAGTATTGTATTGTTTTGTATCGTAATTATATTTATATAGTGCTTACTACCCCTGATGAGGCGTTGAAGCGCTTTTTAGGCAAGTAGCACACTACTCCAGAACCCATAAAGGATTAGTGTTGAGTTAGTATAGGGAAATATGCAAGTAATTTGAGTGGTGGATAGGTTAGTCAGTTATTTGGATTGAGAAGGATAGCGGAGGAATAGAAGAGGGAAAAAAGGTTTACATTTATACAGCGCTTGTTACCCCTAATGGGGTGTTGAAGCACTTTCTTGTACAGCCTGGATTGACATTGGCCTCGGAGAGGCATAGGAGAGCAATCGAGCTTGGCATGGACAAAGCTGGAGACCATTAGCTGTCTTTGGGTCAAAAGGTACCAAAGACAGTGATTGCATAAAAGGTAGAAGACCAAGTGCTCATTAGGAGTACATGCTGTCTACTTCGAAGTGCTACTGCGCCTTTGGAAACATTTAAACACTGTTGAAAAGTGCAGACATGACCCGTTTACAATACAAGAAGTGTAGTTACTTCAACTCTGTAAGTGCCTAACCATGTAAAGCAGTAGATGGGAGAATGAGCAGCTTGGAAGAGCCTTGTGGGAAGTCTTCCTGAGCACATAAGGGTAGATCATTGAAGGCTTCGATGACTCTGACCTATTTTAGCAATCAGACGTCTGACTATAATTGTTTTTAAATGTTTATGATTTTTTTCTTAAGCCTATCTTTAATGATTGTATTAATACATATAAGGAAATAGAGTAGACTTTGAGTAAGTATAATTGTTACTTAATGAAACTATTATCCTTGTAGGAGGAATACCCTTTCACAATTATCTCAAAAATATTATTGATTATTAACAGAAAATAACGATTAGAGGTCCTATAGGTCTCTGTATCCTGTGAGTAGGCTAACACTAAGAATCCCCCATCTAAAATTCTAGGATTATTTGCGGAAATTTGCGCGTTACACAGATTTTTCCAGTAATTACACTTTCCTTAGGGTACAACAAACATTATCGTGCTGTTGCTTTGCTTTCAGGATTTAAAGATTTTGGTGCTAGGGAAAAGTTTGGGTGTGAAATGACCAATTAGTGTTCCACATAAATTAGAAAGATGGATATAGTGTAGCAGCACTACAGTAATAATGTGCCTCAAAAAATAAAATGCTGGCCTAGTCACAATGCTCTGTCAATGTGTCCCTCAAACGTGTGACACTACTAGTGACCCATTCCATGGTATCATGGCGCTAAAGGCTACAGATGTCAAACGGAAAGAGACACAGTCATGCATACAAATAATTATACATTATTTATTTATTTTGGTGTTTTGTTTTGCCAACATGCCGTCTTTTGGCTACTAGTGCCACCCATATGATCTAAGTGGGTAAGGTGGTGATGTATATAGTTGGGATGCTACATGCTATGTTTTCGGTTAGTTTTATATGGGTAAATGTTGTAGCATTAGTCATGTTTTATGCTGGGGTTTTTATGGAGTGCAAAAACAACAATGATGGACAGAATGTGGATCAATGTCACACATTCACCCCAGTCAAAAGATCTGGGCCCAAATCCATCGTTTTTCCACTCCACACCACCCTGGGTTAGACAATGGCGATATGCAAATCAGCGCTGACCCTGTGCCCCATGGGAACAGTCCAGTCCGAACTACAAAAGCCATGTCCTTCCCAGAACGGAAACAAGCATCCGAGGACCGGCCCGGTTTCGAGGTAACACCTCTCATCAGCCCGGCTAGCTTGCTTCCAGTGGTGTGGAGTGCCTGGGACTCACGTCTGAGCATCCCCAGTACACTTAGAGCGGTTACTGCAAAAACAACAATGATGGACAGAATGTGGATCAATGTCACACATTCACCCCAGTCAAAAGATCTGGGCCCAAATCCATCGTTTTTCCACTCCACACCACCCTGGGTTAGACAATGGCGATAAGCAAATCAGCGCTGACCCTGTGCCCCATGGGAACAGTCCAGTCCGAACTACAAAAGCCATGTCCTTCCCAGAACGGAAACAAGCATCCGAGGACCGGCCCGGTTTCGAGGTAACACCTCTCATCAGCCCGGCTAGCTTGCTTCCAGTGGTGTGGAGTGCCTGGGACTCACGTCTGAGCATCCCCAGTACACTTAGAGCGGTTACTGCAAAAACAACAATGATGGACAGAATGTGGATCAATGTCACACATTCACCCCAGTCAAAAGATCTGGGCCCAAATCCATCGTTTTTCCACTCCACACCACCCTGGGTTAGACAATGGCGATATGCAAATCAGCGCTGACCCTGTGCCCCATGGGAACAGTCCAGTCCGAACTACAAAAGCCATGTCCTTCCCAGAACGGAAACAAGCATCCGAGGACCGGCCCGGTTTCGAGGTAACACCTCTCATCAGCCCGGCTAGCTTGCTTCCAGGGGTGTGGAGTGCCTGGGACTCACGTCTGAGCATCCCCAGTACACTTAGAGCGGTTACTGCAAAAACAACAATGATGGACAGAATGTGGATCAATGTCACACATTCACCCCAGTCAAAAGATCTGGGCCCAAATCCATCGTTTTTCCACTCCACACCACCCTGGGTTAGACAATGGCGAAATGCAAATCAGCGCTGACCCTGTGCCCCATGGGAACAGTCCAGTCCGAACTACAAAAGCCATGTCCTTCCCAGAACGGAAACAAGCATCCGAGGACCGGCCCGGTTTCGAGGTAACACCTCTCATCAGCCCGGCTAGCTTGCTTCCAGTGGTGTGGAATGCCTGGGACTCACGTCTGAGCATCCCCAGTACACTTAGAGCGGTTACTGCAAAAACAACAAAGATGGACAGAATGTGGATCAATGTCACACATTCACCCCAGTCAAAAGATCTGGGCCCAAATCCATCGTTTTTCCACTCCACACCACCCTGGGTTAGACAATGGCGATATGCAAATCAGCGCTGACCCTGTGCCCCATGGGAACAGTCCAGTCCGAACTACAAAAGCCATGTCCTTCCCAGAACGGAAACAAGCATCCGAGGACCGGCCCGGTTTCGAGGTAACACCTCTCATCAGCCCGGCTAGCTTGCTTCCAGTGGTGTGGAGTGCCTGGGACTCACGTCTGAGCATCCCCAGTACACTTAGAGCGGTTACTGCAAAAACAACAATGATGGACAGAATGTGGATCAATGTCACACATTCACCCCAGTCAAAAGATCTGGGCCCAAATCCATCGTTTTTCCACTCCACACCACCCTGGGTTAGACAATGGCGATATGCAAATCAGCGCTGACCCTGTGCCCCATGGGAACAGTCCAGTCCGAACTACAAAAGCCATGTCCTTCCCAGAACGGAAACAAGCATCCGAGGACCGGCCCGGTTTCGAGGTAACACCTCTCATCAGACCGGCTAGCTTGCTTCCAGTGGTGTGGAGTGCCTGGGACTCACGTCTGAGCATCCCCAGTACACTTAGAGCGGTTACTGCAAAAACAACAATGATGGACAGAATGTGGATCAATGTCACACATTCACCCAGGTCAAAAGATCTGGGCCCAAATCCATCGTTTTTCCACTCCACACCACCCTGGGTTAGACAATGGCGATATGCAAATCAGCGCTGACCCTGTGCCCCATGGGAACAGTCCAGTCCGAACTACAAAAGCCATGTCCTTCCCAGAACGGAAACAAGCATCCGAGGACCGGCCCGGTTTCGAGGTAACACCTCTCATCAGACCGGCTAGCTTGCTTCCAGTGGTGTGGAGTGCCTGGGACTCACGTCTGAGCATCCCCAGTACACTTAGAGCGGTTACTGCAAAAACAACATATGTATATAGTTGGGATGCTACATGCTATGTTTTCGGTTAGTTTTATATGGGTAAATGTTGTAGCATTAGTCATGTTTTATGCTGGGGTTTTTATGTAGTGCTTATGGGCTTCCCGTAGGAGCAGTCTTTAGACCCCTGTAGAGCCTTCAGAAGTCTAAGGAGAAGGAGAATGGAATTTCAATGAGAGGTGCTTTGCATATGGAGGTTTCCACAGCTGAATGCTATGCATTTGGCTGGCTGGGTGGTTAGAGTTTAGGGAGGCAAATCTAAAGCACTGATGTCCTTGTAGGAGCAGCAATTGCCATTGGGAGAAGCTCCATCTGCCCTGTTGCAAACTCTACACTAAATTTATACCACTACGGGGGACGAAACCATGGTCAACATCCTCAGTTTCTACGTACAGTGCGTTTATCTGACAAGGCCTTAACTTAAATGCAGTTCCTGCAGATACAGCCCTATTTTTACAGCAGATGGCAACTTCAGGTGTGCAATGGACAGTGTACACAAATTCACAAATGACATATTGGAGGCCAAATGTCAAAAGTTTAAAATTACCGTATAAGCCTACCTTTCCAGAGGTATACGCATCCAAATGCCTGACGACTGCAGCAGAGACCTTGTTTGCTTAAGAGAAGGCAAGTCGTGTGTTTGGAGGTCTTCAAGGAAGTTGCAGTGTAGCTTCTACAAGATGGAATATTGATGTAAGACCCGATGAAGTAATGGGTTCTTGTATTCCTAGGGGCAGTGCCTGCAGCTAATTGGCTGAGCGCATGTGCACGGGTGTATGAGGAAAACATTCAAGTTGGAGACAGATACATTCAGATCAGATCTCTGAACAGAGCAGAGTGGAGATTGAGGATGTTGACTGTAAGGCAATCATGAAGGGCCGTTGCCCCGAGGGGGGCGTGGCTAGCCGGCCAACATGGCGGACGCGTTTGAGAAGAGCTCCGTCTTTAGACCCCTTATGATCCTGACATTTACCCAACAAAAGGTGTTTTCTGAGCTCGGGCTGTGCGGAACCGGTGTGGGGACGCAGCGGGGAGTCTGTGGAGCCCAACAGATTTCGATTTGGAGCTGCGGTGACGGAGGCTGACGGCGGGAGGAGGCAGTGAGGCCCGTGAGAGTGGCGCGAAAGGTGCCCGGCGGCGGTTGCAACGAGCGAGCACTGTCGCGGAAGGCCGGGCGTTGTTCCGGGCCTCGGGCATCCCGCGAGCCCCGCTGAGGAGCCGGCGCTGCTGAGAGGCATGAGCGGCAAGGCAGTTGGCCATGACAGCTGGAGCGGCGCCCTGTGCGGGCGGGGGGTTTGGCGACCCCCGCGGCCGGCGAGGACTAGGGCCTGGCGCCTTCCTTTGGAGCCTGAGACCAGCGAAGAGGTGCAGATCCCCCGGCCGCGAAGCGGCTGCTGGGAGGAGGTAGACAATCCCACGCTAGTACTGCTGGAGTGACTGCTGGTTACAACCCCCTCACGGTGAGGAGTGGGACCCGGGGCGGACGGGGGGAGCCCTGCGGAGGTGCCGTAGCTCAGCGGATGGTGGCACGCTGGGATGTCTAGGCAGTGACTGTGGAGCCCGGAGGCCCCGGATGGTGGACTGTGAGCTCGGGGACTGAGGCCTGCAATGTGCGTGTGAAGAGAGGTGGAAGCAGTTTTGCGTGCAAGCTGGGCAGCGCAGTGGATCGTGGGCCGCACTGCTTCTGAACCGGCAGAGTGAGAGGAGGCCGGTGACCGTCACCTGGCTTGCTGCGTGTCGGTGTGGTGCCCTAGGAGCGTGGCTGGAACTGGGGGCTACGCAGGTGGAGGCTGAGGGGAGAGGCCGTCCAGAGATCTACGGCGGCTCGCGGTGCTCGCCCACGGGCCAGACAGGGGCTCGGTGACATTTTGGCCGGCACGACAAGGGGACATTGTGCTGTACAAGTAAAAACGCTGGCTGGTGTTTGCGGCCGCACTCAGAACCCAGGGCTGCGACCTTCTAGAAAGGGTTGTGCGCTCATAATCTGACATTTTGAGATCTGGGCGCCATTTTGGTTTTGGTGCTGGCGCCATTTTAGCCGCCGCTACTCCTTAGGCGGCCCACACCTGGTACCTGAACAACGCCACACAAGGAAAAGGCGCCAGGACTGAGTGGGATGAGTCGAATCCACCCATTATGGCGCTTCGGCCTCTGCTGTCGGGGGCCATCGAGGCGCAACAGCTGCAATTGCTAGTGGAGAGGGCGTCGGTGAAGAGGACTCTTGAGATCGAGAGGGTGCACCCCTGCTGAGGGACGTGGTGGCAGTCGGACTACCGTTGGAGGCGCCGGCAGGGTCAACATTGGCTGCTGGGCGTTGCGGCCCGGTTGGCGCTGGCGCCCTGTCTGGATAGGCAGCTCCCCCCGCCGCGGCTGGTGGCATTGGATCGGTGAGGTGACTTCTCCTCTAAGACACTGGTGGGGCCCGGGCGCTGGACGACTGGTGGCTGTCGGCAGGTGTGGATGCCTTCTGCGCAGCAGCTGGTGATGGGCAGGCTCAGGGATAAGTCCCTGCAGAAGTAGCAGGTGGCGTATGGGCCGGGCTCTTTGCATGGACTGCAGAGCGACAACGTGGGACCAGTGGCGGCCCTCGCGACCAAGATGGACTCCGTGCTGGCAGCGGTGGAGCGCATAGGCACCACACTGGAACAAACTAAGGTATTCCTGGATGCCCAGATCGACAAGGTCACGTCCGACTTTACCCTACTCCATGCGGACCACCGTAAGCTGGCGGAGACAGTTGCTGTGCAGCGTCAGTCGTTCCAAGGGTTACAGCCTGTGGTGCAGAATCACGCTTCGGCACTCCAAGACATCATAGACAGGGTCCATGTGCTGGAGGATCGTGTCAAGGATGCGGAAGGGCGCTCCCGGCGCAACAATGTTTGGGTGGTCGGGCTCCCGGAAGGCGAAGAAGGGAAAGATCCGGAGAGTTATACTGAGGACTGGCTGCGGGAGCTCTTGCCTCCGGGGATGGTGTCCCCGCACTTTGCAGTAGAAAGAGCGCACAGGGTGCCAGCGCACAATCCTCGGCCCGGAGCCCGGCCTCGCCCGTTCCTCTTCAAGCTGCTTAACTATCGCGACCGGGACGTGGTGCTACGTGAAACCAAGAAGCTGGATGACCTGACCGTGGGGAACAGCCGTGTGATGTTCTTTCCAGACTACACGGCAGTAGTGCAGAGGCGGAGGAGCACATACCTGGTGGTGAAGAAGCAGCTGAGGGAACTAGGACTGCCGTACTCTTTGCTGTTCCCCTCTCGCCTCAGTGTGATTACTAAGGAGGGCGCCCGCTTCTTTGATGCACCGTCAGATGTCTGGGACTGGCTCGAGGAGACGGGACAGTGGAAGGGCTCACGACCTACGGGCACGGAGGAGGGTGAACGGCAGGTACAGAGGTCATGATGGTGTAGGAAACGGGGCGCCCGCCGCGGCTCTGGCCCCGGTCCAGAGAAAATGCGACTTGAAAGGCAGGAAGCGCTCGAGGCGGTTGCGACCCTGGGAGCGGTGCAAGGTGTGGTCTGAGCGGCCTCTCAGACACGCAGCGAACATGACGCGAGTGGCTCTTCATTCCCATCCACAGTATTTTCAGAAGACGTGAATATGCCAGTGGTAACACCGCAGAACAGAGCTGCTAGGCTGATTTCAGGCATTCCCAAATTCTCCCCCATCTCAAGTGAAATCCGCAAACTCCACTGGTTACCTGTAAGACAACGAGTACACTTTAAATCTATGTGCCTTGTCTTCAAATCACTTCAGAATCAGGGACCACGCTACCTACAGGACCAACTTCAATGGTATCTAACTACCAGACCGTTACATTCATCAGCTCAAAAATTAATAAGAGTACCATCAGTGAAAAAAGCGTGTTGGGGCGGTAAAAGCTGCGTGGTGGGCGCAGCAAAACTATGGAACCAGCTCACCTTTTATCTGAGGAGTTGCACGGAGTTGCTTACATTCAGAAAAATGCTTAAATCCTTGTTGTTTTAGAACCACCTCTGGACCGTGCTACTCATCTTTTCTCCTCAGGATAGCAGATAGCGCCAGGACACCCACGGGTAACAGACGCGCTCTATAAATTAATTAACATAACATAACAGACAGCTGACCTCCTATGTGATGTGACTCCTGCCTCGGACTTTGCAATTGACTGATATATCCTTCTTATACTATTGCTGTGCGCGCTGATGTGCTATGTTTGCCCTTATTCAAGCATGATTGCGCTGCTGTGGAAGATTGTGAGACTGATTGAGTGTGGGTGTCTTGGCGGGCTTGGGGCCAGCGGATACGGGGTGTGCACTACTCTCGCGGGCTCTCCTGCTGGCGCTCTGCACCGGCCTGATATGTCTATAGGTCCTAGCTGCTCAAACACCTCTTGAACATCCAGGTGGTCTGAGTTAGGGGTGCAATGTAGCACGGTTGTTGGCGGCACGCACACCCAGACAGTCATTGCGCTGAACTAGCACATTCTTGTGTGGTGGATCGTGTTGAGGTTTGGACGTATGCCTTCTTGGGAGCTCGCCCTTTTTGTTACATCGTTTGTGATTGTTTACATGTGTCAGTTGCGGCACACTGACCTTCCTTTCCCTGATGGTGCTCGTAGGGCCCCCCATGCTGTGTCCCCTGGCCCTGTGCGCGTGTGTAATGTCCTGACACATGACACACACTAACATACTGACTTGGAACATCCACGGTATGCACAGCCTGTCGCTCCGCTACTCGGTCTTTTCCTACCTGCAGCGTCATGGGGTGGGGATTGCTCTTCTTCAGGAGACACATATGACACAGATTGAGCTTGATAGACTCCGCAGGCGCTGGAGGGGGCAGGTATTTGGTATGACCTTCTCTGCGCATGCGCGTGGCACTTTGATATGGGTGAGGGCGGGGGTCCCTTTTATTTGTCAGGAAGCGCTGGTTGATCCGGCGGGGAGGTACTCCCTAGTGCGGGGGCGATTGAATGGCCAGGAAATCCTGTTAGGCTCCCTTTATGGCCCGAACACAGATCAGTCCCCCTATCTAGAGAGCCTGAATTAACTCCTTCACCCGTACGATGGCCTCCCTTGGCTGATAGGAGGGGATTTTAACATGGTATTAGACGTGCATCTGGACCGATCCTTCCCTACCCTCCGGGCTGCGACAGTGGCATCCAATGCGCAAACGTTTAGGGACTGGCTTTCACACTCGGAGGTGCATGACCTCTGGTGCATGCAGCACCCCATCGATAGAATATACTCCTACTATTCCTCAGTTCATGATCTACATGTCCGCTGGACCGGATCATAGGCACCCAGTCGCTGCTCCCGCTCCTCACCAAATCAGAATATCTAGGGAGAACACACTCTGATCACAACCCCCTATAGTTCCAGATTAGTTGGTAAGCGGATCGCCCACCTGTATCTACATGGCGGCTGCAGCCTGCTGCGCTCGAGTATTCTGAGTTTCGCTGGGCACGGCCATCTTAGCTTACTTTGAGGCCAATGAAGGGACGGCGAGCAGCGCCTCGGTGGAATGGGAAGCACATAAAGCAGCTATTCGTGGGCACTGTATGGGGGCCACATGGAACATACGCAAAAAGTTGTCAGCCTCACTGGCGCACTTGAAGTCGGACCTACTACGGAATGAGAGGGAAGGTGAGGGGACGGGTGAGCACTCGCGCACGTTAAGCGACCTGCGCAGCGGCATGCAGCCCTTATGAAGCAGCTGTGGTGCCATAACTATGCGGCTCACACGGCTAGGACGCATGCTAAGGCGGACAGAGCTGGCCGACTACTGCCCTGGTTAGTGCAGAGGGATGGGCGCGGAGCCCCGATAGGAGCTCTGTGCACAGCAGAGGGGGAGATGGTGTACACACAACGAGAAATCCACCGTGTTCTGACCGACCACTAAAAGCAGCTCTACAGAGCCCGCGGCACTGGCCCTAGGCACGCGTTGGAGGCATTTTTGGACACTGTTACTTTGCCTGCGGCCTCTGAGGAGCACCGAGACGAGCTTAATGCCCCCCTCACTCTGGAGGAGGTGGGGGACGCAATCCGGGATATGGCGACTGGGAAAACCCCCGGGCCGGATGGCCTACCCGCCGAATACTATAAGGCGAACAGAGATATTCTTGTGCCCCTGCTCCTCCAGCTGTACAACACAGCTATAGGTGACAGCTCGTTTCCTCCGTCCATGCGGGAAGCATTTCTGGTCTCCTTGCCCAAGCCGGATAGAGACCCCACTGCATTAGGTTCGTACAGGCCGCTGGCAATGCTTAATGTGGACTATAAAGTTTTAGCAAAAATTCATGCCGGGCGGCTTGCGCCAGTGGTTCCCCACCTACTGCACTCTGATCAAAATGAGTTTGTGCCAGCGAGATCCACTTCCCTGAATCTTAGGCGTTTTTTTAGGGTGGCAGCTGAAACGACAAAGGAATGGCCCAGGGCAGGGTGTCTGATAATAGACCTGGAAAAGACCTTTGACAGCCTGAAGTGGGGGTACCTGGCTGTGGTGCTGTCGCGATACGACCTTGACGCGGGTTTTCTACAGATGGTTGAGCTCCTTTATAAAAATCCGGTGGTCAGGGTGAGACTGGGCCCCTATATCTCCGAAGCAGTGGCGGTGGGCCGGGGCACCCGGCAGGGGTGCCCCCTGTCCCCGCGACTGTTCGCATTGGCTGTGGAGCCCTTAGCGGTGGCACTGGGGCAGTCTCTGGAAGACGGATTCCCCTTGGGAGATGCGATCCACCAGGTATCGCTTTATACTGATGACCTGCTAGTGTTAGTGAAGGACGTGACATTAATACTGGAGCGGCTAGCTCCCTTATTGGAACAATTTGCGGTTGTCTCGGGGCTTCGGGTAAACGCAGGCAAGTCATATCTCTATGCATTCAATGCTGCGGTGGAGGACCCGGGGTACTGTCTTGACGGCACCAGAGTCCTATGGCAGGCTGACACCTTCAAGGGATTCAGATCTACCGGCAGCCGGCTGATCTATTCGATGGCAACCTGGGACGGGCGGTGACAGCGCTTCGGTTCCAGATACGTTTTTGGTCCTCACTCCGCTGACCATTACGGGTAGGGTGGCCCTTGCCAAGATGGTCATGCTTCCCCGACTCCTGTACTATTTTGTCAATATGCCTCTCTATATCCCAGCCTCTTTCTTCTCGTCGCTCAATGCGGTGCTGCAGGACTTCATCTGGGGCGCATCCCGGCATCGATTGGCGCTAGTGAAGCTCTTCCTGCCGACTGATAGTGGAGGGCTGGCCGCCCCCTGCTTTGAGCATTACTACCTGGCCGCGCAACTCCAATGGATTGCCCGCTGGTTGGCGAGTAGAGGTAGGGACGATACCGCTACAGTTGAGCCGCCGTACTCGCTGGAGCGTGTCGTCAGGCTTTTCCACCCTCTGGCGGCGCGCATGCCAGACCTACTCCACTGCTGCTGGCAGTGGCGTATAAGTGCTTTCGCAGAGCCCTTTTCCTCACCCAAAGGGTGCACCCGTATGCGCATGCGGTGCCTCTGGAGGGTTTTCCGGGAGGTGAGGGGGTCCTTACACGTCCCATGCTAGAACACTGGAGGGCGGCGGACGTCCAGACGCTGGGCGACCTTTTTAGGGACGGTGCGTTAGTGGCATATGAGACATTGGTCACCGAAGACGGGCTTCCCCCTGGGGGGTTCCTGATACATCACTCCATTGTGGCGAAGGTGACAGCCAGGTGGGGAGACGTGACGTCGGAGCCTGATCAGTATTTGACTGTGCAGTATCTGCACGTCATGGGGAGGGGCAAGCATCTGGTCCACTGGTTTGCTGGGTCGCTGCGGATGCACACGGGGATCACTCTGGCTCTGCTCAGGGGTAAATGGGAACGCGACATGGGCAGGCAGCTATCCGATAAGGAGTGGGGGAGAATCCTCAAAAGCCCGGTGCGCATTCCCAGAAACCTGCGCTTTCGCCAGATACAACTTTTTGTTATTCATAGGGCCTACCTCACGCCTGAGCTTATCAATAGATATTTCCACCGTGTAGACGCGTCCTGTTTCAGATGCGGCGAGGTGGATGCGGGGCTCCTCCACCTCTTTTGGCACTGCCCTAGGCTGGGCTCCTACTGGAGCGTAATGGGTGAGCTGCTCAGGGAATGCACTGGTCGTATTATACCCCTTGACTGGCCGGAATACATTTTGCACCATTTAAGGAGGCCGCCCAAAGATAAGGTGTCGTCCCGCTTTTTAGACCTAGGGATGGTCGTAGCTAAACACCTCCTTACGAGACGCTGGAAGGCGCGTGATCCACCAAGTGTGCAGGCGTGGACCTCCTCCTTTCAGGTGTGGGCCTGGGCGGAGTGGTTGGCCATATGCAGAGAGGAAACAGTGGGGCTCCGTAGAGAACCAATGGCAGAGCGCTGGGAGCATATGCTTAACGCCTTGCAGCTACCAGGTGGGGCCTGGGGTGCGGGGGCTGTGGAGAGTTAGGCGGCGCCTTCGGGGGTCGGAGTGTGCTGTGGGCTGTCCTCCTGTTTAAAGAATAAGTCAGATATCGTCTTTGACTTTTGGAGTTGTGTAGGCTTCAGGTGTAGTCTCAGTTGTGGCTGGGGAGTGCGCACGCGTGGGCCGGGGGTGGGGGGCTACAGGGAAGGGGGGGAGGGGAGGGGGAGGTTGGGACAGGAACTCACTGATATCAGTGCAGTTGGTTTTGCCGCTAGTGTTTTCTTTCTTTTGTTTACTCACAGTTGTTGTATAACAGTCATCTTTGTGCGCAAGTCCATGCTGGGAGGCTCCACCCTAAAACCTGCTAATGCCATAAGCTCGGCGTGTGGACAGTCACAGACCAACTTGAGGGCAGCTGCCCCGGCACCATGTGCTTGCGCCAGTATTGGGTGGTTATACTTTGCATACGACTTAATGCATCTGTGGCAATGCGTTTCTCCATTGTAATGCTGTAATTGCATGAATGCACTCCTGGCATGCCCAATTACTGAGCTGATGTTGTTGAAATGTCTGATACTGTACTGTAATGTCTCCAAAATGCTAATTAACAGATTTGACAAAAAAAAATGAAGGGCCGTTGCCCCACCTTTATAAGCACAGGTGACAAGAACAGAACACTGCCTTTTAAGGGGAACAAGGAGACTGAAAGGCAAAGGCCTTCCAGCTGACAGAAAGAACGAAACGCAACTGGACCCAAGACCAGGACTTAGCATTATCTCTGGTCGAAGTAAGTATCACGGAGGCAATTTTAGGTACTTTACAGTGCTGGCACATTATTATTTGTTCCTTCAAATAACATTATATATGGGATAAAGAATCCCCTGCCATATATTTTACACATATTGCAAGTCAACTAGGAGTTGTATGACCTTCTAGAGGAAAGAGGCTGAAGCAACTGTGAACCACGCATGTCCATGGTGTGTAGCTCTTTCATATGAAAGAGAGAGCATGCTTGCAAACACAAAGTATAAAAATAGAATCACTATTGCAAAATTAAACACATCAAAAAAGCTGTTAAATATTTGTTAAAAAAGATTTTAGAATTGGTCTAACAAAAGTCAATAAAAAAAAAAGATCAGAATGTGTAAAAACATGCAGAAAGATTCTTAATTTTCTATCATTACCTAAGGAGAGCAAAAAAAAGTCAGTGTACAGCTAGAAAAAGAGAGCAGAAGAAAGAAAAGCAAAGTTTAATTTTTGTTCTTTAAACATTATGCTCTGTGACCTGTCTTTCACCTCAGCTGCTGGCATTGTGTTGCCAGAACTCAAATGTGATAAGTTTTTACTCTTGAGCGGCTACCGCATAATTTCTTTATAATAGGCGTGCGTCACAAAAAATTGGTGATTAGTTCTTAATGCAAGGATTTTGTATATATATATATATATATATATATATATTCACTGAAAAAACCATAGGTTTCACACCAGTTATAGTTAGGAATTAGCATTTAAAAAACCTATTAAATTCACTGAAAAAACCATAGGTTTGACACCAGTTATAGTTAGCTGGAAATTTTACTGACATAAAACCATTGAAATTCCCACGTTATAGTTAGTTGGACTCACTATAACTTGCGCGCCTGCAATGCACTGCTGATGACGTCACATATTACATCACTCATGACATGGTGAGTGACATCACTCATGACATCACTGATGATACCATCCAGTGAATGTGTGTCTTTCTGAAAAATAAATATGTTTTATATATGTATATGTAGAGGTCGATGGAAGAATAAATGTTTAAATAAGTGTCTTAATGGATGTTTTTTGAAAAAAAATTGATTGGTTAACTGGCTTATTAAGTGTATCTTAGTGAATACATATATTAGCGAGTATTGTTTAAATATTTAAATGTTTGTATCAGTGTTTCACTTTGTGTATAAGTGGCTGCATGGGTTGGTGAGTAGCTACATGTGTGTGTGTATGGGTTATTAGATGTTTTTTTACTCAGTATGAGTGTCTGTATGGTTTGGTGGGGGTGTTACTTAGCACATAGATGCATCAATGACTGACTCACTGTTTGTATGTGTTTTGAAGACAGCATATGTGCAGGACTGTATGGGTGGATGAGTGTGTATATGTGTGTGTTAGTGAGTGAATGACTGTCTCACTAGTGTCTTTATCAGTAACTACATATGTTTTAATCTAGTATATATATATATATATATATATATATATATATATATTAGTTTTTAAAAAACCTTTGAAATTCACTCAAAAAACTATAAGTTTTAGTGGTGTTATAGTTAGCTGGACATTTTACTCATACAAAACCAATTAAATTGCTCCTATATAGTTAGTTGTACTAACTATATTTCGCGCACCCGCAATCCACTGCTGATGATGTCACATATTAGATCATTCATGACATGGTCAATGACGGGGGGGCGTGGCCAAGAGCCGATCATGGCGGACGTGTAGAGGAAGAGCTCCGTCCATAGCCCTTGAAACTAGCAAATAATCCTGTCTACCTGCAACGCAACTCACCTTATTCTTACACCCGGAGCTTCGACAGACGAGCGGCGAGCGGTGACGGCATACTGCCTTCCTCAGACACTGCCTGGTGCCCTGGTGTGTTGCGGAGATCGCCGGGGCCTGCTGCGCCGAGAGAAGCCGCTGCCTTGATTAGCCCGGAGGCCTGCCTGCTGACGGGTGCTGACGGACTGCGCAGGGGGCCCGGAGGAGTGTGCGGACACGACCTTGGGTCCGTGCCTACAGCTGACGATTGGCGCTTGCTCCCACCGGCGCTGGACTGCCTCTCCCTCCCTGGTGAGCCGGGGGGCCCGTCCGAGCCTGCCTGTCCCAAGCACGGCCAGTGGAGCACCGGAACTGCCCCGGCACCCGCTGGCTTGACGTGGAGGTACCAGTGCCTGCCTGAGAGCCGGTGAGGAGAAGGGCACCGGGGGACTGGAGAGGGGACCCCAGACTACGGATACTTGCCGCACCTGCGTGGAACGATCGGCGGCCACACGGCGAGCTGGGCGCTGAGGAGGTTCCGCGGGCGCCATCTTGCCCCCGAGCTCCCTGGAGAAGCAGCGCGAAAACTGGCGCCACCCGGACCGCTTGAGGGAGACGGGAATACCACGGCCCTGGAGACACAACGCGACGCCAGCGCTACCCCTGCAACCTCACTGTTGGTGAGCAACCTGTGCTGCATAGTGGGGTCCAGCTGCACGGAGGCCCACGTTGCGGGCCACTGGCTGCGGGTCCACTTTCACTAGAGCAGGTACACGGCGCTGCTCTCCTGCCCTGCCTCTGGCGGCTCCCACCTCCTGATGCCACTTACCCATACCTGCCACCTCGCTGGGACCGAAACGATAGCTGCGCACAGGATGTCCTGAGGAGCGCTGCCACGCCTACCAGCGGCGCCGCCACTGATGCAGCGCCATTGACCCTGCCCAGAGACAGGAGCCACCCGATCCTATTGCCCCCCCCGCTGTGACACACGTAGCTGCGTGGACACCCTAGACCCACAACGCGGAGTATCCTAGACTGCACGGACTTGGGACATCAGACACGATTTCCCCAACGCCACTCTGCATACTAGATCAATGGGGAGGCATAGGGGCAGGGCCCAAGATCACAGTGTGTCAACGGACATGCAGTCCACCGGCTCGGAGGACCCCCTAGCCTCCTCTACTGTAGACGTAATCCCGCCGACTGGGAAGGGGTCTCAGGACGCCAAACTGGACCTTATCCTCAACGAAATTCGGGCCACACGGGAGGCACTGGAATCGCGTATTGATAGCATGGCGACAGGCCTCTCATTGCTCAGGGCAGACCACAATAAACTCGCAGAGAGAGTCTCAGAACAGAAACTCGCGCTGAATGATCTCATACCGCATCAAACGGAACACTCGACGAAGCTGGAGGGAGTGGAGAAACAACTCAAGCAGCTATGGGACAGGGTCGACGATGCGGAAGGGCGAGCCCGCCGCAACAACGTCCGCATCTTAGGCATACCGGAACGCAGCGAGGGAAAGAATCCTACTCAATTTGTAGAGGACTGGCTCAGGAAAGTGGTGGGTCCGGAAGATCTTACTGCCCTATACAGCGTGGAAAGAGCACATAGAATACCGTCCAAACCTCCGCAACCAGGTGCTCTTCCACGCCCTTTGATCGCGCGTCTCCTTCATTATAAGGACCGTGACACTGTCCTGCGTGTGGCCCGTGAGAAAGCGCCGATCCGCTATGAAGACAAGAATATCTCCGTGTATCCCGACTTCACACCTACGGTGCAATGTGCCAGGTCCACCTTCCTGGGGGTAAAGCGCAAATTGCGGGAGAGAGACTTGAAATATGCCCTTCTGTTCCCCGCTCGCCTTAAGATCCTGCATGGTAACAAATCGTACTTTTTTGACTCCCCGGAAGAGGCAGCGGAGTGGATGGAAATAACGCTAACGCCACAGGCCTCCCAGGACCCATTTACAGCTGCCAGGAGGAACGAGCATCGGGGTCACACGGATCGGAGAAACACCGCCTCCACCTCTAGACAAGCCCCCTCGCCGAGTCGAGCGCCTACGGAACAAGCCACTAAAGACCGCCTAGCACCCCACTCACCGGTGGTGCAATTGACGGAGGAGGCACTCGCCGCCCATGATGCGGGCACAGCCAGAGGTCTGATTAGCAACTCTGGCACACACACCGAAGGGTCGGGCTCGGCGGACAGCCTACAACTCTTCCCAAAGATCACGGCGCAGATGGCGGAGGACTTTTAGCGCCAACGCAATGAACACTCTCCGAGTGGTAATGTATTATCTGCCTCGCTCTCTGCACACGGGTGGGTTGCATGAGGGTTTTGTTTACTAAGGGCTGCCATGCCACCGCAGGCCTGTACGAATCAGGCACAAACGGTCTACACCCTCAGCCGTGTGCACATGGAACTGTTTGACTTATGCCCATGTTGGGCATCATGGTTCGGACCTCGAGCCTGTTGGCCTGGGGACCTTAATGTTCAGGGATTAACTGTTTACTTGACACTCCTCTCCTGCAGTAAGATGTACCAGACGTATGCACTCACGAGCTTAGCGCCATCGCACTACACGATCGGACATGGGGCCACTTAATGTTTATAAACTGTGCACCTGGAATGTGCGGGGCATGGGCTCGATTCACAAGAGGCACAGGATACTCGCTCAGCTCAACCGCAGGGGAATTATGATAGCTTGCCTCCAAGAGACACATTTGAGCTGCGCTGAATCTTTGAAACTGCGTAAAAAATGGAAGGGTCAACTTTTCGCTACGTCCTACTCCGCATTCTCTAGGGGGGCTGCGATTTGGCTTCGTAATTCTGTCCCCTTTAAGCCACTAGAGCAGAGACTTGACAAGGAGGGTAGATATGTGTTTGTGAGGGGCTTGCTGGATGGGGCTACTGTTGTGCTTGGGTGTGTATATTCGCCAAATTCGGGCCAATCAGACTTTTTAGTCGCTATCAATGGGGTCCTGACGGATTGGGCGGATCATCCCTGGGTGGTTGGAGGGGACTTCAATGCTGTGCTAGATGTTGCGCTGGACAGGTCACACCCCCCACTACACACCACGGAAAGCAGGAGACAGGCAGATGCGCTGGCACAATGGGCGGAGGGATGGGGTCTGGCAGATGCATGGCGCAGTACACACCTACGAGACAGGGAATACACCTTCTTCTCCCCGCCACACCAACTCCACACCAGAATAGATCGTATATTTTGCTCCCTTTCCTTACTAGGATCGATTATCCAGACCCAGCACATGGGGAAGACCCTCTCCGACCACAATCCTGTCGAACTGACTTGGCAATGGGGCCGACAAACGACCCCAATCCCAACTTGGAGATTACCCACGGAGCTCCTAGAGGACACGGTCTTCAGGTCGACTGTGGCAGACGCCATTGTGAGCTACTTCGACACAAACGCTGGCACCGCCAGCTCCCGTCAATTAGAATGGGACACATTCAAAGTCTTCATTAGGGGGGAAGCGATGGCCACCCGTGTAGGCATGAGGAGGGCAGTGATAGATGATCTGAACGAAGTGGAGGGTAGATTGGCAACACTAGAGAGTGAAGCCGCGGGAACGAACGCACATTTCACACCACTGCAGGATGCACATATAAAGAACGCTGAATTACTAGAAGACTTGCGACTGTTAGACTACAGAGAATACACTAATAGACAGCACACGCAGGCAGACAGATCGGGCCCTATGCTAGCCCGTATAATACGTGACTCCCCAGTACACCACCCAATATTAGAAATACTGGATCAGGAAGGGCAGCTAGCCTCGACTCAAATTGGAATTAACACCGCTTTCAAGGACTACCACACCACACTTTATGGCCCACACAGATGCCTTTCACAGGCCGCGCTTGAGGGATTTATGGGGGATGTAGAACTACCCCGACTCACTGACAGACAAAGCGACGATCTGAAGCGTAGCATTTCCGTTGCGGAGATTAGACAGGCAATACGTGCACTCCCGAGAAATAAGACCCCCGGGACGGACGGCCTGCCGGCCGAATTTTGTGCCACATATGTGGACCTACTAGCCCCGCGTTTACACGCCATTTATCTAGAAGCACTTCGGACTGGCTCCTTGCCACAATCATCCCTACAAGCTTTGATAACTTCCCTCTTGAAACCGGGTAAGGATGGAATGCGCCTAGCTAGCTATAGACCCTTATCCCTCCTCAATACCGATTACAAGATACTGAGTAAGGTACTGGCGGCAAGATTGGCACAATACATTCCGCAACTGATCCACCCTGACCAGTGCGGGTTTGTGCCGGGCAGGAGCACGGCCATGAATCTCTGTAGACTAGCCCAACTGATGCTACGAGACCCGGCTGACGTGGGCTCTGAGGGATGCATCTCATTGGACCTGAAGCAGGCCTTCGATTCCCTCCGATGGGACTTCATGTTTGCTACGTTCACGAACTTCGGGATACCCCCCGAATATATCGCGTGGGTCAGACTACTTTACACCCACCCCACGGCTCGGGTACGCACATCCAGATGCATCTCGGACCCTCTGGCCATAGCCAGAGGCACCAGGCAGGGCTGCCCTCTCTCCCCGCTCCTATTCATACTGGCACTTGAACCACTGCTCTGTAAACTCCGGACAGTGGCCCCCCGCCATGGCATTCGGAGGAGGGAGTCAATTCATATAGTATCCGCCTACGCGGACGATATTGTCCTGTACCTACATGATGTTCGGGGCGACCTGGCCCCTATACCCCAAATATTTGAGGACTTTCGGTCACTATCAGGCATCGCCATAAGCGAACCCAAATCCCACGAGTTTACCTTTGCTGTCGCTGACTCGTCAGTGCCACTGTCCTTCGCGCCACACACATTTCTGATGGCTGATACCACCTTCCGATACCTCGGGATACAAGTTTACAGGGATGCCACAGTAATGATAGACGGCAACCTCGGAAGGGCTATGAGAGCACTCAAGTCACAGGTTCAATTCTGGCTGTCGCTACCTCTATCGGTGGCCGGCAGAATAGCCATTGCTAAAATGGTGATGCTTCCCCGTCTCCTTTACTATTTCACCAACCTGCCGTTCCTGATCCCTGCCACAACGTTCAAGGCGCTAGACACACTCCTCACGGAACTCATATGGGGGCGAGGGAGAAGGCGCATAGGCCTTGCTAAACTGCAGCTCACCTCTGGAGCCGGAGGTATGGGAGTACCAGACTTCAGGGCTTACAACTTCGCATACCAACTGCAATGGCTGGCCTTTTGGCTTGCGGGTCGGAACCTACATGAGATTGACATGACGGAGGAAGATCGATTAAAAGGGAAAATCCATGTCTTGCTGTTGCCCCACTCGGAACTGCCGAGAGACACCCCACCGCTACTCCGGCTAGCAGTCCAATACTGGCGGAGAGCGACGCAATACACAGCTCCGATGTCATCGTATGCCCCCACAATTCCACTACTGGGTATACCCCTGGGGTCGGGACCGCTCACAACTTACAAACTTGTACCATGGCACGACGCTGGTGTGACACACATAGGTGACCTTTTTGCTGAAGGGCAGCTGTTGTCCTTTGACGATTTCAGGACCGCCCATGATGTCCCCGGGGGTTCCTTCCTCATGCATGCTGGCCTCCGACATTATATTACGGGGAGGTGGGCGCCTGAGGGAATAGAACCGCCCACGAACCCATTACTGTCAATGCAGTATCTCATGGGGACGGGCAGTCATCTGACTAAATGGCTCACTGTTGGTATCAGAAAGGGGAGAGCGATTTCGCTGTCGCCTCTCAGAACTAAGTGGGAGGGCGATATAGGGAGGTCACTGAGGGACAAGGAATGGGAGCGGATCCTTCAATTTCACAAAAAAGTAGCTAGGAACCCCAAATTTAAGTTCATCCAGCTCATGGTCCTACATAGAGCGTATTTAACACCTCACCGTTTACACGCTATGTTCCCTAATGTACTCGGCGCGTGCCCTAGATGCGCTGTGGATGATGCATCGCTGACACACATGTTGTGGAGCTGCCCCTAACTAGGCTATTTCTGGACCACTATTAATGACTCGCTCACGGAGGCAGGTGCCTTACTCCAAGCCCTCACCTTGGAATATGCTCTCCTCGGTCTGAGCCCGACAGCACGTAAGAGGAGCGTAGCAACACGCTTTACGGACGTAGCCATACTACTTGCGAAACGTGCCATTACAATGAGGTGGAAGTCACCCAAGCCACCTGACCCCGAAATGTGGAAAACGGAAGTGATACGTTGGGGCAAAGCAGAAGGTGAAGTGCTACAACGTGAAGAACGCAGGGCCTCAGGAAAACGCAGATTTCACTGGATTGGTTTACCATTCTGGGGAGGTTCGAAACTGGGGGTGATGATGACGAGTCTAATGTTTCGATACCCGTAAACTGAAACTGAAATGTGTCTTGCACTTGGTGGGCTTCCATGTACCTTGCACAAAAGGGGTGTACTAGACTATGATACGGGATACCCCGTGATACTATTGCTTCTGTCACTGACTGATTGTGTGAACTAGAATATTTGATAAGTTCTGCTCTGTGGGTGCAACCGGGTACTAACTGATGTATGCATACGCAAAGTGGGAGTGTCTGGGTGGGATTCTTGTGGGTGGCGGGAGGGAGTTTCTCTATTCTTAAGGGGTCTGTTCAATTATTCGGAACTGCAACAAAATTTGAAATGTACATTATACCTGCTGTTATTAAGCCTAGGCGAGCAAGCTTACTACTGGTTTTATCACATAATAACAACGCTGTACTGTTGCTCTAATCACTATGCTAATAAACAGATTTTCCAAAACAAAAACAAAAAACATGGTCAGTGACATCACTGATGACATCTCAAATGACATCACTGATGACATCATCCAGTAAATGTGGTTTGCTTCGGTATTTAAATATGCATTATATATATAGCAATTTACATTGAAGAATGAGTGGATATATATATATAAATATTTGGATGGAGGATTTAGTAGCAGTGTAATTGACTGTTTACTTGACCAATTATAATGTCTCACTAAATATAGTGGATAGTGACTAAACTGTGTGAATATCTGTATCACTTTGTCAGTTGTTGTGTAAACTGATTCTACAGTTGGTTACTAGCTATGTGAAAGTCTATATTAGTTATTGATTAGTTAACTGAGTATTTGTATGGGAGTGTGAAAGTGTGTGTGGTTCGGTGGGGGGTGTGTGACTGTCCAAAGATGTGTGAATAGTTGATTCAGTAGATATATGAAGTTAAAACTACATGTTCTAACAGTTGTTTGGGTGAGGGAATCTCTTTATGGGTGTGGTGATGAGCAAATATATTTCTCAAAGGTACAGGTCCAACAAACTAGAAAAATAAAAGGCAGTGTATGTGTCAGTTGTTGTATATAAATAAGTATACATAAGACACAATGATTGTGTGAGTGACTATGGATAACTGTATACTTGTAATAATGATTTTATAATTCACTAAGTATGACTTACTATCTAAATGAATAGAAGAAGTGGTGTTTATAAGTGTTTTGCTAAGTAAATATGTAAGTATGATCCATTGTTTGCATAAGTGAGTAGGATGACTTCATATGTGAATAGGATGCGTGCTGTTGTTTAATGTCGATATAGATGTATAAGTATTTTTGATAGTGTTCTATTGTTCATTGACAGCATGTATGAGTGAATCCATAGGTAAGTGATTAGATGTGTGTATACATCTATGAATCACTGAGTGGATTTTTAGATACTTGTATTGCTGTGACAATGGATTTAAATATGACACTCTGTATTTTACAAACAGTGATGAAAAATTGTAATAGTGTATGAAAAGGTGTATGTGATTGTCACGTGGATGATGTCATCAGTGATGTCATCAGTAATGTCATTTGAGATGTCATCAGTGATGTCACTGACCATGTCATGAATGATCTAATATGTGACATCATCAGCAGTGGATTGCGGGTGCGCGAAATATAGTTAGTACAACTAACTATATAGGAGCAATTTCATTGGTTTTGTATGAGTAAAATGTCCAGCTAACTATAAGACCACTAAAACTTATAGTTTTTTGAGTGAATTTCAAAGGTTTTTTAAAAACGAATTCCTAACTATATAACTCCTGAAACCTATCGTTTTTTCAGTGAATTTCAAATGTTTTTTAAATGCTAATTCCTAACTATATAAGGCCTGAAACCTATGGTTTTTTCAGTGTTTTAAAAAAAAATGTGATTGGTTAACTGGCTTATTAAGTGTATCTTAGTGAATACATATATTATTGAGTAATGTTTAAATATTTAAATATATGCATGAGTGATGTAATATGTGACGTCATCAGCAGTGCATTGCAGACGTGCAAGTTATAGTGAGTCCAACTAACTATAACGTGGGAATTTCAATGGTTTTATGCGAGTAAAATTTCCAGCTAACTATAACTGGTGTGAAACCTATGGTTTTTTCAGTGAATTTCAAAGGTTTTTTAAATGCTAATTCCTAACTATAACTGGTGTGTCGTCGACCAGACGAGCGTGAACAAGCCGTAAAGGTGAAACGCGTCGACTCTTTTCCTGTCAAAGAATAAAGGATTTACTGCATACGCTGGGTGTCCAGGTTGACTTCTTAATGCGAGAGGTGTTTGGAGACAATATATATATATATATATATATATATATATATATATATATATATAAAACCTACTGGCTGTCGCCAGTAGGTAGTTATATTTAGAACCTAGTTTCAATAGGAAAAGCATTTTTTGATTTGCTAATAACTTTGGCGTCGTTTGACGAATCTTCGCGAGGTCAGCTCTTTCCGGAAAGTTTGGGGGTGATTCTTGGAGCAACCCTTGACCCTGCCACGAGGTAGGTCGCCCCCCTCAGCCGCCACACGGTCTTCCTGTGCCGCTGTCTCTCTGCCGCCACCCGCTGTGACTAGGATCGCTGCCTGAGTCCGTCCTGTGCAGCTCTCCTCGGTTTTTTCTTTGATTTATTTTTGTCACTCTCTGTCATTGTTGTTTTTCTTGCCACCCCTCGTGCCCTTTGTGCCCTCCCCCCTGCCTTCTCTTCTGTAACACCCCCCCTCCCGCTCCCCTCCCTCGCGCTTCCCGCCGCTACCTCCCCAGCGGTCCCGCCCCCCTGGTGCCCCATTCGCTGCCCCGCTCTTGCCTCCCAGCTGCTCCTCCCTCCCTTAACCCCTTCATATGGAGGCCGCGCGGTGGTGAAGTGAGTGACCCTTGACCCTGCCACCAGGTAGGTCACCCCCCTCAGCCGCCACACGGTCCTCCTGTGTCGCTGTCCCGCTGCCGCCACCCGCTGTGACTAGGATAGCTGCCTGAATCCATTCTGTGCTGCTCGCCTTGGTTTTTGCTTTGATTTATTTTTGTCACTCTCTGTCATTGTTGTTGTTTTTCTTGCCACCCCTGGTGCCCTTTGTGTCCTCCCCCCGCCCCCTGTTTTCTCTTCTGTACCACCCCCCTACTGCTCCCTTCCCTCACGCTTCCTGCCGCTGCCTTCCCTGCGGCCCAGCCCCCCCTGGTGCCCCATTCGCCGCCCCGCTCCCGCCTCCCAGCTGCTCCTCCCTCCCTCAGCCCCTCATATGGAGGCTGTGCAGCGGGCGGGCCGCTGGCGCGCCAAAGGCAAGCGCGTCTGTGCCATCCGCGCATGGACCGCGCCCAGCGCCAGAACCCCTGGCCCCCGCCGGAACCAAGAAACCCCTAGGAAGTATGACCAACCACCCTCCACGTACTCAACACCGGCCGACCATCTGCCTGCTACCAAGCCACTCCAAAGCGCACCCAAGGACCCTTCTCTTGCCAAACCTGCAATTTCACCTGCGTCCAAACCTGCACCCCACCACACGGACAAGGCAACAAGAACAACCACCTCAAGTGCATCCTGCTCAACACCCGCTCCGTCTACAAGCACGCCATCGAACTCTGGGACCTCCTCGACACAACAGCACCAGACGTCGCCTTCCTCACAGAAACCTGGATGAACGCCTCCTCAGCCCCCGACATAGCCATAGCCATCCCGGACGGCTGAAGATCACCCGAAAGGATCGCGTCAACCAAGCCGGAGGAGGAATCGCCATCATCTACAGGAACACCATCGGCATCACGACCAACTCCGAAGATGCCGGACACCTACACTTCCAGATCCACACCGACCCCAAGACCACCCTCAGAGGAACCCTCATCTACAGACCCCCAGGCCCACGCAAACAATTCAGTGAAGCCATCGCCGACTTCATCAGCCCACATGCCCTCGCCTCATCAGACTACATCCTCCTAGGGGACCTGAACTTCCACCTGGAAAACAACAATGACAACAACACCACCACCCTGCTCGACAACCTCGGACTCAAGCAACTGGTGAACACCCCCACCCACTACGCCGGCCACACACTCGACCCCATCTTCTCCACCAGCAGCCACGTTGCCTTCAGCCACTCCACCGGACTACACTGGACCGACCACAGCTGCATCCACTTCACCTTCAAGAAGACCACATCCCAACACCGCCCGCTACAGATCCCCGTAGATGCTGGAGCAAAGTCACCACAGACCAGCTAACCACATCACTGAGCCAGAACCCACCAATCAACACTACTGACACCAACGATGCAGCTCGCAACCTCACACAGTGGATCGTCAACTGCGCTGACGCCCTTGCACCACTGAAGAACCCCCCAGGCAAGCAACAGGAAAACAACATGGTTCACCAACGACCTCAAACAATCAAAGAAATCCTGCCGAACACTCGAGAAAGCCTGGCGCCGCGAACAAATGACAGAAAACATGACAGCCCTCAAGAACGCCACCCGCAAACACCACCAGCTGATCCGAACCACCAAAAAGACATCGTTCAAAGAACGGCTGGACAACAACACACACAACAGCAAGGAACTCTTCAGCTTCGTAAAAGAGCTCTCCAATCCCAGCGCCAGCAGCCACAACATCACACCATCGCAAGACCTCTGCAACTCCTTCACCACGTTCTTTCACCGCAAGATCGCCGACATCCACGACAGCTTCGACGCCCAGACTCCGCACCCAGCCACCGAACCAACGCCCCCTACAACCACCCTCAGCGCTTGGACTCCCATCAGCACAGAAGACACCGCCCACGCTATGAACACCATACAATCCGGCTCTCCCTCCGACCCATGCCCTCTCCACATCTTCAACAAAGCTGACACCATCATCGCTCCCCACCTACGGAACGTCATAAACAACTCCCTCACGTCCGCAACCTTCCCAGAGAGCTGGAAGCACGGAGATCAACTCCCTACTGAAGAAACCCACAGCGGACCCTAAAGACCTCAAAAACCTCCGCCCCATCTCTCTTATTCTCTGCAAAAGTCATCGAGAAGATCGTCAATAAACAGCTGACCGCAAGCCAATGGATCCCCGACCCATCCCAGTCCATATTTCGAGCCAACCACAGCACTGAGACCGCCATCATCGCAGCCACCGACGACATCAGAACCCTACTTGACAACGGGGAAACAACGCCCTCATCCTCCTAGACCTCTCAGCCGCCTTTGATACAGTCTGCCATCGTACCCTAATATCCAGCCTCCACAACGTCGGGATCCAAGGCAAAGCCTGGACTGGATCACCTTGTTCCTCTCCGACAGAACCCAGAGAGTCTGCCTCCCTCCCTTCCACTCCGCGGCCACCGAGATCATCTGCGGCGTACCCCAAGGCTCATCGCTCAGCCCAACCCTCTTCAATATCTACATGAGCCCCCTCTCCACCATCGCACGCAAACACAACCTCAACATCATCTCATACGCAAACAACACCCAGATGATACTCTCCCTCACCAAAGGCCCAGCCACCGCCAAACTCAACCTCCAGGAAGGAATGAAAAACGTTGCTGAATGGATGAAACTCAGCCGTCTGAAACTAAACTCAGACAAGACGGAGGTCCTCATCCTCGGACCATCCCCATCCGCTTGGGACAACTCCTGGTGGCCCACAGCACTGTGCACCGCAACGACATCCACTGACCACGCACGCAACCTGGGATTCATCCTGGACTCCTCTCTCACGATGACCAAGCAAGTCAACGCCATCTCATCCTCATGCTTCAACACCCTGCGCATGCTCCGCAAGATCTTCCGGTGGATCCATACCGGAACTAGAAAGATGGTCACCCAGGCCCTTGTCATCAGCCGACTAGACTACGGAAACGCCCTATACGCAGGAACCACAGTCAAACTCCAGAAAAGACTCCAACGCATACAGAACGCATCCGCACGACTCATCCTCGACATACCCCGCCACAGCCACATATCAGCCCACCTGAGAGACCTGCACTGGCTCCCCGTCAACAAAAGGATCACGTTCAGACTCCTCACCCACGCACACAAAGCGCTCCACGACATAGGCCCCGAATACCTCAACAACCGCCTCACGTTCTACACTCCAATACGCAAACTCCACTCCGCCAGCCTCGACCTCGCCACCGTCCCACTAATCTGCAGAACTACCGCCGGAGGAAGATCATTCTCCTACCTGGCGGAACTCCCTCCCCGCCCACCTACGACTGACCCAGGACCACCTCATATTCAGGAAACACCTCAAGACCTGGCTCGTCCATCATCCCCTTTTGTATCGCTTTGTTCGCCCTAAGTGTGGCAGGGTATACTCAGACGTGAGTCCCTTGTTCACTTGGCCACTGGATTCAAGATAGCCTGGCTGATGAGGATTATGAATCCGAAACCGGTCCCAGGATGCTTGTTTCCGGTCCAGGGAAGACATGGCTTGGCAGTTCGGGCTGGACTGTTCCCATAAGGCACAGGGTCAGACTGATTTGCATATAGCCATGTCTGAACTGGGGTGGCTGAGTGAACTAAAGAATGGTGATGGATTAAACCCAGATCAGTTGACTGGGGGTGAGTGTTTGATTTGTTCAAACGCTCCGTCCATCATCCCCTTTTGTATCGCTTTGTTCGCCCTAAGTGTGGCAGGGTATACTCAGACGTGAGTCCCTTGTTCACTTGGCCACTGGATTCAAGATAGCCTGGCTGATGAGGATTATGAATCCGAAACCGGTCCCAGGATGCTTGTTTCCGGTCCAGGGAAGACATGGCTTGGCAGTTCGGGCTGGACTGTTCCCATAAGGCACAGGGTCAGACTGATTTGCATATAGCCATGTCTGAACTGGGGTGGCTGAGTGAACTAAAGAATGGTGATGGATTAAACCCAGATCAGTTGACTGGGGGTGTTTGATTTGTTCAAACGCTCCGTCCATCATCCCCTTTTGTATCGCTTTGTTCGCCCTAAGTGTGGCAGGGTATACTCGTACGTGAGTCCCTTGTTCACTTGGCCACTGGATTCAAGATAGCCTGGCTGATGAGGATTATGAATCCGAAACCGGTCCCAGGATGCTTGTTTCCGGTCCAGGGAAGACATGGCTTGGCAGTTCGGGCTGGACTGTTCCCATAAGGCACAGGGTCAGACTGATTTGCATATAGCCATGTCTGAACTGGGGTGGCTGAGTGAACTAAAGAATGGTGATGGATTAAACCCAGATCAGTTGACTGGGGGTGAGTGTTTGATTTGTTCAAACGCTCCGTCCATCATCCCCTTTTGTATCGCTTCGAGCAGTAGCGGCACTCCCCCCACCCTCCTCCCCCAGCACCTTGAGACCCCTACGGGTGAGTAGCACGCTATACAAATCTATTGATTGATTGATTCTTCAAGCGGGGGCTAAGAAATAAGGGGGTCCCAAAACGCGTTTTTCTTGTGTTAAGTTCAATAGGACATTTTGAGACAGGCTACAGCCCGAACTGCTGAATGGAATTATCCCAAATTTGGCAAAAAGGCAGTGCTTTGTTCAGAAAGCAACTTTTTTTCAAAATGGTGTAAATCCGTTCAGTAGTTGCTGAGAAATTAAAAAAATAAGAGTAAAAAAATCCATTTACCATAGGAAACTTTAGGCAAGGCTACAGCCCGAACTGCTGAACGGAATTATCCCAAATTCGGGAAAAAGGTAGTGCTTCGTTCAAAAAGTGACCTTTTTTAAATGGTGTAAATCCATTCAGTAGTGGCTGAGAAAAAATAATAATAAAAGGTTTGATATCTATGGCCGGGGAGGGTTCGCAAACCCTCCCGATCACAAGCTTTTTCTAATTGGCTGCCAACACTTAAAGGTGAAAAAAAAAGAAATGGGTGCAGGGTAGAAACACCCTGACCCCTAGGTCTGCTCAGGGGGTCCCACTAGGACCCCCAGGGCCAAAAAAAGCATTTTTATATAAATTTCGGCAAAATTCGCGCTGGGTTTGTGAATCCCCTCGGAAAAAAAAATTAAGCGCGGGCTCCAAAGCTTCATTTAATAAGAGGCCCCCGGGTGGGCCAGGTCCCGGGGGCATAGGCAACAAACAAATGCGGGGGCCCACGGGGGCCCCCGCAGCACCAGGGACCGCCACCTCTCAGAGGCTATATTTAAAATATGCGGGAGGGCACACAGCCCTCCCGCAGCCCCGGGGCTTCTTTTTCAATGTGTGGGGGGCCTTCAAGGCCCCCCCAAGCCCCGGAGACCGCCAACCCCCGGGCTTTTATTAATAATTCGCGGGGGCACACGCCCCCCCCTTGCTGCCCCGGGGACCGCCACCCCCGGGCTTTTAAAAAAACCTGTGTGGTTGGCTCGAGCCCCCCCCACATGCCAGGGGGACCGCCACCTTTCCGGGGCATTAATATTGCAAATGCGGGGGTCCGTTAGGGACCCCCAAGCCCCGGGGACCACCACCTCCCGGGGATACAATCACATTGGGAGGGGGGCCGCGCGGCCCCCCTCCTGTAGCCCTCCATGGCCCTGGGGACCGCCACCCCCAGGGCTGGCTCCTGCAGTGTCTCGGGGTGCCCACACCCGGGACACTGCTGTTTGTAATGGCAGGGTGGGAGCTTGCGGATCCCGCCCCGTTATAGCAAACTTGCTTTGAATTTTGGAAGCAAGAGCAGGGAAACCTGCTCTCTCGTCCAAAGACCAAAGCAGATTGCTTTTCCACACGGAGAGCTGCATGTCTGCAGATCCCCGTGTGGAAAAGCAATGCCGGCTCCCGCAGGGGGCGGGGAGCGTGAGGTTGTTGGGGCTACCCCAACGGATAGGGCCGGCCCCGGGGGATAGGGTCCCCAGGGCTAGAAATGGCCCTGGAGGGGGGCCACACGCCCCCCCTCAAATAAATTAAAATATATAAATAAGGCCAGCCCGGGGGGATGGTGTCCCCAGGGCCAATAGAGGCCTCAGGAGGGGGGGGCCACGCAGCCCCCCTCCTTAAAAAAAAATATATATGTGGCCATGCCCCGGGGGATGGGGTCCCCTGGGCCGGAATTTGGCCACGGGAGGGGGCCCACGTGGCCCCCTTCCTGTTTACATTTTTTTTTTTTAAAGGGTCAGGCCCTGGGGGATGGGGTTCCCAGGGCCCAAAAAAAGGAAAGAGAAGGGGGGGCCACACAGCCCCACTTCTTAAAAAAAATGTTTTTTAAAAAGCCGGCATCGTTCCAGAGTCCCTGCTCCATCCCAGCAACACTCTGCAAACGCGCCCTGTGGCGCATTTTAAGTTAAGGAATTAATTCCCGTTCAATACTGGGGGTCCCTGGGGGCCAACTATCCCATCAGGTTCATCCAGTATGCACCACAGGGCTGCCTTGCAGAGAGGTGGTCCAAGGCCACGCCCTTTTTACACCTCTCTGCAACCCAGCTCTGTGGCGCTTACTGGAGGTACCTGGTAGGCTAGTTGGACCCCAGGGACACTCAGGACTCAAGGGGATTTAATCCCCCAATTTACAACGCACCAGGGGGCGTGTTTGCACAGTTGTGCAGGAAGGGGCGGGGCCTGCTATGGCAAGTGTGCAAACGCGCCCTGTGGCGCATTTTAATTTGGAGGATTAAGTCCCCTTCATTCCTAAGGGTCCTTAGGGGCCAACTAGCCCACCAGCTACCTTCAGTAAGCGCCGGGGAGCTGCATTGCAGTGTGGTGGTCGAAGGCCACGCCCCCTTTTTATACCACTCTGAAACGCAGGTCTGTGGCGCTTATTGGCGGTAGCTGGTAGGCTGGTTGCCACCTATTTCGCTCCAAGCTAGGCACATTTGCATATAGGCTAGTGGGAGGAGCAGGCGCTTAATGGAATGGAGAAGGGACAATGGGCGCACCACATATTATTGTAGGTCTGCTATACTGATTATATTTTTTATCATTTAGAGAGGCACCAAAGAACAAGCTGAGAGTTTTGTACAGGACATTGTTAGTTACCTGAATCTTAACCTTGCATGCAACAGCAGTTACAAGTTCAGGGAATTTTTGCATTTGACATTCTATACCGAAAACCTAGTGCAGGGAATAGCTTGTCATATGCTAGTAGTGTTCAGAAACCATTGTAAAACCAGTATACCATATGGGGAACTCTTAAGAATAAAGAGATCATGTAGTAAAGAAGAGGAATAGCAGTGCAATAGGAAAGAAATGCTGGCTAGATTAAAAAGGAGAGGCTATACAGAGGCAGTATTGGATGAGGCAGTAAGCAGTGTCTATAAGAAAAAGGCATGACATCCTATTTAGTTCCAACATGAAAAGAAACTGTAATAAGAATGATACTAAGTGTATACTCATAACGGATTTTCACAGACAGCATGCACACCTTAGGGCAATACTAGGGAAACTCTGCCATCTATTGAGAAGCAATCCAGTAATAGGCTCATCAATTTCGAGAAGACCGTTGATTACATTTAGGAGAGGCCCTCTATGACAGATAATGTAGTGAATAGCGATACTGTGACAGAAAAGAAATGGATGGAAAATTTCTACAAATGCAGAAAATGCAAAGCATGTAGGCACAGGGTTAATATAAACGAATTAATTGCCCAATACATTAAAATGAAGAAAATTAAAAAATCTCTCACAAGCAAAAGTGAATGTAGGATGTTTATGGTAAAATGTCCTTGTTCAAAGATCTACATCTGGAGCACCAGCTTACCGGTTCAGAAGAAAATCTGCCAACGTCTCAGGCCTATTAGAAATAAGGATAGCAGTTATCTGATTTCTAGATACTTTCATGACATTCATGGTGGGGCAGCAGAGCTAATCCAGTACATTGTGAAAGACCGGGTCCCCATTAACAGAAGAGGGGTTGACAGTGAAAAACAATTGTGCAGGCTTGAATCTAATTACATTTTAATGATGGATTGCAGAACCCGAGAGGTTTGAATCAAGAGGAAGAAATGTATATATATTTTTGATTTTTTGTATCAGCCAAATATATCTAGCCTGTATTCATTCTTGATTGTGGATTTTAATTGGTTTTAATCCATGTTATGACATTAAGACTGTCCGTTGCATACTTTTTGCAGCTCAACAGATGATGAAATGGAAAAGATGGTTCAGTAGGAAACATATCATGAATGAAGATATCCAGATAATGTGAATATGGTGTCCATAGTAGACGAGTTTTTGAAGAGACAACATATTTTGCGCTGAATGCTTACAAAGCATGAACTATTGCACTGACGTGGCGCTGCCCACAAGGCTTTATGTTGAGTGCATATTATTTTTCCAAGATTGATTTATTGGTGATGGAATATAATTGCATTTTGTGTGGGGATTTTTTTAATTTTAGGATGGACTCTACAATTAATGAATTCCTCGTCCACAGGGGCAGGATGTTTAATATGCGACACAAATAATTTTAGAACTGTTATCAATTGTATAGCTCATGTTATTTTGTGACTCATGGTATCAGTCAAAATATTAATTTGGTTGACTGTGGGAAACTTTTTCTGTTTTGCCAGGAAATCTACAGTACTCTGTTTTTAATTTTTAGCGTTGTTGTTGTACATTTACCACTTTTCAAAATGGCAGTTAACTTAGTGATCAAGGCTCGAGTGAGAGTCAAAACGCATTGATGTTTATCCTGTCTGCATCCCAATTAAGCAACATTAGCACAGCGTTCCCTGAGTGCCGGTCTCTACCTGATAGTGAGAAGAGTGTTTTAGTTATATATATATAAAATGTATATACATATATATGGCAAAACCAAAGGGGATGATGGACGGAGTGTTGAACATTGCAAGCACTCACCCCCAGTCAACTGATATGGGTTTAATCCATCATCATTCTTTAGCTCACTCCGCCACCCCAGTTCAGACATGGCCATATGCAAATCAGTTTGACCCTGTGCCTCATGGGAACTGTCCAGCCCGAACTGCCAAGCCATGTCTTCCCTGGACCAGAAACAAGCATCCTGGCACCGTTTTTTGGCTAATCAGCCATCATCAGCCAGGCTCGCTTGAATCCAGTGGCAAAGTGAGCAAGGGACCCACGTCTGGGCATACCTTGCCAACTTAGGGCGAACAAAGCAAAACCAAAGGGGATGATGGATGGAGTGTGGAACATTGCAAGCACTCACGCCCAGTCAACTGATCTGGGTTTAATCCATCATCATTCTTTAGTTCACTCCGCCACCCCAGTTCAGACATGGGCCATATGCAAATCAGTGTGACCCTGTGCCTCATGGGAATAGTCCAGCCTGAACTGCCAAGCCATGTCTTCCCTGGACCGGAAACAAGCATCCTGGGACGGTTTTTTGGCTAATCAGCCGTCATCAGCAAGGCTAGCTTGAAACCAATGGCAAAGTGAGCAAGGGACCCACGTCTGGGCATACCCTGCCAACTTAGGGCGAACAAAGCAAAACCAAAGGGGATGATGGACGGAGTGTTAAACATTGCAAGCACTCACCCCCAGTCAACTGATCTGGGTTTAATTCATCATCATTCTTTTGCTCACTCCGCTCACCCCGCCACTGGATTCAAGCTAGCCTGGCTGAAGAGGGCTGTTAGCCCGAAACTGGTCCCAGGATGCTTGTTCCGGTCCAGGGAAGACATGGCTTGGCAGTTCGGGCTGGACTGTTCCCATGAGGCACAGGGTCAAGACTGATTTGCATATAGCTGTGTCTGTACTGGGGTGGAAAAGTGAGCTAAAGAATGATGATGGATTCAACCCAGATCTGTGACTGGGGGTGAGTGTTTGAAAAGTTTCAGCACTTCGTCCATCATCTCCTTGTGTTTGCTTTGTTCGCCCTAAGTTGGCAGGGTATGCCCAGACGTGGGTCCCTTGCTCACTTTGCCACTGGATTCAAGCTAGCCTGGCTGCAGAGGGCTGTTGGCCCGAAACTGATCCCAGGATGCTTGTTTCCGGTCCAGGGAAGACATGGCTTGGCAGTTCGGGCTGGACTGTTCCCATGAGGCACAGGCCATGAGGCGCAGTATCAAGACTCATTTGCATATAGCTGTGTCTGAACTGGGGTGGAAAAGTTAGCTAAAGAATGATGATGGATTCAACCCAGATCTTTGACTGGGGGTGAGTGCTTGAAAAGTTTCAGCACTCCGTCCATCATATCCTTGTGTTTGCTTTGTTCGCCCTAAGTTGGCAGGGTATGCCCAGATGTGTGTCCCTTACTCACTTTGCCACTGGATTCAAGCTACCCTGACTGAAGAGGGCTGTGTGAGGAGGCTGAAGGCACACCCGACCGGAAGTGGGTCAAGACGGGCCTGGATGCCAGAAAACGACAGGAAGAGTGCACTGGTCTAGTGGCCCTAGGAAATCATGACATCAAGACATCAGCACCAGCAGAGGAGAATAAGGGCGGAAGTTCATACCCCAAAGAGCAGAGCAGCGTGAAGGCAAGGAGCAGCGGCGACGAAGAGGAGAAACCGAAGAGAGGAGAGCACAACAAGGAGAGAGAGAAGACCAGCGAGGAAGTCGATGGAGGTCTGTAGATTCCTGAAGTAATATACACCCCGCACTAACCCGGTGGCCCAGAGAAGGGAGAGGACGGCCTGGGTTCCAACGCCACAACTATTTTTACGAGTCGTGGTCCATGGCAAGTGGCACTAAAGGGGTCATTTTGGTGGGGTGGCACAGGGAGCTAGTTCACTTGTGGTCTTTTTTCGCGCTTCCCGCCACGTACCCTCACTCCCTATCCACTTATTCCCTTTGTCCCACACAAACGCTTGGTGGTGGTAGCACAATAAACCCAGAGCAGCAGACTATGCGCCAATCCCGGCATTTTTTTGTTCTTCCTTTTCCTTCTTCTTTTGAGCACCCAGGAGGAAGCAGACACACACAGGGCCTGAACTCAAGTCGCAAAAAGGACGGTCCAGAATAGGGAGAAGCAGATCCCCATCCAGTGTTTAATCATCGATGCATTGATTTGACCAAATTCTTATTTCATTTATTTGGTAGATTCCCCTATAGTATATGGGACTTGTAAAGCCTTATTTCAACAAGAAACATCCGGACAATAAAAGAAAAGCATTGAAAACCTTATATTGTCTTCGTCCACTAGTCACACGCTAGACCCTCGAGCCGCCTACAGGCTGTTAGCCCGAAACCGGTCCCAGGATGCTGGTTTCCAGTCCAGGGAACACATGGCTTGGCAGTTCGGGCTGGACTGTTCCCATGAGGCACAGGGTCAAGACTGATTTGCATATAGTTGTGTCTGAACTGGGGTGGAAAAGTGAGCTAAAGAATGATGATGGATTCAACCCAGATCTGTGACTGGGGGTGAGTGTTTGAAAAGTTTCAGCACTTCGTCCATCATCTTCTTGTATTTGCTTTGTTCGCCCTAAGTTAGCAAGGTATGCCCAGACGTGGGTCCCTTGCTCACTTTGCCACTGGATTCAAGCTAGCCGGGCTGAAGAGGGCTGTTAGACCGAAACCGGCCCCAGGATGCCTGTTTCCGGTCCAGGGAAGACATGGCTTGGCAGTTCGGGCTAGTCTGTTCCCATGATGCACAGGGTCAAGACTGATTTACATATAGTTGTGTCTGAACTGGGGTGGAAAAGTGAGCTAAAGAATGATGATGGATTTAACCCAGATCTGTGATGGGGGTGAGTGTTTGAAAAGTTTCGGCTCTCCGTCCATCATCTCCTTGTGTTTGCTTTATACATATATATGTACACACAAGGTGGTGTAGGGTTGGGCCCAGAACCTGGCATGCCACCAGGCCTTGTGCCTATCTCCCATGGGCGTAAACTACCACAATGTGATACAACGTGTGTTAAAGGTCAACGTGTTGCAAAAGCATGCATGGCAAAGGCATGCATGCTAACAACCTAAATCCCAATCTGAGCATGCAACCATGCTCTAAAAATAATCTAGCATTTCAGAACCACACCAACAAATCACTACCTAGCATATGGCCAAGCCGCACAATATTCCCTCTAATTTAGTAAACAGAAAAACAACTATTTCGGTTGAACTCCAATCTGTACATGCACATTATTTCTTGGAGGAAGAGAGTGTTAATCAAATGGTATCTACTCAGTTTCAACGGCATGCGTGGAAAGATTTAAGAAAGACTTAAAGAAGATTAGCCACAGTATAGGAACGGAAAGGCTCAGGGTATTGTGTAGTAATCTATGTTTGTAGTAAACTATGCTTGTTGCAATGTTACGTGCATAGAACCTTACAGTGTGGGTGTTCTGGGCCAGAGTTTTAGTTTTGTCAGTTGATATGTCGGGCGTCAGCTGCTACTGCTCTGTCTTGATGGTCAAGTTTGATGTGGAAATAAATTTAACTAATTATTCCAAAGTGGTTTCTTTCTCTCTGCCAGCATCCCCCCTACGTCACGATCAAACAAAGGAAGCGGCAAAAGAACAAATTCAGTCCAACAAATTGTTTTTTTTCCTCATTCAGACGCTTTCTTTATTAAAGGGCTACCACTTCAAACTACAAACAACTTTAATCAGCGCACGTCTTTACATTATGTGGACAATATTAGAAACTCGTTTTCAGTGCTCTTTTATCTTGTAGTGGGCAGTCTCACAGTCTCATCTTGCACACTACTGTCGTAAATTGACAGCAATGGGTTAGCATTTAGCTGTAGCCATCTTGTATTTAGAAGTTATCTTATCCACTTTGTGAAAGCCATTTTGTATTTCTGGCAGCCATTTTGTTTGCCATGTGCTCTGTCCTACCTTTCTGTTAACTGCTCTTGAAGTCTGCCTAGAGACAAACTATATTCAGCATCCTCCACTGCGCACATGCCCAGAAGGGCCTAGCTAGTAGAATGCATCTGCTTCTCTAGTATAACTGTCAGGCTATTTTTGCTGCTGTATGGAAAAGTAACTCTCCTCCCACTTTGTTGAGTAAGTAGATCTTGTATACCCAACTTAGTCATCTTGCATGCTTACATGAGCCAGGACTGCCCCTTGCATTTATGCTTACTATGTAACTCTAAGCAAATATATAAAGCCCCAGTTTTCTGCACTCCTTAGACTGCCTCATTCAGTTGCTAAGGCTTCTGTGTGATGTAGTCTCAACTCATTTGAGTTTAATAAATATGATCTTTTATATTTCAGCTTCTGTGCCAATTTCTTCTTTGTTGGTTCAAAAGGACTAAGTATCAGTGAGACCCCTGAGAAGGATTTTGATTACTTCACTACTGGCTTATTTATTTTCTTCCTCATTTGCCACTTTTTGTCAATTTAAAAAAAAATATTTGTCTTGTGCTGCATTATACTTTCTTGGAGTGCACGTTTAATCTGCCACCGTCCCTGTACGTTTGAAAAAGAAAAAGAAATCTACTTTGGTACACTCTATACAACTGGAATGGACAGTGTCCTGTTGAATATTTGACATATTTGCCCTGTTGAATATTTCATAAATTTTCTATCACTAACCATGCAACCGGTTTCTCCACCTCCACCCCTCTTAAAGACACCTGGTGAGCCACCTATCAAATGGAAGCAGTGGTTTGATGGATTCGAAACTTACCTTGGTGCGATTGGTGCTATGAGGTTTCGAGCTGGGCGTAGGAAGTACCTCCTACTACAATAATTAGGCTTTGAGGGCAGGGAAATTAATTTTAAAACATCTTCCTACTCCAGTCCAATATGAAGAAAATCCTCTTGATGAGTATTATGACACGGTTAAAAGGTTACAAACAAGGTTTGATGTTCAACCCAGCTTGTAGTATAACCCACACGTTCCAGGCACTAAGTGCCCGTCAGCGTTTGTAACTCTGTAACAAGATTGGCCATTTCGCTAAAATCTGTCAGGAAGGTAGAGGCAACTACAACCCAAAACCTTCTCCTGTGAAATGTGTTATTGATGAAGGCATGCTGCGAGATGAAGAAGAGTTTGTCACTAAAGACCTTAGTGATATGGTCCTAGTTGTACAAGATGATGGGGTCATTGTAGGGATCAAGAATTGTGTGTTGATCCTTATGTAGAACTTTCTGTAGGGGATCGTGTGTTGAAACTCCTTGTTGATTCCGGAGCACGTATCTCCATGACCAGTCTAGAACTATATCAAGCAACTTGGCCTAACAGACCCCTTCTACCCCCAGATCGTAAAGTCGTCTCTTATGAGGGACAAGAGATTAATCTTTTTGGGTACATTGTAGAGATCATGGAATTCAAGGGAAGAAAGATTGTGGGCAAAATTGATATGGCGCAGAAAGGGCTAAACATCTTAGGCTGGTTCCACCAGGGACTATTTGTGATGGTACTCAGACCGGGAACCAAAGATCAAGTTCTTGTCATTAGGGACAGTCCTGATCTCGAAAACTTAGTTAATGAATTTACCCATGTGTTCTGTGGAGAATTGGGCAAAATCAAATACTTTCAGGACAAGATTATTGTAAAGGATGGTGCTAGTCCTGTAAAACATAAGCTTAGAAACGTTCCCTTCAGTGTCAGGCAAGACCTTGAGAAAGAACTTGAGTCTTTGTGTACCAAAGGGATAATTGAACCAGTAGAATCGTCTTTATGGTTGTCCCCTTTAGTTGTTGCAAGGAAACAGAATGGTGAACTCAGAGTTTGTGTTGACCTCCGCTGCTTGAATAAGGAAATATGGATTGACTCACATCCCCTTCCGAATATCAATGAGTTATTAGCAAGTTTGAAAGATGCTAAAGTCTTCACAAAATTGGACTTAGCATCTGCCTACCACCAGGTAGAATTGGCACCAGAGTCTAGATCTCTTACCGCATTTGTTTCCCCTTTTGGTACTTTCCAATATGTAGGTATGCCGTTGTGGCTTACCTCAGCGGCATCCGTATTTCAGCGCCTTATGTCCAAAATATTGAAGGGGATTGAAGGTCTGTCCGTTTTTCAAGACGATGTTCTATTTTTGCTCCTGATAGGGTTTCACACAATGCTATTTTGAAGGAAGTACTATCAAGATTTCAGGCAAATGGTGTGATTCCGCCCAGAGACAAATGTGTTTTTGTGACTAAGAAAGTAGAATACTTGGGTCATTTAGTTAATGAGAATGGTATTCTTCCCAAGTCTAGTCAGGTTGATTCCATCGTTAAATCCAAAACTCATTCTGACAAAATCACCCTCAAATCGTTTTTTGGGCTATGTGATTTCTACTCAAGGTTCATCCAGGACTTCGCAAGTAAATTAAGACCCTTGTCACGTATTCTCATGAAGGGTGTTGTGTTTGAGTGGAGCAGAGAATGTCAGGACATTTTTGAGTGTGTGAAGCAAAGATTCTGAAACACTATGATCCGTCTCTTAACTGCACCCTCACAGTCGATGCTAGCAATGTCAAACTTGGTGCAGTTCTCTCTAAAAAAAAAAAAGGGGGGTGGGGAGAACAGGACTATCGGGTTAGCCTCCAGAGTCCTGTCTCCTTCTGAAATGAAGTACTCAATTATTGAGAGGGAACTGCTGGCATGCTGGTGGGCTGTGATGAAATTTAGAAACTTTGTTTGGGGAAGGAAGTTTTGTCTTCAAACTGACCACAAACCATTGGTTTTCATCCTCAGTGGGAAGAAGGTTAGGAGCTTCACCCCAAGAATTGCACGCCTATCTTCCAAACTCCTTCAGTTTGATTTTTCTGCAGAATATATACCTGGATGCAAGAATGGGTGTGCAGACTTTTTATCTCGCTCTTCTGATATTGTAGAGGACAAGCCAAACATAGAAGAAGAAGACAAGGAAGAGTTCCTTGTGGCAGCTGTGGACCTTCCCCAGTTGTGTGCTGTGTCATAGAATGAATGGCGTCAAGCTCTCTCTGGTGATGTTTCTTTGGGTCTTGTCATGAAATTTATCAAGGAAGGTTGGCCCAGGGAGAGGAATTTGAGTTTTGACTTTAACACATACTTACAAGTTGCAGATGAGCTTACCAGTGAAGATGGTTTATTACAGAGAGGTGACAGACTTGTCCCTCCCCTTGTCCTAAGGGATAACTTAGTTAAATGTGCACACGAGGGACACTCGGGCACCAAGATGACAAAAAAAGGGTGTGACTTTCGTCTGGTGGCCTTCTATGGATAGAGAAATTGATGATTTTGTCAAATCATGTGTAATTTGTTCTAGCTGCGACAAAGCCGCTAAGTTGCATACTCCACCCTTGTCACCTATAGAATTGCCTTTGGCACCATTGGTAAAGTTGGGGTTAGACATTGTAGGGCCATTCCATGCCCTTGACTCCTCATCCAAGTTTGCTCTGGTCCTCATCGGTATAGAGTTTAATTTATGTAGATTGTACGGGGCAACCTGCCCTGAGGCGCAATGCAATAGAATTTATTTATCTCTATAGAATCTGTTTTATTTCTCCTTTCCTTTCTTATTCTTTCCTTCTCCCTCTTTTCTTCTCCCACTTTTACTTTTACTTCCCAATATTTGTTTATCTAAAGGGAAGACCAACGTAGTAATCTATGTTTGCAGTAACCTATGCTTGTTGCAATGTTAAGGGCCTTACCTTACAGTGTGAGTGTTCTGTGCCAGAGTTCTAGTTTTGTCAGTTGATCTTTGATGGGCGTCAGCCGCTGCTGCTCTGTCTTGATGGTTCAGTTTGATGTGGAATAAATTGACTGAAACTTACCAGGTGTTCTCCTTCATCACCACATATTGCTGTAGGATTACTTTACTTTTATTGAGCACACTTCAACATACTGCATTAGACACAACGGAGAATCAAAACTTAAACAGTTATGGGTCAGGGCAATAAAAACAGGGTGGTGCATAGAATGGGGTTTTTGAAGCAAATGTTATTCATTTGTTTTGATAAATACAAGAAACATGGGAACTATTGTACGTCAATTACTAAAATAAATGGTTTCTTTTGTGTTGCATTCACAAATGTACATCATACCCATTTATGAAACCTTAATCAGGGCGCCATTTGATGTCAAATTTAAAACCAGATGTTTAATCCCATTAAAATATGTTATTTCTGAATACTATGTTGCTGATTTTTTATTGATTTCTAAAGACAGTTCACTACAGGCTGTAGTGAAGAACAAGTGACTTACCTACTGTAATGTTCTTTCTGATGCATAATCTATCTAACCTCAGGTTCCTCGTCTCTTGAATATTCCCAGGTGCCAGATTAGATCCGTAATTCTTTGGAGAAATTGTTAGGTACCAAGCAATTTAGATATCAAAGCGGAACCTCCCAAAAGATGGAGGGTTTGAGTAGTGGAGTTGTAACAAAATGCCTCTTTTTGCATGATCACCCCCAAAGTTTTGGACGGATAATGCTGGTTTTTCGACTCCAAGAGTACATTGAGGCCTACGATCCAGTTCTCAGTGCCAGTGTTGTAACCCATTACAAAATGTATGTTGAATTGGCTACCCCCAGTTGGCATATGCTGACTTACATATAAGTCCCTAGTATATGTTACCAAGTGTACCCAGGACTTGAAAGCTAGAATGTCCACCCAGGACTGCAGCACTGGCTGTGCCACCCTGTGTGTGATGCAGTACAAAATGTCACCCACCATGCCAATGCGGCCTGAAAGCGTAGTTTTAAAACAGCTAGTTCAACTTTGCCTTTTAAATATAGGGCAGAGCTCCCACTTCCCTTAACAATATATGTAAGTCTCCCCTATGGAAGGCCTACCAAGCCCTGTGCAGAGAGCTGTACATTATTAAGTAGGACATATACTTTAAAATATCTTAACCGCGAAGCCCCCAAATTGTCATTTTTGTTGTGGATAAGTTAGTAGCCCCTTTGGTTAATGCTGAGTTATCAGCTGAACTCTCAATCCAGCTAACGTCAGAATGGGACTACTAAAATGGGAACTTCAAGGTATCAAATTAAACGTGGCATTAAACCCGACTTGATTCCCTAGTCCAATTTAATGTCACTTTTAAGGAAAGTGGCATTAAACCCAACTTGATTGTCTAGTCTAATTGAATGTCAGTTTTAAGGAAAGGCAATATTCAGAAAGTTGCTATTGAGGCAGAGTTTGTTTAGTGGCCTCACATAGTTTCTACCCACAAGACAGCCTTCTGCCATCCTGGGGAGTCATGTAAAGAACTACCAGGCTCAGGAACAATAGAGGCCTGCTACGGAGGGGGGGAGGGGAGTATCACCCACCTCCCTATTGCAGGAAGTCACACAGGGTGTTGGCCCAAAAGGCGAGGTTCAACGCGGCATGCTGCCTCAGATGGACAAATGGCAATCACACTCTTGTAGGGCTGGTGTGTTTTTTAAGGTAGATAGGTTGGTGGTGGGAACAGAGCAGGGAAAGCAGTCGCCAAACCGGTTTTCCTGTGGGCGTGTAGTCAATAGGAAGCAGCACCTCTAGGGTGAGCTATCTATCTCCTAACATCCAAGGAAGGGTTCAGACATCTTGAGAGAGGGCAGAATAGTGCACCTTGGGATTGCTAGATGCCACGCATAGCCAGAAATCGTCACAAGGCGGAAGGGACTCTAGTAGCCCATCAGCTAGAAACCGCATCATCCCACCAGGGTGTGATCTGGGCATAAGTATGGCACCCTGAACCTCAGGTCACTATGGAACTTGAGAAAGGACCTGGCAAGAAAGGCTGCACTCACTGCTGGACTGCACCTGCCTCACACTTGGCTAGCAAAGATAGGACTGTCCCTGGGTCTCCTGACTCATTGAAAAATTGCTCCCCAGCCCCAGACCGAAGAAGAGACTCCAAGGGTCAGTTGGCTGGCCGCTTGGAACCAGCACCATGTACGTCGAAGCTGAAGTATCCCACTATGTCATGCCAGTAACCACATTCTTCGAATCACCTCTGATCGCCGACAGACAACCCAAATGACCGATCCTAGACCGGCAAAAGTTGTACTTGAGTCTGCTGGATCCAGGAGTGTCATCTGAATCCTAATTGGTTGCCAAAGACAGACACCAGCCTTCACCAAAGGATACTGCTGGACCCAGAATGCACGGAGATCAGTAGTCCAGCAGCAGCTGGCCTTCCACTGGCTCATAGAGGATTTCGAGGGACCCTGACTCCTTTGGCCAAAATTACCCCACCTTCCCCGTAGACGGAGGAATACATCCAGGAAGGACGACCCCTCAAACGCACAGGACCCACAGCCTTTTTCAGCGTCCTTAGCATCCTGCATCCAGACCACTCAATTGAATTCTATGGTGGTCTTGATGGAAAGTGTGGAACCAGACTTGTGACTGCCTTAGTGACCAGGTAACTGTCCAAATACTCCTTATTGCCCCCCCCCCCCCTCTGATCTTCTGGTCGCCCAACTCCGGCCATAGTAGCCGATCACAACTTGTTCAAACTTTTCAAAAGTTTCCAAACTTTATGTTTACCAATGCTTGTTTGCGCTTTGAACTAAAATGCTGAGATTTACATTTTACTTAAAAATCTCCATCTCCAGGAGCCTCCAGTATATTTTGCTCAATATCTATTTTTATAAATTGGTGTAGGATTTCTTACGTGTTGTGCGACTTTCTTATTTCGATGCTCCTCGAAGCTACTGCTACCTAGGGTTGAGCTAAAGGTTTTACAAACAAGCCTGACTAGACCCAAATGGTTTTTAGAGGGTATTACACAGTAGGTTTGCACAACCATATCATATAATATACTACAATGCTCACAGGAGTCATACCAAGAAGTCCAGCTGAACTGATTACACAAAATGGCCCTCTTTGTGGAGTTAACTGTTGAAGCACTAGTGCTTGGTAAATGTATGCATAGCAGCTGCTGTCCGTGCAGGTAAGAGCAGTGGAACGGTGGGGCCAGGTTTGGGGGGATTTCGAGGGACGATGCTGAGGCTTCCTTCAGCCAGCCTGCTCCGGAGGAAACCAAATAGGTGAACGGCGGGAGAGACCACAACTTCAAAGTTGGTGATGTAAAGGCTCCTTACACAAGCCAACAAACGGATTAATGTATCAGCCAATGAAAGAACCCATATTACGGTCAGTCCTTTTTTGCATATACAGTGTTCTTTAGCGTGAACACTAAAAATGCCTTAACACTTGGTGATTTTTTACCACACACTTTCACATTATCACGTCATTTGAAAGGTCCTGAAGAAAGCCCCATATATTTTTTAGTGGGCTGAAACATGTTGACCATCATTGGATAAATATACGGCTACACATAGTATCCTTTATCCACTCTCTAGTTTTTAAATATACCCAGGATCACCAAGAATAAACTCAACAGGTAGTATCCGGAGGTATTTTCATATTCACCAACACCTCAAACCTGCTCCATTGTAAACAGGTGTCGTAGCACGGCTGAGTAGCATTCGGCTAGTCAGCTGGGACCCGATGATGAAGCATGACACCAACTAGGTTGGTGTGTGAGGGTTTTATAAAAAACCATTGAGGTGCCAGACATTATCGTGTTAGACAGTCTTTTTAAGTGGCCGTCTTAGATGTTCTTTAGTGCCAACTGAATGGAACAGACCTCTAAGAGGTTGATTTGAAACCTCATGCAGGTGGGACTAAACATGGCTTAGCCTGGATCGCAATCAAAGCTTCATTCAAACTTTGTTGAATGACAGCAAGGGCTTTGCAGATGAAGGCCCATACTGTAAAAAGGTTTCCTTCTGTTTCTATTATAGGTAGTAGTAAGTCTAGCACTTCTTATGCTGTGTGGAGTACTGCAGCAAAGGAGGAACTATCCTCAGTGGGAGGCTATAGATGAGAGGGCAACTCTTCTTCAAATGAACTGTCAAGTCTACTGGCATTCTGCAACTCTAGGTAAAGGCCAGCTGCAGTATAGTGAGGGAGAGTAAGGTGTCCTCGTCTTCATCATAGACTACGTGTGTGGGAAATTTTGAGATCCTTGAATGGCATAAAAATCCAATATGAACAAGGCTTCTAGCCTCCACTAGTACCGGCCAAACTCAGTTCTGGTTCAGCGATGGGTGCCATGTTCAGATCCGGTGCTGGTGCCCTTGGAATCGGAGTCAGCGTCAAGGCAGTCAGCATTAATGAGGGCTTTGGCACCCAAGTGGAGGCATCAAAAGGTCACTCTAGTGGAAAACCTACTAAGGGCCCCTGCCACTCAACGGAACCCAAAGGAGCTCCAGCATAAAAAGTCAGAATCACCGTGAAAAGTTGAAGCTGGACCTCCCTGAAAGCATGCATTTGTTCTGGAGTCAACGACACTCTAGGGAACTGACGCCACGCCAAGGCGAGCCTCGAAAAAGGATAGGGGGACAATGGTGCCTTTAAAATTATTATTATTTTATTTTTTTACAGAGTTTTATATAGCGCAAATTTGACCCGAATCGGGTATCAGAGCGCTTTACATAGCACCAGTTGCATTACATGAGGACACATTCATTTTGTGTTAGGCACAAGGAGATTAAGTGATTTGCCCAGAATCACAGGATGTTTAGCGTCATTGCCGAGACTCGAACCCTCTCCGCCAACTCCTCTCCCCTTAGTGGATTGATTGTGAAGTGTGTCCCCGGAATAGGTGGGCTAAGGCATAGACGAGCTCCACTCTGATTACTTGCATTTATGGCGTGATTTTTCTTTGAACTTCATCTTCGACTCTCCTGAAGACAGTGATTTGGAGTGGAACTAGGAAATAGAATGGGAACAAACCAGTGACTTGCAGCAGGAGCGGTTCTGACACTTGGACAGCGATTTACCTCGCTTTTTGAGCTTTGTAACATATAATTTTGCCTCCCATTCCTTGATGGCTTTCGACTACATTAGGCAGCATCTATAACATGACTGAGTTGAGGTTAGACCCTAAGCACCACTGATTGTTTGAATCCGTGACTGACATCTACTTCCTGCAGCTGCAGCATAGCTTGAAGCCTGGAATTTGTGTGTGTGTCAGGACCACATTTTCCCTGGCACACTAACGATAAGTATCAGACCAAGTAGGTAAAATCCATAACAAAGGGCGAAGGAAGCAAAGAACTGACGTAGCAACTAGCAGGAGCAGCGCTTACATGTGGCTTAGCGCCACTATTTCTGGAGGCGGAGCGAGGTTACTGCAAATTCAATGACACCTGCTGGCACACTGTCACTGGAACCAAGGTATACCTGGCTGATGAGCCCTAACTAGTGCGAACTGATCCTGGGTTGCTTGTGTTCTGGTTCAGGGAGAACGTGGCCTGGCAGTTAAGGCAAGACTGTTGCGGTTGGACCAGGGTCATGAATGATTTGCATAAGGCTGGGGCCAAATTGAGGTGGCATGGTGTGCAAAATAATGATGGAATGGGATGCAACCTAAGCAATTACCAGTAGCTGAGATTATTTCAGGGATTCCATTTATCAGTTCTTTGTAAACTTTAGTGAGTCATCATTATTAGGATGGGGTATACCCATATGTTGCCCCTGTGCACACTGTATCACCGGAACAAAGCTTTACCTGGCTGATGAACGCAGCAGTGGTTTTTGGGAAAGGGCATCGGGGCTCTGCCCCCTTTATTTTCATCCACAGGTCAGAACTGAATAATATAACCAATTTGTTCATGAAATATTCTTTAAAAAAAAGAAATGGTACTCACACTAGATCTAATCTTGCTGGCTACTGGCTAGGGGAATGCTGCATACTGCCCCTCACCACAGTCGTGCTTGGTGTTTATTGAATGACTTCCGCATTCCCAACACCTGCCCTGAGGCCCAAAGTCTAGAGTATTTGCTGGGCTGACGATTTCACAACCCTGAGGCCTGTGAGGACATCTGCTCGGCAAACAAATAGCCTCAAAGACCAGTACCACCCACTTATGAGGTGGGGGTAAAGTTAGCCGCAGGTGTTTCAGACTGAAGCTCTGTGGTGCTGGGGCTTCACATTAATCAGGAAGTGGAGAGCATTGTCACCCCACCCTTTCCCAACGAATCACAGGGTGGGGGTTGGCCCCACCCTGTGATGAGTTGGGAAAGAATGGTGCAGTAGAGGCTGCAGGGAAGAAGAAGAGAAATCGAGCCTGCACAGTGAATCATCGAGACATTTAAAGACACACTGCGTAGACTCGTGATGTCTGCTTTCCATGCTGCATTTAGTGCCAGACGCCATTCTGCTCCAGTTCCACTGCCTGCAGACTTGTGGAGCGAAGTTGCACACTGCAGGTGGCATGTGTGTCTGGATAAAAAAAGCTAGCTTCCCTCCATACTGTGCGCCCCAGCCCCCCATCCTGAATTTGGCTACGTAATAACGTAACAAAACAAAATGTAGTGGTTGCTGTTAAAGTGTTAAGAGTGCAGCTAATGCTAACATGTACTTTATATGAACCGTGCAATATGTGCCTTAGAGTTTTTTCTTTCTTTTTTTTATCATTTTATCTAAATTATTTTGGCATCCTGCCTATTCCACTGATACGGATAAACGTAAACCCAGCTGGTAAACAAGTGATAGCTGTACACGTAGAAGAGCGGGTGACTCAGGATCGTGCACACAGTGAAGGGGGGAGAAGGCGGTGTAGCTATCATTCTCTTAACCCCTTCCACGCTCATGACGAGCTGGGCTCGTCATGAGGTAGCCTCCTCGCACGCTCATGACGAGCCCAGCTCGTCACGTAAAGTGCGATTTAAAAAAACTCAGCGTACGGGCGGAATTCCGCCCGCACGCATGCGGTTAAGAGACGAGGGGCGGAGCAGAGGGGAGATTCAATGCTCATCTATCGTTAAAACCACCAATGCAAAACATTTAATAACAAGCATTTGCAATGCAATAGGTCTCGCATTAATTACGTTTGAGCTATTGGCATTGCTAAATATTGCAACACCAATTGCAACAAAAGTCTATAAATTGTAGGCCAAAAAAAGTGTATTATTTTTGTAGCAATGGTGTCATGCTGTGCTTTAGATGAAAATGTTTAAAAGTAAAGTGCGCCATACTGCGATTGCTACAATAGGTAATTGTGGATGCGTTAACAATTGATGTGTGCACTGATGGCTGGTGGTGTGTGTGCCTGTAGAAATTGTGCACTGATGGCTGGTGGTGTGTGTGCCTTGTGGAAGTGTGCACTGCCAGCTGGTGGTGTGTGTGCCTGGTGAAAGCATGCACTGATGGCTGGTGGTGTGTGTGCCTGGTGAAAGCGTGCACTGACGGCTGGTGGTGTGTGTGTGCCTGGTGAAAGCGTGCACTGACGGCTGGTGGTGTGTGTGTGCCCGGTGAAAGCGTGCACTGACAGCTGGTGGTGTTTGTGCCCGGTGAAAGCGTGCACTGACGACTTATGGTGTCTCTGTCTGGTGAAAGTGTGCACTGACGGTCTGGTTGTGTGTGTGTGTGTGTGTGTGTGTGTGTGTGTGTGTTTGTGTGTGTGTTTGTGTGTATGTGTTTGTGTGTATGTGGTTGTATTTATGTGGTTGTATGTGTGGTTGTATGTGTGGTTGTATGTGTGGTTGTGTGCATGGTTGTGAGCGTGGTTGTGAGCGTGGTTGTGAGTGTGGTTGTGGTTGTGTGTGTGTGTGGTGTGGTGTTGTGTGTGTGGTGTGTGTTGTGTGTGTGTGTTGTGTGTGTGTGTTGTGGTGTTGTGTTGGTGTGGTGTTGTGTTGGTGTGGTGTGTGTGTGTGTGTGTGGTGTGTGGTGTGTGTGTGGTGGTGTGGTGTGTGTGTGGTGGTGTGGTGTGTGTGTGGTTTGTGTGTGTGTGGTGTTGTGTGTGTGGTGTGTGTGTGTGGGGTGTGATGTGTGTGTGTGTGGTGGTGTGTTGTGTTTGTGTGTGTGTGTGTGTGTGTGTGTGTGTGTGGTGTGTGTGTGTGTGTGTGTGGTGTGTGTGTGTGGTGTGTGTGTGTGTGTGTGGTGTGTGTGTGTGTGTGTGTGTGTGTGTGTGTGTGTGTGGTGTGTGTGTGTGTGTGTGGTGTTATGTTAATTTTATTTATATATCGCATGGCTACCCCAGCAACGGGGCGTCCCAGCGCTTATGGACATGCCATAAGGTACAGCAGCGCAGCCAGTGAGAGTAAGTTTAAATGGAAGATAACAACCAGGTTTTAATCTGTTTCCGGAAGAGCATACGGTTAGTGGTGGCCCGGGCCCTTAGGGGGATCGAATTCCATAGCTTCGGGGCCAGGTACCTGAAGGAGCGGCCACCGGCTCTACTCCTCCGGATCTTAATTGTACCGGCAAGAGATAGATCCGCCGAGCGGAGGGCACGCGTGGGGGCATATAGGGCACAAAGTCCCTGCAGAATTTGGGGACCAGAGCCATACAGGTGTGGTGTGTGTGTGTGGTGTGTGTTTGCGGTGTGGGTGGTGTTGTGCGTGTGTGGTGTGTGTGTGTGGTGTGTGTGTGGTGTTGTGTGTGTGTGTGGGTGTGTGTGTGTGTTGTTGTGTGTGGTGGTGTGTGTGTGTGTGTGTGGTGTGTGTGTGTGTGGTGTGTGTGGTGGTGTGTGTGGTGTGTGTGGTGGTGTGTGTGTGGTGTGTGGTGGTGTGTGTGTGGTGTGATGTGGTGTGTGTGTGAGGTGTGTGTGTGTGTGCGGTTAAGTAGGAAGCTTCTTCACACTGACCTAAGTGAACTTGAGGATACCATCTTACACGGATGACATAGCAATTCAGAATTATAAGTAGAGACCGTATAGATTTGCAGAGCAAACAACTTTGTGCAGGCAACTATAACTTCTTCAATTCAAGCAGATTTTGGACACCATGCAAATATTCTGTAGCTGTTCTCTGAACTTCAAGGCACAAAGAACATTTGTATAAACATAAAACAGGAAAGAGGAATGACTCGGATAAACTATAGGAAGGTCAAGATAATTATATTTCACAAATGGTCAGTGGGAGGGAAGTAAATAGAAGGGAAACAGTTTGAAAAAAAAATACTTAGAAGGTGCCAATGCTTCTTCTCTTCATTTTTCCCCAGAGACAAATAATTTTAATAGCCAGAGTGAAATGGTCACCGTTCACACAAAAATACAAATGTTCTGCTTCTACTTGGCTTCTGTGAATGTAATCTACAACACTGGCTAATAAATGGGCCAAAGGCATTGTCAACACGGAATATTAAATAAAATAAAAAATCAGAACAAAATAGATTTACTGTGGTTTCTTAAACACTAATAAAAAACATTACCCACATCAGAGCACTGCATGTATTTATTGTAATAAGCAGAATTGTATTACTAGGTAACATAGGTTTTGTAAATATTTCTTAGCAGAAACCTTATTGAGCATTACTAGGCGAAGTAATAGCTTTCTCACACCATTAAACTGAACTCACATAAGAGCAGCTTTTGTTACACATGCCGCTGCCGGGGTGCTGAAAGTTAAACACCAGTAGTTGGGGTGGTGCAGAACTCCAGGGACCGAGGCAAACAAATGTTTGTGAATCAGATAGGGATGGGTCAGCGACAAACTGATGACTACTGTGAGGACACAGCTGATTTCCAACATATGTGGCGTCAGGCATTAGGAAGCCTCCTTCGTTAATTAGGGTGATGAGTGGTGGTCGCAGAAGTTGCAGGCAGGTAAAAAGAAGGAAGTAGGTGGGTGAGCCTGAAACAATGAAGGGCAAAAAGGTTTGGGGCGGGGCTTTACAAGTGCTGGCATGCCCATGCAGTGAGGTATGCATCTGAGCAGGATTGGGTCAAAGGAACGAAGGGGCAGGTCTGCAGGTTTATGGGGCAGGCTAGAGGTCAATGCAAAAACAGCAACACCCTCATAGGGAGGACTTGCTCGTGTAGCAAAGGATGTATGTTTGCGCTGTTACTGTGGAGAGGCAGACAGTGGAAGAGGGGCGTGGCGAAGCAACCCATGCTGCAATATGGCTGCGAGGCACAATTCTGTGAATCTGGCATACACTGCGTGGATTGTAGCCCAAAATCTGGCTGTCGGCCCAACTTGATTTTCCCTTGCACAATTAAGTTAGGGAAAATATTGCAGAATTATGGGAGATGTTGCCTAATATGTCAACCTTGCTGTAAAATGGGAACAAGGCGCGGAGGGTGGAGGAGAGATGGGGGGGGTCCTGAGGCCCCGGGGCATGAGTGTGTGGGCTGGGGGAGGGGGAGCACAGGGAGAGGGGAGGAAATATGATGTTATGAAAGCCTGGATGTATGTTTGCGGTGTTACTGTGGAGAGGCAGACAGTGGAAGAGGGGCTTGGTAAAGCAACCCCAGGCTGCACTATGGCTGCAAGGCACAATTCTGTGAATCGGACATACACTATGTGGATTGTTGCCCAAAATATGGCTGTTAGCCCAACTTGATTGTCTCTTGCACAATTAAGTTAGGAAAAATATTGCCTAATTGTGGGAGATAAAGCCCAATGTGTCAACCTTGCTGCAAAATGGGCACGAGGCGCGGAGGGTGGAGGAGAGATGGGGGGTCTTGAGGCCTCAGAGCATGAGTATGCGGGCTGTGGGAGGGGGAGCACAGGGAGAGGGGAGGAAATATGCTATGGGAGCCTAAACTTTCCCATGGTTGGTTGTTTAAAAAGCACAGAAAGCAATGTATATTATTGCTAGCTGGACGGCAGTCGGCATGCTGCTGAGCGGTTCACCCCTGCTGTTAGGGGTTTCTGTACTGGCACTGCCCAGCGGCGACAGTGTATTGTTGGGGAACTGTCACGAAATTGAGAGGTGGGGCATGCATGTTTCTGAGGACCAGAGCTGCAGAGGACCGCGTGCTCTGTTGCCCGCAGTTCTGCTGAAGGGTGTTTTCGTGCAGGCTTTCCGCTCTGTCCGACACTTGAATGACGCAGAGACTTTGGAGCGGAATGACGATTAAAGATCACTATTTTTGGGGATTAAAGCAAAGTGCCAATAGGATGAGCTGCTACAAATCACGTTAGTGGAGCAAAAGCACTTTTCACGCAGAGTAACAGCCCGGCTGCAATTAGTGGCTGTAGGGCCCTACCAAAAAAGTAATTATAATAATAACAAATGTTTACATGCATGCAAGTAGTTTGCTGAGGAGTAGGTGGGAGGGGGCAACGCAACATGGGAATGGAGCAGAGGGAAAAGCATCACACACACAAGAGAGAACAAGGGATAGTGAAGGTGAAACAGGCAGTAGAGGAGTACACACACATGCGTGGCCGAAACTAATTGAAAACTCCCCGGGAGGATAGATGGGGGGGGGGGGTCTGGAGGCCTCAGACCATGAGTGTACTTTTGGGGGAGGGGGAGCACGGGGAGAGGGGAGGAAACATGCTGTGGGAGCCTAAGCTTTACAGTGGTCGGTTGTTTAACAAGCAGAAAGAAAGAATGAGAAGTGGGAAGCAACACTTGGGAAGGAAGCAGTACAGGGTGTGTGCGATCACTTTCGCGGCCGCTTTGATGTTCTCAGTGGCCGCCCGGCTCACTGAGAACATCAAAGCGACCGCGAAAGTGATCACGCAGGCTGACAAATGGTGCGCGCGCCCGGGGCACTTGCACTGTACCCGATCCGCTGCAGCCTTTGGGAGCATTTTCAAAAGCCCCTTACTAAATTCTCGCAAAGCATCTCTTACGCGATAGCTAGGCGAGACCTAAAAAGCACCATTGCTGCTGCAGGCCATTCATAAAAAGTGCATCAGAGCAGCATACTGTGATTCTGGGCAAATTATTTAACTTCCTCTTGTCAGTAAAAACTGAATATGACATTGTGTAATGTAATTAGCGCTCATGTAAGGCACTCCAATACCTTCTGGTCTTGACCATGCCATATAAAACTGCAAAAAAATAAATGGTGCCCAGCATCTGACAATATTTTATTGGGCATATATTCCCTTACTGGTACCACACAGGGCTAACAAATCTAGTGAGCTTCAGCCACTGCCATTTAAGTTACCTCTTATTTGCAGGCCCAGCACACAGAATTAGTGCCTAAAATATTTCCATACGCAAAGGATCAAGAAAATTGAATGCGTCTGCCATTTAGATTTCAATAATCAATTCCAATTTCCCCGCCCCTTCAGACCAGCCATTCACAATGTCAAAGCTGGAAAAACAGAAACTACTATCAATGGGTGAGCAGAGCTCCCTGACCTCACCTGTGCAGCGAATGGAAGGGCTGTCGGCAAGGAGCAGGCTAAGATCTTCATCAGGAGAGCGCCTGGGTTGGGGAGTGAGGGGGTTTACTATAGCCTTATAGCCCGTCGTAGCTCACTATACCGGCTATTAAAGGCCCGCTCCTGAGTTAAAGGCCTGAGCCGAAGGCGCTGGACTTTAACAAGGGACAGGACTTTAATAGCCGGTACAGCCCTTCTACGAAGGGCTATTAGGCTATTAGAACATTCTGCCACTAGAGGGCAGAATGTTCTAACAAATAAAACAAAGGCTTCTCGAAGATCGAGGGGATTTAAATCCCCTCGAGCTCCCAGAGGCCCTTGTAAAACATTGGAATGTTGCTCTGTGGGCCTTTATCGGCCCGTAGAAGCAGGGAGCACTCCATTGTCTTCAATGGAGCTCCCAACATTCCAATGTTCTAATTAATGACATGTGGGGGCCACACAGTGAAACAGACTTGACAGTCGACTTACAGATCCTAACGGGAGGGAGAGGTGGGTGTGGAGGTTAACCAGAATTAACAAAACCGCGATGACCTCGGGGCCCACCATGAGTCAGTCACAGCAGTGAAGAAACTGAAGACTTAAGAGGACATGAAAGATCTGCGAGTATCACCAACGGCTTTGGCACAGCCATTGTACATAAGAGAGCAGGAAGAGAGGACAAGTTGGCTGCGAACGGGAGTGCAACACGTGTTCTATTGGTAGACTGAAGGTGCTGTATTTGTATGGCCTACACCCCTATTTGTTCTTGCAGAAGTAGGGCCTGATTTGAACTCACTACTTTCCTAGCACGGCTGAATGCCTCCCCCAGCGGCTGTTTTAATGCAACAGGAGGTATTTCCAGACCACTTCCTAATGCTGTTCCGCAGGGCCACCTGTCCACTCCTCCTCTTTGGATGCTCCTGCTGCAGGCCCTGCTCTGTCACCTTCTGTACTGCAAAGCCTACGTCCCTAGTCTTAGGTGCTGCCAGCGATTTTGTGGTGAAAGGCTGACAGGTGCATTTATTTTTAAACCATCATCACTTCAAGGTCGCAGTGTTAGCGTCTGAGGGTGACTTTGGACCACAGCTATGCATCAGCTGTCTCCAAATAGCTTTGCCATTCAAGTAGGCTATCAGTTTTGCACGGGTGCCAATTCAATATGTAGGATAATGTAGAATAATGTTAGCTACTTCCAGGATGTTGTTTCTGTATGATGCATAATGTAGCACATTACTCTTGCACAATGAATACTTTGAACTGAGTGGCACCACTTGTTTGCACGATTGAGAGCTCTGGAGCTGTGGTTGAAGGCACTGCGAGTTTCAAGCAGAGTCTGTCAATGGGTCAAAGAGGTTTTGGGAATACATGGCCATCCAATCATCGGCCTCTCCGCAGTGTGCACAGGGCAGTGTTCGTGTATTTGAGTTGGAATTGTGATTTTGTGCAAATGGATGTGAAGGGACACCAATCATAGTTTTCAAAATTATCACAAGGTGAAAGTAAAGCAAAATGTAGTGGCTGCTCACTACTCAAACTCATCCCTAATTTTTATGCCCCCACCACTTTCAAACGTCACCAGCCACCACTGGATTAGACCTAACTAGGACAAAACTGGTCCCAGTTGCTTGTGTTCTGGTTCTAGAAGGATCTGACCTGCCAGTTCGGGCTGGACTGGGCTGGCTGGAGCAGGGTCAAGACTGATATGCATATGGTTGGGACCAAACATAGGTGGCATTTTGTGCCAAATAAGGAAGGACTGGAATGTAGCCCTAGTGCTTAACAGTGGCTAAGATTAATTCAAGCATTCCATCCATAATTTTCTTTGTATTCTTTAGTGTGCCGGCACATGAGAGAAATTGCTATGAAGAATTCCAGAGCCAGTCTGGTGTCAGAGGCCATTTAAAAGATGAGCAATCTGTGGTTAGAAGTATCCATTGGAAGTTATGCATTTGGAAAAGGGCGAGCATTACACAGGTGTCTCTATTTGCCTGCTGGGTTATCTGCATATTAGAAGCACAAGTTGATACGAGTTATAAGTCATTGAAGTTCTATTATGGAGTGTCAATGAGGTACTTGAGCCTAAATTCCCCTGATCCAGCCTAAATAAATATTGATGAATCAAGTCAATGAGGCAGAATCTACTTTGCCAGCCCTGCATCCTTCAATAGTATTGGCGAGTCCCTACACATTCTACTCCCCCCCCCCACCGCTGTGGAAAAGACCCACCTTATGCTTCTATCTCTATGTTATGTGGATTTATTAAGCGCATAAATCATCCCCCAGGAGATCTCTCGGTGCTTGAGCAGCCAACACAAGTTGCAGACACGTGATAACCTTAAAGATTAAACAGCAATGTTTTTAAAGGATTTCTCAAATTAAATTAAGTCTGAGGAAGCACGTAGCGGCAGTGTTAGCTGTTTCCAATGTTTAGGGGCCAGGAAATGCAAAGGGCGGCCCCCATGTCTGGCCGTACGAATACGCCTAGGACATAACAGCATGAGCTTGCTGGATCTGAGATGTTGAGCCAGGATGTATGGATGCAACTTGCTTTTCAGGTAACATGGGCCACTTCCATGGAGGGATTTAAAAAACAAACAGAAAAGTTTAAAAAGAGCACGCTTTTTTATGGGAAGCCAATGAAGGGAATGTATTATAGCCTCAGATGGGGGTTGAAAGTTGCAGACCAGGCGGGCAGCTGTGTTCTGAACAACCTTAAGTTTGCAGAAGAGGCCTCCGTTTATTGCGGCCATTAGAGTGTTCCCGTAGCCCAGCCCAGGCGACTCAATATCAGGGCCTGGACCCGGGTTTTCCTGGTCTGCAGGGGGATTCATTTGAAGGCTTTCCTCAGCATGCTCATCAGCCCAAAACAAGTGCCAGAGATTGAATTGACATGCTCTTTCATGGAAAGGATATCATCAAAAAGAGCACCTACATTTTTAACCATTTTTTTAGGAGTTGGAGTAGGTCCTAATTTGGATGGTCATGAGGCGCTAGACTGGACTGCATGAGACGTCCCAAAAAGCAAAATTTCCGTTTTACTCGAGTTCAGTTGAAGGACATAAGCAGTCATCCAGGAGGCAGTCTTTATTGTGTAGTCCCTTAATTTGTGTTTAGTGGATTCAGGGTCTGGCCTCATGATGATAAGTTGGGTGTCATCTGCATGTGAAATTACATCAAAGCCACTTGACCTGATAACATTCGCCAGGAGGGCCACATAAACATTGAGAAAGGTGGGTCTTAAGATGGATTCCTGCAGAACCCCTATATTTAAGGCCATGTTTCTGGGGTTGTAGGGATCCAATGGTACTGTATGTGTCAGTGCAGACAGAAAGTTTTCTAGCCATCCCAGTGTTCTGCCTCTGACACCAATCTCTGGATTAGGGTTACATGAGGGATGGTATTGAAAGCTACGGATAGATCCAGGACAACCAGCATGACTGAGTTCCTCTGGTCTAAGGCAAGCCTGATTGTGTCAGTGGCCTCCACCAAGGCGGTCTCCGTGATATAGGATGCATAGAAGCCTGACTGAGAGATGTCTAATAGGTAAGATTTTTTGAGAATAGGTCTGACCCGTGCAGCTTTCCATTTAGTTGAAAGAGCTTTCAAATTTAGAGAGAGGTTACACAAGTCTGTGATTGGAGCAAGAAGTCCTGGGACCAGAGTAGCCATAATATGAGGGGGAGCAGTATCCTCTGGTGATCCAGATTTAATCCTGTTGAGCAGGACCAGCACTTGCTCAGGAGTAACAGGATTAAAAGTTTCAAGAGACGTAGAAAGGAATATGGGTTAGGATTTAGATGAAGATTGCCTTAACGGTTGTGCATTTTTTGGAAAGGATTGGTAAATGACGCCGATTTTATGTTCAAAATGAGCTGCGAGATCATCACAGAGTGCCTGAGATGCTGGAATAGTAGCGGGACATACAGCATGATTGGTCAATTCTTTAAGGATCCTGAAGAGCTCTTTTAATAAATTACCAGCATTATTTTTTCTTTCGACTGTCTGAATCTTTCTTGCTATTTTAATGTTTTTATCATCTCTGGCTAGAAAACCAAATTTCCATTTCACTTTTTTCAGTGAGAAACTTGCCCTGCAGCTCGATTTCCCCCTCCCATTTTACAATACTTCTGCTTACTGATATATGAAAAGCCAATGCACCGTTTCTGAAATCATCACAATGTACCCTGTTAAACAGGCGCTATTAACCAACCCAGTGCACTTTACAAACCCACATACGTATGTAGGGCAATCATCTGCCAATTAAATGATTCATATTAGCCATTGTAGTTGGAACATGTCCATTCAACAGACCATCCTTGGTCATGACCCATTGATACAAATTCATAACAGGCAACATTTAAAAATAAAATAGTTGATTTTCAGACTAACGTGGGAAACTGTCTACAGTTTTGCTATTTTTAGTTGGGTACAGAATAATTTAAAAAGGTGAGGCTTTTTTTTTATCCACCCAACACAGACGGATGTCAAAAAGAATAAGTCTAGCACTAAGATGGAGGCTTGACATATATGCATATGTTGCCACATTACTCTCATAATATGTACTACAGAACAGTGCAATTACACATCAAATGTTATCAACAGCACTTTACATTTCTCCATTACAAAATAACAATGCATTACAAAAAGAGCACTTTCTAGAAACAATGAGCAGTCTCAAGGAAACTTACCAAATGCCAAGGAGTACTGCCAGTTCCTCTGCACACAGTTCAGGCATATGAAACTGATCAGGGTCTTGCAACTTGATGACATTTAGGACGGTATCATCATTCAGTTGATGATTCTGTAAGTCAGAAGGTATACCATGTAAGATCATTTATATGTGTGGCATTAAGCTCTAACTCAACAAACATCATGCTTAATCTTCCACAAGTTAAGAACCACAACAGTGAAGCTTGGACAAGCTAGTGGAGCATGAGGAGACCACGTTTTCCCTTCCACCAATAGCCACTCCAAGACTGCCTTACAAGTGATGGCATACCTTTTAGCATGTGTCTACAGTGCCATAAAAGAAAATGGGCTATGTTGGAGGGGTCAATGGAATTTTGTGGAGTGACTAGTGCCAACATCATCAAAGCACTGGAGGTGAGGCTATGGCAATGCACATTTGTAAAGGATTGGATAGAATGTCTAGATAATTTCCTATTCAACTAATATCTAGCTGTTCCCAATCAAAAACGGAATAATTAAGTATAAGCCAAGCATGAATATTAGCATACATTGGGCTCAATGCGGATAGCATTTTCTATTAGTAGTTGTGTTTTCTACCTGTATTGGATGTGAATTACATCTGAATCTCGAAACCAGATTTACTCAGTATTTTCTGAGAGTAGTAGTTTCTTACTCCAAACGTAGGTGTGCCTCGCTAGGAGAATAGCCACTGCTGACACATGGAAAAACGTTTGTGATTCTTGAGACCTTTTTTTATAGTGGGTAATCATGTGTTATTCCTAGAAATTAATGAGGAAGTCACAACTAACCATAGAGTAAGAAAAAAGTAATCACAGAAAATGTGTTGTGGATCGGGCCTCGGTATTCAGGTTTAGTTCATACTTAAGACAGGAGTAACACTCAACTGTAACAAAAAAACGCCTGTCAATCAGATATACATATTTCAGAAAGATCATTTCCTTTCCGGCAATGGACAAAACTCCACTGATAAATCACCTGTATTACCGTGAAGCCCCTCACATAATTGATCAGAAACTGTATAAGGAATTACCTACTAAGAAGTCTACGCAGTTGATACTCTACTCTTTTTCCCATTCTGCTAGTTCACCACCACAATCGTGTGAGTCTCTGATCAAAAAAATATAAGAGGTGGTGCGAGGCATGGGATAAACATTAAATGATAAAGTTAAACACCAGTAAGACCATGGCAGTTGACAGAGAAAATGAGGACGGTCATGTATCACAGCAACAGAAAAAATAGGGCAAGGTTTAGTCTCATGAACCCAACACAAAACTACATAATTATTTTATATGACCTGAAGGACACCTTAAAAGAGGACACAGTTAAAAAGGACTTGTGGTGCTCATATCTCAGGGATTATGAGACACTTGCATTGGAGAATACAATGACCAAATAACCATCTCCTACAGAACATTCACATGTGGTTTGAGATATCAAAAACACAAATCTAGTTTCTTAATAAGGCTAACAAATGTATGCCTTTCGCGAATGACTAACATTTTAATGAACCACTGTTTTAACACAAACCCTTTGAAAGTTGATGCTCAGGGAGAGAGACAGGGTGCAGAACTTAATTTACTTCAAGTACTGTATTGTATCATATCTGTAAGCTTTTTAATAAAAAACATATTGAAATAAAAAAACAGACTTGTAAATCACCTTGTTAAGCTAGCCTCCTAAACCTGAAATAGATAGAATGTAGATGCATGCATTGCTATGAGTGACAGACAAGTTCCTTGCCTTGGGTAAAGCCTTATCTGGTAGAGACATGATCTAGCCGTAGATTCCTTACCTTTGAGCTTCCAGGCGTCAGACTGGATCCAGAAGATTTTTCTTAGCAGTACCTGTGTGCGTAGGTAGGTGGCGTCTGTCAACTCCACGTGACGTTGTCAGCGTCCTGTTCGTCGTCGTCAATATAACCGCTACTCTGGCTCGCTGACATCAGTACTTTTCATGACCTTCCATAACAGAAGCGTGGAGACATGAAGTGACTGACCATGGTGTGTTAAAAAAGAGACTAGGGCCCTAATGGGGAACTGCCCTAACACTAAAAGACAATTCCGTAGTGCGGGAAGGAAGGGTGGGTCAGTAAGGAATCTGCAGCTAGATCATGTTGCTACCAGGTAAGGCATTACAGAAGGTAAGTAACTTGTCCATCTGATAGAGACATCTAGCCACAGATTCCTTACCTTTGAACACATACCCGAGCAATACTTTCCTGGAGGTTGGACTGCGAAAAAGCTTTAAACCAGGAAATCCTGTAAGACAGAGCAGCCAAACAGGCCCTCCCTGCGAGCCTGAGAATCCAGGCAATAGTGTCTGGTAAACATGTGCAGAGATGCCCACGTGGCTGCTTGGAAGATGACACCACCTGGAGGGCTGTGGTGGCTGCTTTCGCCCTAGTGGAATTGGCCCTAAGGCCTTCGGGAGTCTGCTTCTTTGCCAAGGCATAACATAGTTTGATGCAGAGGATAACCCAGCATGATATGGTCCTCTTTTAATAATAATAATAATAATAATAATAGGGGCATTTGTAGAGCGCTGAGTTACGCACACGGGCGTGTCCCCGCGCTAGCGATGAGAGGGCATGAAACAGAGAAAAGAGGCTGCTAAGCGGACCAATTTATCTAACATAGAGGTGGGTTTTTAATTTAGCTCGGAACCTCGTTTCTACTGGTTCCAAGCGAAGATCTACTGGAAGTTTATTCCAGTGATTTGGTGCTAGGTGCCTGAAGGATCTGCCTCCCATGCGAGCCTTCTTCACCTTGGGGATCCTCAACAGTCCCCCGCCCGCAGATCTAAGCGCTCTGGCAGGTTCATAAGCTTCAATCAAGCTCTTCAGAGGTCGGGGTGCCCTGCCATTCAGAATCCGATGGCAGGTGCAGAGAGCTTTATACTCGACTCTGCTCCTCACAGGCAGCCAGTGTAGTTTTTGCAAAGCCTGCTTCGAGGACGCCCTTTTGGGCAACCTAAGGATCAAGCGTGCTGCAGCATTCTGCAGCACTTGAAGGCGTCCAACACTTTTACTCAATGCCCCCAGATACAGCAGGTTCGCATAGTCCAACCTTGCGGTCACCAAAGCATGTACCAGGGTTTGGCGAGCTTCCAGTGGCAGTAAGTCAAGGACTTTCCTCAGTCTTTTCAAGATCCCAAAACATACGCCGACCACACGATTGATCTGGGGCCCGAAGGTAAGACCCGCGTCGAACCACACGCCAAGATTTTTTGCCTCCTGACACAGGGAGGGGGCCGGCCCGAGACAGGATGGCCACCAGGCTGATGACCAGGCCAACTGGGCTCTCCCTACCACCAGCACCTCTGTCTTGCTGCCGTTGAGCTTTAAACAATTCATTGCCATCCAATCGGCCAGATCTTTCATGCACGATCGGAAGCCATCAGCAGCAAGACAGGGCGCAAGCCTTTAATAGCCATCCCCCCATTTATTTGTATGGAAAATGCTCCCGCTTCGCTCTCCGCGACCGGGGTAGACTCCAATGAGCATTCAAGACTCTTCTTAAAAAGGATTGCTATTCCCCCTCCCTTCCCCACAGGTCTATCCTGCCTGACTATGCAGTAGTTCTCAGGCATGGCCTCAATAACCTCCGAGTCGGAGAACTGGTCAAGCCACGTTTCCGTGAGGAATAACAGATCGAATTTTCTCTCCGTGAGCAGCTCGAATATGTCGAGTCTATGCTTCCGCAGTGATCTCACGTTAAGAAGACCGCATAATAGCGCGGCATGCTCCCTAGTTGTTATCAGCGACGTGGTGAAGCGATACCGACATTGGCCGCATTCCTCGTCCTCACTAGACATACAGTGCCTGCGGGAGCAGATGGTCTCCGGACGTAGGCCAAGGAGCTGCTCCCTGTCCCAGTAGATCTTACTCCCAGGACCAGGGGTTGTCGCCCTAGCCCGCGGTCGGCCGCGGACGGGCGCAGACGGGCTCGACTTTGGCGACACTTTGGCGCGCCTTCGTCGCGCCCGCTGCGCCCGTCCGCTGCGCTTCCGGGGGAACATCCGCCCTTTGTATCCCTCAGCCCGTCTGCCTCCCAGCCACTAGACCGCTAACCGGCCCCTCGCGCAGCGGAAGTGACTGCCTCTCACCTCCACGCCCTCCGCTCAACGGTGCTAGTCACCCTGTCGGAACGAGGCGTGGAGGAAGGGTGGACAAGGCAGCCGCCCCTAACTGCGTCTGGTGAGTCTGGAAAGTACGGGGGGGTAGAAGCCTCAACCGCGAGGGTATGGCCCCACCAGAGTGTTCAAACAGGTGCCCTGCAGAAAAATAAAATAGATACGCTGGTATCCGACTTTAAAAATGCACGTTTGCACACAAACAGCAATTAAAATTATTTGCACGCTGGCGCCACGCAAGCAGCTGTGAGCCCTGCCACTGCATGTCCCTTCTCTGCTCCCACACATCCTATAAAGAGTTGGTCATCCAACCGGAATTCTTTTGTGCGATCAAGGTAAACCGATAACGCCCTTTTTGGGGCCAGACAGTGGAGAAGCTCCTCTTCCTTGGAAGGATGTGGAGGTGCATAGAAAGTGGGCAGAGTAACGGACTGTCCCAGATGAAAGGGAGTTACAACCTTGGGCAAAAAGGATGCCCTAGTTCTCAGTACCACTTTGTCTGGAAAAACTATCATGTGAGGAGGCTGTGATGACAGTGCCTGTAGTTTGCCCACCCCCCTGGCAGAGGTAATTGCCACCAAAAAAGCTGTTTTAATAGTGAGCAACCGAAGACAACAGTTGTGCAACAGCTCAAAAGGAGTTCACCTTAAGAACGTAAGGACCAAATTAAGGTCCCATTGTGGCATAAGAAAAGGAGAAGAGGGAAACAACTGGGTAAACCGCTTCAAAAATCTCTGCACCAGAGGGGACTTAAAAAGTGAAGGCTGATCTGGCAGCCGAAGAAATGCTGAAAGCCCTGCTGGGCCAGGGAAAGGATAAACAGGAGGATAACTGCCATGGAGGCAGATAAGGGGTCAATAGACCGTTCTGTACAATATTTACAAAATGTATTCCATAGGAAGGCGTATATCAATTTCGTGAAGGGGAGTGTGGCTGCCAGAATAACCTCTCAGACTTTGGGAGGAAGATCAAAAGCTGTCAACTGTCACAGCTCAATCTCCACCCAAAGAGGCAGACAGTGGACAGGTTCAGGTGAAGGACCCTCCCCTGCTGCTGCAACAGAAGATCCTCCCAAAGGGGGAGGCTGATCTTCTAGAGAACTCGGGGCAGGAGTGGTATGGTCGGAAAAGCATTAAGGAGACCTAAGCTCCACTCGCGATAAAAAGTGTCAATGAGCGAGAGCCGCCTTGAAAACTCCAACATGCAAAACTGCTGACACTGCGCATTCACTTCGGAGGCGAACAGATCTAACCAAGACTTTCCCCACCTCTGAAATTGACCGTGAGCCACCTCCGGATGTAGAGACTACTCGTTATCCGAAAGGCACTTTCGGAGGAGTTAATCTGCTCGGACTTTCAGAGAATTGGCCGAATGTTGAACCACCAGGGAAATGTCCTGTTGTTTCAGTCCAGAGGCGCAGGTCATCTTGACAAAGAGTCCACGACCCCTCTCCGCCTTGTTTGGTGGAGTACCACATGGCTGTAGTTTTGCCCATGAACACCTGAACTAGCTTTCCTTTGATGGCTGGTAAAAAGGCATTCAGTGCCAATCAGATCACCCGAAGCTCCAACAGGCTGATATAGAGCTTGGCTTCCAATGGTGACCCGAGTCCTCTGATCTCCATCTCCCCCAGTTGGCGCCCCCACCCCAGAGGAGATGCATCCATCACTACTGTGAGATCTGGGTAGGGAAGGGAGAGGGGTCAACCTCTGACCCAATTGCGGTTTGTTAGCCACCACTAAAGGTCTTTCGCAGTGCCCTCTGAGATCTGAACCAGGTCGGTGAGTTTTCCTCAATGCTGTGCCCATTGGAACTTCAGGTCCCACTGCAAAGCCCACCTGCGCCACCGTGCATGGTCCACTAGCAGATGCGTAAGGTCATGAGGCCCAACAGAATCCAGGATAGAGGCTGAAACATAGGTATCATAGCCTGAATATCCCGGACTCGCCTTTCGGGAGGATAGGCCCAAAACTGCACTGTGCCCAGAACCACCTTAATAAAAGGCAGAGTCTGAGAGGGAGTCAGGTGTGACTTTGGCACGTTGACAGCGAATGCAGGAGGTTCGCCGTAGTCTGGAGGTGGGAGACGACTGCTTGAGACGAGCTGCCTTCAACAACCAGTCGTCGAGATATGGGAAGACTGGAGCCCCTGATCTCCGCAGATAAGCTGCGACCACCACCATAATCTTTGTGAAAACTCGAGGGGCACTGGTGAGGCCGAATGGGAGCACTGCAAAGTGAAAGTGCTGTGGCCCACCATAAACCGCAGGTAGCAACGATGGGCAGGCAGGACTAGGATATGAAAATAGGTATTGTTAGACCTGGCACCGTTGGCGTGGGTCTCCCTTCCATTTTTTGCTGTTGCCTCTTATGTTTTTGCTGTTTTTAGATGCTTTTGGGAATCGTGCCACTGCTGTTCAGTGCCACAGTGAAAGTGCTCCCTATGGTAAATTGATGTATGGATTAGTGACTCAATGATTGGTTTACTTGTCAGACCCTAGTACAGTGCACTGCGTGGGCCCAGTGCTTGTGAATCCAATGCTGCTGGTGGGCTTGCAGCACTGATTGTGCCACCCTCTGGAGCAGCTTGTAAAGTGTGTCTCAGATCTGCCACCGCAGGGCCTGTGTGCTGTCTGGTACTGCCATGTTGACTGGGCAAGTGCACCCACTTGCCAGTCCCTAAACCTTCCCCCTTTATACATATTAGTCACCCCTATGGTAGACCCAAGGGCAGGGTGCATTGTAGGTAAAAGGTAGGACATGCTCTGATGTGTGTGGCACGTCCTAATAGTGAATTACAGCCATTTACGTTTTTCACTATTGCAAGGCTGTTATGTTATGTTATGTTTCCCTTAGGCCAGAATGGGCAGTTTGATTATTACATCTTATAATCCTAACTGACTCAGGGAACTAGGTAGAAATTCGATTTTAGCATGCCTGAACTCAGAATGATAAAATACATCTTTTAGTGAAGTTGGTTTTAACATTCTGTGCTTGAAAATACCACTTGTAGAAAGTAGCTGTTTTCTTGCCTAACAATCCAAGCCTGCCTCTGCTAGGTTGTGTATTCCTTGTCTGGAGTTTGAGTGACAGGGGCTGGGGGATTCTAGGAGACAGGGTGAGTCAGCACAGAGCTGAATAGAGAGATCTGCATGCCGATGGGAGGGAGGAGCTGCACCAGGGACCTGAATAGGGCTGTGCCTTTCCTCCACAATGCTGGCTCCACCTCCTGTGGTGTGACTGATGTCCCTGGCCTGCACTGTCAAAGGAAGATAAGGTGTCCTGTAAACAAAGTGCTCCAGGACTGACCAGAACTGGTTTGGACTAGGCAAAGGCCTTTCTGCCTTCAGAGAACAAACAGAAAAGTAGTATAAATATTGGGACCCAAACCCATGAACTTTAGATCACTTCTGGGAATCAAGACAAACCTTTGCTGAGGAGAAGAACCAGGAAGCTATAGGAGGAGACTACCTTTGTGCTGTGTGTTTAGGGGTTGGGCGGCAGGGTTTGCTTCATTCCCAAAGAGAGGAGAAAAGGACCGAGTGTGCTTTCTATCAACTTAAAGAAGAATCTCCAAGGGCTTGAACTAGAGCTTGCCTCCTGCCTGAAGTCTCAGGGATACAAGACTTCACCAACCAGCTCCCCCTGAGTTCCCTTGCTGGGAATTGAAGTGCCTGCTGTTGTGCTGGGCCTTCTGAGAGACTGAGTGTCGCTGGGAGCTGGAAGCGCGACGCAATGACGATAAGTGTGTCGCCACCGCAGCAGTTGTCTTAGCATCACCGAAGAAGCAAGCCGCCGATGCCGCTGTCATCGAAGCGCGGCGCATCGCCATGGAAGCGGGATACCGCCACAGAGTTCGCCGTCGCATCACCGGAGAAGTGCGGCGCGGAGCCTGTCGTGGCTCCAAAGATCATCGAGTTTCCGCACGGCCGTTGGGCGTGTACGCATCACACCAACATTGTCGCATCGCAACCAAGACGTCATTTTGTCGCATTGCACCGGAGAAGAGTATCGTATCGAGATGTCATCTTGTCACATCGTACCGGAGAGCAGTAAGAAACCTACGCATCAACTACCCACACAGTAAGGAAGCGAGCATCAACTCTCCTGCGCAGCAGTAAGGAACCGAAGCATCCACTCCCCTGCGACCCTTTTGTTTTCTTTGCGTTATGCATTCAAGGTACATTGAGAGTAAAGTGTTGCATTTGCAACTTGAGAGAACTGAGCAATTTTATAAAATTTTAAAGTCTATTTTTGAGTACAGTATTGTGGATTTTTGTTGTTTGGTCTTGTGTTGAGTCTATATAAAAATACTTATTTTTATAATACAACCTGTGTGGTGTCCATCTGTAGTGTTGTCACTGTATTACTGTATGTGTTCACAAATGCTTTACACACTGCCTCTGAGATAATAATAATAATAATAATAATGACATTTATAAAGCGCTTGCTTACACTATACTAGTGTGTCACCGCGCTGTGGTACATTAAACATAAAACATCATTATCAGGTCACCTCCCAAACGGAGTACAGCATCAGAAATCTACTCATTTGGAAAAAGAAAAGTTTTCAGCTTTTTACGAAAGGTCACCTCCGAAGTCTCCATCCGAAGCCCCCACGGGAGTCTATTCCATTGCTGAGCTGCCACAAACCTAAAGGAGCGCCCGCCCATCCTTACCGTCCTGACTCTAGGGACAGTAACCTGTCCCATCCCACTAGATCTTAATTGGCGGGAGGGGAGATACGGGCTCAGAAGGTTATATAGGTATGCGGGCCCCTTCCTTTGTAGAATTCGATGGCACACACAGAGGGCTTTAAACTGGATTCGCTCCTTAATCGGGAGCCAATGAAGGGCGACTAACGCCTTCCTTGAAGATGCTCTCCTGGACAGTGTATGAACCAGGCGAGCTGCTGCGTTCTGAATATGCTGAAGCCTCTGTACACAACTGACATTGGCCCCCAGGTAGAGCACATTCCCGTAGTACAGCCTGGAAGTTACTAAGGCATGGACCATGGTCTTCCGGGCTCCGGTAGGCAAGATGTCCAAGGTCTTGCACAAACTACGCAAGATACCAAAACATGTTCAGGCCACTCGCCTCGTTTGAAGCTCAAACGAGAGCTTGGGGTCAAACCACACCCCTAAGTTCTTAACCTGTTCACTATGAACCGGGGTGGGGCCCAAGGTCTGAGGCCACCACGCCGATGTCCACACAGAGGGTGCCTTACCAATAACCAACACTTCTGTCTTACTCCCGTTCAGTTTGAGGCAGTTCTCACCCATCCATACCGCCAGTTCTTGCATGCAGGAATTGCTCGTGTCAAGCTACCAAGGAGGTGAGCAGGGGTTATTTTAGGAGTGTAGCCCCTTACCCTGACTAATTACAAAAAGGGGGTGGTGATGGACAGAGTATCTGAGTTAATCAGAACACTCCTACCCAGTCAACAGATCAGGGCTTGATCCATCACCGTTTTTTAGCTCACTGCACCATCCCAGTTCAGAACCTGGCTATATGCAAATTAGTCTGTCCCTGGCCCAGTGCATCATGGGAACAGGGCTGACCAAACTACCAAGCCAATTCTTCACTGGAAAGGAAACAAGCTTCCGGGGACCGGTTTCTGGCATTACAGCCGTCTTCGGCCCGGCTTGCTTGAATCCTGATGGTGCAATGAGCAAGGGACTCATGTCTGAGCATACCCTTCCACACTCATGGTGGCCAAAATAATTACAAAAAGGGGGTGGTGATGGACCGAGTATCTGAGTTAATCAGAACACTCCTACCCAGTCAACAGATCAGGGCTTGATCCATCACCGTTTTTAGCGGTGATGGATCAAGCCCTGATCTTTGGACTGGGTAAGAGTGGTCTGCTTAATTCAGACACTCTGTTCATCACCACCCCCTTTTCTGAATCATTTTGTCCACCATAAGCGTGGAAGGGTATACTCAGATGTGAGTCCCTTGCTCATTGCACCATCAGGATTCAAGCAAGCCGGGCCGACGACGGCTGAAATGCCAGAAACCGGTCCCCGGAAGCTTGTTTCCTTCCCAGTATAAGAATTGGCTTGGTAGTTTGGTTTGCCCTGTTTCCATCATGCACTGGGACAGGAACAGACTAATTTGCATGTAGCCAGGTTCTGAGCTGGGATGGTGCAGTGAGCTAAAAAACGGTGATGGATCAAGCCCTGATCTTTGGACTGGGTAAGAGTGGTCTGCTTAATGCAGACACTCTGTTCATCACCACCCCCTTTTCTGAATCATTTTGTCTACCATAAGCGTGGAAGGGTATACTCAGATGTGAGTCCCTTGCTCATTGCACCATCAGGATTCAAGCAAGCCGGGCCGACGACGGCTGAAATGCCAGAAACCGGTCCCCGGAAGCTTGTTTCCTTCCCAGTATAAGAATTGGCTTGGTAGTTTGGTTTGCCCTGTTTCCATCATGCACTGGGACAGGAACAGACTAATTTGCATGTAGCCAGGTTCTGAGCTGGGATGGTGCAGTGAGCTAAAAAACGGTGATGGATCAAGCCCTGATCTTTGGACTGGGTAAGAGTGGTCTGCTTAATTCAGACACTCTGTTCATCACCACCCCCTTTTCTGAATCATTTTGTCCACCATAAGCGTGGAAGGGTATACTCAGATGTGAGTCCCTTGCTCATTGCACCATCAGGATTCAAGCAAGCCGGGCCGACGACGGCTGAAATGCCAGAAACCAGTCCCCGGAAGCTTGTTTCCTTCCCAGTATAAGAATTGGCTTGGTAGTTTGGTTTGCCCTGTTTCCATCATGCACTGGGACAGGAACAGACTAATTTGCATGTAGCCAGGTTCTGAGCTGGGATGGTGCAGTGAGCTAAAAAACGGTGATGGATCAAGCCCTGATCTTTGGACTGGGTAAGAGTGGTCTGCTTAATTCAGACACTCTGTTCATCACCACCCCCTTTTCTGAATCATTTTGTCCACCATAGGCGTGGAAGGGTATACTCAGATGTGAGTCCCTTGCTCATTGCACCATCAGGATTCAAGCAAGCCGGGCCGACGACGGCTGAAATGCCAGAAACCGGTCCCCGGAAGCTTGTTTCCTTCCCAGTATAAGAATTGGCTTGGTAGTTTGGTTTGCCCTGTTTCCATCATGCACTGGGACAGGAACAGACTAATTTGCATGTAGCCAGGTTCTGAGCTGGGATGGTGCAGTGAGCTAAAAAACGGTGATGGATCAAGCCCTGATCTTTGGACTGGGTAAGAGTGGTCTGCTTAATTCAGACACTCTGTTCATCACCACCCCCTTTTCTGAATCATTTTGTCCACCATAAGCGTGGAAGGGTATACTCAGATGTGAGTCCCTTGCTCATTGCATCATCAGGATTCAAGCAAGCCGGGCCGACGACGGCTGAAATGCCAGAAACCGGTCCCCGGAAGCTTGTTTCCTTCCCAGTATAAGAATTGGCTTGGTAGTTTGGTTTGCCCTGTTTCCATCATGCACTGGGACAGGAACAGACTAATTTGCATGTAGCCAGGTTCTGAGCTGGGATGGTGCAGTGAGCTAAAAAACGGTGATGGATCAAGCCCTGATCTTTGGACTGGGTAAGAGTGGTCTGCTTAATTCAGACACTCTGTTCATCACCACCCCTTTTTCTGAATCATTTTGTCCACCATAAGCGTGGAAGGGTATACTCAGATGTGAGTCCCTTGCTCATTGCACCATCAGGATTCAAGCAAGCCGGGCCGACGATGGCTGAAATGCCAGAAACCGGTCCCCGGAAGCTTGTTTCCTTCCCAGTATAAGAATTGGCTTGGTAGTTTGGTTTGCCCTGTTTCCATCATGCACTGGGACAGGAACAGACTAATTTGCATGTAGCCAGGTTCTGAGCTGGGATGGTGCAGTGAGCTAAAAAACTGTGATGGATCAAGCCCTGATCTTTGGACTGGGTAAGAGTGGTCTGCTTAATTCAGACACTCTGTTCATCACCATCACCACCCCCTTTTCTGAATCATTTTGTCCACCATAAGCGTGGAAGGGTATACTCAGATGTGAGTCCCTTGCTCATTGCACCATCAGGATTCAAGCAAGCCGGGCCGACGACGGCTGAAATGCCAGAAACCGGTCCCCGGAAGCTTGTTTCCTTCCCAGTATAAGAAATGGCTTGGTAGTTTGGTTTGCCCTGTTTCCATCATGCACTGGGACAGGAACAGACTGATTTGCATGTAGCCAGGTTCTGAGCTGGGATGGTGCAGTGAGCTAAAAAACGGTGATGGATCAAGCCCTGATCTTTGAACTGGGTAAGAGTGGTCTGCTTAATTCAGACACTCTGTTCATCACCATCACCACCCCCTTTTCTGAATCATTTTGTCCACCATAAGCGTGGAAGGGTATACTCAGATGTGAGTCCCTTGCTCATTGCACCATCAGGATTCAAGCAAGCCGGGCCGACGACGGCTGAAATGCCAGAAACCGGTCCCCGGAAGCTTGTTTCCTTCCCAGTATAAGAAATGGCTTGGTAGTTTGGTTTGCCCTGTTTCCATCATGCACTGGGACAGGAACAGACTAATTTGCATGTAGCCAGGTTCTGAGCTGGGATGGTGCAGTGAGCTAAAAAACGGTGATGGATCAAGCCCTGATCTTTGAACTGGGTAAGAGTGGTCTGCTTAATTCAGACACTCTGTTCATCACCACCCCCTTTTCTGAATCATTTTGTCCACCATAAGCGTGGAAGGGTATACTCAGATGTGAGTCCCTTGCTCATTGCACCATCAGGATTCAAGCAAGCCGGGCCGACGACGGCTGAAATGCCAGAAACCGGTCCCCGGAAGCTTGTTTCCTTCCCAGTATAAGAATTGGCTTGGTAGTTTGGTTTGCCCTGTTTCCATCATGCACTGGGACAGGAACAGACTAATTTGCATGTAGCCAGGTTCTGAGCTGGGATGGTGCAGTGAGCTAAAAAACGGTGATGGATCAAGCCCTGATCTTTGGACTGGGTAAGAGTGGTCTGCTTAATTCAGACACTCTGTTCATCACCACCCCCTTTTCTGAATCATTTTGTCCACCATAAGCGTGGAAGGGTATACTCAGATGTGAGTCCCTTGCTCATTGCACCATCAGGATTCAAGCAAGCCGGGCCGACGACGGCTGAAATGCCAAAAACCGGTCCCCGGAAGCTTGTTTCCTTCCCAGTATAAGAATTGGCTTGGTAGTTTGGTTTGCCCTGTTTCCATCATGCACTGGGACAGGAACAGACTAATTTGCATGTAGCCAGGTTCTGAGCTGGGATGGTGCAGTGAGCTAAAAAACGGTGATGGATCAAGCCCTGATCTTTGGACTGGGTAAGAGTGGTCTGCTTAATACAGACACTCTGTTCATCACCACCCCCTTTTCTGAAACCTACCTATGCCAACTAGAGACCCCCAAACCTAACATTGGTGGCATCGGTGAGGATTTGGACTTGCATTTGTGATTCATATACAGTGATTGGTGTACACTACTAGTGAGTGCAGACCATATCGCAACCACATACTTTGAGAGAATTTTTTCTTGGAACTTCTCTTCTATTTTTGATTCTTGAGAAATGTCAGTCTTTTTGCAACCATGAGCAAGTCAGCATCCATAGTATCTGTAGACACTGAATTGGAAGAAGAGAGGATTGATACTTACACTTTGCCTCATCTCAAAGCTTTGAGCAAGAAATTTAAAATCTCTGTGAAAGGCCTCACCAGGAAAGAGGAATACCAAAAGGCGCTGAGGGCCTGGGTAGAATCTGGGAATGCCAGTGAGCATCCTGAGGAGCCAACAATGGAGGCAGAGGATTTAAATGGGCAGCTGAGGGGCCAGTGGGCCTAACTGGAGGGAAAGCACCTTCAGGGGCGGGCAGCAGTTTTTACTTCCAAGGGATTGTCCCCAGGAGAGCTGGAGGACAGAGCAAAGGAGAAGATGCATAAGTTGGAGCTAGCTAGGCTCAAAATGGATGGTCAGAAAGACATAGAGAGCAAGAAAATAGAGCTTGGGATCGAATTAGAGATGAAGAAGTTAGCCTTAGAGGAAAAGAGAATGCATTATGAGCATGAGAGAGGATTGAGGGAATTGAAACTCAAGGCCAAAAGTTTAGAGGTTCCTCTCTCTGGTAGCAGCACACCGCCAGTGCATGTAGAAGCAAGAGCCTATATTCCCAAATAAGTAGTTAAAGATTTCTACAATAATGAGGATATTGGTCAGCGGTTTAGGGCTTATGATGCTGCAATGTTGGCCCACCGGGTCCCTGAGAAAGATTGGGGAGCAGGGTTGTGAGGCCGCTTTGTTAGTGATGGGAGACACACTTCGTTGGATTTGTCTACAGAGGAACAGAGGTCCTATACCCACACGAAGGGAGCCCTTATGTCCAGATTTGGTTTGACCCCATAGTTATACAGACAGAGGTTTAGAAATTGTAGAAAACTGGAGTCTACCACATGGGTTGAATATGTGTCTTTCTTTTGCAGAGCATTCGATGGTTGGGTGGAGGGTAGCAAAGTGGATAATTTTGAGGCGTTCTGATTTGCTTGCATGGGAGCACTTGTTAAATAACAGTTTTCCAGAGCTACACCAGCATCTTATTGATAGCAAGATGACTAACCCTAGGAAGCTTGCTGAGAAGGCGGATCACTGGGTGAGCACCCGGGTCCAGAAGGGTCATGTTGGAGACTTCGCCAAAGGTGGGCAGGGTCCCCAGCAGAAGAGTGGGGGGAGGGGGAACAAGGGTAAACAGAGGGAGTTCCAGAAATGGCCCCAAAGTAATCCCCAAGGAAACCAAGGGAAAGGTTCCCAGCCTCCCTTGAGAAGAAGGTAGTGGCCCCGACAGATAAGCCTGTTCACAAGGGGCCCTAGACCTGTTTTAAGTGTGGTCTAGTAGGCCACTGTTCTTATGATACTAGATGTCCCTTGTGTGGGAAGACAGCACCCACTGGTGCACCACCCCGGCAGTTGGCGAGTGTAACCCTGGGGAGAAGATGGGTGCCCAAGGTGGGTGGGGTCCAGCAGAGATGTCACTTGTCTCTTTAGGAGACTGTGAGGTGGTCCCCAGGACCCAGCTGCCTGATAACACTAAAAAATACAAGTAGTGGGTGACCATCAATGGCAAGAGGGTGGAAGCTCTTAGAGACACCGGAATCAGTGTGACAGCTGTCAGTTGTCGGCTGGTGTCTGAAGAGCAGGTAGTCCCCAATGCATTTTACCCCCTTGTTGCCACTGACAACACAGAGAGCCACTGCAAGGTGGCATAGGTTCTCTTTGAGTTGGGGGGGGTCTCAGGGACTCATCAAGTGGCTGTGAGGGCAGCCATGCCTGTTGAATGTCTGTTAGGTAACGATTTGGAGAGCTCTCCTTGGGCTAAGGTGGAGCAAAGAGCTCATTTAGAGATGTTGGGTTTGCCTGAGTGGGCCTGCATGACCATTCGGTCTATGGCAGCCAGTAAGGGTGTTCAAGAGGACTTGGAGCCTGAGAGAATGGCCCAGGTGCCTGCCTTAAAGAGGTAGGGGGCACGGGAAACCGGCCCCTGAAATTCCCACGTCCCAGGAGGAGGCAGACCCTGAGGGGGATGCCCTGGAGCCTACCGGGGAAGAGATTGCTGAACTGGGAGACCTGCCAGAGCTGACCCATTGGCAGCAAGAAGGAGGTCCCTCCAGGGAGGAGTTCTGTGAGGAGCAGAACAAGTGCCCTTCTCTTGTGGGTTTGTGGCAACAGGCTGCAAACCAGGCAGCAGGTGATCAGTCTGGATCACATTGGATCTACTGGGAGAATGGTCTCCTGTATAGTGAGCCTAAGGTTGCTGAGCCTGGGTCAGCCCGTGTGCTGGTGGTGGTACCCCAGCGCTTCAGAGCCTTCTTACTGGGGCTGGCTCATGATGTGCCTTTAGCAGGATATTTGGGGCAGGACAAGACCTTTGAGAGGCTTGCCACCCACTTTTATTGGCCCCAAATGCGCAAGAGTTCAGACACTCATTGCAGTACCTGTCAGACTTGCCAGGCAAGTGGAAAGAGTGGGAGGAAACGCAAGGCTCCTCTCCAGCCATTCCCTGTGGTCAGCACCCCCTTTAAAAGGGTGGGCATTGACATTGTGGGGCCTCTGGATCCCAAGACAGCCATGTGCAACAGGTTCATCCTGGTTTTGGTGGACCATGCCACCCGGTACCCGGAAGCCATCCCTCTCAGGACAGTGACGGCCCCGTGGTGGGGCGTGCACTGATGGGGATTTTCTTCCGCGTGGGGTTTCCCAGAGAGGTGGTGTCAGATCGAGATACCAACTTCACTTCCAAGTATATGAAGTCCCTGTGACAGGTGTGTGGTGTAACCTACAAGTTCACCACTCCTTACCACCCCCAAGGTAATGGCTGGTTGAGAGATTCAACCGGACCCTCAAAGGCATGATTATGGGTCTTGAGGAACCCATGAGGCATAAGTGGGACGTCCTCTTACTATACCTTCTTTTTGCATACCGTGAGGAACCACTGAAATCTCTAGGGTTCAGTCCCTTTGAGCTTCTCTATGAACACCCAGTGAGAGGACCTTTGATTATGGTCACGGAAGGCTGGGAGCAATCTCCCAGGAAACCTCCCCAGGATGTATATAGCTACATGCTGGCCTTCAGGAACCAAACTAGGCGATTCAGAAAACTCGCTGAGGAGAATCTGAAAGCCAGCCAGGAGGAGATGAAGCGGTGGTATGACCAGAATGCCACTCTGGTTGAGCTTCAGCCTGGTCAGAAAGTGTGGGCCGTGGCCCTCGTGGAGCCCTGTGTGCTCCAGGATAAGTGGATCGGACCATTTGAGGTGGTGGAGCGCAAATGTCTGGTTACCTACTTGGTGGACTTGTGGTCTCCCAGGAACTCCTTGCGGGTCCTGCATGTCAACCACCTGGAGCCCCACTTAGAGAGGTCCTAAGGGGGCATGCTCCTAGCAACAGATGCTGGAATGGAGGAAGAGACAGCCTCTTCCTGACCTCCTGTCTGCAACAGAGCGAGATGGGTCAGTTGGTGGAGTGTACCTCTCTTCCACTCTGACCCCTGAGCAACAGAATGACTGTCACCAGTAGCTGGGACAGTTTTCTGACATGTTCTCCCCGATTCTCAGTGTCACTGGGGACAGTCCTCCTGTCAAGCACAAAACTTACAGGGTGACTGACAGGGTGAGAGCTTGCATCAAGGAGGAGGTCTCCAAGATGCTTGCGTTAAGGGGTGATTGAGTCCTCTAGTAGTCCTTGGGCCAGCCCAGTGGTCTTGGTCCCAAAGGCTGCCGCACCAAGTGTCACACCAGAACTGCGGTTCTGTGTGGACTACCGAGGGCTCAATTCAGTCACCAGGACTGACGCGCACCCCATCCCCAGAGCTGATGAGCTCATTGATTGGTTAGGGGCTGCCCGGTACCTCAGCAAGTTTGACTTAATGTCTGGGTACTGGCAGATCACATTAACTGATGGGGCAAGAGAGAGGTCAGCATTCTCCACACCAGATGGGCACTATCAATTCCGGGTAATGCCCTTTGGGATGAAGAATGCCCCTGCTACTTTTCAGAGGTTGGTCAAACAGGTGTTGGCTGGGCGGGACGAGTTCAGTGCCGCCTACCTGAATGACATTGCAGTGATCAGAGCCAGTTGGGAAGAACATATGCGCCACCTCTGGGAAGTGTTGATGGCGCTGCGGAGAGCAGGCCTCACGATCAAGGCGAGTAAGTGCCAGATCGGGCAGGGTTCCGTGGTGTACTTGGGACACCAGGTTGGGAGCGGCCAGTTGGCGCCCCTACAGCCCAAGATTGAGACCATCCTGGCTTGGGAACCCCCAAGACCCAGACACAGGTGAGAGTCTTTTTAGGACTCACTGGGTTTTACAGGAGGTTTGTCAAGGAGTATGGCAGCATTGTGGCACCCTTGACAAAACTGACTTCCAGGACACAGCCCAAGAGAGTGATTTGGACTGACACCTGTCAGAGAGCTTTTGATGCCCTGAAGACTACCATGTGCACAGCGCCCATGCTCCTGGCACCCAATTTCTCAAAATAGTTTATTGTTCAAACAGATGCTTCCGAGCATGGTGTGGGGGCTGTTCAATCACAGATTAATGAGGAGGGCCTAGACCAACCTGTAGCCTTCATCAGTAGGAGGTTACTTCCACAGGAACAGAGGTGGAGTGCAATTGAGCGTGACGCATTTGCTGTGGTTTGGGCACTGAAGAAGTTGAGACCATACTTGTTTAGGACTTACTTCCGGGTTCAGACAGACCACAGGCCCGTCAGATGGTTGATGCAGAGGGGTGAGAATCCAAAGCTGTTGAGGTGGTTTATATCCCTACAGGGGATGGACTTCACAGGGGAACACCGCCCTGGTACAGAACACACCAATGCTAATGGTCTGTCCAGATTTTTCCGCCTTAGTGATGAGAACTCCCAGGAGGTAGGGTAGTCTCCCCACATTTCAGCTGGAGGGGACACGTGTTAGACCTGGCAGCATTGGCCTGGGTCTCCTTTCCATTTTTTGCTGTTGCCCCATGTTTTTGCTGGTTTTAGATGCTTTTGGGCACTGTGCCACTGCTGTTCAGTGCCACAGTGCAAGTGCTCCCTATGGTAAATTGATGTATGGATTAGTGACTCCATGATTGGCTTGATTGGTTTACTTGTCAGACCCTAGTACAGTGCACTGCCGGTGCCCAGGGCTTGTAAATCCAATGCTGCTGGTGGGCTTGCAGCACTGATTGTGCCTCCCACCGGAGCAGCTTGTAAAGTGAGTCTCAGGTCTGCCATCGCAGAGTGCAGTCTGGTACTGCCATGATGACTGGGCAAGTGCACCCACTTGCCAGTCCCTAAACCTTCCCTTTTATACATATTAGTCACCCTTATAGTAGGTCCAAGAGCAAGGTGCATTGTAGGTAAAAGGTAGGACATGCCTTGATGTGTGTGGCATGTCCTAATAGTGAATTACAGCCATTTTCGTTTTTCACTATTGCAAGCCAACTGTTCCCCATAGGCCAGAATGGGGAGTTTAATTATTACAGGTATCCTATAAGTCCAGCGTAACCATCCAGTCTCACGGGTCCAGGGCAGACAGGACCTGAGCTAGGGTGAGCACCTTGAACGTCTTCTTTTTGAGGAAGTAGTTGAGGGCTCTGAGATCAAGGATAGGATGAAGGCGTCCATCCTGCTTAGTGACCAGAAAGTAGCAGAAACAACAACCACAGCCTGTTTCTGGCCTGGGAACCCTCTCTATAGCTCCCTTGGCCAATAGAGCATTGACTTCCTCGCGGAGAAGAGCAAGGTGATCCTCCATCAGCTGATCTCACACTGGAGGCATAGATAGTGGGGTAGACTCGAAGGGGGTGGAGTAGCCCTTTCTGATTATTTGCAAAACTCACCTGTCCAAGGTGATATTTCACCAGTGGTGGTGATGATGGTGCATTCTACCACTGACTGGTCATGAACGATCCTGGGGGATTGGACTAGGAAGGTTTTGCAGTGGAAGAGGGGGATCGTGCTTGGCTCGATTTCTGGCCACCAAACCCATGGGGTCGGGGTGAACCACATCTACGGCCTAGCAGGGGCTGCTGAACTTGTGGGGCCCTCTCGCTGGAATAGGGTTAATGCAGTTGGTAGCCCCTTCCGTAGCCATGAAAGGACCGAAAAGCAGATACAGGCAGGGACATTGTGGTGAGGCCCAAGGACTTGACCGTAGCCCGTAAGTCCTTGAAACGTTCAAGGGTGCAATCTGCTTTGTCCCTGAAGAGACGGGAGTCATCAAAAGGCATGTCCATGAGGTTAGCTTGGACATCCCACAAAAAACGAGATGTCCTCAGCTAGGCATGGCGACGTATGGCCACCGCCGTGGAAATCGGTCTGCCCAGCGATTCTGTCATGTCCAAGCCCCATCGGATGGCGAACTTGGCTGCATCTCTCCTGTTTGAAATGGCATAGGAGAGTAGGATCTGGTCCTCCTCCGAGACCCTGGGCAGCACCTGCGCAACTGTGTCCCATATTGAATGGGAATACTGGCCCAAATGGCATGCAGTGTTTACTAACCGCTATGCCAGACTGGTGGAAGAAAAAGCTTGCTTTCCAGAAATTTCCAGTCTCTTGGATTCCGTGTACAGAGGTACGGAAGGGGAAGCGCCCTCGGAAGTGAAAGCTTGAACCACCAAGCTTGGTGGGGTGGGGTGGGGTGTGGAGAAAACTGGGTCGTCCGGTGCAGCGCGATGGCGGTGGGCCATCGTCCTATTCACAGGAGCCCCTGTGGTGGGTTTGGACCAGGTTCCCAGAAAGATGTCCATTCAGGCCTCATTGAAAGTCAGCAAGGGTTCTGAGCTAGAGACACCAGGCTGCAGGACTTCGGTCAAGACTTTAGTCTTGACAGCCACAATAGGCAGCTTCAGGTCCAAGACCTCCGCAGCCCTACGCATTACCATAGCGAATGATGCCCCCTCCTCCATAGCCAGGTTAGGTGAAGACATCATGCCAAAATCTGGAGAGGTGTCCAGACCACTGGCATCGCCCAGTTCATCATACCAGTCCATGTCTTGTGGTTGCAGTATTTCTAAGGGATCCTTCTCCCCCTCCCAACCAATTCCTAACACTTCAGAATAGGGCAGGTTGACCAGTTGGAGCAGTGTGCTCTGTCAGTGTTGGTCTCTACATCGGAGGACACTCTACCGGCTCTATGTCGTCGGGAAAAAAGATTGTTGGGGGGGGGGGGGTTGAGATGGGGGGGCTGAGGACCTCGGCGGTCAACGCAGCACCGGGGAAGGTCGGGGTGGAGGCCTGAAGGCACGCTGGCAGGGTCAGGCCCCCCAAATATGGTGCACATGGTGTCATAAAACTCCTTAGCTGGGCAGTGGTTGCTCCCGGGACAGGGAAGACAGGGAAATGAGGAGCCAAACCAGGCACTCACCACGCGTAGCGGGGCCTTGAACGCTGAGGGTCCTTCACCTCGTCGTTAGATGGGCTGGGAGAAATCAAGGTACGCTTTGACTTTTTGTGTTTTTTGTGGTGCTTCTTACCTGACTTTGACGAAGAGGACTTCGTTTCACCGGAGCGAGCAGTGCTAGGACCTTCCTCTCGACCGAGACCTGGACCGGGATCGAGAACGACGAGGTGACCTCCGTAGTGCCGGACGCAGGGCAATGATCAGCTTTAGGGACCACTCCCTCAAATCCTTGGCGCCATGGCCTGGCAATAAGCGCACGACTTCTTGTCACAGTCGCACTCCAGACACCAGAGACACAACACACTAAGTGGGGGTACGTGATTGACATGACGCGGTGACAGGCGCTGCACGGTTTGAACCCTGACGTCTTCTTACTAGACATCTTACACACCAAAAGAAGTCGACAAAAAGTTTTTTTAAAAAGTCTGTCAAAAAATGACTGGAGTAGCTCTCTTCGACGGATCTGCATTGGCTGGCGTGGGAAGAAATAAAGTGTCAGAGTGTCAGAGTGCCGGAGTGCCAGTTATATTGACGACGCGGACATCACAACGATGACAAACATGATGCCAATGAAGTCACGCTGAGTACACAGACGCCACCTAACGGCAAGCAGGGGCACTGCTAAGAATAATCTTTCAGATCCAGCCTGATGCCTGAAAGTTCAAAGGTAAGGAATCTGCAGCTAGACGTCTCTATCAGATATATGACTTACACTCTTTCCCAACTAACACAGGCAGCTTAATCATGTGGTAATCATACACCTTCCAAACATATAATCCCAAATTTAATGCTGCACAGGAATTAGAAGCTAAACTTTTTTTATTTAAATCTTTTATCAAGCAATGGCATGCCTAGACGGAATAAATGCGCTTGCAATGGGCTTGGGTTCCTACAAACTTAATAAGACTGCTTATGAGCAACTGGAGTGAGAAGGAAGCCTACACCATATCCTTTACCACCTAAGAGCATGTTTGGAATAAATAAATGGTGTGGAACCCTCAAATTCAAAAGTAAACAAGATAGGTTAGATTTTCCCTGCACAAGCACCTTCATCCTTATCCTATATCTTCCCTCCACCTACACCATTGTGATGGGGAAAAGACGCAGGCAGGAACATATAAATAAGCCTTTTCAAAACATGCAATACAGTGAGTGGTTGGTTTGAACACAGAGGGCAAATCAGGCAAATGCTGAAAGGCCAATGAAGCCAAACAGTGACCCTTAACAGTGCCCAGAGAAAGACCTTGCTGATCCGATAAAACAAAAAAGAGTACATCCAACAATGTATCATGAAAAGGATCAATGTGTCGTCCTCGTACCAGGCCACAATCTTAGCCCAAAAGTCAGAATGGACTGATCTACTGGAAGTGTGCCTAGCTTCTACGATCACATCAATAACTTCCGATGGAAAAATCACACCCACTTCCTGCTCAACCTCGAGCCACGGAGGTGTAAATTGTGAAGGTTCAGGTGCAGTACTTTGCACTGCCATTGGTACAGCAGGTCCTCCCAAAGAAGGAGCCAAAGTTGAGGGAATATTCTCAGGTTCAGTAGTTTGGAGTACCAGACTCTGCAGGTCAAATTCAGGGCTATTAGGATGGGCTGGGCTCTGTCTACCTTGACATTTTTCAGGACCTGTGAGATAAGTGGTAGTGGAGGTTATACGTAAAGGAGGCGTGAGTACCACCAAAAGCAGAACGCATCCCTGAAAGAACAAACATATCTACCATGGGCATGACTTATTTGACAAAAATGCCATATGCCACCTCCAGATGCAGGCACAACTTGTGATATGCAAAATGACGCCTAAGGAGTTAATCTGTCCTTGTCTTGGGGTTACCAGTCAGGTAACTGACTGTCAAATAAAGAGAACCATAAGACATACATAGAACATAGGAGGGAACTTCCTCTTTCCTTAATTGGTTAGGTAGCGCTGTATAAAATGAATTCCCTGCCCCGGTTCTGCTACATTATGCAAACTACACCTTATGAGATACCGAGCTCCTTCTTCCATGGAAATATTGATAGCATCACAAGATTTCGGTTATGGGATGGAGGCACCCCCAGAATAGAATCTCACAAACTGACGAGATCGCCATATGACGGGGCATAGCCCTACCAAACCTATAACTCTACTATTAGGCCTCTTACCTAATGATTCTTAACGTCTGGGCATTCTCTGAACAGCAAGTGAGAGCAGACAGGGGGAGCCATGTCACCCGGGGGTATCCCAGGGATCTTTATGGTGCCACCCCCTCAACCAGACACTGACCCCCAACTGCTGCAGTTATCAAAATTTGGAGGAAGGCAACTAAGGTACTAGGGTGGGGGGAAAACATCACACTGGAAACACCACTGTGAGATTCTACTCTGCTGGCAGACCTGATGACAATGGACAGGTTTAGGAAATGGGACCTTCTGAGCTATTGAAACTTGGGGACACATGGAGTCCTGAAGAACTACTCCTATTTGATGAACTCCATTAACAATATGAGCTGACTGAAGCTCAGTGATTTTGCCACCTACAGCGTATACTTGCGCTGAGTGGGTATAGACTACTCTTAGACTCAACTGCAGACAAATATCTCCTGGGGGACAGATTACTAATAACCCCACTACATAAACACGCAATATCCCAAATATACAGGATACTGATCACCAACACTCCGGACTCCTTGGCGAACCTCAAATACAAACAGGAAGCTGACCGTAGAGCCCTGGAGGATGGGGAATGTGAGAAGGCCTAATGGTACCCCAGAGAGGCGGCGGGTTTCGGACTCCTACAACTAAAAATACTCCAGAGAATCTACTTTACTAGAACATGCCTGTGTAAAATGGGGAGAATGGCCACTGCTATCTGTTTACAGGAATGCTAAATGTCAGGTTCCCAGATGCACACTCTCTGGAGTTGCCTAAAGAACCAGGGGTTCAGGGCTAGAGTTCAACAAGCAGATATTCAGAGCCCTGAAAGAGTCACTAAAGCTCAATCCATTGTTATCTACCCTGGGGATCTGGAATGGTAAAACCCTTTCCAAACCTGCTTTACTATTCTGCAACCTTGCTTTAATGGTGGCAAACAGAGACATTATTGGGTTGTGGGGCATTGGAAATCTTGAGACTATTGGTCGCACAAGATGGGCTGGTGCATGCCTGCCAAGGAAATGATCTACCTGGCACAGGGTTGCTCTCAAAAGTACTCAAAAATATGTGGCCCATGGTAGGGATTCAGTTTTTGATGACATTTGCACCTCTAGTAGGGTGTGCGACGCCCCGCATAAACATCATAAGACACTGGGCTGCCGATGTACTGCCGATAGCCCAGGCCCTGGGCTCAGTGTGCCTGACCATGAAAAGTACTAATGCAATGCCAGGTGGTACCATGGCATTTATATGTATACTGTCTCTATATGCATATGCTGCTATGTACCTTACCTTGAGAATGGCATGCTTTTGTATTATGGATTACCATTGGAGGTTGAAACTAAATAAAATGACTAATAAAAAAAAATATCTTGTGAGGATCCAGCCACCCAATGGAAAGCTTCCAGACAGAGCACATGGCCCTATACAGCCCTGTTTGCTGATGTACCATATGATGGTTGCAATGTACATCAGAACCTGGACAGATATGCCACTGATAGAACGGAGTAAAGCCCTGAGGACTATAGGATGCTGCTACTCAATCAGAGACTAGAGGCTTCTGATCTTCAGATGTCTTCCCCAGGACATGCACAACGCATCAGTTATGATTGTCAGTGCAGGAAGGGGCAAGAAAAGCATCTGCTAAACATCTGGTTGATATCTGCAATCCATCCGTGAAGGTTCTGAGTTGCCTCGTCCTAGGCTTGGAAGTTTTCAAACTGGAACCACCAGTGAAGCTGAAGGTTCCACTGAATGAAGGTTCCACTGAAGAGCATGCATGTCCCAACAAACATGAAACATCAGCTGTATGCACAAGGCCAGAAAACTAAGAAGCCTCAGAACCACCCACACCAGGAAAAAGGGCCTGTGTTTGGAACATCGGGATCAAAGCCCATAGGTTCCACAATCACTGTGGGGGTAGGTATTCTTTCTGCACCTCCACGCATCCAGGATGGTCCCTAAAACATGCAGAAGGTGAGGATTTAGTTCTCTGATGGATTAGCCCAAGATGGAGAGCAACAAAACCGTCATCTGCCGATGCACAGAGATTAACTGCTGAGATGCATGCTTTGAGGATCCAGTCATCCAGGTACAGGAATATGTGTATCTCTGACCAATGAAGACAGGCTGTGATCACCAACATTACTTTTGTAAATTGATAATGAAACATCTAGACTGTGAACCAGAGGTAATGCCTGTGGTACTCCAGGACTGGCACAAGAAGAATGCATCCTGCAAGGTCAAACCTTTAAGAGGCTCCTGGGCTTGGGATCACCTTTTTGGTTTAAATCCCTGCTAAGCCAGCCATCGGCACCTTTTAACCATTGCATTCCAAACAAACACCAGGGACATAGTTGGATTTGGAATCAGCACCTGATTGTCCACGATGTTGGCACATAGTCCAATGAGGTATCCGAGTCGGATTCCCAGAAGGCTGATTGAGAGAGTCTTGGAGTATCGTCTATTGCCCTGTGGTCTGTCGAGCCCATCCCTCCTGAGGATCCGACCTCCCAATTTGATTGCTTGCCTGCTCGACACCCCAGACCTACTGCTCTCCAAGTGGGAGGCCAAGGTCCAGAGAATCACCAATCGATGCCGGAAACCTCAATCCTGGTGCAGATGACCAGTAGAGTAGTCTGTGCCTGTCACCTGAAAATTGTGGCCACAGTTCACCCCACTACTGAGAAAATGGTGTGATCCTGCTCAAGTCACCTTGCCTCCTCATATTTTGCAGAGACTGGGCCGTGTTGCCATGCTGACCCAGTATCCACTCTGGACTGTTGTGGGCAAGAAGGCGGTGAACTGTTGTGCCCAACGTCCACCGATTTGTGGGCACAACCCTTCCCACTTTAGAAAAAATGGTGTGATCCTAATCATATTGTTTTCACTGAGCCAAGGCAATGATGCCTTGCTGTCCCATCGTCTGCTCTGGTCTGCTGTAATGCACAGATCAACACATGATTTGTGGCACTGCCATGCTGCACCCTGTTCTCTTGGTTTAGAGGTTGAGCACAACACTCGTCGGTCCTTATTACCTTGACAAGGGCCACCGATTACTCTGCTGATCCCTCCCAGCTCAGGATCGGCGTGGTCCCAGGTCCTTCTTCCTTTTGAGCCCCTGGATGGCTGCTGGTTCACTGTGAAATCCTCCGCCTGATCACCGAGTTGGTGGAGCCTATCCCCTACCGTAGGGTTACGTTTACTCAGGATGGGGGGGGGGTTTCTGGCCATGGCCGATCACAATGAGGTGCAGAAGTCAGCGACTGCTGGAGAGGTACAGCAGTAAGATTCTGGTCAAGTTTGTTGCGCTCTTGCTATTTTTGTATCCGACACCCATTCCCTTCCAAGATCCGAGGCCACACTTCATAGCACTGCCACTCAACTGATAGATTGGGCCCATCGGCTCTATCGGGAAAGACCCACCGTCTTCACTAAATGATGACCGTTTATCCTGGCTTGATTGAGTGCGCGAGGTTGCCTGATCCTGGATCTTGCTGCTACCTCTCAATTGGGTCAGTGAGGAATATGACTAGGTTGCTTCTATGCTCAGGGACTGCCCTAAGTGAATTTTATTGTTTCAGTTAAATGGTGATTAGCCTACTGGCCTTCCCATGTCTTAATGTCAGCAGCAACTGAAGTAACGCTACTCCTACCTGTTAGTATATGACCTATGGATATTACTTAGCCTTGTTTTAACTAAAGCTGCTGCAGCGTGCCGGGTCTGCTATTCTTGTTTTGGCGATCCTATGCACTCTATGCATTACATTCAGTGGTCCTGCCCTGTGAGGTCAGATTGCCATTTTCATGAGCTCATGGGTTGTATGTAAACTGAGAGATCTCCCTGCAATGCGCTGTAATGTTTAATCTGGGGGTCAACTTGCAGTTCAAGGCCTAAGATTTTATTTTAAGTAACTTGATTAACAGAGTGCCTTTTAACCTCTTGTAAGCCTTAACGATGCTGGCTCTTGTGGCAAATTCTTATATTCATGGCAAGATGATCTCCGGATAGTCGAGCCTGACACCCCTCCCCTCCAGTGAGTCTGACACTTGGCTCTGAAGGTATGAGCCCATCCGGTGTCCCGGATGTGTGGCTCTTCTTCAGACCGGGTCCTGCATGAATCGACCAATACCTTGTGAATATTATCTCCTGCTTTTGATGTTCTCCTTGTCAAGAGGAGTGTCTCACCTGTGTTTACATTGTACATCTGTACTGCATATTTTATCCCACTTTGCCTCCTTCCCTCTTTTTACGGCCACAAAAACTGACACTTGCTACGTCACCTACTGGACGTGTCCTATTGTGATGAAGGTCTCACGTTTGTTTATATTGAACATTTGTATTGTATATTTCATCCCACTTTGCTTCACTCCCTGCTTTCTAACAGCCACAAAAACTGACACTTGCTACACCACCTACTGGATCTAGACACAGAAAAGAGACTTCTAGGTCACTCTGAAAGGGCTTGGTATTGGATACGGATATTAAGGATAAGCAGCCGCCAGGCTCCTCACCGGAACAAAATAAAAAAATCGTATCACCCCTGACTTCCAATCCCTGAAACGGATACCCTATGGGGCTAGTATCCATCTGAAAATTACATGCGACCCATAAAGCGCTATAGGTCATTCATAAAAGTAGGTTGTTCATCTTGATAGCAAGAGGAGGATCCATGCTGGGTGCAGTAGGCAGGAGGGAGCTGGAGTGAATACTGCTGACTAGAGAGGCAGGGAGGGTGCTTACCCTTAATATCCGTATCCAATACCAAGCCCTTTCAGAGTGACCTAGAAGTCTCTTTTCCGTGTCTAGATCCAGTAGGTGATGTAGCAAGCGTCAGTTTTTGTGGCCATTAAAAAACAGGGATTGCTTTGATAGGGCCTTTGATTCGCTGAGCTGGACGTACCTACAGGCGCTTCTGCCTTGCTTGAATCTGGGCCCTCACTTCCTCTTGTATGTGCGACTACTCTATACGGACCTGACGGCGTCTGTGCGGGTGCGATTTCTGACGCCTTTCCCATCGGGCGGGGCACCCGGCAGGGCTGCCCGCTCTCGCCATACCTGTTTGCTCTCGCAATGGAACCCCTTGCGGCATGGGTGCGCATTGATGCACAACTGAGGGGATTCGAGTGGGAGGCTGGGCCGTCGGACCGCATCGCGCTCTACGCGGACGATGTACTGTTTTTTCTTACAGACCTCGACAGGTCAGGTCCCAGGATTTTAGAGATCATGAGAGTGTTTGGTGAGGTGTCTGGGCTGTATCTCAATGCGAGAAAGTCTGTTTTGTGGACACTGGGCGGCGGGGTTGCTCCCGGTGACTGGGCGTCGGCTTTACAAATAGCGACGGGAGGACTTAAGTACCTAGGGGTGTTCCTGACTGCCATCCCTGGGGTATCATGGGAGCGTAACATTGTTCCGGTCTGGGACCGAGTCCGATCGGACATGAAGACGTGGTCCCGTATGCCCTTGAATATATATGGCCGATCGGCCATCTTTAAGATGGTCGCCCTCCCGCGCTTACTCTATCAACTGCAGAACCACCCGTACCCTATCTCGCCACAATGGTTCCGCCAGGTCAATTCGACTCTGGGCCGCTTCCTCTGGGCCGGGGGGGCGGTGCGTGTGGCCCTTCGCACCTGCTTCTTGTCCACGTACTGCGGTGGCCTGGCGTCTTCGGACATTCTATCCTACTACCAGGCGTCCCATCTCTTGATACTTAATGAATGGTGGTATGGGGATCGGAGTGACCCGGCGTACGCTCTGGAGAGGTACTTGATGGAACCCGACACCCTACACACACTCCTCTATTCAGCCGGGAAAAGGAAAAGGCTTCCGGTAGTTACGCAAACTGTTTTTCAGGTCTGGCGTCGAGCGCTTGGTCGTATGGGGTGGTGGAATAGGCTGACTGGGGAGACCCCGCTGTGGCAGAATGGCCGCCTACCGGCCTTGTCGACCCTCTCGGGGTTTCGAGGCTGGGACTTAATAGGAATCTCAAAGTTGGGACACGTTATGAAGGGTACGACCCTTAAGTCCTTCCAGGAGTTGAGGGATGAATTCGAAATGCCGGATACCCAGTTCTTCCAATACCTGCAGTTTCGCCATGCTCTCTCCCCCGCATTGGAGGGGTTGGACTCCCTACCGGAGTTTAGTCCCATAGAAGCTAAGCTGTTCATGGGTGAATTGACGGAGAAGAAGATATCATGCATATACCAATCCCTAGTTACACACTGTGCGTCCTCCTTGGACGGCCTACGGTCTAAATGGGTGAGAGATGTGGGTGAGATTGATGAGGAAGGATGGAGGGAGGCGCTTGTGGCCCCGAGGGAGGCAGCTATCGCAGTGCGGCTGCGCTTTATCCAATTTAAATACCTACACAGGGCTTATTACACGAGAGAGAGGCTGTGGCGGGCTGGATTGATTGCTTCCCCTGACTGTCTGAGGTGTGGTAGGGAAATGGGCACATTTCTACATACGGTGTGGACATGTGGGGCTATAGCCCGATATTGGAAGCATGTTTTGGACTGCTTGGATGAGGTCCTGGGCTGGCAGCTCCCGCGCACGTCGCAGCTGGGTCTTCTGCATGTCTTGAAACAGGTGGGCGGCAACATCTATAAGAGGCATCTCTTGCTCTTAGGCCTTACAGTTGCTAAGCGGGATGTGGCCCGTGCTTGGAAAGACCCGGGGGCCCCCTCGATTGGGGTCTGGAAACGGGGCATGGACTATTACATGGGACTGGAGCGCCCCGTATTTGAGGCCCGTGGCTGCCCCAGAAAACATTATAAAATCTGGAAAAGGTGGGCAGAATATAGGGGGCTGTGGCTGGAGCCGCCGCTGCAGCAGGACACACTAGTGGACCAACTGTCATGTGTACCGGGGCAAGAGTGAGAGTACAACACTGTATCTGTACAGTTTATGTTAATTTAGACTCTGGTGACCATCGTGCACAGGGCGGGGTGGGAACCGGGTGGGGGGATGTTGTGGGGTTGGAGGGGGGGATCCGGGAGGTTAATGCCATTTGTCTTATATCGCTTTTTATGCTGATTGCTGCCACTATGACTCTTGATTATATGCTTATAGCCTCTCCAGTGTCTGGAGCGCTGTATATGTTTCCGCAATCTATATTTGAAATGTCAATAAAATTTGGTTTTGAAAGAAAAAAAAAAAACAGGGATTGAAGCAAAGTAGGATGAATTATACAATACAAATGTTCAATATGAACAGGACACATCCAGAAGGTGATGTAGCGAGTGTCAGCTTTTGTGGTAGTACCCTCTCTTACCTGACCCAAAAACTGACCCTATTGGGTGCAAACACATCCTCCAGAAGTAGAAACTCCTTACTACTCAAGCCATAAAAAATCAACAATAAAACCTACAACTGATCCTTCTCCGGAGCTGCCCACAAAATCTGGAACTCTCTCCTTCCTGAGATAAGATGCAACCCATCCACCTTCAGGAAAGAAGTAAAATGTCTACTTTTCAACAATTTCCTCTCACACTAAGGACATACCACCCTCTCCTCGTGAGTGACTCAGTCCTGCCTGTTTGTTGTTGCTTAGTATCACGCCTATGCACATACCCCTCATCTCATCGCTGATTTCCTGCTTTCCCCAGGCTTATACACACCGTTCTAACACAAATTGGACTTTGCTCATGCCAGTTTGATTGACTGTGTTCTTGTCTCTCATCTTACCATTTTCTTATGTACATATTGTCCTCATGTCTTACACTTTGTTTTATTTATTTAACTTATAAAGCGCGCTATCACCTTGCAGGCATCCTGGCGCTAGGCAACTCAGAGGACAGAAAAATGTGTCGGATACAAGACAGACGACTATGTCTTGGGGAACAACCAGGTTTTCAAACTCCTTCTAAACGGGAGGAGCTCCTTTATTTGTCTAATCTCCCACGGGAGTTCATTCCACAGTTTGGCCGCTGTCACCCCAAAAGATCTACCACCTGACCTGACTTTCCTAAACCTCGGTACCTTTACCAGTCTCGCTGATGAGGAGCGAAGCCTTCTCAACGGGACATACCAATCACATTTTTTCCGCATGAGTGCAGGACCCAGCCCATGAAGGGTTTTGAAAACAAGGCAGAGAGACTTGAACTGAACTATCTGTCTCAAAGGGAGCCAGTGCAATTCTGCCAAGGCCGCGGATGGAGAGGACCTTCTGGGCAGTCCTAGAGCTAACTTGGCCACCGCTGACTGGATCCTCTGCAGTCGATCCAAAAGGAACTTCGGAGAGTCAAGCAGCAGGGCATTACAATAATCCAGCCTACTGAGAATCGTACAACTTGCCACTAGCACATGCGCCTGAGGGGGCAGCAGAGGAATTTTTTTCTCGCAAGGATCTGATGATTAAAAGACAGCAGGCTGCCGTTTTTGTAACCTGGGCTTCCATAGTAAGCTTGTTATCAAACATAATACTCAGGTTACGGACCGTTTTAACAGGCCGGACTTCAGTCGAAGCATCAGAGGGCCACAATTTGCTAGGCAAGACATGAGGAATCCTGTTTGATGAACAGAAAATCACCTCAGTCTTACCCGCATTCAATTGTAATGAGTTGTCCTTTAGCCAACAAGCCGTATCCCGCAAACAATTCTGAAACACTTCCACTGACGTCGACTCCTCTCCCTCAAAGGAGAGAATACACCGAGTGTCATCAGCATAATTTACGATGTCAATATTGTATGCTTTGATGACTGCAATCAGGGGTTTCAGATGAAAATTAAATAAATAGGGCTGATTGCCGAGCCCTGTGGCACACCATGCGACACATTGGAGAAGGCAGATCGAAAGGGAAGGAGGGACACCGCCTGCTGTCTGTCCAGTAAAAAGGACCGAAACCAACGTAGGGCACAGCCCCTCGCCCCTGCCTTGCTTAATCTCCTTAACAGGATCTCATGGATGACCGTATCAAAGGCGGCAGACAGGTCGAGCAGGATCAGCACCGCTGCCTGACCCCTGTCTTCCCGCCTCTGAAGTTCATCCATATGGTCACCAAGGCCGTCTCGGTACCGTGGGCTGGCCGAAATCCAAACTGTACCTCCCCAGTAAGTTATGTTGCGTTGCCTAGAGAGAGTGTTACTAACTACGCGTTCCACAATCTTAGCCAGGAAAGGCAGCAGCGAAATAGACCTGTAGTTCTTAGAACACTCTGGATCAAGGGAAGGCTTCTTAAGCAAAGGTGTCACCAGCGCTTGCTTCCACTGAGATGGAGCCACTCCACTAATTAAAGACTGGTTACAAATCAAGCGGAGAGTTGGAAACAGCTCTTCCTCAAACTCCTTCCAAATCTTATGTGGTAACGGGTCCAAAGGAGAGCCGGAGGAAATAACTTGTACCACCCTACTGAAATACTCCGCAGCTAGAAGCACAAACTCAGATAAATAGTCTGTGGACAAACAAGCAGGGCTAGTACCCTCACCTTCAGAGCCACTCACCACAGGAGCATCAGAGCTCATAGCCTCAGAGGCTACAGTCCCAGCTACCAGATGGGCCCCCTCCAGGTCTTAAATAATCAATTGGATTTTCTCATGGAAGAACCTTGCCAGGTTCTCACTGAGTTCTTGAGAGAGGGGTATCACATTCTTAGAGCAGTCAGGAAAGTAAGACTGTTCAAGATGTTAAAAATAGTTCTAGAGCTATTGGAGGCATTACAAATTAAGTAGTCTGCCTTGGACCTTCTGATCTCCTCCTTGTAGCCCTCAATTTTAGATTTCCACAGGAGCTTATCCTTCTCCTTGTAGCCTCGCCTCCACCTCCTCTCAGCCTGCTTGCACGCTAATTTCAGGTTTTTCAAATTGTCGTCCAACCAAGGGGTCGAGGGTCTACCTCTACGTCTATGTTTTTTCAGGGGGGCACAGGCGTCCAAGGCCGAGGTAATCTTCAGGCACAAAGAGGCATAATTCTCCTCGACTTGCTTGCCTAAAGAGAAGCCTTCCCCAACCTTGAACACAGAATCAGAACCCCTCATCCGCAGGAGAGCCTTCCAGTCTATACTAATGTATTCTGTCACAGAGCGCGGTACCTGAGTGTTAAGGGTGCTGGAGTTAACAAAGAATTTAATCAGAAAGTTATCCGTCCATTCCATAGGCAGAATTTCACCAATCTGCAGGAGATAGATTTCTGAGAAAACTTAATCAAGAAGGTGTCCAGCTTTATGAGTGGCCTTGGAAACCTGCTAGGAAAGACTAAGACCTTCACATGAGTGAAGTACATTATAGAAACCTGAATCAAAGGAGCCATTTAACCACAGATTAAAATCACACAGAATCACCAATCTACGGTGCGTAGCTGCCGTATTAGTGAAGGTATCCAACAGTGATTGCTGCTGTTGTACACTAAGAGTCCCGAGAGGTCTATAACAAATGATCCCTGTTAAAATAAGACCGGAATCACTTTTAATAGTCAAGCCAAGTAGCTCAAATCCTGTAACCACATGAATAGCAATAGTCCCCATCTTCAAAGTGTCTTTGTAAATCAACCCAACCCCACCTTCCCTCCCATTCGGCCTAGGCTGATGATAGATTTTATAGCCGGCCGGACAAGCCCAGCCAGAATCACCCTCACAGTCTGGATGGGTCCAGGTTTCTGTCATAAACAGAACATCAAGCTTGTGTGATTCCAGCAACAGCTGAATTTCCACACTATGCTTGGGCAGGGTCATAACATTTAAAAGCCCACAGGCTAAAATACCTTTGTTTAAAAAATCTCCTATAGGAGCAGCAAACTCAGCGAGCTGGAGAACCCCCTTATCTCTGCCTGATTCACCGATGTGGTACAGCTCATCACTAGAGTACCTTATGTGGCCATATTCCACAACAGAGCACCCACTAGCGCCCAAATGGGCAGCATAACTGGCGCTGGGCGCGGCCTTAGCGCGGACGGGCGCAGACGGGCTTGCCTTTGGCGCATGCGCTGCACGTTCTCACCATCGCCGCTTTTTATGCTCCTCTGTCCCCGAGAGCTGAAGCGCTTTCAAAATGGCGGGTCCGCTCGCACGGACGGACACCGCCGATCAGGAAGAACAGTGATTCTACTGGGTAGGTGAGATGATTTTCCACCCCCCTAAGAGCAGCAGGTAAGTGCAGATTAAAATTCCCAAATTGTTGGAAAACAAACCCCGTAAAAGCAATGTAGGCAGGAGAGCAAGAACGTAGTGGCAGCTCCCTGACAATTACTGCCTACCTTTTAGTCCCATACCTTCCAGTGTTACTCTTGTAAAGTGCTCTGTCACCTGAAAGGGTCTTGTTCGCGCTATGTCCAGGATTCAAAGCACATCTGCCCGCATCATCAATGTGAACTTGTCCTTCCTTATGAAATTGTTCAGAAACCTGAGGTCTAATATAGGTCTTAATCCCCTCTCCATCTTGGGAATAAGAAAGCAATAGAAGAAACACCCTGTGCCTTTCTCTACCTCTGGCACCATCTTTATTGCACCCTTAGCAAGCAAAGACTGAACGTCTGTTGACAGGATAGCAGCATGATCCACCAACACTTGAATTACCTCTATGGGGATCGGCAGAGGAGAGTACAAAAGAGGAATGTTGGAGACAAAAATATAGCAACAATTTGATGAACACACTGGTAAAAAGTAATGGTGCATGAGGCAAAAAAATTAACCCTGCCTCCTATCAACCTAAAAGACTGATTGAGGGGGAACTAAAGTGGTTCTGCAGTACTTGCAGCAGGTGGGAGACAAAGAAGAGGGGTGTGTGCAATAACCTCTAACACCGCCTTTACCTTTAGAGCTGAATTCCTCTGACAATAGTCGAGGACTCCTGAATAGCGCCAGAATTGCTTTTGTTTGTTGGGGAAACTGGTAAGTAGGCAAATCAGACCCAGTAGAGCCCTGCTGCCCTTGAAGTGCTCTAAGGAAGAATCCACCTTATCCCCAATGAGCCTGGCTCCATTAAAGGGCATGGCCATTAAGGAGGCCTGGACATTACCAGAAGATACAGTTGCCTGCACCCAAGCATGCTACCATAACAATAGTGATACCCATTGCGCATACAACAAAATCTGTGGTATCCAGACCCGCTCTCAAAATATATTGGACAATGTCCTGGCCATCCTACATGGTTAGTGCAAGTTTCTGAAGTCTTCAGGGAGGTGGGGTAAAATGTAAATCACCATATCCCACACAGCATGGGTATAGCGAACCAAAAGGTATACAGCATTCAAAAGAGCGAAGAGCCAAAGAAGCTGAAGAGATCACGTTTGCATAAAGCATCAATTTGCTTGGACTTCCCGTCAGGGGAGGTAATAGAAAATGGAAAATAGGTTGGAATGATCTTGCTAGCAGAAGCTTGTACAACTAGACTTCCGGGAACAGGATAATGTGTTAAGGATTGGTCCCCAGGAGCAGGTCTGTAACAATCGCCCATCTCACTGGAAGACCAGTAGAAGACTTAAACCAAGCCTCAGCAAGGAAATCATTCAGTTTGCCATTAAACAGAGGTAAGGGCTGAGAAGTGGAAAGCCTGCTAGTAAAATCTCCATTAACAGATTGGTTTTAGCATCAACAGTAGGGAGATACAAGTCCAGGACTTCCAAATATGTGTGAACCACCACTAGTAAAGACACTCTATAATCTGTGGGAGGACCAAAGGAAGAGTTTGAATATGCTACTTACCAGTATGCATCTGTTCTTGGCATGTAGGGCTGCTAACATTCATATCTGATGCATAGATCGCCGCCTAGTGTTGGGTCCGGATGATTGCACATTGTTGTCCTGGAAGAGTCTTCGAAGTATCACGAGATAGGTGGCTCCTCCCCTGGACTACAGTGCGCATGGGCATCGGCTCCATCCCCAGATTGTTTTTAGCCATTGTGGCAGTGATGGAGTTAAATAGTGTAAATGATGACCATGCTAATGATGAATGCAAGAGAGTGTCTGCAGCCGCTACGGGCACCGGGGAGGAGGGTGGGCGATATGAATGTTAGCAGCCCTACATGCCAAGAACAGATGCATACTGGTAAGTAGCATATTCAGTTCGAGGCATGTGGGCTGCTAAATTCATATCTGATGCATAGAATACATAGCAGTCCCTCCATTAACGGCGGTTGCCCGTGCCAGCTGCAGAAGCTTGAAAAAGTGTTTTGAGAACAGCCTGTCCTACAGCTGCTTGCTGTTTGGAATGCACATCCACACAGTAATGTTTGGTGAACGTGTGTGGTGTAGCCCAAGTGGCTGCTCTACAAATGTCTTCTAAGGGAATGTTCCCTAGGAACGCCATGGATGCCCCCAATTTGCGTGTGGAGTGCGCCTTTGGGGGTATTGATAAAGTGCGCTTAGCTTTTTGGTAACAGATTTGAATGCACTTAACTATCCATCTGGCTATCCCTGCTTTGGAGATGGGGTTGCCTTTGTGCTGTGGTGAGAAGGCAACAAAAAGTTGTTGTGTCTTTCGAAAGTGTTGAGTCCTGTCAATGTAGTACATCAACGCCCTCCTAACGTCTAGTGTATGAAGCATTCTTTCCGCCACGGTTTGTGGGTTTTGAAAGATTGCAGGCAGGTCAATAGTTTGGTTGATATGAAACTGTGATACCACCTTTGGAAGGAATTTGGGGTTAGTGCGGAGCACTACCCTGTTAGAATGTATTTGGATGAAGGGCTCTTGGATTGTGAGCGCTTGCAGCTCGCTATCACGTCTGAGCGACGTGATAGCAATGAGAAAAGCCACTTTCCACGTCAGAAATTGAATTTCGCAGGAGTGCAGTGGCTCGAAAGGTGGGCCCATCAGCCTAGTGAGGACCACATTGAGGTTCCACACTGGAGCTGGTGGAGTTCTTGGAGGAATGACTCGCTTTAGTCCCTCCAGGAAGGCTTTAATGGCAGGCACCCTGAAAACAGAGAGGTGCTGCCTATTCTGGAGATAAGCCGCTATGGCGGATAGATGTATCCGAATGGAAGCGTATGCTAGATTGCATTTGTAAAGATGTAACAAATAGCAAATGATGTTAGGGATGGATGCATCTAGCGGGTTGATATTGTCGTTAGTACAGTAAATGACAAACCTCTTCCATTTTGCTGCATAGCAAGCTCTGGTTGTGGGCTTTCTTGCCTCCCAGGTAATGTCCATGCATTCCGGAGGCAGGTTGAGGTAGCCAAATTCTAAGACCTCAGGAGCCAGATCGCCAGATTGAGCTGTTGCGGATCTGGATGCTGAATGTCGCCATGGTTCTGCGTCAAGAGCCTGGGTGTGAGATGCAGCCTTTGATGCGGTACCACGGAAAGTTCTAGAAACGTGGTGTACCATGGTTGGCGCGCCCATGTTGGAGCAACTAGGATGAGAGTCATCGAGTGTTGCTTTAGCTTTCTTGCCACCAGCGGAATGAGAGGCGCTGGGGGAAAAGCGTACGCAAATTTGCCTGACCAGTTCATCCATATCGCATTCCCTTGCGATTCTGGGTGAGGGAACCTGGCGGCAAAGCTTTGGCATTTTGCGTTTTCCCTTGTGGCAAACAGGTCTATCTCTGGATGACCCCACTGCTGGAAGTACGGGTGGAGTACTGATGGATGAATCTCCCACTCGTGCATTTGATGGCTGTATCTGCTGAGCAGATCCGCCATCTGATTGTCCTTGCCCGGGAGGTGTTCTGCCATGAGGAAGATGTTCCTCTGAATGGCCCACTTCCACATGCTCTGAGCCAGATGAGACAGCTGTGGTGAGTGAGTACCGCCCTGCTTTCGGATGTAGTACATGGCTGTCATGTTGTCCGTCCGGATCAACACGACCTTGTTGCACAAATGCACTTTGAAGGACTTGAGCGCCATGAAGATTGCCATCAATTCCAGGTAGTTGATGTGCAACCTTTGTTGATGGGTTGACCATAGTCCCTGCACTGTGTAGTGGAGCACATGCGCTCCCCACCCTTGGAGAGATGCGTCCGTTGTTAGGACAATCTGTGGCACCGGCTCCTGGAACGGTCGTCCCTTGCAAAGGTTGTGTGGATTCCACCAATGCAGAGAGTTGTATGCCCGACCGGTCACCAACACTAGGTCTGTCAGTTGTCCTTGAGCCTGTGTCCATTGATTTGCCAAGCATTCTTGGAGGGGACGCATGTGCAACCTTGCGTGCGGGACTATGAAGATGCAGGAGGCCATCATGCCTATCAACTGCATGAACACTCTCGCTGGCAGGGAGTGTTGCGGTCTGAACCTCTGGATCAGCGACTGAATGTTGTTGATTCTGACTGTGTTTGGTTGAGCTATAGCAGTCAGGGTGTTTATGGTCGCGCCCAGATACTGCTGCACATGGGCTGGCTGAAGGTGCGACTTTGGGTAGTTTAGCGAGAACCCCAGGCTGTGAAGGAGGTGAATAGTGTGGGACATGTGTGAGGCGCACTGTCTTTCCGACTTTGCCTGAACGAACCAGTCTTCGAGGTACGGATAGACATGTATGTTTTGTCTCCTGAGGTGCGCCGCCACTGTCGCTAGACACTTCGTAAACACTCTGGGGGCAGTAGTCACCCCGAAGGGTAGGACTTTGAACTGATAGTGCTTGTCGAGAATGGTGAACCTGAGGTATTTTCTGTGGGATGGGTGGAGTGGGATGTGGAAGTAAGCTTCCTTGAGGTCCAAGGTTGCCAGGAAATCCCCTTGGTTTAGAAGGGGAAGGATTTGTTGCAGTGTCAGCATGTGAAAATGTTTTGACAGTATGTACATGTTGAGGGGGCGCAGATCTAGAATGGGTCTGAGCGATCCGTCCTTCTTTGGGATGAGGAAGTACAGGGAGTAGACCCCTGTTCCTTCCTCCTCCACTGGCACGAGTTCGATTGCTCCTTTTTGCAGCATTACTAGCACTTCCTGCTGCAATAAGTGCAAGTGCTCTGCCGACATAGGACGTTGTCTTGGGGGGATGTTGGGAGGAGTGGATGTTAACTCCAAGCAATAACCGTACTGGATTAGTTTTCTCACCCACCTGTCTGTGGTGATGGACGACCAGACTGGCAGGAACTGCTGTAGTCTTCCCCCGACAGGTGTTGGGTGGTCGGGGGGCAGCGACAGGGAGTCACTGTTTGGTGGTGGCAGAGGAACGTGAGTTGTTGTTTCCTCTGCCTCTGCCCTTGGCATTGTTACCTCGGTAACCCCCTCTACCTTGCTTGGGGTACGAGGATTGCGCACCACCTCTTGCGAATTGTGTTTGTTGTCCCAAGTGTCCTCTGGTACCACTACGCGCACCTGAGCGACGAAAAGTGTTGCCTCTGAACTGTTGTGATTGGAGAGCCCCCATGGACTTAGCAGTCTCGTTGTCTTTCTTAATCTTTTCAAGTGTGGTGTCTACATCAGGGCCAAACAGTCTGTCAGGATTGACTGGCTGGTTGAGGATTGTAGTCTGGATGTCCTGCTTAAACCCAGATATACGAAGCCAGGCTTGGCGCCTTAGCATGACGCTAGTGTTAATACCCCTAGCCGCTGTGTCCGCGACATCAAGTGCACACTTAATGGCAGCATTTGATATAAGCTTCCCCTCCTGAATGAGCATTTCGCCTGCTTCTTTATACTCATCAGGTAGATGCTGTGTCCGCGACATCAAGTGCACACTTAATGGCAGCATTTGATACAAGCATCCCCTCCTGAATGAGCATTTCGCCTGCTTCTTTATACTCATCAGGTAGATGTTGAAGGAGCTGTTCTAGGGTGTCGTAATGCGCCCTATCGTAACGCGCCAGTAGTGCCTGTGTATTTGCTATACGCCATACATTGGCAGCCTGCGCAGCCACCCGCTTGCCAGAAGCCTCAAGCACTTTCGACTCTTTGTCTGGGGGAGGAGCTTCACCCGTTGTTTGGGAGTTGGCCCGTTTGCGGGCGTTCGCGACCACCAAAGAGTCCAAAGGCAACTGTCCCCGAATATAAGCAGGGTCTCCAGGTGCTGGCCTGTATTTTTTTTCAATACGTGGGTTTACCACTCTTGCCCTTGTTGGTTCTTTAAAGATCTCCGGTGCATGTTTAAGGACACCTTTCAGCATGGGGAGTGTTTTGACTGTTCTTTCGGAGGCAGAGAAAGTGTCAAACAGGAAATCTTCCTCCACCGGGTCAGAGTGCATGTCCACATTATGAGTTGCAGCTGCCCGTTCTATTAAAGCAGTGAATGCTGCTGAGTCCTCAGTAGGTGATGTACGTGTTCCAAAAACCTGAGGGTCATGTACTACTTGATGGCTGTCCTGGTCCCCAGCGTCATCATATGGGTCCTGGTGTACATCAGGGTCAGTGTCAGTAGGGAAATTATATTGGTCATCCTGTTCTTCATCCTCACCCCCTGAGTGGTGGGGGGAAGGTGTTGGACTCCTCATTGGTGGAGGCTGAAGAGGTTCAACAAGTGGAGGTATGTCCTGTGCTTGTTTTGTCTTTTTCAGTGGAATAACAAAAGCTTCTAAAGGTTGGGAAGTGATCTTTCTTTTATAAAGTGTCAATTTCCCTGTGTTGGCATCGATGTAATGCTCTAAATTGTCCCCCGACGCCTTTGGCCGCTGCAAATTGGGACTGGGCGTCGAATATTCCGACGTGTCGGTGTTCTTCGACACCGTCTTGGCCACAAACGCTTTGGGCGCCACCTTTGGTGGCAGGACGTAGAGAAGCTTGGAGGACGACTTCGCCGGTATGTTCACCGGTGTCGGATCCGATGATGCGGTAGACGTTGACGTCTGTGCTTTCTCCCGAATTCTCTTGAGGGAGTCGGTGACCTGTTTTGTAAAAGAAGCCGAGGGTTTGGTAACCGATGCTTCATGTTTGTCTGCTTCGGAGGACTTCGGCGTAGCAGAAGTGGCCACCGATGATTCTTGGCCTGCCACGGGACGCTGCTTTGCGGTCGGTGTAGGCGCCAACGCCGGCGATGCCGACCCGGCATCCTTGTGCCGATGAGTAGCGGCTCCGGTCGTCGGATCTTGGGCCTTAGGCGCCGAGGCGGGATGGACGACCTTCTTTGAGGACCTGTCCTTAGCCACCGTGTGTGGCGCCGATGTGTCGACAGTCTTTTTGGACTTCGTGTGGCTTGAAGCTGACGGAGTTGAAGACGGAGTCGGCTTTGCTGGCGTGGACGGGACGTCGGCCATTTTAGATGTTGTGGAAGCCGCAAGTTTCGGTTTCGCTTTTGCTGAGTCGGCGGCCATTTTCGGAGCCGTGGAGACCGAAGGTTTCGGTTTCGTTTTCGGCGTGATGTCGGCCATTTTAGGCGCCGTCGACAGCAATAGTTGCGGTTTCGGTTTCGATACGCGCAACGGTGGCTCCTCCGGTGGATCCGTAGCCGGGCCCGAAGGCGGGGCTGGGGATATCGGTGCAGGGTCGAGGGTAAGGCCGAGTGGCGATCCCGTGACCGGAGCCTGAGTCGAGTAACTTTCGGGGCATAGCTCGTCCTCTGAGCTATATCCGCGGCCCCATAGACTTCTTCGTCGTCCCCTACCTCCTCGACGTATTCAAGGTCTTGGCTCTGTCCTTCGATGTATTCCTCTGGATCCACCTCGACCTCCGTCGATGGTGGTGAGATCTGAAGTTGATGGCCGTGGCCTTCTTCTGCGGGGTCGTCGAATATGTCGTCGGGTGCCGGGGCTGCGTGGAAGGCCTCAAGTCGCGCCGCGCGCCGATGCTTGAGCGTCTTCTTTGACCTGAATTTGGAGCAGGCCATGCAGTTGTCTTCGTCGTGGTCCGGTGAAAGACATCTATTACAAACTGGATGCACGTCGATGTGTGGGTATTTTGACCCACACACGGGGCAGCACTTGAACGGGCTCCGTTCCATGATGAAGCCGTCGGGGTCTTGCTGCGAGTACAGGGCCTCGATGCGCGAAGGGTAAACCACTCCGCTGAAATCTGACCGGAAGAGTCAGACGATGCTCGGGACCGTTCGCATACAATACCGACGCGAATACCGAAGGCCTTTTGGCCTCGAGAAGGAAGGTTTTTCGATTCCGACAGGGAGCCGTCGAAATCACATCCGAACCCAATGGCGGGAAAAAACAATCTGGGGATGGAGCCGATGCCCATGCGCACTGTAGTCCAGGGGAGGAGCCACCTATCTCGTGATACTTCGAAGACTCTTCCAGGACAACAATGTGCAATCATCCGGACCCAACACTAGGCGGCGATCTATGCATCAGATATGAATTTAGCAGCCCACATGCCTCGAACATGTTAGTTTCAGCTGAACTGTCCATGCCACTATCATTGTGCAAATCCATTTAGAGGCTTCATCTAGATAGTGGTGGGGAGAGAAGTTGATCTGGCTCATCATTGTTCAAGACCTGGGTGGCCTGGCAGTAGTTGTATTAGAGTGCACCAATAAGGGAGGGTTTGGGGAGTGGCTTCTTGGTTTAAAAAAGGCATGGTCTAGTCGGGGGAAAAAGTCTGTTAAGTAAATGGATGTCGGGAAGACAGTAAAGCAGCTTTAGCAGGTATGCGATGATTTGTGACTGAGACAGTTGCAGCGTGTTAGGAATGAGTAAGTGGCTGAGAAGTTTTTGTGTGAAAGTAGCGTGAATAGTTGCAGCATGATGGAGCCTTGGCGAATGGAGGATGAGTGTAAGAAAGGGGAGTGAGATTTGAAAGTTTCGAGTTTAAAGTATGCAGCATGTAGAGAACGGGTGAATACAGTGTGAATGTGGGGAGTAAGTATCTGGCTAGTGAAACACGGAGAGGGCACGAAGGGTTTTTGAAAGTTTGCAGGAAAGGGGGCGGATACTTGGGCGTTTATTTTGGGAGTTTCAACGGCGTCAAGAAGGTTGTGAATCACGGGTATTTGGGGATGCACTTTGTGACGGAGTCAAGTTATTATTTCAATGATGATTGGTATAACAAAAGGTTTCATTTTATTAAAACTTGAGAACTGCGACTAACTGATGTAATATGAACAGTATGAATTGTTATACATGTTAAATGCAGATCAATTAAGTAATGGAGACTTTTTTAACACTTGCAGGTACCCCTGGAGAAGAGCTTGCAAAGCTCGAAATGCATTATGTTTTTAATAAAGGATCACTGCTATGGATGAATCATGTGTTTCCATCGTGTTCTTGATTAAGGCCTGGATGGGAACATCGTGAGCATTTAAAGCAGGGAACGAGCATGACACGTCACATGTGGATGTAATCACAAATAAGATGGTTAAAGTAATTGGGAAAAATTGAGTAGATGGAGTAAAAAGCATTAAGCGCTTTGAATATTGAAGTAATTCTACAAACCTGCTGTGCGGCTGGGGTAGGGGCAAACGTTACCCCAGGATGGGGGCCACAGCCAGTGTTTGAATCAGAGCCGAAAAGGACCTCCTCTAAGGTAAGGGAATGATAAGGGAACTGGCAGTGTAAGATCTGTCAATTGAACCCTACTTGGAGCCCCTGGTGCATCCTGTGGTCCCAAATGCGCATGGGATGCTGCAACTTCTTCAAAACACTGCAGAATGGCCTTTTTAAAATCTTCCATTTACTGACACGTTCGATGGCCTAGATTGGAATCGGATCGGAGTCTGAAGCCATTTCAAAAGTCAAACATTTAGGACAAAGGCCGTGCGACCTCTCTCTAGAGTGGGGACAATGGGAAATGGGTATAATACAGCTTGGGCTTCTTTTGGTACCACTAGGACTTGGCCCTCAATTTTTTCATGTGAAATTACGCTGGCAAACTTGTTATGTGTAATTCCCCAAAAAATGCTATGAAGCCACATGGTAAAATTTTAGCACTGGGAAAGGGGAACAACGTGACCAGAACAGGAGCAGCTGTTGTTCAGGGCAAGGGTGTATCTTGCACTATTTATTTCAAGCAAAATGAGTCCTCATATCCAACCGGGAGCAAGGATGCATTTCACTGTAAAATATATTGCTAAACAACAATTTAGCATTTCATGTAGTTTTGCGGATTTTTTTTGCATCATTTGCATAATTACGCTTAAGCCGTTCCTCTGTGGATTTCATAAGTGAATACTCAGTGGTAACTACCTGCTGCTGCTCCAAAACTGTGCATTTCTTAAGCATAAGCAGTACAACCTGTTATGTAAGGCACACTCTGCTTGCAAGAGAAAGTTGTCATAGAGTGATGCTTTTTTTCTAGCAAAGTTTGTGCGCATAGGATTGGCACAGTGCCATCCACGCCGAGCTAGAAAGGAACTAAGTATTTTTCCAGTTCTCTAGCAAAGTCTTTAAGCATAGGATTAGCAAAGTGCTATCCACGCTAGGCTGCATAATAAAAAAAAAGCCTTTTACCACTACTAGGCACAGTATTACAGCTTTGGAATGCGTCTGGAGTGCTAAAAGGCTTTTTTTTTGTTATTGAGCATTTTCAGTTATAAACAACAACATAACATAGCCATGATCAATGCACAGTAATCTGTTACATTATTTATGTAAATCATCCCTACATCGCTCCAGAGTCCCCCACAGCAAGGGCACAATATGTAGAAGCAGCTTCTCCGTATACATATTTCACATGCTTATAATATACAACCTCTTTGGACAGCAAATGCACAGTAAAGGGTTCCCACACATCCCGGGTCCTGGAAGCCCATGGAAATCCTTCAGCATAATATGTAAGTTGGTCCCGACAATAAGTAATTTCTCGGATCCAATAGGCTTTTGTCATTTTACAGCTCTTTGTGGATGACACTGTATTAATCCTGTGCTTATTGACGTTGCTGTTGGCAAAATACTTTGTCCCTATCTAGCTCGGTTTAGATGGCACTTAGCCAATCCTATGCTTAAAAACTGTGCTACAATAACAGGCATTTGAGATGAGCAGATTCAGAGTGTCTCTGGTGAGTTCTCTGATAATATATATAATATATATATATATATATATATATATATATATATATTCATTTAAATGGTATTCCGTAAAATTTAAGTTTGTTAAATACCATTCTCATAGAAACTACATTACTTGTAGAAAAATTATTTTAAAAAGTCAGGGCAAAAGTATGAAAGCACTGCTATGTTATGTTCATGAAGAACTAGGTATGCCCTATTTGAGCGACAGAATAGCCGTAAATCCCATACTTTGTTGGCTGAACTGTTGGACAAATACGGAAATACCCCTCACTCAACAAATCCTGAAAGAAGCACTATCATGGGAAAATGGTCTCAAAGTTCCCTGGCTCAGATATATCAGCAAATGTTTATCTGACCTAGGACGTCCTGACCTTTTTGCAACCCCAGAGCTTACTACCAAATCTGATGTCATTTTTGTGAAGAAGACCTTCATAGCTTCCAGATCTTTAGTCCGGGAGGAGGCCGAACTAAAAAAAGACAGTGTCCGGAAACACGTGTTATTAAAAACTAGTCTACAAATGGAACCGTACCTATCATGGCCGCTGTCAGGTTACGATCGCTTTTTGCTTTCGAGGTTTCGCTTTGATCTATTCCATCTTTTATTGGCCATACCGAGGGGGGCCCATCGAGGCCAAGTGTTGCCACCTTGCGGCTGCGACGAAAAGTCTCCGCAAGATCTGGCACACTTTTTATTTATCTGCCCATTTTACCTTGTACCAAGGAAGTTATATTTAAAATCAATCCTCAAACAATTGAATTTTGCACAAATCCGCCCAGCTCTTTATTACCTCCAACTACTAAGTCGCGATTGCACTTTATTTGTATGTAGCTTTTTAAAACTTGCAATCAAATTTAGGGCAAGTATGGAGGGGTAATTACGTTGTGCCGAGAGAACTATTTTTATACGAATTCAATTATATATATTTATACATTTTTACTGTATATTCTGTCTGTGATCTTTTTACTTCAAGTGATTCTTAGTAATATATGAAATTTTATGTGTTAATTGTAAATTTATTGGAATGTACTTTTATGGATGTTACTATGAACATTCGAATAAAGTTCTTTTGACTTTTGACTTGACTTGACAGTCTATAAGAGACTTGCTGGTACTATAGTACAAATCAGGAATTTTAGTCACCTGACCCTTGTTATATTTCTAATGCTACTGTATTACTCTGTTAAAAATGTATTCTGTTACACTTACTACATCGTCTCTTTCATGTTTCCATTCAGTAGATAATCTGGCACCTGGACTACCAACTGCAAACCGAAACAATTGTTAAAATGCCTTGTACAGTTCAATACAGGCACGTACACCTTCTGCCCCACATAGCCATGCCTCTTTCCCACGTTACCATTTAAGGTATTATATAGCCCTTCCCGAATATTATAAGGATATTTTAAGTCACCAACATGACCATATAGAGGAATGAAGCCCAAGGCAGAGTTCCTTTCTAAGGTTATGGAACCCCGAGATTGTAGTGTAGTTCCTATATTCTCAATAGGCTCTGCGCATTGGAATAATATATCCTATAGATGTGACGTAGGACTTATGTCTACTAGGTCGCTATCGAATATATTAGACTTAATTGTGAATGCCAGCTAGCTCAGAAGTCGCTAGAAACTTTCTCGAATTCACAAGAAGGGATTTCGTTTCCGACAACCGCATAAACATGACAACTTTGTTTCCCCAAGATAAAGCTGGTCTTCAGAGTCGTGGAAACAATAGATAGATAATTTACTCAGTCATTCATGCATGCTTCATTTCATTAGAGGTGCAGAGAACTAGAGAGGCGGGCGTTTTCAATAAATGTATTTATTGAACAGTCTTCTTTCTCATGCAGAAGAAATGAACTGCTACAATCGTAAGACTTGTTGCAAAGTATAATGCGTACAGTAAGAAGAGTAGGATAAAATAATACTGTAAAGGCATTGTATGGTTCCTAGACCATAGATAAATACATACATAGATAACAAAGGCTAAAAAGTACTCAACTGGTGCTTCTAAAATACGCCTACCCCAATGTACCTAACCTAAGTCTATTACGAGGGAAGAAGTAAGTAAGGTGTAGCATACATGTAGTATTCTTTTTGCCAAGAATCCATCCAAGATTTCTCTTAGGGTCTAATCAGCTCCGTACCTTGGTTTTATAATGAAGGAGGTCAGTCCCACCCTCTTCAACGTTTACATGAGTCCACTCGCCTCCATCGCGCGTCAACACAACCTTAACATCATCTCTTACGCCGACGACACCCAGCTAATCCTTTCCCTCACCAAAGACCCTAACACCGCCAAAACCAATCTACACGAAGGCATGAAAGAAGTAGCCGAATGGATGAAACATAGCCGCCTAAAACTCAACTCAGACAAAACGGAGGTGCTCATCCTAGGATCTTCCCCCTCTGCCTGGGACGACTCTTGGTGGCCTTCCGCTCTGGGCACAGCACCCACACCCACAGACCATGCACGTAACCTTGGCTTCATCCTAGACTCCTCTCTCTCGATGTCCAGACAAGTCAACGCAGTCTCATCCTCCTGCTTCAACGTAATTCGCATTCTCAAAAAGATCTTCCGTTGGATCCCCCTCGAGACAAGTAAGACTGCCACCCACGCACTGGTCACTGACTCGACTGGATTATGGTAACACACTATACGCCGGAATCACAGCAAAATTACAGAAAAAACTCCAACGCATCCAAAACCGATCAGCGGGACTCATATTAGACATCCCTCGCCAAGATCACATCACCGGACACCTAAAAGACCTCCACTGGCTTCCTGTCAACAAAAGAATTACATTCCGCCTTCTCACCCACGCACACAAGGCCCTCTACAATCTAGGACCCGAATGCCTCAACACTCGACTGTCCTTCTACAAACCCACCCGCCAACTAAGATCGTCCAATCAAGCCCTCGCCGCTGTCCCGCGCATCCGAAAATCCACCATGGGTGGCAGATCCTTCTCCTTCCTTGCTGCCAAGACCTGGAACTCACTCCCCACTCACCTCCGCCTTACTCAAAACCACAACTCCTTCAGAAAAGAACTTAAAACCTGGCTATTCGACAAATAATGAACCCCTTACCCAAGCGCCTTGAGACCCTCTGGGTGAGCAGTGCGCTATACAAATACCCGAACCTTGAACTTGAGTCTCAGGACTCAATTTCCCAACAACCCGCAAGGGTAGCTTGGAAACACTGGAGTTGGATTTCTCGGCAAGAGAAAAGACAGCGTCTCTCTAAGTGCGTCTATTGGAGGGTCGGCTTACTTCGGCACTTGCTGTAGCAGGATGTGTCGGGCAAGTAGATAGTCGAACTGCTCCAAACCACCGTGTGTTTGCTAAGGCAAGTGTGGGCATATTTATACCTTGAAGGTGCCGAGATTGACGTAAAGGTGGACATAATAACGTCATCAAAGAGTCTCAGTTCTTTGAAAACTCCTTGAGTTCTTGGATAAATCAATATTCAAGCAAGGGGAAGTCCCTAGCTGCTGAAGCAGAGTTTTCCAAGAAATCGTCGTGGATTTTCGGAACTAGTGGAAGTAGCCATGCCATATTTGGACTGCATGAGCTATGTCAAAATATGGTTATGATTTCTATGCCTATTGATGGACATGGTGATTTATACCTATATAAGGGCATGAATCGGGAAAATTACAATAGGGTCCTAAAATATTCTACAACAAGTTGACTTGCAATATTCTTATCATGTACAGAGGGGTAGTTTTATTACTTATAATACGTGGTTACAGCATCACCTTTCTCACAAACCAAGTACATCCTTGGTACAAAGCTCTTTCATATGAAAGAGAAAGCATGTTTTCAACATTGAAGAATACAATTAGAATCTCCAGTGCAAAAGTAAACACATCAAGACAGCTGTTAGATATGGGTTTCAAAGAGAAATATGAATCAGTTTACTTTAAGTCCGTTTAAAAAAACACGTTGGACAGAATGTGTAGAAACTTGCAGAAAGATGATGACTTTTCTATAATTACTTTAGGAGTGCAAAAAATAAACATCAAACACAAAATATTTTAGTAGCAGTGGTTAGATATATTTGCATACCCAAAGAACAATAGCATTAGGGTCCGGTGTTATACCACAATTGTTGTACCGAGCACAAACACATTGGTGCTTCTTCAGTATCAGTCCTAATGGGGTGTAAAACTGATTGTAACCCAGATTAGAATTCAGTCAAATCATTAAGCATACAATGATACCGGAGCACACTCAATCATTAAGTATAGTATGTGCCGCCCTAAGTGCACCAGGTATGCCCGGACATGGGTCATGGGGTCACTGTGCCACTGGATACAATCTAGCCTAGCTAACGAGGGGTGATACCCCAAAACCGGTCCCAGAATGCTGGTTTACAGTCCAGGAAGGAGCTGGCCTGGCAGTTCGGGCTGGACTGTTCCCATGGGGAGCAGGGTCAAAATTGATTTGCATATTGATGGGTCCAAACTGGGGTGGCATGGTGGGCAAAAAAACGATGGATTGGAATGCGACCCAAGATATTACCAGAGACTGAGATTAATCCAAGCTTTCCACCATCACCTTGTGGCTTTTGCTTTAGATGAATATGCTCAGAATTCATAAAAATAAACCACAAGAAGTACAAATCACTGGGATCCCAGCACTTGCACTTTGCTAGATTGCTATTTGCATAGAATGTTATATGATGTCTTTAAAATATTCTAAGTGTGTCAGACTTTACGAAGGCTACAAAATCAATAAAGCAAAGACTGAAATATTATTATGTAATTGTCATGCAGAAAGTCTATTACACGAATTACAATGCTGTGTGCATATTCAGCCTAAACGTTTTTTGGGGGAGTTAGATTTACTGAAAATATAAGTGATCCTTACAGCTAGAAATATGAACCCAAAAGTAAAAATACTACTTGCAAGATGGAAGCTGTTATCACTTACTTCTTTGCAGTTCTTTCATTGCTTATTTTTTCTTCTTTGACATACCACGTGTCCTATAGTCAACCTTTTTTTAAGGAAATCACATCTATGATTTCACTTTTCTTATGCAGTCTGTATAGATGTGTGGAAGAAGAGGTTTAGCAACCCCCAATTTAAAAACATTATCATGCACACTTTGCACAATATGCATTTAGATCCATAAGGGTGCTCACATTGCATATGTATTTCGAAAATGACCTGAAGAACTTGATGTTGAAAGAGAATAACATCAAAGTTATTTTAAGATTGATAACCCTCTCCCAAAAGAAGGTACGATGTAAAGAGCTACCATGGCCAATTAAAAGGAAAGCCCAGTATTGCAGATGCTATTCCATTCTCTATGTTAACTTGGCAACTTGCCTGAGTAGAGAAGGGTAATGAGAGTGAAACAGATCAGGCTAGTATAACCAGATGTAGTGTTAATGTTTTTTTTTGTTTTTTTTTAAATGATTGATTTCTTACCAGGCATATTAATAAATGGGAAAATCTAGTGTGAAATCGATAGTTCAATCAGTATGGATAAGCATTGGTTACATTGGTCATACAACGTCATATATGCTGCGCTAAAAGTCATAGATTCTATTAAGATGCATGGGGATAGCTTAGTCCACGCAAAGCGCATGGCTCAGGTCACCCGCCTTGTACAGTTGGAGGCCCACGCTGCCTGGTTGGAGTCAACCCAGGGGTCTGCTGAGGGTGCTGATTCCGCCCGACAGCTCGCACTGCTCCGAGCGGAGATCTGCCAGATCTCCCTGGACGCTGCTAAAATGCTGGTGATCTTTGATGGCTCCAGTATATGGCTGGGGGAATAAAAATGGCAAATTGCTCCATAATCTAATTTCTTATCCCAAGGCCACTCGCATCATTCAAGAGGTCCGTGATGGGGCCGTTACCCACCACTTTACCTCTCGGGCTATCGCCCAAGCCTTCGCGGATTACTCTGCTAATGTCTATGCGGGCCGACCCCCCGAGGCCTCCCTAACTGCACTCTTGTCGGAGATGGGGACCCGTCTGCCACGGCTTCCCCAAGAGGTCTCGGAGACTCTGGATCTCCCCCTCACTTCGGTGGAAATTCATAAGGCTATTTCTCACTTGAATTCCGGTAAGACGCCAGGACCGGACGGCTACCCCCAAGAATACTATGCGACCTATCGTGACTTGCTGGTCCCGAACTTGGTGGAATTGTTTCGCCATGTGGTGGACAAGAGGTCCTTTCCTCCCGAGATGGATGTGGCCACTATCGTGGTACTCCCGAAGACACAGCCACCCTCTGTTGCTTGCGCGGACTATCGCCCTATTTCCCTCATCAACACCGGGGTGAAAATCTTCGCCACTATTTTGGCCCAACGCCTTCGCCCCCTCTTACAGGATTTGGTCCACCCAGACCAATGCGGTTTTATGCCTGCCCGGAGTACATGGCACTGCATTCGCCATCTCCACCTCGCAGTTCGACATTGTCTCCCTCCGTATTTAACCATACTTTTCAATGATTTTGAAAAGGCCTTTGATACGGTGGACTGGATTAACTTGGAAGAGGTGCTAGAGGTGATGGGGTTCGGCCTGCCGTTCCAACGCCTCATCCATGTTCTCTATTGCTGCCCTAAAACGAGGGTCCTACTCAACGGCGTGCTGTTGGAGGCATTTCCAATTCAGAGAGGCACTCACCAGGGCTGTCTGCTCTCGCCGCTCTTATTTGCGCTAGCGATGGAGCCTCTGGCCTCCCTAATACGCCAAGATCCCTGCATCCGGGGCTGGGAGTGGGACACCTTTCAGGTCGATAAGGTCGCCCTTTACGCCGACGGCGTTCTCCTCTTCCTGACGGACCCCGAGAACTCTGGCCCACGCTGCTTGGAAGTCTCTCCGCTTTTGAACGGATCTTGGACCTTCAGCTCAATTCGGCGAAGTCCACTCTGGTTCCCCTCCACCCGTCCCATGCCTGTTTCGATTGGCAGACAACCATTCCCTTGCGCAGGCAGTCTTTCAAGTACCTGGGGATTTGGGTTGCCCTGCTTCTAGATCTCGAATGGGCCCTGAACATTAATCCCCTAATCACCAAGGCTAAGGCGGACCTTAGGAAATGGCAATCTCTCCTCTTAAGCCCCTTGGCAGAAGTGCTCTTTTTAAAATGATGGTTCTCCCTCGATTCTTATATGTTCTGCAGAATATTTCCTTTCACCTCCCGGCGAGCTGGTTTTGTGAGTTCGACGGTGTCCTCACCCGCTTTTTATGGGAGGCCGCAAATGCCCCTGGCACATTGCTGAATACGTAAACACAAGAAGGGGTGGGGAGACTAAGATAGTGTTACACGTGTAACTACACGAGAGAGACAAAACAAATCTGTTTTGAAAACTACCCTCACTCACACACAAAAGTGTGTGACATGCTTCATCATCGTGTCTGCTTACAAAACGCCCTGGCGTAGCCATGCTCAGGGCGGAGCATAAGGGAGGGGGAAGAAAACAAAAAAGGACAAAATGACAAGACACAACACAAATGTAACAAACACAGTGATAAGACAGTGAATATCCGCCGTGACTGGGAATGGTGATAGAACAAAGTGCAGCATTGGAAAGTGTTTTAAAACTGACTTGTGGATACCACTAGAGCCTTTATTTATAGGTTCCACAACCAGGCTTAAAAGAATTGAGGATGGGTCATGTTAGTCGAGAAAATTAGGTTCTCACAACACCCCTCCTGGTACTGCTTGTGCCAACATGTTTCGACCGACTTACTGTGCCATAAAGGTCACCCCGGTCTTCTTCAGGACGTCTATCTCTCCCAGTCCTGATATCCGCCAAGCCGCAGTTTGGTCAGAGGGTGGACAAGAAAAGATTTCTCTAGATCATGAATTGATCACGATGTGTGGAGGAAATTCCCACCATCACGGGATGCAACATACTAAAAAAGAAGCACCATAAATCAAATGCTTACATGTATGATCCTAATTTGTGGACCTCATCCAAGGTGTCCAACTATATTGTGTCTACAATGTCCTCCTTAGACAACTAGTTCATTGGGCATTTGATTAAATGAACGCTAACAGTGGTTAAAAGCATCAGCCACCCAAACTATTAAAGGAGGAATATTGCTGCATAAAAGGGTTACCACACCCCCCTGTAGATACACACTTTCGTCCCGCATATCACGGTAAAAGCAGGCATTGCATCTAGACTGAAAAAAATCAGCCATCTGTACCTGCCCCATACGGCGTACTCACCGAGTTTATCAATGATTAAAACTCGAAATGGCGCCCAGCAGGGAGGTCTCCAGAGAACCCAACCTGTGTTCGAGTCAAAGGAAAACCACAAAAATTCAAAAATAGGAGGAGAAAATATAGAATCACTCTCTGCACTATAAACGGATATTAGAGGCCCATTTAATGCCTTCACACAAAGTTAGCCATGCAGATATTGGCAGTCGAAAATTGCATATAGCAACCGGTTACCAAGAGCGGTCAAGATTAAACTCCACCTTCCTACCCGTACACCCGACCTCCTTACTGTTCCAACGGAGTACCCCTTCAAATGTCGCTGCTTCCGGGTCGCCGCGCAGGGTACAGAGCGTCTGGCGGCTCCATTTTTAAAGGGGGAATTACCCGGGCACTCCTAGCCTCACACAGACGTCAAGACGCAATGACGTCAGAAGCGCCAGGATGTTATGACGCGATGATGTCAAGGCGTCAACACGTCCAGGGCTGATGGGATATGGAGTCCGTTCACGAACGTGAACTTCACTACCCCCGTTTTCAAAGCACAAACGGCAACCTGTTTCAAGAAACGTGCACACAGTGTCCTCCACGGGGCCCCAAAAGGTCCCAATTCGTGTAACACACAGCGCCCCCAACATTGGTGTCCATGGAGAGACGCAATCACACACAGTCTTACACTGGCAAATCACACAAGGGTATTCCCGTGGATACAGCACGCGTCCCCCAGTCCCGGTGGGGCAAATGAATGTGTGCCGGTAGTGGGGTAAAGGGAGGGAAAAAGGGAAGAGAAGGAGGGGAAGCGAGTAAGGCAAAATAGGGGGTGAGTACTACTCCGCATGGTACGACAGAAGAAGATAAAGAGCCCATATATTTACAAAACAGGAATAGGGCTAAAAATATCTTTCCTATCTGGACATCATAGTCCCTCATAGTGTTCACATCGATCCACACACTCAGACCCGTGATGCAGGTTAACAAGCTCGGGGCAGAAAAACTATCTCCCTAGAGTCTGCGAAGGTATATCATCATGGAGGCCCACGATATGGCTCCTAAGCAGATAGACCCACTTCTGTTCGCGCAGCAGTAGTGTTCGATTATAATCCACCGCATTACTGCCCAGTTGGAGTTTTTGAATCACAGTCCACCTGAGGTCTTCTGAAGAATGCCCTACCTCTAAGAAGTGTGCAGTAAGCCTTGTATTAGATCTGCCACATCTAATAGTGCTACGTGTTCTGTGATTCGGGTCTTAACCTTCCTACTGGTCATGCCTACATAATGTTTTTGACAGTGCTTTTCTTTTGATGTCATGTTTTTATGAATTTTGAAACTTGCTTATGAACCAAAATAAATGTTTTGCTAAATAAGTAGCTTGGTCACGCAGCACTCATGGGCTGTGTGGGTTCTAATTCGTAATTAAAACATCCTGGCCAGCCACTTTGTTCTGTTTCGCAACTGTTGAGGTCCAGGCTGGTCTGTTTGTCGGACCCAAAACCTTTTTGGATACATGTTGGTAGAGCGGGCGGCTGCCCGCAAGGTTTCTTCGCATTTCGACATTTAAATGTGTGTCGATTGTGTGCACTAATTGCAGTCAGGCGGCGTCGCCTGGTAATTTCAATATGGCTGAAAAAGACACCCTGTCTTTCAGTGAGGATCACATCCAAAAACTCCTCTCTGATTCCAATCTTTTTTCCTCAGTTAAACTAAGCAGCACGGCTAAACAGCTTAATTTTGCAGAAAAACTCATCAGACTTCGTAAAAAACATGTTAGGACAGAGCTTCATGGTCACTTCCTACTTGCTAACCTTAGAGCAGGAACGATACCTTGGGGGCTCCAGATTAAGAACGTACCCGTCATATTCACAGATGATCCGGTGTACCGCAAAGGATTCAGCTTCATTAGTACAAAATGCAGCAGAGATTTAATGGTGCACACTGTGGAAACTGCTCATTACCTCAACACTAACCAAGGGAGATCTAAAAGAAGATTCACGACGTTCTCCGAGACATCCTCTTCAGAGTCAATGGAAGATTCTGATGCGGGTGAGGGGTCATCCAATAGGACTCAACAAAATAGAAACACCCCCAAGAGGCCTTTTTTAGGCCAGGGCCAACAGCAGAAACGGACACGATTCAAACCACAGTGGGAGATGATTCAAACCACAGTGGGAGATGACGACACGCAAACAGCATTACAAGTCATAAAACCATCTTCCATCATCAATATCTCTGAAAAAATCCTATCTCAAGCTGAAAAAGAAGTCTTGGAACTGGGTCTTTCTTTCGTTCCTGGAACAGCTATGGATTTTACCAAAATCAAATTGGAGGTCATGGAATTCTTCAGAAAAAAAAGATTGAGATGGTTCTTCAGAGAGTCTCCGGACCAGGTTTCAACAGAAGCCTCAGGGCTTTGCAACAAATCGACATTCTGCCCTCCCAACCATAACACCGCGAAGAACATCATTGCATTCGAGCGTTCTGTTGTCATCATTGAACATACTTGAGAAGAGACGCCCATTTGTACCTAGGAACATCACTAAGAAACAAAGAGAAGCCATATGTGAATTGAAGAATCAGCAGGAGGCCATCATAAGGCCTGCAGATAAAGGAGGAGCTGTGGTCCTCTGGTCCAAGGATCTGTATAGAACTGAAGGACGAAGCCATGTCTATAACCAAGATTGGTACCGCCGGATCACACAAGACCCTACAGCCCAGATATTGGATGAGGTTTCCAAACTTGTGAATGGGGCCAGAGAAGCAGGGATACTTGGTCCTAAGGAGTCCGAATACCTGGTGAAGAAATATCCACGAACTCCCCATCTCTACTTTCTTCCGAAAGTGCACAAAGACTCCAAAACACCCCCGGGACGCCCAATCGTGTCGGGGTGCGATTCTGTTTTTGAACCAATCTCCCAGTTTTGTGGATATATTTCTCAAACCGCGGGTTGTCCAAGTTCCATCGTACCTGAGAGATACTATGGATTTCATTAATAGGGTCGACGGCCTTAAATTTGACTCCAATTCTCAATTGCTTGTCACCATGGACGTATCTTCTTTGTATACGCAGATTCCGCAGCAAGATGGCCTTGATGTAATTGAACTATATCTGGAGACCAGACCTCGTCCACACAGGGTTCCCACTGATCTCATCATCTTGTTTGCTACACTGGCTCTAAAAAAGAACTTTTTCACATTTGAGGAAGAAATGTTTTTGCAAATCAAAGGCTCGGCTATGGGCTGTCCCTTGGCGCCTGAAATGGCGATCCTCTATATGGGTCAATACGAGGAGAGATATGTGTATACCAACAATCCCTACAAAGAGCATATTGAGCAGTGGCTCAGATATATAGACGATGTCTGGTGTGTCTGGAATGGTTCCTCGGCTTTACTTGAAGAATTTCACGTCTGGCTTAACAATAGAAGCCCTGATATCAAATTCAGTCTGAGCTATGATTCTAAATCATTACCTTTCCTTGATGTGGAGGTGTCAGCCAAGACAGATGGACTCATGTGTTCCCTGTACCAAAAGAAAACTGATAAGAACAATGCACTTCACTACAGGAGCTACCATCCCAGGAGTCTGAGGGATAACCTCCCATACGGACAATTTCTCCGTGTAAGACGAAATTGTTCGTCCACACAGCAGTTTGATCTCCATGGACAAGCACTCACGGACAAACTGCAGGAAAGAGGCTATCCCTACAAGCTGTTGAAGCACTCGATGAAAAGGGCTAGATGGACGCCTAGGGAGCACCTCTTAGAAAAAAGATCCAGACCTACAACCCAAAGGATGGTGTGCGTATCCACGTTCGGCCCCCATACCAATCAACTCCAGAAAACCATCAGGAAGTGTTGGCACCTGGTGGAGGAAGTGTTACCAGATGTGGGAGTACCGCTGTTTGCTCTCAAAAAGAATCGGAGCATCGGCCAGATGATTACGTCAACACGGCCTCCTGCCAAAAGAGATACTCAAAGTACCATCTTCGGGTCCAACCCCGTCAAGGGGCACCGTAAATGTGGGACATGCACAGTCTGCGACCTTACTATGGAGGGTTCCCTCTTTACAGACGGCAATAAATTTTGGAGGCACGACGAACACACTAATTGTAAAACCAAACACACAGTGTACGCCATTTAATATCCTTGTAAAAAGGTGTACATTGGGAAGACAACTCAGGAGGTTCGTCAACGAATCATTCAACACGATCCAGAATAAACAATAAGACTCTAACAGCTCCTCTGGTTTCCCACTTCATACAACATAAACATTCAGCCAACGATATAAGATGGACCGTGCTTGCCGTCATCAGAGGTGGCAGCGGGGACCCGGATGCACGCCTCTCTCAAAAAGAGGCATATCTCATTCTGAAATTTGATACTTCTAATTCTGGCCTCAATGAAATATCGGAACTCGGCAATCTCTGATTCCCTGGTCTTTCTGCTTCTAGCTGTAAGCCGTGCTGCTTGGATTGTGGTCAAGAACTGCATCCGTTATATAATAAATCCTTTTTCTTTTCAAACACCTGCCATGCTACTGATTTCAGGTCATGGTGAGTGGCATCCCCTCTTTTGGTGGCGGTGCCTGGTCCCCCTAGTGTTCATAACATCGACGAGGTTTTAGTCCCAGTTCATGGATACTCTAAATATGTTTATATGCGGAGTGTAAGTTTGTACATACATACTATCTGCAATGGTTAATGTATTCATGACTGCAGTTCTTTTGAGGATTCGATTTATGCAAATGAAATGTGATGTTGAGATATTTATGATCGCATTCGATTTATGCAAATGAAATGTGGGACATTCGCAAGTATGTGCTATCTTACACAACACAATGTTCGATTTTTTTACATACTGAGGTTTTGCCTGTAGACTTGAAGATTCTATTCTTGCAAATGAAATGTGAGATATTTTTATTCATGTGCCAGTGTATAACACACAATGTTCGATGCCCGTAGACTCTGCTGGATAATGATAACTCATTGTTCAGAATTACGAGTGGGACCGGCGGTACGGACTCGAAGTACCAGCATCCTTTGAACCTCCTGGTGTCCTTCCTCGCTTTTTGTGTTTTCATTGAGCTAGCTATTAGTTTCCTCCTAATGAGCCCGCGCCAAGTACTCTCTGAACGCCTTCGGCCGTTGTCTGGATTCAATCCCTGTTACACATGTAAGTGTTTCTCCCGACCCCCAGCCGACTCCAGCAGACCCAATACCCGCTATACCCAGGCATTGTTACATGTGCCTCTCTTCTGCTCTTTGCAGCGGTTCCATGCGGCAGAACTAATCTCCGCCTCACTTGAGAAAGAATCTCCGACTTTGCCTCTACACAGCCGGTTCCTTTAGCATATGACGTGCAGGTAGGAGAAGCGCCACACATTATGGTATCGGTCTGCGTTTACTCTGTGGGTGTTCGCTGTTTCATGCGGGCTATTATTACTTTCCTTTTCTTAGCTCATCCAAGGAATGTGAACCCTGTGACTTCTCAACAGCGCACCGCTTGGCGGGCGCCCCGTGTTGTTGACACCTTTACAACTCCAGGTATTTGAGTACCCTTAAAAACATGAAAACACACAAGCTTGGTGAGTGCGCCTAAGTTCCAAACCCTCTCGCCCTGATTGCCACTCATTTCTTTTTACAGATTAAATTGTCCTGTTTTACAGTCTACCTCCACTCCTGCAATTCTGTTTGCTCGTGGTGCAGGTAATTTGCTTTGTCTCGTATTTGTGGAATGACAGAGAGGTCCCCCTAATTGTGACACTACTAGTCTGACACCACTTTTTTAAAACTTTTTTCACAGTGAAGATCTTACCCAGTCCCTGTCCTGAGGAGAACCTTTAATCATTTCGGTTCGAAACGCGTTGACCCCCAGCCTGTGACAACAAAGGAGGGTGCAGCTAGGGATCAACTTATTCCATTGGTGTGGGCCCTCGCGTGCAACCAAACTGAACATTTAGTCACAGGTCTTGTGAGACAGGCAGGCAGTTGTTTTCCACCCTTGATTCCGCCTGTCCACTGGTATTTCAGTCAAAGGACTGGTCTTTTCCTTTCTAGCTTTATATGTTATCTGATTACAATTGATTTGGACTGTATGTACTGTATTCAAAGTTTCACTTTGGTGTCATGTGTTATGTGATTGTTTGAATATTTAGTATTCACGTTTGTATATTTTGTATTCATTATGTGCACAATTGTCAGTTTTTGCTTTTGACTTGACTGTTTTTGACAGTGCTTTTCTTTTGATGTCATGTTTTTATGAATTTTGAAACTTGCTTATGAACCAAAATAAATGTTTTGCTAAATAAGTAGCTTGGTCACGCAGCACTCATGGGCTGTGTGGGTTCTAATTCGTAATTAAAACATCCTGGCCAGCCACTTTGTTCTGTTTCGCGTACATAATGTTTATGGCATGGACATGTAATGAGATAAATCACCCCCTGTGAATTACAATTTGTATGGGATCTCTGTTCCCACGGGAGTGAAGTCCCAAGCCAATGTGCTTGGTGTTAGCGGTAAGATGACAAACACTGCAAGAGCCACAGCGTGTGTGTGGTCCACCCATGCCCCTCATGACTGGGCATGGGTATAACCAACCTCCTCCTCTATTATCTAGCCACGAAACTCATCGTGGTCCATGACTGGTTCACGGGCGACTGGTCTGACCGGCATATCAGGTAGAACTCCGGACGATGGACTTCCCGCGGCTTCAGGCCTACTTGTAAGGAACTCCCATACCGAGGGGCCTATCCCCCATTACCAGGTCGTTCCTCTTGGCTTGGCGCACGGCTTTGCGTCACACGAGGTGAAATCGGAAACTTACCAGACAGACATCCCTGTGGTGTGGTACTTGGCTGCGAGAGTCCTCATCCCTCTGGGACTTCCATCGATCGGACCACATAGGGCTCTCGCTTCTTGGGGACGTTTCGGTGGGAGACCATATCAGAACCTTTGCAGGCCTGCAGCTGCGCTATTCCCTCCACTCCTCCCAATTCTACAAATATTTACAGCTTAGGCAAGCGCTGGGGGTGCACCTCCCGTCTCCCACCTCCCTTCCAGAGTTTAATCTTCTCGAGGCCCAGGTGATGATGGGAAATCTAGGTAGAGGGGGGGGGGTCCTTCGGATTTATCGCTCCCTTGTGAACAATGGTCCTGCTACCCTAGACTCGCTGCAAATTCGCTGGGAGGGTTGGTTGGGCCCCCTGGAGGATGCGATTGGAGGGACGCCCTCATGGCCCCCAAGGCCCTGACGACCTCATCCAAACTGCGTCTAGTCCAACTCTATTATTTACATGTGGCATACCTCACTCCGGCGCCTTACACAAAGCCCAGCTGCGCCCTTTCCCGACCTGCACGCGCTGCAACCACGCCCCAGCACATTTTTATCATATGGTCTGGCAATGCCCCGTCCTTGCTCCGTTCTGGGCGGGTGTGGAGCTGGAACTCTCACAGACCCTGGGGTGGACGGTTCCCCATGACCCATTGCGCCTGATTCTAGGCTTATTTGATGGCCTGGACGGCTCTCGGGCCGACAAGCGCTTTCTTGGGACATCGGTGGCGAAGTGAGATATAGCGGCACTATGGTCCTAGACCAAACCCCCAACTATGCAGAGGTGGAAACAGGGAGTGGTCTGGTGTGGGACTCAAGAAGAACCCCTCTTTGAGGCCCGGGGTTGCCCTGAACTCTTCGAAAGGATATGGGGTAAATGGTTCAACCTGTTGTCTTTAGGGGTGGGGGTGTGCTTTCAATGATTCAGGATAGCCTTGTGTATGATTTTACCCTGCAAATTGATTCACAATTCTCTGTTGTTTCTCATATGGATGTACACTATATTACACTTGATTTTGATGCCAATGTGAATTTGTGGTTCGTTCTAAATTCAATAAATTTGATTATCAAAAAATGATGCATGGGAATAAATAATTGGTTAAGAATTTAGTTGAGCATTCAAGTTTTAAGGAATTTAGGGAGGTTGAAAAATTTATTAAAAACTCAATGTTAGGAGGGAGGAGCTTCGCGCGCAACCAAGATGGCCGCGTGAGCTTAGGGCTCCCGAGACCCTCGTAAACTCCCGTATTTATCCTGTTACTTATCCTGTTCCTCATTGACATTTCCGTGAAGGCGAACCGCGAGTGAGGCGAAATTCGCTTTCAGATCCTGAATCGGACCCCGGGAACCGGTGTTACGGAGCTTCGAAGATTGAGGCCTACGTTTGCGTGAAGCCCGGCTGCGGAGTTGGCATGGTGCCCGAGCAGTAATTGAATAACACCGGCTTGCGGAGGCTGGGACGTCCGGTCCGGTTACTTTCACTTCCGATTTGTTCCAGGGAAGACCTGTGACTGGTGAAGGGCCCACCCCAGTCCCAGAGTATTGCCGCCCTGTGTTGCGCACGAGTGTTACTCTTCATCACCGTGCTGATTTGTGAGACCATCCGGCCCGTGCCCTCCAGCTGCGATCCCTACGGTCCGAGGTGGGAACAGGACCGCCATCTTCCTACATTGTCTCATCAGCCCGGATCCGACTTTCACCCGAAATGACTGGGAAACCGGAGGGTGCCACGCAGAAACTTAAGACCACTCGGCGAGGTGGCTATACCCAGACTAATAGTATGGACCGCTATGCCCAAGTTAAGGGTTCCCCCGGTGGATCGGGTAGGTTGCAGGAAGACTTGATAGACCCACCGACTACGGCGGCGGAGCTGACCTTACAGGATGTAATGGCGGCGATCGAGGGGACTCTCGACCATAAACTGGATACTGTGGCGATTGACGTCAATTTGATCCGTACAGACTTGGCGAAGACTAATGAAAAAGTCAAGTCTCTGGATCTTAAGACTTCCAGTTTGACGGGTGATGTCGCTGATCTATAGACTGAAGTCGGGCGCTTGAGAACTGCCAGTGCCACCCTCACACGTCATCTGGATGATTATGAAGGACGGGCCAGGCGGAACAATGTTCCTATTATTGGGGTTCCGGAGAAGGCCTCAGAACCATCGGTGGACCTATTTGTGGAGGATCTCGTCGTTAACCACCTTGCACCTAAGGGATTGAGTAAGTTTTTTATGGTTGAACGAGCCCACAGGGTTCCGGGCGGAAGGCCGAATCTGGGTGCGCCACCGAGGCCTATCATTGCGAGAATTTTCAATTTTCGTGATAGAGACGCTATCCTGAAGGCCTCCCGGATGAATTGCCCCACATAGTTCGAGAATACTACTATCAGCTTTTACCCGGACTTCACTCAATCGGTCCAGAAGCAAAGACTTGGATTTCTGAGGGTGAAGAGGCGATTGCGCGACATGGGTCTCAAATACGCCATGCTTTTCCCAGCCAAACTATGAATCGAACATGCAGAGCGGACTTATTTTTTTGATAATCCGGAAGTGGTATCTGACTGGTTGGACGCTCTGCCGAAGCAGCATCTACCGGAGGAGCAGTCTGGCGGGGCAGAAGGTGGACCTACGGAACAGGAATAAACTCTGGTTGCTTGGTACTCAGGGGTCTGTTGTTGGCCTCAAACTGTGGTTCGATAATCCTGACAATTGATCAATGGGACATTGGGGGGGTTATGGGGCCATTGGTGGGGTCCTTTTCCTCCTCTGAGTTTTCTTTTTGTAGGTTGGGTAGATGTGGGGGCGACAGGCACACTGCAAGTTGGGGCGTTTTTTTAGTCTTTAGCAGGCGTGCAGGGTGGGGGGTTTTGTAACGGGATGTTGGTGGGATGGGCCGGGGATTCTGTTGGGGTGTGTATCTGTTATTTTGCAAGGCTATGTATCCTTAGATTGTTTGATCGAAGTGCCGGGTTCTGTTAGGGGTTGGATCCTCCTTCTCTTTATTAATGGGGGGTAGAGGGCTGAAATTGATAAGTTGGAATGTGAATGGGCTCGGGGATAGGATAAAACGTGGGGTGGTGTTGCAACTGTTGAAGCGTTTCTCTCCTGATGTAGTCCTTCTTCAAGAGACGCACTTGATTGGTAATACTTGTCATGCTCTTAACAGGAGGGGTTACCGTTTGGTCGCCCACTCTGGGTTTTCTTCTGGTTCCAGGGGAGTCGGTGTCTTCATTAAAAGCTCTCTCCCGTTTGAGATTGACTACACAGTCATAGATGATCGGGGGCACTATGTCGCTCTCACGGGTAGGTGGGAGGGCCGGACTCTCTCCCTGGTTTCCGTGTATGTCCCCCCTGGCTTGCAGTCCACCACCTTTGCAGACTTGGGGAGAGTTATTCTCGCTCTCCCTGAGGGGTCTTTGATATTAGGAGGTGATTTTAATGCAGTAGTTTCTAGTCTGGAGGATCGACACCCTCCCAGGGACCTGAGGGGAGCACAGAACTGGCTTCGTGATTTCCTTGACATTCTGGGACTGGTGGATTGTTGGAGGTTGTTGCACCCCACTCAGAAGCAGTATACGTTCCTATTGGGGGCTCACGGTAGTCTCTCTAGGATTGACTATGTATTGGTGCCGTCTGCACAGGCCCTCACCATCGCTGAGGCCCAGCATTTGGCTCAGGGAATTTCGGACCACTCCCCACTGTGGCTTAGGGTAGAGTTGGGCTCGGGGACCGAGGGACGGGTCGCCCCGATTAACCCTTGGTATCTCCGTAACCCTAAAACTCGTGTTGCCCTGATAAAAGCTCTCGACCTGTATTTTTGGGAAAATGAGGGCTCAGTTTCGTCTGTCTTATCGCTTTGGGAGGCTTTCAAGACCATCCTCAGGGGTCAGGCCCTATCGTTGATAGCGGGTGTTAAGAAATGACGTGATGAGGAGGTCGTTAGGATCGAGACGGAGATAGCGGACTTGGAGCTTGACCTGGAGCGGGGGGTCACCCGTACTGCGACGAATGTTCTAAGGCTCAAACAACTTGAATATAGGGCATTGGTTACCGACGCGGCTAAGGACATGAGTAGGGAGCAGCAGGGACGTTTGTATGATGTGGGTGATAAGGCTGGTAAATTGATTGCGTGGCTGGACAAGAAAGATAGAGCTAGTCGGGTGGTGCCTGTGGTCGAGCTGGCGGGCGGCGCTCGGATCTCAGATCCTAGGGAGATTGCTCAGTGTTTCGCGGAGCACTTCCGGACAGTGTACTCATCTGTGTCGGACAGGCCAGAGGAGGACTCACATCTATTGTTGCGAGATATCGCTTTACCACATCTCTCTGATATCGACACGGAACATATGGACACTGCAATAACGGCTGACGAGGTGGCTATTGCGATCCGTTCCCTGCGTTCGGGGAAAGCGATGGGTCCCAATGGCTTGCCTATTGAGCTATATAAGTTACGGCCAGACAAGATGGCGCCCTATCTACGAGACATGTTCTTGGAATCTCGGGAGTGTGGTTCTCTTCCCCGTGATCAGCGTCTAGCGACTATTGTGGTGATTCACAAGGAGGGGAAACCGCGTGATCGATGTGCATCGTACCGACCTACCTCTTTTCTCAACGCCGAACCTAAGATTCTTGCGAAAGTGTTTGCTAACCGATTGATCACTGTTATTAGTGAGTTGATACATCCGGATCAATCCGGTTTCATCCCGCACAAGAACACTGCCCTTAATCTTCGGCGTGTGAACGGGGTTCTCGCGAGAGCCGCGACGTTGCGTGAGCCGACCATCTTGGCGTCGCTGGATGCCACGATGGCTTTCGATACTGTGGAATGGCCTTATTTATGGGCCGCTTTGACTAAGTTTGGGTTCGGTCCTGGTTTTATCGGTTGGGTGAGACTCCTCTATGAGGACCCCCTCGCACAAATTGTTGTTAACGGCTGAGTCTCTGCTCCGTTTAGTCTTGGAAGGGGAACTCGTCAGGGGTGTCCTTTCTCGCCCCTCCTGTTCGCCCTGGCACTTGAGCCCCTCGCTGCGTGGATTCGATGGGATACCTCGATGAAGGGTATTCGGTGGTCCTCGGAGTTTGAAGATCGCATCTCGCTTTATGCGGATGATATCTTACTGTACTTGACGTCGCCTCGGAAATCACTGATGGTTTTGTGTGATGTCTTGACTTCATTTGGTAGGAATTCTGGCCTCATTATCAACAGGTCAAAATCCTATCTGTATGTCCTTTCCGGCAACGTTCCTCTTCTCCCGAAAAACTGTCCCATCCAGATCGCACAAACGGGGTTTAAATACCTCAGTATTTATATAACATTGGACCCCGCAATTCGATATGAGCAAAATCTCCTCCCACCTCTGTCTAGATTAAAGCAAGATGTCGCGGGTTGGCGTAAGCTGCCGCTGTCCCCGCTTGGCCGTGCGGCCCTCTTCAAAATTATGTCGCTGCCTCGTTTTCTTTATGCTCTCCAAAACACTCTTGATGTAGTACCGGCCAGCTATTTCCGGGCCATTGAAGATCTTCAGAGGAAGTTGGTATGGGACGGGAGACCTCGTATTGCGCTAGCCAAATTAACACTCCCGTGGTACGACGGAGGTATCGCTCTCCCCGATATAAAACGTTAGTATTGGGCGTCTCAACTGAGTGCCATAAACCATAGTCTATATGGTCCCGAATTGAATCTCGCCTTTGCCATGGATAGATGGATGTTACCTGGGGGTAATTATTATAGAGCACTGTATTCTCACTCGGTGATTAAGGATTTGTCGGGACCCACCAGGACAGCTGTACGCCTGTGGCAGGACGCGAATATTTCCATGGGGTGGAAAGATCGCTTGACTCGAGCAACCCCGCTCTTTGACTCTGATAAACTCGGTAAACTGTGGAATACCAAGGGGTTCGATAAATGGGACCTTATTGGTATTAGTAAGGTGGGAGACCTCTGGGTTAAGGGTCAGATTAAATCGTTCGAGTCATTGCAGAAAGAGTTTGAGTTAGGTGCATCGGAATACTTCCGGTATCTCCAGGTTCGTCACGCACTGCGATCTGTTTTCCCGGAGGGGGAGGTGGTCCCCGAATCATCCCTGCTTGAAGATAGGTTGCTGGACCGCCATGTGCCGGACAGCACAATCTCCCTAGTCTACAAGAAATTAATAAATGATAGATCAGGCCTCCTATCACATCTTCGTGACTCGTGGACCCGTGACGGCCTAGAGCTGGATGACGAGGACTGGCAGTCAGCAATCTCCTCTCCGAAGGAGGTAGCAATTCCAGCTCGACTCCGACTTGTTCAACTAAAGATCCTCCATAGGATATAGGTCACGGGCCCACGTTTGGTTCACATGGGCTTTTCCGAGGAGGGGTTGTGTAAGCGAGGTTGTGGGCAGGTAGGGACATTTCTACATATTATTTGGGAGTGTCGAGAGGTGGCTGCCTTCTGGAGTGGGGTACATGATATAATGAAGGATGTTACGGGGATTGCCCTTTTGCCGGAGGCCAGACAATGTTTGTTGAATGTCTGGGAGCTCACAGATTACAATGCAGCTCAGACTCAGTGGGCGACCCTGGGGAACATGATTGCCAAGCGAGACATTGCTCAATTGTGGGGCTCCCAAAGGCCTCCTACAGTAGAAGTGTGGAAGGAGAACATTGACTGGTGCATGTTTAGAGAAAAAACAGTATATTTGGCCCAGGGTCGTCCCCGGAAGTGGTGTAGAGTTTGGGGTCCTTGGAACAGCTACCGTGGAGATATATGTACACCGCCTATTGTAGACAACCTTGACCCATCGCTTTCCCCCTGACCCCGCATTCTGATTATTCTATTGTATGAACATCTCCTTCACCCATGCCCTCCCTCCCTTCCCTAACATCACTGTTGATTTCATTGTATTGTTTTTCTTTTCCTTCCCCGTCTGGAATTGGTGCTTCGTGTAATGTAATCCTTGCCTTGCTGTTTGTATATTTTTTAAAAAAAAATAATTAAAAAACAAAAACAAAAAAAACAAACAATGTTAGTAGCACGATCATGGTTATTTCAATGGTGGACGACTAAACAAACTACTTTGTTTTCAGAGTGGACTAGGAAAATGAAGAGAATAAGACAAAGGGGAGATTTGTTCGCTGCTCACTACAGGAATATTTCTACATGTAACAGATTAGGGGATCAGTCTGAGATGGTATGGATTAAAATATCATTAGTACCTGAGAACATCTGAATTAGGAAGATCATGTTCATGATATTGTTTTAGAGGGCTACTGGAATGTGGACTGTGGGACCAGCTTATATCTATTTATTATGATCAATTTAAATTTAAGGATTTACATTTCTTAATTGATTTGGGATGATAGTGCTATCTATACATGTGTATTGGTAAGATCATTTTCAATGTGTCTCCTTAAGGATTATAGAAATATGGAATCTGAGGAATGTATAACATTAGTATCCATAATGATATATGTATTTTCATTTATGAATTTTTTTTTCTTGTTTGATTAATCATGCCTTCACATTCAAAAAATAAAAAATAGACACTATCTGGACATCGTAGTCCCTCATAGTGTTCACATCGATCCAGACACTCATAGACCCGTGATGCAGGTTAACAAGGGGGGGGCAGAAAAACTATCTCCCTAGAGTCTGCCAAGGTATATCATCATTGAGGCCCACGATATGGCTCCTGAGCCGATAGACCCACTTCTGTTCGCGCAGCAGTAGGGTTCGATTATCATACACCGCATGCCTGCCCAGTTGGAGTTTTCAATCACAGTCCACCTGAGGTCTTCTGAAGAATGCCCTACCTCTAAGAAGTGTGCAGTAAGCCTTGTATTAGATCTGCCACATCTAATAGTGCTACGGTGTTCTGTGATTCGGGTCTTAACCTTCTTACTGGTCATGCCTACATAATGTTTATGGCATGGGCATGTAATGAGATAAATCACCCCCTGTGAATTACAATTTGTATGGGATCTCTGTTCCCACGGGGAGTGAAGTCCCAGGTCAATGTGCTTGGTGTTAGCGGTAAGATGACAAACGCTGCAAGAGCCACAGCGTGTGTGGCCCACCATTGCTGAATACCCCCTTATGACGGGGGCATGGGTATAACCAACCTCCTCCTCTATTATCTAGCCACGAAACTCATCGTGGTCCATGACTGGTTCGCGGGCGACTGGTCTGACCGGCATATCAGGGAGAACTCCGGACGAAGGACTTCCCACGGCTTCGGGCCTACTTGTAATGAACTCCCATACCGAGGGGCCTATCCCCCATTACCAGGTCGTTCCTCTTGGCTTGGCGCACGGCTTTGCGTCACACGAGGTGAAAATGGAAACTTACCAGACAGACGTCCCTGTGGTGTGGTACATGGCTGCGAGAGTCCTCATCCCTCCGGGACTTCCATCGATCGGACCACATGGGGCTCTCGCTTCTTAGGGACGTTTGGGTGGGAGACCATATCAGAACCTTTGCAAACCTGCAGCTGCGCTATTCCCTCCACTCCTCCCAATTTTACAAATATTTACAGCTTAGGCAAGCGCTGGGGGTGCACCTCCCGTCTCCCACCTCCCTTCCAGAGTTTAGTCCTCTCGAGGCCCAGGTGATAATGGGGAATCTAGGTAGAGGGGGTGGGGTGGGGTGGTCTCTCTGATTTATCGCTCCCTTGTGAACAATGGTCCCGCTACCCTAGACTCGCTGCGAGTTCGCTGGAAGGGTTGGTTGGGCCCCCTGGAGGATGCGATTGGAGGGACGCCCTCATGGCCCCCAAGACCCTGACGACCTCATCTAAACAGAGTCTAGTCCAACTCTATTATTTACATGTGGCATACCTCACTCCAGCGCCTTACACAAAGCCCAGCTGCGCCCTTTCACGACCTGCACGCGCTGCAACCACGCCCCAGCAGATTTTTATCATATGGTCTGGCAATGCCCCGTCCTTGCTCCGTTCTGGGCGGGTGTGGAGCTGGACATCTCGCAGACCCTGGGGTGGACGGTTCCCCATGACCTATTGCGCCTAATTCTAGGCGTATTTGATGGCCTGGATGGCTCTCGGGCCGACAAGCGCTTTCTTGGGACATCGGTGGTGAAGTGAGATATAGCTGCACTATGGTCCCAGGCCAAACCCCCAACTATGCAGAGGTGGAAACAGGGAGTGGACTGGTGTGCGACTCAAGAAGAACCCCTCTTTGAGGCCCGGGGCTGCCCTGAACTCTTCGAAAGGATATGGGGTAAATGGTTCAACCTGTTGTCTTTAGGGGTGGGGGTGTGCTTTCTATGATTCAGGATAGCCTTGTGTATGATTTTACCCTACAAATTGCTTCACAATTCTCTGTTGTTTCTCTTGTGGATGTACACTATGATATTACGCTTGATTTTGATGCCAATGTGAATCCGTGGTTCGTTCTAAATTCAATAAATTTGATTATCAAAAAATGATGCATGGGAATAAATAATTGGCTAAGAATTTAGTTGAGCATTCAAGTTTTAAGGAATTTAGGGAGGTTGAAAAATGTATTAAAATCCCTATGTTAGTAGCACGATCATGGTTATTTCAAAGGTGGACGACTAAACAAACTACTTTGTTTTCAGAGTGGACTAGGAAAATGAAGAGAATAAGACAAAGGGGAGATTTGTTCGCTGCTCACTACAGGAATATGTCTACACGTAACAGATTAGGGGATCAGTCTGAGATGGTATGGATTAAGATATCATTAGTACCTGAGAACATCTGAATTAGGAAGATCATGTTCATGATATTGTTTTAGAGGGCTACTGGAATGTGGACTGTGGGACCAGCTTATAACTATTTATTATGATCAATTTAAATTTATGGATGTACCTTTCTTAATTGATTTGGGATGATAGTGCTATCTATACATATGTATTGGTAGGATCATTTTCAATGTGTCTCCTTTAAGGGTTATAGAAATATGGAATCTGTGGAATGTATAACATTAGTATTCATAATGATATATGTATTTTCATTTATGGATTTTTTTTTCTTGTTTGATTAATCATGCTTTTACATTCAACAATAAAAAAATAGAAAGTAAAAAGGGACTCGAACATATCCATTTCTACCCCAGTGTCACAAAGGGTCTCATACTATCCTTAACCAACCTTTTCTAAACCTTCTTGGGAACCTCCATAAGTTGCCAACAAGCCAATTTGCTATCACTCATGAAAACTGATCTTTTACAGGTACATCTATCTTATTTACTCTTCCCAACAACAACATTCGACACTGTTAAGTGTAACTTTTTAATTCACTGCACCCACCACCAAATTCTACTTTCCAACAATTGATATCTGTGAGTTATGGACAAAGACTGGTGTTGGTAATTGACACCAGTCCATTAAGCGTGCAGAAACAGACAGGATAAAATTAAGCTGTTCCTCTTAGTGGCAAATAAAAAAAGATGCCCAGGAATCCCTCTGGAACAACTGATATTGAGAGGGGAAAAAAGACAAGTACAGAAAATGAAGAGCCAGATTAAGAGTTAAGCAAACAGAAATAAAACTCGATCAGAGTTAGCCATGCTCTGAATATGCAAGTCCTCAATCTGGAGACAAATACACTGAACATTGATGGCTTCATGCAATCTCTGCAAATATTTATTTGAAGGGGGGGAAATGTTATCCTCCACAATGTGAGTCTGCGAGCTAGTGCCTATTCCACCTTCAGTGACAAACTCCTGCAGCTATGCTCACGCAAAGATAAACATTGATTCTGGCATCTTGTGTCAAGTGCTTGCTCCTTTGGAAAATGAGAAACCAACATGAAATTAAGATCTTGATGGGGAGAGATTTTCTCTGAAGCAAACTAAGAGATGCCTATAGCTAGTTCAAATGTTTCCCAGCTATCTGGCACCACAGGGGTGTCCAATGTAGGTCTAGTTAAGTGTATTCAATAGAGCATTCTCAAAGAAAATTAGCCCCTGTCCGATTCACTTTATGCAGACGTATTTTATGTGGATAACCTGAAAACTTGTTATGGATTCAACCCTCCTGAACCTAAACTGATGTAACGTCTTCAAAAAGATCTGCACTTTGGGAAATGAGGAGAGGCCTTGAGCGTTCTCAAGATGTACTCAAACCGGCCTGCGTGAATTCTATTTGCATCTTGCTCACAGCAATACTTTTTGAAGATGGTAATGAACGGCTGCCTTAAATCACAGGTTCTCACAGGCGTCTCTCCTAAGCTGCTCCTGCAGAGTAGTTCTTTGGGACTGAAACTAAAAATATCACTATGACATCAGGGCTCGAGTCGAGGGTACACGCGGGTGGACAGCGTCCACATACCCTTTTCACAAGGTGGACGCTGTCCACCCTGCCAAGAAGTTGAACCCCACTCGAAAATATGCTGAACACGTACTGGCGTAATTTTGAGACACCGGGATACATTCAGCAGCGCCTGCTCGTTATCTGCTTTCCTTCTGAGCAGCAATGTGTAGACGGGGAGAGGGGTTTTGTCATTTGAGACTCCACCTGGGCCATAACAGAGGCCGAATGTAAGGGCCCATTTGGCCTTCTTTTGTCCGAAGTATCCAGGCTGGGGCCTGCCTATAGCCACACACTTAGATGTAAATGCAGAGGAAGGAAAAAGAAAGCAGCAGCATGTTAGCACTGCAAAGGCGCATAAGAGAGGCACAACTTTGACTTTGTTGGGACCCCCATCTATAATAGCTATTCATGCACAGTAAGAATTTCAGATGCGTTACTCTGTCCCAATGCAAAATAACAATTTAAATACCAGTATTTTGTATTTGTTTTACTGCGCTATTCATTCCAATATAGGGTGTCAGTTCACATTACAGCAAACATACACATTATATTGACAATAAATTACACAAGTTTGTAAATCATTGCACAGGATGTGTTACATAAGACAGTGAGGGTTACTGGGTGTAGGAGTCATATATCATCCTTCAGAGCTCACTCTGTTATAATAGAAGTATTACAATGCAACTGTGTGTTACAAAAATATCTCTGCTCTGTGTTCAAAGCAGTAACCCACTTACTTACCTATCTACATACAATAAAATCTGCCATCTGCATGTTACATGATGTGCTTTGCAGGAGGTGCATTAACCCTGTATGCTCCTTTAAGTCAAAACTAGGTCTAGACAAAAACCAAATGAAATGTCAAAAATCAAATGTGTTAACCACCAGGCAGCTAAAGCAATCACATCTACATGGAAATGTGCTGCACATGGAATATTACGCCTGGTTAGGCAGGCAGCAAAGTTAGTTTGTCAATACTTGGGTAAAGGAACCTGTCATGCGCAGTGATGTCACTTCCTGTTATGTCACTTCCTGTGATGTGACTTCCTGCGATGTCACTTCCTGCAATACCACGCGCCGTGATGTCACTTCTTGTGATGCTACCTATATTGGAGAGTCCCCCACTTCTTTTTTTAGGACTTGTGCCCTGATGACCATTATGGACAAGGCAACCGCAACTCCACCTACATAGAAAGACAGCTTTGGCATAAATACCTTTGGTAACATTTCCACTGGAGTAGGCGCGGGAGTCAGCTCATTGAGACTGAGGACGTCTTCTTTGCGCTGTACATCGAGAACCAGCTGAGCCAAAAAGTTTTCTTGAAACTGGGTTCGCTTTCCCAGGGCACCTAGTAGAAAGCAAAAATATTTAAAAGTAAATTAATCGGCCCTCTAAGGCTATTAAGTGTTTCATAAAACTCCGTCGGCAAGTTTTGAGTACAGAACACAAATATGACAAAATTCCATTCCCTAAAATCATTCACAATAAATTAAAACCAATTTCACTGTACATCCTGTTCCCCTCTATAAAGATGGCTGTTCATTGCATTAGAACCCCTTAAGGGTATTCTGTGCATCTCGGCATTGGCCCATAAAGGAAAAACATGGGGCTGACCAGGGTCGGACTGGGAACAGAAACCGGCCCTGGCGAACTACTCAGCTGCCCCCCTCTGGGGTGAGGGGGAGTGCAGCCGAGCAGTGTGCGAGGGCCGGTTTCGGCAGATTTTGTTACCGGGGGCTGATAATGCCGACCCCCGCTAACAAAAACGGCCACCCAGGGGTCTAAAACCTGCCCCCTCCCTTGTGGCCTACCGGGAAACGCCTGGTGCCCGCTATGGCCAGTCTGGCCCTGTCACTGATAATGCCGACCCCCGGTAACAAAAATGGCCACCCCGGGGCCCAAAACCTGCCCCCACCCTTGTGGCCTACCGGGAAACGCCCAGTGCCCGCTATGGCCAGTCCGGCCCTGGGGCTGACACCTTCGGCTCTCAATCTCCATTTCCCTTTCTTAGCACCATTTAATCATGTGGCCTGAAATAACCCACGTAGGGTCAACGAACACATACTCCCGGAACATAAAAGTAATGCTGCTTTCTCGTTAATATTTCACATCAGTAATAATTGTTGATTGGCGGCATCTTTTTTACATATGAAACATGCCAGGATGTTCAAATCTTTTACAAGGAAATGTTAGGAAGTTTATAATGTGATTACGTACGTGCGCGTGTGGCCGGATCTACGTGTCCAACATCGCATGAGTTCTAATTGCAGTTAGGCACCATGCTCTAAAACGTGGGCAAGATTCGATTCACCGCATCTCTAAACGTTACAGACTTCCTTTTTCAGCATAAGAACTAGGTTTTTCAATTTGCCCATAATCACTCGCCACCCAACAAGTCTGTTAACTATTTGTCACAAAATGTCCTCTTGTTGCACGCCATATGTGAAGTACTGCGATCACAGAAAGCTAGGGACGGTCACTGATTTGTAAGGGGTAGCGGTCGTTGGAGAGCTAACCCTGGGTATCCATTGTGTTGGATATAATGGCCTCACACACCCTTGCGAGTGTCATGCTTCATCACAGGCAATGCTCCTCATTGGGTAGGTGGTGCAACACCCAACGGGCACACCTCAAAGAGGGGCTCTTTATCGGAGATCTTTTTATCCAACTGCCTATGGGTGAAGTGTGGGTGAGGGGCCAGAACAAAGTAGATAGTGTGGGTGGGGATAAAATGAGGCACAAGGTACCGGAAAACAATTTTATTCTGGTGGTCCTCTGCCGCAATTAAAATAAGGGTTAGTCTGTACTCGCTGGAACTTAAGTTTCCAAGAGCCGGACCCGGCAGCGATGGGTAGGCGCGAGATACACTGACACAGGCAGCATTAACCTGATTTACTATGGTTTCTCCCCGGATGTCAGACCTGCCGGGTACTGTTGACACCTATTAACTTTAACTACTAGGCAAGAGCAGGTGTTAAACAGGTAGTACAACTTGTGTGCTTTTTGTAAACTGACACTTCCTATAGGTCATGTTTCTGTAGATAGTAGTTTTCATTTATACTAGGTCCTGAAGAATCGCATGTCAATGAACTTTAAGCGACAAACATGTTGACCACACCTTTCATTTTTTAGTACTGTCCCGCTCTTGGAAACTTAAGTTCCAGCGAGTACAGACTAACCATTATTTTAATTGCTGCAGAGGACCACCAGAATAAAATTGTTTTCCGGTACCTTGTGCCTCATTTTATCCCCACCCACACTATCTACTTTGTTCTGGCCCCTCACACACACTTCACCCATAGGCAGTTGGATAAAAAGATCTCCGATAAAGAGCCCTCTTTGAGGTGTGCCAGTTGGGTGTTGCACCGCCTACCCAACGAGGAGCATTGCCTATAATGAAGCATGACACTCGCAAGGGTGTGTCAGGCCATTATATCCAACACAGTGGATACCCAGGGTTAGCTCTCCAACGAGCGCTACCCATTACACCTCAGTGACCGTCCCTTTCTTCTTTTAGGAACAGCCTAGTCTCCTTTTTGTTGTCCATTATGCTTAGGGCTGCGACTGCGGCTGGACCTTCCACTCATCCTCCTTGAATGGTAATCTCAGCCCTCTTGGATCATAACCGATCCTTTCTCCCCCCCCCCCCCCTCCCCTTTTGTCATATCACAGAAAGCTAACTACACCCTTCGACTCCCATGTCCTATAATAACAGCTTTGTGTTGTGTTTTCATCCTTTATTAGAATTTACATGATGTGATCTTGGTCATGGAACTGTTCTGTGTCATTAAGAATGATCTGTGTTCATTAAGAATGTTGGCTTTCAAGATTGGATGTGATTTTGGTCATGGAACTATTCTGTGTCATTAAGAATGATCTGTGCTCATTAAGAATGTTGGCTTTCAAGATTGGATGTGATTTTGGTCATGGAACTATTCTGTGTCATTAAGAATGATCTGTGCTCATTAAGAATGTTGGCTTTCAAGATTAGATGTGATCTTGGTCATGGAACTGTTCTGTGTCATTAAGAATGATCTGTGTTCATTAAGAATGTTGGCTTTCAAGATTGTCAGTTACTGTGTAAGACTAGAAGCCGTGGTCATACTGCCTGCAGCTCCTCAATGTCATTAAAGGATTCTTGCTTTAATTGGATCCTGTGTCCTTTGTAACACTTTGCTATTGGGCTTTATTGTTCACACTTACGTTCAATGTTATGGTCCACGCCTCTGCATAATATCAATGAATGAGGGTTCGGCCATAGACTGGACCCTGCAAGCAGACTGGAGAGAATGGGGATGGACCACCATACTATGGGGATGGACCACAATACTTAAATAGACTATGTCTATAGCGCATCCAGTAGGATACGTCTGCTGCGCCCCAACCATATGGTGTTTGAAACCTAGGACAAGTCTACTATGTTCCTGAGATGTCAGGTTAGCCAAACAGACGCCACTTTGGCCGGGTGACGACATGCTACTGGAGGTTAAGAAGCTTTCTCGGTTCCGCCAATCACGAGTGTAAAAAAAGTTGAGGGGGCCCATCTGTAAACTACATGAAGTGGCCCTCCTTCCGGACTCAACAGAAGCTCTCTGGCCAGGGTACTGCGCCGAGGGGGCCCACTGAAACTTGTGGGCCCCCAACACTGCAGGAGCTGTGGGGGCCTATGTTACGCATCTGCCGCCAATGGGATAACAAAGGCATTTCTACAATTGGTGACATAAGAGACACTGGACGGGTAATGCTGTTCAACACCCTGCCAGGTTCTGAGCTGGGATGGGGCAGTGAGATAAAGAACGGTGATGGATCAAGCCCTGATCTTTGGACTGGGTAAGAGTGGTCTGCTTAATTCAGACACTCTGTTCATCACCACCCCCTTTTCTGTATCGTTTTTGGCCACTATAGGTGTGGCAGGGTATACTCAGACATGAGTCCCTTTCTCACTGCTCCATCAGGATTCAAGCAAGCCGGGCCGAAGAGGCTGAAATGCCAGAAACCGGTCCCCGGTAGCTTGTCTCCTTTCTGGTGAAGAATTGGCTTGGTAGTTTGGTCTGCCCTGTTCCCATGATGCACTGGGCCAGGGACAGACTAATTTGCATATAGCCAGGTTCTGAGCTGGGATGGGGCAGTGAGATAAAGAACGGTGATGGATCAAGCCCTGATCTTTGGACTGGGTAAGAGTGGTCTGCTTAATTCAGACACTCTGTTCATCACCACCCCCTTTTCTGTATCGTTCAACACCCTGCAGCAAGAATTCCAACTGTGCCACATGCAAATATATAGGTATTTACAACTACATCACGCTTTACAGGATGAGAATATAGACTGGACTTTGAACCCCGACAGCAGTCCCTAAGAATCCACATTACTGGGAGAAGAAGAGCTGACTACTAAAGTGGTCTCCCAGATATACTGCATACTTATTAATAACAAACCAGACACGCTCCTCTGACTCCGAGGGACCTGGAAAAGGGGCTTGTGACCCACGGAGACAGTGGAATGGACTGAAGGGCTGCCCTGATACACCTAGAGAAGTCGCCATTAAGTCCACATTGCGACTCATCCAGCTGAAAATCCTTTTCAGAATGTATTATCATAGGAGCAGGCTATATAGGATGCAAAGAACCCCAAGCCCTCAATGCCTGCGCTGTGGGTTGTGAGAAGGCACGTTCATGCGTACCCCTTAGGACTGCTCCCACGCAAGTAAATACTGGAGCATCATTGTCAGTGAGCTAGAAGCCATTCTGGAGGTGGCCATCCTGCAACCCTGCAGTTCATCCTCCTGGGAATCCCTTGTGATGTGGATCCCCCACAAGCTCAGATCCTAGGTTGTCACGTAGGATTCATGCTTGCTAAAAAGAGACATCGCTCTGTTCTGGGGAGGGTCGACTATACCCACTAAGCGGCACTGAAGTGTAGGTATGGACATTTGCGTGGAGAGGTGGTTTACACCGGCTGACGTTGACCCAAAAAATTTGACAGAGAAAGACAGAAGAAACCAGCCAATCGGATAGATGGTAAACAGGAGATGTTCCAGGGGAGGGACAAACACAAGATGTCCAAGGTGGGGCAAGGAACGCCATTGAATAAAAAACAATCAACCAATGGTAAGCAAAGGGGCTGTGAGCCCCTGTAAATTCTTGATAAACCTACAAAAGATTTTTTGCAACCAGAAAGCTTGCACTGCCTGGTAGGTTCGACCTAAAAAGGCAGTAAAAGGGGAGCAATTGCAAAATTAATTTCTTTGTAATTTGCAAGAACAAATATAAATTGGGGTAGAATGGATGATGTTAAGACACATATGTGGTGTGAGGATTCCTTGGGTCCCAGAGAGTGTCAGAAACGTTGGTAAAATGTTCTGTTGAGGACAAATATTTGAGGCCTAGATACAAAGTTCAGACATGCTAAAATATGTAGCTGAACAGAACATGTATGGGTATCTCAGCAGATAACGTTTTCAAGATGCCCATTGTCAACACACTGCCACAAGCTATCTTCCCATCTAATTTCTGTGGAAACCACAAGCTAGACAGCAGACTGCTATCGCTGAACTGTGTCATAACAACGAGGTATGTGATCTTCCGCAGAGCTAACGTAGCAAATTATCAGAATGAGCTACTACAGGAGGGTATGGATACAGAGCACCAGAAACAGTCAGGGGCAGAGGAAGGGAGAGTGGTTGAGGCAGAGTAGTTGATGCAAAGGTGGGGCTACCAAGGGGTGGTGTTTAACAACTGGGGGAGCTACTGTCTGAATTGCAAAGGGTGTTGAGCTGAGAGGCAAGCCAGGAGGAAGCAGGGAGCTGGGACAGAGTGATAGGACTGCAGCAAAGATTGGAATTCACTCTTCTGAGTATCCTTCAAATTATGGTTACACTGAGACAAGATTTTTCAGGAAGAGTAGTGAGTTCAGCTCTTATGTAAAGCTGAAAAGGGATGGTGTCAGTAGCATCTGTCAGGTGAAGTAGGAAATGCAGTAGTAGCAGCCGGGAGCCTCTCAAAGCAGTTGTAGGAAGCCAATCCAAGATATGTAAAGCCTACAATAAAACACATACAATGCCCCCAACTCCTACAGCAAGGGCTCCCCCTGCACCCAGTTCCAGCCACCACGTTAAATTCAGGAACTTTTGTGGCCTTCATTAAACAACACTCATGGATATATCTAACCAGATGGCGCACATCGATATACTGTTCCTCAATTAAGTGTGATTTCACATTAGACTAATCTGAACTGAGATAACATGAGCACTGTAATCTGTTGAGCTGTGCATCGCTGTTCTAACTTGTCGAGATTACCTGTCTATCGTCATGAGAGAACTGGATTTGAGATACGTCGACACTCCGCTTAACCTGCACTTCAACATCGCTAGAATGTCTGCTCCACGTACAAGGACAATAACCACCATAAATAACGTACACAACTGAGCTCATATAAGCACTATAATCTGACACACCATTGTCACTTTTGAACCTGTGGTATCAACTGTCTGGATGTCCTGTTGTCATGGGAGAAATGCATGACTACTTGTGCTTTCTGTCAAGAAGTGCTTCGTATGACTCAATGCACATTGAAGCACTTCATTTCACACTTGTTTGCAAATTTACTCTGGCGACAATCTTTCTTTCCCCTAAAGCTACAGATTGATGGAAAAATTCAAAGTGTACATAGAGAACACCGGTAGTATTTAGCCTGCATTGTCCCTGTAAACACCAAGGTGTCAGGGAACTCGCAATACAAGTTAAAATTTGTACACGAAGCAGTAACTGAATTACCCCACCACCTGCTGCTATCACCCATCACACCCACTCCTCTACGGAAGTTTTCAAACGGAATTTTGATGAGCATTCCCAGCACCCAGTAAAATAACTGTAAAGAGCACTCCAAATAAGTCAACCTCAAACCTGAAAAGCCAAAAGAAAATATTTATGAACAGGATCCCAGATTCTAAACAATGCTAGAGCCCAGCCTACTTCAACAGGGTATAAAGAAATCCTGGATGCATTTCTATCTTTCGTAAAAATAAAAAAAAAGTCTGAGTCAAAAAAAAAATCAAGATGCCGAAGAAGAGCAGAGACTTATGAAAGAAGGGCCTAGGCAGGCAGCCAATGCATCAGCATGGTGGGAAAACAAAAAGCCTAGAGCAAGGAACAAAACACATGACACAGACCTACAGAACAAAAAGCCTAGGGGGATGTAAAGATCAAGTAGCGATAAAGGGAATACAAAGAGAAGCGTAGGAAAACCCCATGCACCCAAACCATTCGGACCCAGATGACACTGACTGAGCTGAAACACTTCCAGACAAACTCTCAGCATTGGAAGCTTTATTCACTGAGCCAGCTTACTAGTTAGAGGAACACATCTTTATAACCTTGCAATGGGTCGTTACTGTTTGATTGTCTTTTGGAAGGATCACCCGGAGGACTAGCAATTACCAGAAGAAGTCTTGTAGACATTTTATTCAGTTTATTTAATTCTGAAGAAAACCTGAATTGAGCAAGCCTGATCCCTCAAATATTTTCAAATGAACCAATCTTGGAAATTGCCCTTCCCGCCAAAATAAACCCCAGCATTTTTTCAGGATCATACAAATGACCAGCTCTCCCAATTTCATCTCCTCTTCGTCATTCTCCAACTCCCCCACCCTGATAACGAAGTTTTCTCTCTATATCCGCCTCTACTCCTTCCCATGACTACTCCCCCGATCTACAAAGTCACTGTAGCAGCTCTTCCACTGCATGTTGCTTATCAACTCTACACCCAGCTATATCCTAGTACTTCTATCACCAACTATATCCTATTACCCTTGCCCCTTCCCTGTACCTTTTCCAATACCCTATTGCTTGTACCTCACCATATCACTTAACACTTCTACCTGTATCCAAGTAACTCCACCTGTGCTTATTCTCTAGTATAGCTACCTATACCATAGTACTTCTGTCAATACCCTGCCTACACCCACCACCTGCTTTTATATACTCTAATTAGTCTACTCTTAACTATACCTCTCACCTCCTCCCAAATCTACACCCTTATAATCTACCTCTGCATAGTACTTGGTCCCACAAACCCTACCTATACACTATAACATACACATGAACAGCTTTATTCCTATGTACTCTTGTGCCTCAATGCCGAACTTTCACTTAGTGACTCCTACCTAAACACTATTACTCACCCACTACCCCACCTATACGCTTTCACCTCTATCCCTATGCTATACTGATCCGTGCCATAACCATACCACAACCTACACCATGGTACCATCACCCAAGCTTACATATTATCACCTATAACCTATTACCTCTACCCTACATTATGCCCTAGTACCTATATATCTGACAACACCTTTGAACCTCTACTACTAAGTATAGCCTAGTGTGTCTAACTCAACATTTTCCCTAGTATTTCCACTTTTTATTTGTGGAATATATCAAGGAATGGGATTTCCTCCCGTTGGAGTTTCACTAAAATGGGGTTTTACCAACTTGGGTTGGCCAGGCTGGTTTTCTCCATTTTGTTTTGTTTCCAGAAATGAGATAGAATCACTTGTGTTTTTCAGATCTGGTGTCAACAAGGCTACTCAATGTTTGCCATGCCACCCTAAAAATACAGTTACAACCATGAATTGTGTTTCAATAGTTGCACCGAGTTATTCGAACAAAAAATGTACACTACTAACCCAACTTCTGGCCTCCTGACAAAAAGTATGCGGTACGCCATTCTAATGATGAAAATTACCAAAAAGAAAGAATTGGTTTTCTCATCGAGTGTAGTAGAAACCTCTTGCAATTTAAATAATCTCACGACAGGAGAATGCAGGGGGAGTTTACAGTTATCATATGGAGGAAATGATAGGTTAAGATAACATTCTGTAAGATGTCTAAATCCATGCATCTGGAGAGGCAAGAAAAATGACAACCTCCAATGGCTCCCAAACAACACAACCGCGCGCCACTGTAAATAAAGATCAACTTCCCCAGGAAGCAGGGAGACCAGCTGTAAAACATATATGGAAGAGCGCGCTGCTAATATACTCGTCTCTCTGCTGTCACCATGCAGCACTTCTATAAATCTCCATCAAACGTTGTAAAACTTAAATAAGCATAACGCATTGATTCTCTGGAAAATAAGCACCTTGTCTTGTTTAATCAGGATCAGACAGGTGTAAACATCATGCTCAGGTGGACTCTCTCCTTGCTCAGCACAGGCTTTCTGGCATCCAATTAAAAATGCAGGAAATTAATAGGATCCTCCATTAACCCAATACACTATGCCTCAATGATTTTAGCATAATGCTCAACGATTAATGTGGCATTGGGTCTGGCTGAACATGCAATGGTATGACCTACAACAGATGGGCACCCACCCACTATACTGAAACTAAAACACTCATTGGCGAAAAATCTGTGCATCTTTGCTGGCACTACGAAAAAAAAACCATTCCAACTGACCCCCACTCCACCCCCACCCACGGCCCTCTGCATCATATGGAAAAAAACATTTTGAAAATAAATAATGGAAATAATTGACTTTTTAACTTGATCACCAAGCAGGGATACTTATATGTTTTCTGAGGCTTATAAAAGAAGATTCTTTATTCTTTTGAAATGTGTATCACACAAATGATTTTAAATTGATAGAAAAGGATGCACTGGTGGTGGCAAGCAAATATTCTTAAAAACAAAGCAAATATTCTTAAAAATGTGTGTCCAGCCTGACTCCGGTCGGAACTGGTCGCTCCTCTCGCAGCTCTTCCCAGCCATTTGTGCCAGCGACCTGCATCCTGCCCTGCCATTGTGCCTGGTATCGTTGCCTGCATTGATCACCATTGTGCCAGCTAATTGTGCCTGCAACCGCATTTTGTCTTGTGCCAGCTAATTGTGCCTGTGACCGCATCTACTACTGTGCCAGCTTATTGTGCCTGCGACCGCATTCTGTGCCCTGATTGTGCCAGCGATCGTTTCTGCTTGTGCCCACGACCTCCCTTGCCACCTTGACCAGCATTTGTTGTTGTGCCTTTAGCCCGTCCACGCCGCCGCTGCTCCCCCGCGGCCCCACCCCCGCTACCTCCAGCTCCTACTGACCATACCCCGCCCCCCGCCTCCCAGCTGCCCCTCCCTCGACCCGCCCCCCTCCACTATCCATATATGACAGATGGACCTGCGCGCAGCGGTCGCGCCCCATGCGCGCCAAAGGGAAGCCCGTCTATGCCCGTCCGCGCCTGGACCACGCCCAGCGCCATACCCCCTGGTCCTCGCAATACCCACTCCTCCCGCATTACGTATGACGCCGCTACCCTCCTTGCCCTCAACCCCGGCCACAAACCACAATGCTGCGAGGCTGCCCCAGGACACACCCATGGACCCTTCGCCTGCCACTCCTGCAAATTCGCCTGCGTCAGGACCCACACCAAATCCACGACCTCCAAACACTGCTCCCACTCTAACCACCTGAAGTGCATCCTGCTGAACACCCGCTCGGTCCACAGACATGCCACTGAACTCTGGGACCTACTCGACACCACATCGCCGGACGTCGCCTTCCTTACAGAAACCTGGATGAACGCCTCATCTGCCCCCGACATCGCCATAGCCATCCCGGACGCTTACAAGATCATCCGAAAAGACCGCACCAACCAAACAGGGGGGGCATAGCCATAGTCCATAAGAACACCATCCAAATCACGACCAACTCCGACGATAACCTCGCGACCACCGAACACCTTCACTTCCAGATCCACACCGACCCCAAGACCACACTCAGAGGCACCCTCATCTACAGACCACCAGGAACCCGCACACAATTCAGCGAAGACATCACCGACTTCATCAGCCCGCATGCCCTCACCTCCGAGAACTACATTCTACTGGGAGACCTGAACTTCCACCTGGAAAAGGAATACGACAGCAACACCACCACGCTTCTGGACAACCTGACCAATCTCGGACTCAAACAACTTGTTGATACCCCCACCCACCTTGCCGGACACTCGCTCGACCCTATCTTCACCTCCAGCAAACACATCTCCTTCGATCACACCACAGCTCTCCATTGGACAGACCATAGCTGCGTCCACTTCAGCTACAAAAAAACAACGACCCACAACCCCCCACAACCTATTCCTCGAAGAAACTGGAACAAAATCACCACCGACCAACTCTTCACATCGCTTAACCAAAACCCTCCTGCCATATCATCGGACCCAAACCATGCTGCCACCAATCTCACACAATGGATCACCCACAGCGCTGACGAATTAGCACCTTTGAAAAACCACCAGACCAAACAAGGTAACAAAAAAGCCCCCTGGTTCAACGATGACCTTAAGAAATCCAAGAAGTTATGTCGCACCCTCGAGAAAACCTGGAGAAAAAACCCAACCACTGACAACCTGACCACCTTCAAGGATGCCACCCGCAGACACCACCAATTAATTCGATCCACCAAGAAATCTGCATTCAAGGATCGACTCGACAACAACGCCCACAACAGTAAGGAATTATTCAACATCGTCAAAGAATTTACCATCCCCACCGCTGACACCAACGACATCACTCCCTCTCAAGACCTCTGCGACTCTTTATCCTCTTTCTTCCACAACAAAATCGTCGACATACATAACAGCTTTGAAAACCATTCCGAAGAACAGTCCACTCCACCCACCTCCGAACCAAAACAGCACTCTCACGACCTCTGCGCCTGGAACCCAATCACTACTGAAGACACCATCCGCCTGATGAACTCCATCCACTCAGGATCACCAACCGACCCATGTCCCCACCACATCTTCAACAAAGCAGACTCCATCATCGCACCCCATCTCCGCGATGTCATCAACTGTTCCTTCAACTCCGCTACCTTCCCGGAAAGCTGGAAACATGCCAAACTCAGCGCACTTCTGAAGAAACCCACAGCAGACCCCGCAGAACTCAAGAACTACCGCCCCATCTCACTACTCCCATTCCCTGACAAAGTCATTGAGAAAGCCGTCAATAGTCAGCTCGCCGCCTTCCTTGAATCCAACAATTCCTTCGACCCCTCACAGTCCGGCTTCCGAGCCAAACACAGCACCGAAACCGCCCTCATCGCAGCTACAGACGACATCAGAACGCTACTGGACAACGGAGAAACAGTCGCCCTCATCCTACTCGACCTCTCTGCCGCCTTCGACACAGTCTGTCATAGCACCCTCATACAACGCCTCAACAACGTCGGAATACAAGGAAAAGCTTTGAACTGGATCATCTCATTCCTCGCCGGGAGAACCCAGAGAATCCGCCTCCCCCCATTCAAATCAAAGTCCACCGAAGTCATCTGCGGCGTACCACAAGGATCATCACTCAGTCCCACCCTCTTCAACGTTTACATGAGCCCCTCGCTTCCATCGCACGACTACACAACCTCAACATCATCTCCTACGCAGACGACACCCAGCTGATCCTCTCCCTTACCAAAGACCCAAACACCGCCAAAACCAATCTACACGAAGGAATGAAAGAAGTAGCCGAATGGATGAAGAACAGCCGTTTAAAACTAAACTCAGACAAAACGGAAGTCCTCATCTTAGGATCATCCCCCTCATCCTGGGACAACTCATGGTGGCCACCGGCCCTGGGCGCAGCACCCATACCTACAGATCACGCACGTAACCTAGGATTCATCCTGGACTCCTCCCTCTCGATGGCCAGACAAGTCAACGCCGTCTCATCTTCATGCTTCAACATCCTACGTATGCTCAAAAAAATCTTCCGCTGGATCCCCGCCGAAACAAGAAAGACAGTCACCCACGCACTAGTCACTAGCCGACTGGATTATGGAAATACCCTATACGCCGGAACCACTGCCAAACTACAGAAAAAACTCCAACGCATCCAAAACGCCTCAGCCAGACTCATACTGAACATCCCCCGTCAAGCTCACATTTCCGGTCACCTGAAAGACCTCCACTGGCTCCCCATCAACAAGAGAATAACGTTCCGTCTCCTCACCCACGCACACAAGGCCCTATACGACCTAGGACCCGAATGCCTCAACACAAGACTGTCCTTCTACACACCCACCCACCAACTACGATCATCCAATCAAGCCTTTGCCGCAATTCCGCGCATCCACAGGTCCACCATGGGAGGAAGATCCTTCTCCTACTTAGCGGCCAAAACCTGGAATTCTCTCCCCACTCACCTCCGCCTTACACAGAACCACCTCTACTTCAGAAAGCAGCTAAAAACCTGGTTTTTCGATAAGTAATTCACCCTCCCTCCCTCAAGCGCCTTGAGACCCTCTGGGTGAGTAGTGCGCTATATAAATACTTGAACTTGAAAAACAATCGAGGGGGACGTGGCTTGCGACTGAAGAAAATGGCCCCAGCCTAGGGGAGCTCCAGAGCCCACCAACAAGGCCCAGCAATCCTGTCACTAATCCTGCAGTCTGCACAGCGAAGTACATGTGCGACGGCACCGCATCGCCTCCGGTACCTGTGCTTAAATCTGGGCATAAAATGAGCCGCCGGAGCTGAATTAGCCCGAGGTGCGGAGTCGCGGCCTAGCCCAGACGTAGGAGCCGGGAGCCACAGTAACCACCGAAGCCGCACGCAACGGTTACGCAAACGGCAGCAGATCACGGACGCCGCCGACCGCAAGAGACAGCCTATAGGTGAGAGCGCCGAGATCCAAACATACGGCGCACGCCGAGACCCAGATTGCAGAGCCACTACGGAAGGCCGGGAGGCGCTGCACAATACTTCAAGGTCTCTCCTTCCACTATACTGCAAGGCCCTGCGGCACATGACGGAGGTTGGTGGGATGCAACGGTTCACTGCCTCCTGTCTCCCGCGCTTTGTGAGAACCCGATAGGGAAGGCACGAACAGAGAGCGGAGAAGGATGAGATGCCAGTGAGAGGGAGGCAGGCTCCCTGGAGGTGACGCCCTGGAGGCCTGCTATGAGTGATTGCTGACAGTGGGTGACGACCCTGTGTGTGGAAGGAGTGAGCGTGATGAATCCAGAGAGGCAGTGGGTGCTGCTGGAAGGATATGCCAGACTGCACGGTGAACAGACCCCACCGGAGCCTATAGACTGCTCTGCACCTTTGAAGGGTGTGGCGGTGCGCCACGAGGCGACGGTGCCAGACCGAATCTACTGACCGTGGCACTCAGATAAGGAGGTATATACCGGCGGATCTCGGCCCGCAAGTATTGGCCTGGAGTTAATTGTGGGGGATAGACGCTCCTGCCTTCACACCACATACACAATAGGTGAAGTCTCCGCAGATCCAGCACCATGAGTACAAGAGGCCTCAAATCGGTGCAAAGCAATCGCATTGAGAAGTATGCCGTCGCAAAAGACCAGCAAGTTGGACCCAACGCGGCGTCAAGCGCCGCCGCAAATAGTCAGCAACCAGAACTGCCAAAGGAAGTTACCCTCCAGGATGTAATGGCCACCCTGCTACAAATGCAGAACTCCATAGGTACTATCTCTAGTGACGTAACGCTACTAAGGGCGGATTTCTCTAAGATAAGCTCAAGGGTGACAGAGGTAGAAACCACAACGAAGGCCCTCTCAGCGGACACTGCAACCCTACAGCGACAGGTGCGCCAACTGGAGCTTGCACATAAACAACTGACAGAGAAACTGGATGACCAAGAAGGGCGCTCCGGGCGCAACAATGTGCGCTTAGTTGGTGTTCCGGTAAGTGTCAAGGGGCCAGCTTTAGATCTATTCATGGAAGAGCTGGTGCAAACGCAACAGTGCCCTCCTGGACTCTCCAAATTCTTCTCGGTTGAAAGGATGCACAGAGTTCCGGGCAGGTGGCCCAAGCCGGGAGCCCCCCCACGGCCTATCCTAGCAAGAATATTCAATTTTCGAGACAGAGATGCAATCCTGCAGGCGGCTAGTGTCAGTCCGCCGCTCCGAATAGACAATAGTGTGGTGACCCTCTACCCGGACTACACAGCTGCCGTCACTGCCTAGCGACAACATTTTACGTAGATCAAATGATAGCTCCGCAGCAGAGAACTTAAATACGCAATGCTCTATCCTGCCAAGTTGAGAGTCGAGGCAGAAGGGAAAACATGGTTCTTTGAATCATCAGGTGAGGCGCAGGACTAGCAAAAGGAAGCCCCGGACGAGAGTCACCAAGGTGGCCGCCCCCTAACAGACGGCTCCAGGCGAGAAGGAGGGAGCAGCACAGGATCTGAACGGGGAGACAAGAAACGGAAGCGACATAGAATGATTTTAAGGATGAAACTGCTATAAGGCCGTGGAGCGTGACCAGGGAACAGGCGCTGTACAGGGTCCCGCCCCATCGTGTTATATCCGGGTAGTCAGGCAATGATGGTAATTGACATTGCAAGAGGTGTATGATCACGACTCCTTGGAAGAGATGGACATTGGACATACACAGTACCTCTGCAGGCTGAAAAAGGACGCTTTTCCTGGGGCCAGTGGTGGGGTATGGAAAGACTCTCCCCCCCCCCCCCCCCCCAACCCCCCTTCACGCAAGAACACAGTTATGGGACTTAAGCACTCTGCTGAGTTGGGGAGGCCGGTAGTTTTATATCCGCGGGGCAGGGCAGCAGGGAGGGGGGTGGGGGGACGGGGTCTGTTTGTGGGCGGTTTCTTAGTTTGGGTTGAAACCCCTTTTTGTGCTGTAATGACACCGATTAATGTAGAGCATGACTTGACAGATCGCATCGGAGCAGTCCAGGGGAGATTGTCCGCTTTAGATCATTATGCCGGATGCAGGCCAGGATGACGGAGACACAGTCTCGCATGCACCCAACACCCAGAGACAGACACCTCAGCTATCGGTGATCTCCTGGAACATGAGTGGGTTGGGGGACAAAATTAAACGTGGACTAGTGCTACAGTATCTGAAGCGGAAAAATCAGGCGGTGGCACTACTTCAGGAGTCACATCTACACGGGACGACTGTTAAAGCTCTAAACAGGTGGGGATTTCAAATGATGGTGCACTCAGAGTTTACCTCCGGCTCAGGAGGGGTGGGGATCCTCATAAATAAGCGTTTCCCTTTGGTAGTAACCAATACATGCCACGACGACCAGGGACGATTTGCGGTAATCACAGGCCAATGGGACGGCAGGTTATACAATATAGTGTCAGTATATATCCCACCAACGCTACACCAAGTTTCTTTCACAGGGCTAGGGAAATTCCTGCTTACACTCCCTTGCAGAGAACTGATTATTGGGTGCGATTTTAATGCTACCATGGATACAACGATCGATCGGCAGTCTCCAAGAGATGCTAGTGGGTCAACCCTTAGATGCAAGAATTTGTGGAGGCACTTGGGCTACTGGACGTGTGGCGGATCAGACACCCGGGTGAACGACAATATACATTCCACTCTGTGGTGCACAATAGTCTCTCCAGGCTAGACTACATTTTTACGTTAGCCACAGGGATGCTCGGCATGACAGACATTGGACATTTGCCCAGGGGTATATCGGACCACTCCCCAGTCCTTATTACATATGCAGCATTTACCCCACAGATTTGTAGGCTATTCCCCATCAGACCAGAATATCTTCAGGATCGTAGATTGCAGAAGGCACTCATTCAGATTACGAAATGTTATTTTGAGGAAAATCAACACTCAGTACGACTCTGTGGGAGGCTTATAAGACAGTACTCGGTGGCCACGCCATTTCATTGATCATGGGAAAGAAAAGAGAACATCAGAAACAAACTGATGAGCTAGCGTCAGATGTGGCACAGGCGGAAATGGCGCATGCATTTAGCAATACGGAGGAGACGGCCCATACACTATGCTTGACGCAGCAGGCATACAGAGCGTACGCACGAGAGGAGGTCTCTAGTAGGTTAACCAATACTCAGCACATGATATACGGTCAGGGTGACAAAGCAGGCCGGTTACTGGCGTGGTTAGGGAAGAAAGAAAGGGCGAGTAACTGGATAACCCAGATACCGTCTAAAGACGGAGATTTAGTGACTGCACCGCAACAGATCTCCGACGCACTAGCACAGCATTATGAGGTGATATACACACCAGTGGCCACGACAACGGTGGACGACAATCTTGCATTTATACACGATATACAGGTGCCCACACTTGGGGCAGACGCCGTAACTGCCTTAGATGAGGATATCACACCGGAGGAGCTTACACAGGTGATTCGGGCACTACACACAGGGAAGGCGCTGGGGCCCAATGGGATCCCAGTTGAATTCTATAAGCAAGGGGCCACACACCTGGTGCCGCACATATTGGCCATGTTCACCGAGAGCTTAGCAAATGGTATTCTACCTAGAGACCAGCGCCTTGCTACTATAGTCGCTATACATAAACCCGGAAAGCCGGCGCAAGAATGCACTTCCAACAGGCCAATTTCTCTCCTCAATGCGGTTGCGAAGATACTCACTAAAACTCTGGCCACTAGGTTACAGCCGCATTTGTCAGAAATAATCCATCCGGACCAGTCAGGGTTTATGCCCCACCGTAATACGGCGCTCAATCGGAGACGGCTGTTTGGCGTAATAGAGCGTAGGTCGGCCATAGCAGAGGACGCTGCCATACTTTCTTTAGACGCACGAATGGCGTTTGACTTGGTGGAATGGCCTTTTCTTTTTGCGGTCATCCAGCACATGGGCTTTGGACCAAAATACTGTGTGTGGATCCGCTTACTATACACACAACCAATAGCGCAGGTGGAGGTTAATGGCTATCTGTCTAAAGAATTCCCGCTAGGGAGAGGGACAAGACAGGGGTGTCTGCTGTCGCCCCTGCTTTTTGCGATAGCGCTAGAGCCGCTGGCGGCATGGATTAGGCAGGACCTCACGATACGGGAATGCAGTGGGCAATTGGCTGGGAGGATCGTATTTCGCTCTATGCGGATGACATCTTGTTGTATTTGACGTCCCCTGCGCTCTCCATTAATTGCTTATTAGATATATGTGCTGCATATGGGCGGGTGTCCGGATACACCATCAATTGGGACAAGTCATTGTTGTATGTCTTGCAGGGTCCCCCGCCACGGTTGCCGAGGGGGTGCGCTCTGCAAATAGTCACAAATGGGTTTAAGTACCTGGGGATATTTGTAACGCATGATCGTGCACAATTCACGGAAATTAACTTGACTCAACCCCTAGCGCGATTCAAGAAAGATGTCAAACATTGGCGCATGTTACCTTTAACGCTCCTGGGCTGAGCTGCACTCTTTAAAATGGTGGCACTCCCAAGGCTTCTATACGCGTTGCAGAATACTCCGTTCCCTGTCCCATCGGCATATTTTGGAGCAATTAATGCGGAGGTGATGACGCTGCTCTGGGATGAGAAAACACCCTGCATAGCACTTCATAAACTCACTAGGAGTTGGTACGACGGCGGGATTGCTCTTCCTGACATCAAAGCATACTATTGGGCCTCCCAGCTCGTCACGATTAATCACTGGCTTCATGTTCCTCAGGAGGACCCAGCGTTTCGGTTGCATAGACTTCTTCAAGCACCGGCTGGGATCATGAGCGCCTTATACAATTAAAATAAGCGGCACATTATCACAGGACCAACACTGCATAAAATACATATATGGTCTGAGGCACAGCGAGCACTTGGGTAGGACGGGGTGGTCACGCAGGCGATGCCACTATGGGATACAAAGAAGCTCGGGATTCTGAGAAAGACAAAGGGGTTCCGTAATTGGGACTCAATAGGTATAGCGACAGTTGGGGACTTGTGGCAGAAAGGGGGAGTGGTTACCTTTGATCATTTACAGGCCGCCTATGGCCTAGCGGAGACAGAACGGTTCCGTTACATGCAGGTGCGGCACGCATTGCAGTCCCTATTGCCACCAGATACGAATCCTGAGGAATCCTCTCCGTTGGAGGATAGACTCCAGACAGATCACCTTCAAAAGAAGGCAATTTTGTTGACATATAAGAAAATAGTCAATAATAGGCCTGACCCCACAGAGACCTTGAAGGCTAGGTGGGAGTGCGAGGTGGGAGACATTGACCAGGCGGATTGGAGGGAGGTGTTAGCTTCCCCTAGGGAAGCTGCTATTCCATCAAGGCTTAAAATAGTGCAATTGAAAATTCTACACCGAACATACTACACTAGGACACTTCTACATAGGATAGGGAGGGCGGACACACCTCTCTGCCTCAGACACTGCGGGGAGGCAGGGATGTTTTACCATACCATCTGGAATTGCCCTAAAATTGTCGGGTATTGGATGGCAGTGATGAGGACACTCTCCCAGGTCAAGCGAGTCACTGTATTGCCAGACCCGAGGTGTTGCCTATAAAATATATGGGAACCAACAGACTTAAACACAATTGCCAGAGACTGGGTAACCTTAGGCATGACAGTAGCGAAACGAAACATTGCACAACGCTGGGAGTCTAGGATTAGCCCCACTCTTACTCAGTGGTGCAAGGATATGGACCTGGCAATGATCGCAGCAAGATCAGTCTATATACATCGAGGACTGTCCCAAAAAAATGGGAGAAGATCTGGAGAGGTTGGAACGCTTACCAGGGAGGCATATACGAACCCCCGCCTTCTGAGGACTCTGATTCGGATGTGAGTGTTTGAACAATTTTTACTGTACAACCTATTAAAAAACAATCTACAAAAGCAGAGCTTATAAATGTGCATGAGCAGAAAGCTGTATTTAACAGTGTGCACCTTGTCTTCACATTATTCTAACAACTCCCACGATCCTCAATATCACATCGACACAAAAAAGAGCTTGAACAACAATCATTGTTTTCTGTGGTCAGCCCATTGCATTCTTTTGCCACTTAAAAAAAAAATTACCATTTATTTTTCCCCAAGTACTGTAAAAAAAATTACTGTAAAACACTGCAGTGTCACTTTGGAGTCAGAGCTCCACTCTAATGCTTTCCTTTTAATAGAACTCATGCAACTTAATGACACTTAATGAATATATAGTAAACCAAGCAAAACGAGAAATGGAGTGCTTCCTAAATATGAGTCGGTGAACTGAATAGCAGAGTAAATAATGAGACAACATTTACCACATGAGAACAAAACATAGTCGCTAGAAGTACCGGGACGTGAGAGGTGAACAGAGAGATTTTAACATCCTCCCCAAAAACGCTTGTAGTTACACAAACCTGGGGCAAGGCAGTGCTTGTGGCACTGAGTGGTTCAGGCTCTAACTGTAGCATAGACAGAGGTTTGGTTTAAAGTAGCAGTGCCGAAATGTTGTCTTACAAAGATCCATGCCTCATCTTCAGGATAACCACTCCATACAAAAATCAAATCTTTTGACATCATTGTAGGTACATGTGAAGCAAGATTATATCTTAAAAATCTGACACAGATCCATCCCAGAAGGACACACTTTGGGATTGCAGGTTTAGGTGAAGACTTCCTTTGTTGTAAGACTTTCCAGTCGGATGGGAGCTCATCAGACAATGCTTGAGGGACTGTAAACTGAGCCTTACAGCACACTATTAAAAGATGGAGAAAGCAATAATGGGTCCCCAATGAAGGTCGACCTAATGATATATACAAATCTGCAATAATGATCGGCAACTGCCGCTGCTGGTCAACATCCACCACCGCCGAAGGAGTTGACGCACTTGCAAGCTAACTGCTTCACCTTTGACATTGGCCAGAATCATATCGGACACAATAGGGAACATGCTCACTAATCTCACCCCCAATTCCAGGGCTGGACCAGCCCTGTGTTCAACTTGTACCCTTTTAGAATGCTCGGTAGTACGCTCTTGGAGGGGTGCCAAAGCACAGTGTATACACCGCAGCAAACACCGTCCCCCCAGGTGGTGCAATTAGATAAGGTGGGAACAATACCACTAGGTAAATTCATTGTAAGGATCCTGTTTTTTTTCAACAGGTGTAGTATGTGAAAAATCAGCCTTGAGTTGCTCACATTTTTCTGACAACCAATATGGCAGATTATCTCTATTCTGAGGACGTTTGCCTATCACCAAATTAATCTTAATGGGACTAATGACAAGATCACCACCATGCCCAGGTGGCTATGGAGCGGCTCCAGCTGGAACCACTTGAATATTACGTGACATAAATTGTATGACACTTCTGTGTGTATGAATCAATGATGTATGTAATTGACGTAGCTCTGCGAGTGTAACTGTAAGATAATTTGGATGTGGTGTAAAACCAGCCAAAACAGGCCAAGAGGCCCCATCGACTGATAAGGGGCATAAACAGACCACTGAAACAGGGTGAGAAAGGGCACCATTAAACCAGATGATATGCTCCCAGGCTGTCAACGGAACTTCGAGTAATCGATAAGGACAATAATTCAGCGGAACCGCGGCAGCTGTATATTCAGGAAACAAATTATCATTCCCATCCACTGCTGGAAATGTAATCAAGAATAGAAAACTTCGAAGTAGTAAGCTGTATCCACCTCGACAACAAAGATAAGATCACCCCCCCCCCCGCATAAGGGACTCCACGTTGAGTCAAATATGCTGTGACCGCAGCACAGTTATGAACCGCAATAGCGACCACCATAATAACAATTAAAAAGGATAAACCAGTGGAACAGTAGCGCAAACTTGGGTCAGAAAGAGAGACAAAACCTTTTAAATTAAAAGCTTGTAAAACCTATTCAACACCAATATAGGAGGCTAAGCCCTCAAACCATGGACGTCTACGGATACCGGTGTGAGGGGATTGTGGACAAGCACTACTTAGGGGTCTCGGGAATCAGAACCAGACCAAACTTTGGGCGCCATGTTGCAGGGATTCTGCACAAACACAGAACTATGCGCTGGAATATGGGACCTTGGTGTATAGGGAATGGGTCTTCCTACCCCCTTAGTACCCATGAACCCAGGACCGACAAGCTATAGAGTCTCACTTGCTCTCCTACTCACTCACAGAGAAACAAGTGATTAGAAACTCCGAAACACAACAGTCCCAGATCTCTTAGAAATCGCGAGACACACCCTTTAACTCACACTGTTGTACTTGTCCACAATAAGATCTGACAGACACGAAGCGGTTTAAAATATTTCGTTTAACTAACGTGCCCTAACATGCATTATATGTGCCACAACAAGCAGGAAAATGCATAGTACAAATACAGTCAGCAGAGCAGCTGGTCCATATATCATGAAGGGAGATGTCATTATAGAACGACAATAGAGAAAAGACTATAGTGCCTAACCTCTCTCCCCTTGCTAAGAAGAAATATTATTATATAATAGAAGATCTCTGGGCTTGGTCAGCAGACCCCATAACTTAGCCTATAGATAGTAGATCTACTTCATAGGAGGTATCTCGTTCTTCTTCCTAGAAAGGTCCCTCTCCAGGTGTCTGCTACCTATTTGTGTACCCCACTAAAAACCCAAGTAAAATGTCCAAACAACAGCTGCATCGGTATGTTTTGTCTCAGGGCTAAGGTCTGGCCAGAACAAAATAACAAGGGGCATTGTTGTTCGACCTTGCACATAATGTTCAGTCAAAATCCTAGGAACAAGCAGAGAGCGTACACAGCGTTGAGTTCTCATGTGAAAGTAGCCATTGAAATGATTGCAGAAAATAAAGACGTGTTAACGTGTGCAAAGCAGCAGGTGAGCTGCAACGTGCTCACACTAAGTTTCAGTGAAAAAAGACAATGTCCCCATGGGCCAAGTGACAACATATTGCTCGAACCTGTGCATCATGGCAACCTGTGCATCATGGCTAACCTTGAGTAGTCATTCTGCAATCCATCTTGTGCATGGAATTTCCAAGAAAATTAACGGATACCACGAAAGTTAACAAACAATTCCTCTCATGCAAAATTTAATCCAATGCAACAATTAAAAATAACAACTAATACTATTAGATTCGATCCACATTACTCAAATCCAGTCATAAAAATGTTAAGCAGTGTGCAGAGAGAAATCATTAAAATGTAATTTTACAAGTGACTAAATGAGAAAAATGTGAGGTAGCTTAATTACACAAATCACACTGGATATCAAAAAAGAATGTATTGGGGAGTGGCAAGGACCACCTGCTAGATGCATTAACAACGGCCAGCCAACAACTGCATTAACAGAAAACTTGACGAAATTCAAACCTTGAAGTGTTGAAACAGAACACCATCACCACATCACTGAACACAACACTACAACATCTCTACAAGACAATAGAAGGGAGCCTAAGTTGGTCCTTGTGGTGAGGTAATGTGGGGGGGTCGGAACAGGATACATGGTATACATTAAAGAAACTGATACAATGCCAAAAGTACAACTTGTCAGCAGCAGGCTAGTGTTCCACTACAATCTACATCATGGCCAAACAGAAGGCTGAAGTCTCATTCACAAGGTCTAAGGTCCCGTTAGATGCAAGTACCCCTCAAACCAGGAGTCATTAGGTTTCTGGTTACTGTGTAGTGTGCCACTGAGAACTAAACAAGTATGACTTGTGCTTACTGAGGGTAGGTGTTCTCTCACCAACCTGCGAATGTGAGCCTACCTCACACAATGTGGAGGTTTGACCAGTGTATAGGTTCTGTTAGTGCAGACAGATTGACTCGACTATCATTCAGACCAAAACTCATTTTATGGTCTATGGCCCCACATACACTAAATCAGTAGCCTAGACTATCAACACTTCTAAGATTGGGAATGTTCTTATCTTTCCATATTTAGGTGGTTTGTTCCGATGATACAGGAAGCAGTTAGGAACTGTTCAGATGGGGGAATTTGCCAGGAGTTTTGAATCACTTCATATTCTCATTCAAAGAGGGGAAACATCCCTAAAGGAAATGCTGACTTATTATTAGACCAAAAGTGTTCCCGTAGCCACCTAGGAAGTGGGTTTTGGGGGATTTTGCAAGTAAATGGCTATCCACAAAAAAGAAAACAAATGTCTTAGGAGGCTGATGGCCGTTCCTCCCAGTACTACGACATAGATCAGCCATGCTAAACTAGGCATCAACTACATCTCGACTCCTATCACATTGCGGCCCCTTAGGCCTTGGATCTCAATGTGGGCCAAGCAGGAACCTCATAGGCTGGAACTAACTGATTGTGTGAAATTGGACAAAGCTCTTAGGATCCCATGGCTAAAGTATATAAAACACTATGAACCAACTTGAGAATGCTAAAATTGCATTGTAATCCAGAAAGCAAAGGCTTGCAAGGTCTCTGTCAAGGCTAGTTTTCCCACGAATGCCGAAGAGGTAGAGAACGTACAGAATCTCCAAAAGAAACAATAAGGGGGGCTTGGCCAAGTAGGTCATGATGGTGGTCAAGCCTTGAGTATGCTCCTGTTGCCCAATTCCTATCTATCCCCATCCTGCCTCACAGCAAATAATACACCCCTCCTACCCCAGCTGCTGGAGACCCGTGGCACCAAAAGGATGCTTTTCGGCCCTCCTTAAGGTGAAGAATGGGCTGTGGAGGCCACACGGCGGAGTCCGACCGAGAGTCAGGCCATCGACAAAATGGCGGCTCTGATCCCCTGGGACAATCTCTTTGTATTGGAGGTTTAGGTGACACTGGCACAGGTCTGGTTGAAAGGGGGAATGGTGCTAATTGGTTATCGCAGTCCCCTGTGATCCTGATATCAGACAACTATTGCATCCCAGTGATGCAACCGGAGGCGCTGATGGAGTGGTGGAGAGGCCGTGCCCCCTGCCTGGTCGTTCACTTACCCTGATTCGTCCCTCTCCGCTAGAGAGGTCCCCCCTTAGGGGGGGGGGGCGCCTGCAGCTGATGGCTGCTCGTGCTGCCCTGGTGCAAGTGGGTCGGTGGCTGTGTGGCTCTTCGGGCAATTTCTTGCCACAGGCATGGCCTGGTCTTATGTGAGCTCCTGCATTGCGGTGGCGCATTCCTGGAGCAGATTTCAACTCCTTTGTGGCAGGCTCCTCATGCTGCCCTGAGGCAAGCAGGCCAGCTAAACTGGAATTTTTTCATCCACGGCGATCATCCATTGGCGACTAGAGATGGGTTGTGATTAGCCCCAGCACCGAAAACAGCCCAGACCAAGATGGACCAGTACACCGCTTCTTTGATGTATACTAGAGGAGCTGCAGGGGCACCCGCTCCGGCCGTGCCTCACCAATCCAGACCGGACGATCATCGTTAAGTTCATTAAGGACGATAGAGAGGCAGTGGAATCTATAGTGGACGGCGTTCGCATTGATCTCTCCCTCCTGCATCAGGATCTACGCAAAGTGGCGGAGTGGGAGACGGAGGCTGATGCCTCGATTTCGACAGCAGAAGATGCGGTTGTGATCCACAAATGAAAGTTCTCCAAATTGAGATCCACGATGGCCATCCTGGAAGAAAGCACGGAAGACGCAGGCAACCAATCCAGGAAAAACAACCTGCATCTTAATGAATTTCCGGAAGGAGTGGAGGCCTTCAAGATGAACAGCGTTCTAGAAGAATGGTTCCAGGCCTGGGTCCCGATGGATAAACTGTCCTGTTGTTTTGTGGTGGAGAAGGCGCATCATGCCCTTACTAAAAGGCCTCCAACTGGGATAGCTTGCATCCTCAACCATCGGGATAGCGATGCTATCCTCCAAGAAGCCTGGAGTCTACAGGTCCTGCAATACCTCAACGCCAAAATCCTGATCTTTGCAGACTATACCAGAGCAGTCCAACAGTGCTACAGCTTGTTTGAGGATGTCAAGCACAAACTTCAGTTGCTTAAGGTCCAATACATGCTTCTTTTCCCAGCCCGCCTCAAGGTGATCTTTAATTCATCAACTTTTGACATCCCTGAACAGGCCTGGGAGTGGGCGACGGAGCAGCAGTCACTGAGGCTGCCGGAATCTGCAGGCCTGGCGGAGTCGGAGATAGCTGCACACCCCCTGCCCCTCCCTGCTCAAACACCCAGGAGTCGAAGTACCCATTCCTGGAGGGGTCCACCCAGCCAGAGCAAACAGGAGATGCCAAGCCTGCATCTAGTAGAGGGTGCCCTGGGAGCTATGATCCAAGAGGCAGCCCTCTCTGACACTCTAGCTTGGAGGGTGAGCCTGACTCGCTGACCTGAGCCCTCCTGGGTGCCACACAGCGGCTGCTCCATCAGAGCGCAGGAGCGCTGCCCCTGCCACCACCAGTAAATAGAACAATAATAAAACGGGGTTTAAACCAGTTTTATAATTGTTTTATTTTAAACCGCTGGACCCACCCCCAGGACTCTCACGAGTCTTGGGGGCTGGTCCAGGGGATGACATTGCTGTTGGGGGAGTGGTGGGCACTCCCTTCACTGCACATGAGGTGTGTGGCCAGCTATCTCAGGCCGGCCAAACCCCTCTTGAGTAGTGAAGGTCTCTTCAGCCTCAGCTGCTTTGCTGAGGCTTAGGAGAGCAGGCACAGGCTCCCAGTCTGCCTGGGAGCGCAAGGTGCTGATGTTCAGGCCAATCTTGAAGCAGCTCTCATGTAAGAGTGTCTTTAAGATTGGCCGCAGGGCAGGCTGGATCCTTGTGCCCAGAGCCAGAAGCAGGAAGAGCTGAAGCGTGGGAGACGGCGGTGGCGCCGGCAGCAGCTCTAAGTTAAGGTTTTTTTCTTCTTTTTTTGTACCCGAACCCCTCCCCACCTCCCTCTTCGGCCATCCCCCCACTTTCACAGGGGAGAGGCTTCTACTGGAGCCACATATCGAACTATGCTACCCATGTTGTGCTGTAATCTCCGACAGGCATGCTCTTTTGGGTGAGGTGCTGTTTATCCTGCGGTTTGGGTACTGCTGTGGGAGGAGCGGGAGGGACACAGGGGTTATCTCCTTTAAGTTCAGTCCATTATAATGTCTCATGTATTACTTCTCAGATTTTGAAGTCAGGCATCAAAAACCTCTGTATGGGCAACTGGGAACCTCAACTGGGTTTTCTCCTGAATTGGTTGTATTTTATTACGTTTCTTTTTTGGGAGACAGATGCTTCATGGTTAGCACTATGGTGTGGGGGGTGATTAATGTGGGAATGTTGTTTTAAATTAGCATGTTTATCTGGTTTTTTTTCAGGCAAACAGCTCGAGCGTTATCCCTCACAAGTGTCTCTAGTCACATGTTGGACCTCATTGTATTGCTCACTGACCTATCCCCATCTCTGTGAGAACCTGGGCTGATCTGCCATTTTTCAGACCTCTCTCCAGATGGTTAGTCGTGTCTCCTGGAACCAGAACAGTCTTCTGGACTGTATCAAGAGATCGGTGGTATTGCGCTATATCAAGTGATACAGACCAGATGTGGTCCTACTCCAGGAAACACACATCTTAGGTTCCACCGGCACTTTGCTCCGCCAGTTTCGATACGATCGCATCTTTCACACCGGCTTCTCTAGAGGTTGAAAAGGGGTTACGATTCTCATGCATTGATCATTTCCTTGGGAAGTGTTTCCCGTCTCACATGGACCCACAGGGGATAGATGTTGGAATTGAGGGTCGCCTGAAAGCCAAACAGTGACAATTTAGTTTCGTCTTATGCCCCCAAGCAGCTCTTACAATAAACTCTACATGCGCTCCAATCTCTAATGGTGCCTCTTCCCCTGGGGGTAACTTTGACAGGAGGGGCATTTGATCCGGTCCCTCGCCCTGCACCGGGCACATCTTACGCCCCCAACCGGAGTGGCCCTCTCTGCCGAGTTTGTCCTTCTTGATTGGACACACGGGATCCCCTTGAACCTGTACAGACTCACGCCATTGCTTCTCAGGCTCTTTATGGTTCCACCACTCTCTGCAGAACCTGCCTGACTTACCGATGCGGATTAAATCAAAAGAGGGAGAAGGAAGAATTTGTGATCCCTTCAGCTTCCTTGGTCATAAACAAAAAAATCAAAGTGGGGAAGGATCACTTGTCCGGAGTAACCAGGGTTTTGTTATTATTCTTTCTGCTACCGATAAAAAAACCCTCATTCACGTACTTAGGCTTGAATGGCGGTATATCTTGATTCTCCGCCTTTCTTTGGTTTCTAGCTACGTGACAGCATCATCATTGGGTTGATTTGTGTGCTTTCTCCACCCGGAGGTGAACCATTGGTTAGTACAGTAGTGATTTAGTGATCAAAAAGGATTAGTGCATAAGAAAAAGTGTTCTTGCTAAAAAGCCTGGGTAACCAAAAAGAATGCAATTTTATTAGGTTTGGTATCAGGCTTGTTAAAAAATATTTTTGTGCGTAGGAAGGAACGTTATGGGGATTCCGCACTGTTTAGAGTCCATAAGAAGGTCGACATGTTTCAGCCTTGGTCTGCCCAGGGGGGTCAAGTAGGCTTTCTTCAGGACCTAGAAACTAGTGGAAAATAAATTGAAAGCACCTCCTCTTGGTGAAGGTTGGTCTAGGTATATTATCCTGACCTGTATCATGGTCTATGAGTACCTCGTCGGAGTTTCGGGCGCAGTCGTGCACCACTTGTGCTTACTCTGCCCTTCTGGACCCGGGGACAACTTTGATAGGAGGGGCATTCAATCTGGTCCCTCACCCTGCACCGGTCACATCTTACACCCCCAACCTGAGTGGCGTTCTCTGCCCCGTTTGTCCTTCTTGATTGGACACACAGGGCTCCCCTTGAACCTGCACGGACTCATGCCATTGCTTCTCAGGCTCTTTATGGTTCCACCACTCTCTGCAGAACCTGCCTGACTTACAGATGCGACAGGATTCACTATCGCCTAAGATGCCTACGCCGGATGCCTATTACCCTGGACGTCGGTCCTGTAAACATCCCTACTCAACCCCCTGCATTGGCCCCATATCTACGGTTCTGTTTTTGCGGTCCCAGCCGATCTTGGCAGAACCAAGCTGGCTTATCGATACTACAGGAATAATTGCACCCTTAAACGCTGATGCCAGACCTCAATTTCCTTGGATGCCAGGCTCTGAACATCCCTACTTGACCCCCTGCATTGGGCCCTTATTTGCTACGGATCCCTCCTTATGGTCGCATCTTACAAATATCCTTAACAAACAATTTGGTCTCTAATTGGACCGATTAGGCAATCCATTTTCCCCTTGCTCTGCAGATTGCCAGTCGGGCGCCCTACATGTTGGACCCTCCGCGATTGCAATACTGCAGCACTTCAAATATTTTGTAGCCTGGTCCTGAAGATGACCTGTATTGATATCAGGTCGAAATGCCATTGACTTCCTAGCGCAATTGTTTGGTGCATTCTTGTTTTGCTTTATTAATCAACTGACTCATCTCTAAGTTGTTATCAAATGAAATTGGACCACTATAAATTCTCCTTTGTAAATATTGATGTCACTGTTCTTTTGAACCGCCTCTCGTTGGTTTCACTTGTCACTTTGCGGCTTTCCTGCAACTCTTGTGCATGCTCTTAAATATTTGCCTCCAAACATTACCTTTTGAGACATTGTTATTTGTTGAAGTTGGCTTTCGGGGCAGATTCCATAGGTCTCTGTGATGAATGGAGTTTGTGGAAACCCTCACAGCAGTCCTACACACACATGTCCGCAGCACGCAAAACAGAATCCAGGACTGGTATGCTCTGACTCCTGGCGTATGATTTATTGTGTTTGTAATCCTTCCGAATTTTACAGCGAGCCATATCGGATCATGCATCCTTAGAATTAACTGGATTTCCCCTGTCCGCTGTTGCATTATACATGGTGCCTGACACACGTTGCATGGATGTTTGCAAATGTGCCCTTTTATATGGCGGCTTGTGCTGCAGCCCTTTTCCATGCCGCAGCACAAGCCGCAATAGAAAAGGGCATGTTTCCACTCACCTACAGGACGGCCGCATCGGAGTATGTCGAGTGGAACCACCGACTACTAGTCAGGTGGTTACCATCCCGCAACGATGGCGGTCAGAGGTTCGTCTGACCGCCATCATAATAAGGCCCTTGGTTATTTGGACATAGAAGTAGTGATTGGTTGCCCGATCCTTGTCACTTACAGCGCCAAGATGCCTCCAGATACTTGCTGCGCTCTACAAATTCAAAATCAAATCATACCCAGATCCCTGAATATAGTCCTCTTAAGGCGAAGATGTTGATGGGAAGATAATTAATGCACCCAATCCCATCCTCCGTCTGAGGAACAGGTGAGAAGGCTGGGTGGGTGAGTTGGACAATGATGGCTGGAGGGTGGCATGCTTGGGTTTGAGAGAGCTGGCGATTTCCTCACAGCTTTGGATGGTGCAAATCAACTACCTCCATGCAACATATCTGACCCCCCCAGCGACTGCAGCGGATTCCGCTGACTTTTTCCATGTGGTCTGGCCCTGCCCAGCTCCATCAGTCTTTTGGAGCGGGGTAGAGCGTGAGATCTCTGGGGTGTTGGACTGCGCACATTGACTTGGGTTCTCGGGTGGCACTACTGGGTCTCTTGGAGGGGGCTATGAGAGCGAGGTCCGAACAGGTTTTCATAGGAGTGACCGCCTCGTCAAGCAGAACTTTGCCCGAGCCTGGAAGCGGCCAGAACTCCATTTGCTGGCACTCTGGAGGAAGGGAGTGGTCCAACCCCTCAGCCTGGGATGACTCCTGGTGGCCCGCATCACTAGGGACACCCCCCGCACCCACCAACCACGCACGCAACCTGGGAGTCATCCTCAACTCGAAACTCACCATGACCAAACAAGTCAGTGCTGTCTCCTCCGCATGCTTCAACACCCTTCGTATGCTCCACAAGATCTAAAGATGGATCCCGACAGACACAAGGAAAACAGTCACCCAGGCCCTGGTCAGCAGCAGACTCGACCACGGAAACGCCCTCTATGCCGGCGCCCCGACCAAGCTCAGCAACAGACTGCAAAGAATCCAGAATGCCTCTGCACGCCTGATCCTCAACGTCCCGCGCCGCGACCACATCACCCCCCACCTGAGAAACCTGCACTGGCTACCTGTCGACAAAAGAATCTCCTTCAAGCTCCTGATCCACGCACACAAGGCACTCCACAAGACCGGCCCAGCCTACCTCAACAGTCGACTTTCCTTCTACGTACCCAACAGGAAACTCCACTCCGCAGACCTCACCTTGGCAACCGTCCCACACATCTATAGAAGCACAGCCCAAGGCAAATCCTTCTCCCACCGCGCCGCCAAGACCTGGAACACCCTCCCCCTTATCCTACGACAAACCGAAGACCTTCTAACCTTCAGGAGACAACTCAAAACCTGGCTGTTCGACCAGTAGCAACAGCACCCCCCCACCCCCCTCTCCCCTCCCTCAGCGCCTTGGAACCCTTGCGGGTATGTGGTGCACTCTACAAATTATTTCATTGATTGGTGGCCAGGAGAAACCAATTTATGAAGCAAAAGAATGCCCCCAAAAACATCAGAGGATATGGGGTGGTGTATCATGGACTGCTGAAGTGAGGATGTTGTTACTTAACAGTATGAATTTTCTATGCTATGGCAGTAGCGGGCCGTCCCCTGCCAAAGTGGGGGGCAGGCTGGGCCGGAGGTGGGGAGGGTTTGGGGACAAAAAAAATCAATAAAATAAACTTACCTTAATGCCGCAGCCGTCTTCCGCTGCATCGCGCTCTCCTTGCGTCTGGCCCTGGGCACAGGCTCCCAGCCTGCCCTGCAGCCAATCCTGAAGCTGCTGTTGCATGAGAGCAGCTTAAGTATTGGCATGAGTGCCGGCAACTTGCGCTCCCAGGCAGACTGGGAGCCTGAGCTTCACTGAGCATAAGGGTTTGGCAGGCATAAGACAGTCGGCCAAACCCTCATCTCATGCGCAGTGAAGGGAGTGCCCACCACTATCTACCAGCAGCATCATCCCCTGGCCCCACCCCCAAGACGCGTCCTGGGGGCGGGTCCAGGGGATTAAAGTACAACAAGTTCAAAACAAGTTTTATTCTCATTTTATTTGTTGGTGGATGCGGGGGGGGGGCACCTCCGCTCTAATGGAGCAGCCACTGCTGTGCTCTGATCTGGTATGAAAAGTGATGTTGTTCCTTGAATGTTGGCGGATGCTGCTGCGACCTGATAAACCTAATAAAATTTGATTTAAAAATAAACAGCTTGTCGCCTTCTATGTTCATTAATCCGTCCAAAATCCGTATTGCGCAGGTCTGCTACAAGCTGCCGCCCCTTTACTGGACTGCCCTAGCCCTGAGTTCGGTTTGCCTGTCCCCGAAGAATCAGACCGGACACAGCCTGCATGCGGCCTGTGGACGGCCCTCAGTAGAGGTGTCAATTGTGGATCTCTGTGTTAGGAGTGTGGCGTGGCGCGGCACAGGGCCGTGCCGAGAGACGGTGTCTAACTGCAGAGCTGGGAAGCAGAGTGTGGACGGCTCCTGGCTCCGATACACACTCATGTGGCCCTCCTAGACTGGCTGCCCTCCCTCCACACTGACACTGGAGATGTAGAGAAGTGGCGGCAGCCCTGCACAGAAGAGTAGCCGCGGGAGTGGTGCGGATGCCTCGCGATAGGTCCCGGTGACCAAGATTGACGCGGTGGTGGTGGGAGCGAAGTGAGGTGGCAAACCCCGACTTCGGCCCAGTGACTTCCTACAATGTTTGCAATATAAAGAATATCACCAATCCAGGGGAAGGGTACTGAACATAAGGGGGAGGCACAGCCCCTGCAACATACGGCCTGTGGTCGCTTTACCCCCTTGGGGGGAGCCCAAGATCAACAGGTGTGGTCAGTGTCTGGCTACACTGCAGGGCCCAGGAGGACAGAACGCTCCCGGAAGAAACTGGGGAAAATAAACTGCTGAATGCTGGGGATCCTCCCCTAACATGATTAATACCGGAGACAAAGCCCTGAACTTACCTGAAGGGACCCAAGATTAGAATATGTACACCAGATCCATTGGCTAAACGGCTAGTCACCTGATCCTAATAGCGACCCACAGCCTCCTGCTCCCCTCGGAAGTGCCGGCTGCGCCCAGCCCTGGGGCCGGATCGCTTGGGATGATGCCAAGATCCCCTCAATAGTCTGAATCCTGTGGCCTCAGACGCTTTACTGACCTAGGAAAAAGGTATTGGACAGCAATAATCCGCTACATGTGTGGAGTGATGACCTGTGGTACTATTGGAGAGTCGCCCCCGATGCCCTGGGGAAACCCAAAAGTCCGAGTGGGGTAAGCTTGCCCCATGGTCAGGCAGCGGCTACCACCCGGGGGATCGTGGTACTCAAGTCAGAAATTCATGCCACTGCGGACAAGATGCCTGGTGCCAAGGGGCAAAAGGACACTCACCAAACCAAACAAGACAAATATATGACCCTTAAGAATCCGGATACTGACGGCAAATGTACAAGATGTGGTCCTGGAGCAAGATGGCGGCCGTGAGTAGCGGCTAAGTAGCAGTGCAGGCGGTGTGGACACGGAGTACATGGAATACCTCTTTACAGACCCCCCGAATATCCGAAAAAAAACTTACTTTAACGCTGGGATGATCTCGATGAATTAAATGTGCCGGATGCATCTGATCGCCCCGTTTCTCAAGATACTCCCTCTCGGAGTTTGGAAGGCGGCTGCGGCGCTACTGAGGCTCGGGTTGGCTGACAGACTTGGCGCTGGTGCTCGCAGAGTCAGGGGGCGGAGTAGGAGGAGCAGTGCAGCAACTCGGACGGAGCGGAGCCGAGTTCGAGATAGCGGAGTGAGAGAAGGGAGGGGGACGCTCCTCCGGGACTACAGAGACTACAGAGACAGAAGGCAGTGCAGGGGAAAGCGGCAATCTCCCCCACGGATGGCGCCGAAAACCAACACCGGAGCTAAGCCGCCTACAAAGAGAAAGAATGCGGCCGAGAACACTTGTGTGAGTAGCGACCCTGCAGATACTGAGACTGCTACTCTGGACGGTGTAAGTACAGCAGCAGTGCAGCCCGAAGTCGAGCCTGGAGGTCGGGCAAAAGTTCTTACACAGGGGCAGGGGCAGGGGACCCCCAAAGAAAGAAGGCTACCATCTGTTAGGACTAGGCAAGCTGCCGCCTCGGCCACTGTGACAGCTACTATCAGTGTGGTTGAAATGATGAATCGCAAGGACAAGAGACCCAAAACAAATATTACCCCAGTTATTGCCCCAGCAGAGGCATCCACTCCCCCATTGATTATGGAAGTGACTGAGGAATCGGTTCCGGTGCCACAACTACCGTCACAGTCTCAAATACAGACAATCCATGAGTCTGGAGGGGAGAATCCGGACGCAACCGGTGTGCAGGATGAGACAGTGCTCCCAACTATGGAGTTGATGGTTGCTGAGAGCAATACTGATAAGGAGGTTCAATCCCCCACTGAGGTCAATGGAGAAGGGACTGTATCCTCGGGAGTCGAGCCAGTCGAGGCAGTTGGTTCTACCACTGTAAATATTATCTCAGAAAAGGATCAGTCTAACCAAGGAGGGGATACTGCAGGCGGATGTAAAGAAGGCTCTACCCTCTCTGCTCCAGGGGATCTCACGGAGGACTCTGCTGTGGCTATTGTGACGTCAGTAGAGCAAGCAAAGTCAATAACAAATGCTAGTCTGAGGGGCATGAGTGAGCAGGAAAAGGAGAAGGAGAAGGAAAACACCCCTAGCGAAAGCTTCTTCTCCGTAGCAGAAGAGGCGGATTGGTCGGAGGACGATGATCAACATAGCTCTGATATTGATGCCAGCAATCCAGAGACAGATAGCGACCCGGAATCGGGTCTACCATCAACGGCTATCAAAGCTGCAGCTCATAAAAATCAAGCCGTATTAACATGGGAACATTCTCCAACAGCATCGCTACAAGAGGAATCAAACCTGGGGATGAGAGAGGTACGGAGCCAGGAGACCACACAAGTCTCATTAGCGCAGATGATGACAATGATGGAATCAATTCATCAAGGGGTCACAGCACACCGGGAAGAGACAAGATCAGATAATCTCAAGGCTCAAGCAGCTATGAGAAGAATGAAAGGAGTGATCAGGAAACTCTCAAAGGCTTGCGTGACAGTAGGAGACAGGGTCTCAAACCTGGAAGAGAGGATAGTTGTCACTGAAGCAGAGGCGGCGGCTGCCACCTCCAGAGTAGAATCCCTCGGAGCGCAAGCACAGGATGTCCAGTGGAAGCTGGAAGATCTGGAGAACAGGTCAAGGAGGAATAACCTTAGAGTCCTCGGAATACCGGAAGGGTGCGAAGGGCAAGATGTTAAAGCCTTTATCGTCAAAATTTTCGAGAAAGCCTTTCCAGATATTGCCGGATGGAATTGGATAACCGAAATACAGAGGGCTCATCGGACACCGTTTAAAATAAGACAGAATGCCAGACCGGAAGACAAGCCCAGAGCAATTTTGATTTACATAGGGAACTTTCTGCTGAGACAATCCATCGCAGAGAAGGCAAGACCGGATACCAAAAGAGCTTTTGAGGGAGGCTTCTTCTTTGTAAGGCCCGATTTTTGCCATACCACCGTTGAAAGGCGCTGGAGATTGAGACAGCTAATCAAGCCCTTTCAAGACAAAAGAATACAGGTGTATCTTATAAATCCAGCTCAGCTAAAGGTAGTCCATCTTGGTAAAACAATATTTTTTTCCTCTGAAATTAAAGCCCGAGATTTTCTGGACACAGTATAGAATCTGACTCAACTCAACTCATAAGGCAAGCATTGTTGTCCCCTTTTCTATCTCAGCCGTTCCATGTTCTGTCTAAAAGAATGATGTAATTCATGAGAGGCAAAGCACAGGCTATGAGGGCAACGCAGGAATTCTGCTGGTAGCTTAGTTCTGTCCTATTTTTTTTTTTTTTTGATCTCTGATTTTCGTGTTCTTCTTGGGGGGTGGTATATTGTGGGCACAAGGTTTGTTTAAAGGTAGGGTTCACCAAAGTATGCAGTAAGTCCACCGCTCGTCTGCATCCATCACACGCACAGACTTAGTCTGCGCGCTCCACAAGGGTGGGGTTTTGGGAGGGGTTCAGGGGGGGGTTCGCTTGGGGTGGGTGGGGGGGGCAGGGAGGGGGGGGAAGCAAAAGAAAAGAAAGTTCATGCAATGAATACATACATTAATGCAATTAAAAAGCTTGAAGGAAACCAGAACATCTATGATATTCTTGGGAGGGCATTCGACTGGCTAGCATGGTGGTCAAAATTCCCTCAGGGTAATGTCTAAGCTTAGGGTGGTAAGCCTGAATATAGGGGGTCTGAATAATTGGAAAAAGAGGGGTAGACTAGAAGAGTATATCAAAATAATAGGTGCTGATATTGTATGCCTACAGGAAACCCACTTACCTTGGAAAAAGAGGCATTGGCTTAATCTAAGGGGGTTCGAAATCCTGTCCTGCTCTTCACAGACTTCAATGATAAAAGGGGTAGCAATCATTGGCAGGACTGGTTTAGGGGGGGCAAAAAGTAGTAAGGCCGACGCATTTGGAAGATGGGCAGTATGCGAATTAAATTTAGGCATAACTGTTTGCTCGATATACGGCTCTAATCTGGATGACCCGGGGGTGATGGATCATATAGAGAGGGAATTAATTAACTGGCCAGCCCCGATAATATTATCGGGCGATTTCAATATCTCAGCAAACTTTGCTAGTAACACTCCTTATACAGGTCGTAAACCCCGGGTATTCAGATCAGTGTCTTCCATAATCCAGTCCCATGGGCTGAGGGATGTATGGGGATGCTTAAAAAAAGATGATCCAGGGCATACGTATTTCTCATATCCACACAAAGTTGGATTATTTTCTGGTATCGGCTACCTATCTCCCTAATGTAGAGATTGAAATGCTTCCAAGGTTAATATCAGACCATAACCCGCTAGTTTTATCAATCGCAATTAATATGTATACAAAAAAAGCTAGACCTTGGACGTTTGATAGAAAGCTATTAGCTGATAGCAACTATATAGCGCATGTAAAGAATTGGTCCCAGTCCTTTTTCGATGAAAATAGGTACAGTGCCTCCCGTATTGCTGTCTGGGATAGTTTCAAAGCAGGCTTTAGGGGGAGACAATCAGTTACAACGCCCGAAAGTGGAAAGAAGTGAAGGAAGAAAGGAAACGCTTGCTGGGAGAATTAGCAGAAGCAGAGGAACAACATAGGACGTATGTGTGCCAGGGGAACTCTGGTATCCAAAGGTTGGATCGGCTCAACAGCTTAAAGGCCGAAATACAGAGGCAATTAGCCAAGAAAGCTGCCGCAGAATATCAAACCCAAAGAGCAAGGGTGTATGAAACCGGGGAAAAGGCAGGTAGGGAATTGGCTTTACGTATAAGGCAGGCCACATCTAAGAATACTATCACTGAAATCAAAGAGGGGGATAAAACCTATAACAAGCCAGCTGAAATCCTTGATGTCTTTAGAAGATTCTACCAAGATCTGTATAAGGAAACATTGGATACTGGGGGACCGGGTGTAATTTGGCCGGAAAGTGGTGTTAAACTCACTTCTATAGAAAGGGAAACCCTAGAACAGGGAATTACCATGGACGAATTGTTAGAAGCATTACAAGATCTAGCAGCGGGTAAGGCAGCAGGGCCAGATGCTATACCCTTGGAGGTATATAAATATCTGAAAAAAGAAACGGCACCTCTTCTTCTCGATCTATTTAATGGGGTTATCAACACAGGAGTTATACCAGAATCTTGGACCAAAACTAATATTGTGATATTCCACAAGAAAGGTAAACCGGAACAGATCCCAGGCTCTTATAGGCCAATATCGTTAATAAATAGCGACAATAAATTATACGCAAAAATTGTTGCGACGCATCTGGGGAGGATCATTGGGACCCTAGTATCTCCCTGGCAGCATGGCTTTGTTCCAGGTAGGGGCACAACTGACCATATAAAAAGAGCAATCACATTATTTGACATCCATGCTGCCGGGGAGGGGGGGGCCGCAATGGTCCTCCTCGACGCTGAAAAAGCCTTCGACCGGGTTGGGTGGAGCTTCTTGTGGAGAGTGATGGAAGATAGAGGATTTGGTCCCAGATTTTTACAGGGAATTCAGGCCATGTATCTTAATCCCACTGCAAGTATCCAGCTTATGGGCGAGAGTTCAGGACAGATCCAAATAACAAGGGGCACGAGACAAGGGTGTCCGTGCTCACCTATTCTCTTCGCACTGTATATAGACCCCTTAATAACCCTTATAATGAATAGTAACAGAATCAAGCCAATTACCATCAATGGATACCACACTAAAGTCCTTGCATATGCGGACGACTTAGCCGTAACTACCACGGACCCAGACAGCGCCATGAGGGAAATAGTCAGTATCACCTCCAACTTTGGGAAACTATCTGGATATCGCCTAAATGTGGCAAAAACGCAAGTACTCTGTTCTCGAAATATAGTAAAGCGCGATGATAGATTTGTCGACTCAGTAGTCTATCTGGGAATAATAATCAATGCTCACCCAAGAGATATCATTAAAGACAACTTTACACCGCTACTGGCAAAAATGAAACAAGATTTAAAAAGGATAGATACGTTGCGTTTGTCAATAATAGGCAGGGCCAACGTTATCAAAATGACGATGTTCCCAAAAATTTTATATAGGTTTAGGTCCATCCCATTCAAGATAGACGATTCATGGATCAAGGAAATGGAGGCAGTATTTATGAATTTTATTTGGCAATATGGCAAAGTGAGGAGATCAAGTAAACTCATGTCTCTTCCTCAGGAAAGGGGTGGGCTCGGAATACCAAATCTGAGGTTTTATAGCTGGTCCTGTTTGCTGACAGATATGGCCTTACTTTTCTTCCCCAACGATATTACGTATACTCAGGGAGATATCCCTTCCTTCTTTCAGCTGGCCCTAGGAAGGGAAACGTACGGGGTATTGCTAAGGAGATATGACAAACGTTTCTTTAAGACTTCAGGCTATAAAATACTGGAAGATGCCTGGGGGCTTTGGTCTTCTGTACAGAAAAATCAAGGGATCCCAAGATACAATCAATATACTCCAATCTGGAATTCAGGACTATTCCCGCATCTAAGCAGTGATGGCTCATGGAGACATTGGGAAAAACAGGGAATCACTACATTAGGCCAAGTAATGATAAAGGATGTATGTAGGCCCCTGGAACTCCTGAGGTCACGTTACTCACTTCAGGGGTGCCAAGAGTTCAAATATATACAGTTGGTTAATACAATAAAATTAAAAAGACCCTGTATAAATTTATCCAAAAGATGTGCATTACTAGATTATTTAAAGGGGGGTGGCCGCAGAATCAGGGAAATATACAGGTTACTTTTGTAAGAACTCCCTGATGACATGGTTAAGACGGAGACAGCCTGGGCCTCTAAATTAGGGGATCCGGATATAGATCTGGATAAAGCCCTACTTATGGATAAAAGATTTTTCCGATCCTCAAACTTAAGAGCACAGCATTTTAAGACGCTTTTTAACTTATACTACACACCGGCAAAATTATTTGATTGGGGCAAAAGGTTGGATAATAACTGCCCAAGGTGTGGGAACGGGCCAGCCGATGTGGTACATATGTTTTCAAGCTGTGGGAAACTAGGTCCAATCAAGAAGGAAATCGCAGCTTTTTTAGAGGGGCTGCTAGCTGTCAAAATAGACCTATCCCAGACACTTTTAATAATTGGTTGCGATGCTAAACTGGGTTTTACTATAGAGTGTGAGGCGCTTATTTTTATAGCAGCAGCGGTCTTGAGAATTTTAATTGCCGCTGCTTGGAAGGATGCCGAGGTCCCAACGTTTCAAATGTGGATCTGTAGGATGCTAGGGATCCACAATATCGAGTCAGAACTGTATGCCGTGAAGGGGTTTAAATCCAGAGAAATGGGGAAGCAAGTCTGGGCTCCAGTGGCTACTTGGCGGTTGTCAAGATTGGGGGCCCTTCAAAGGTGATGCTCTCCTGATTGTCTCATGTTTAATGATCATCGCTTTTCCAAATCTCTGTTTTTTACATGCAACATCCTCTTTTTCCGATATTTTAAGCACCCCCTGCCTTTATTGTATGTTTATGTATATTTATATATTTATTAATATATATGCATTCTGTGTTTCTGTACTTTTATGCTTTGATGTATATTAAATTGGCATGAACTTTGAATAAAAAAAAAAAATAATAATAAAAAAAGAATCCGGATACTGACACTACCGCTTCAATTAGGGTGACCTTCACAGAGGAAAGTGCCTCCGAACAAGGGGAACTGACTCTCAAAAACATTATGGAGGCGATAACTAAAGTACATACTTCACTTGAACACCGAATGGGATTCTATCACAACTGAGGTAACACTAATCAGGGCCGGCCTTCGAAAAATGAGTGAAAATGTCAAAAGCATTAAAACAACCACTGCAGAGCTCCAGTCGGACTCAAACGCTGAAACAACAAATCAAAGAATTGCAGGCTACCAGCCACAATTTGTAAATGAAGCTTGATGACTGTGAGGGAATATCTTGCCCTAACAACGTTAGAATCCTGGGAGTCCCCAAGCAGGCCGAGGGGCCCGCGGTCAATCTCTTTGTAGAGGAACTGACAAGCCAACAGCAGCCAAAGGGCCTGTCTAACTTCGATCGAGAGGTCCCACAGGGTTCCGGGGGCAATCCAATACCTGGTGTTCCTCCAAAGCCCCTGCCAGCCAGACTGTTAAATTTACAGAATCTGGACACTATTCTACAGACAGCGCTGAGCGCCCCCCCCCCCCCGGTCAGATATGAAAACAGCAAGATTATCTTCTTTCCCAACTTCATTGTCAAGGTTCAGAAGCAACGAAGATCCTTTCTGGAGGTCAAGAAGATACTGTGTGATAAAGTAGTGAAATACTCCATGTTTTTCTAGCGAGACTGCAGGTGTTTTGAAGCACCGGTGCACAGAGAGGACGCGCAGATTGACATAAATGCTCTCAAACTCTGCTTCATTGGAACAGCAAAGGGAACAGTTGAGCTCTTGCCGGGAGACGGCAGCTGCCGGTCACAGCAAGCAGTGCAGGAGCAGCACTAGGTGCAGCTCTTCCTGCAAGATCTTGGGACTCTCTGGATCTCGACTTTAGGGAGGGAGGGCAGAGCACGATGCTGGGCTTTTTCATATTAAAAATACACCCTCTTCACAATGTTGCGACCTGCTCCTAGTTACACAAACAGGAGTTTGCAGGGGCCAAATGGGGTCGGACTGAATAAGGAAAGCGCTGCTTCGAGTTTTGCTTGCATCATAGCATGTGTTACAGGAGGCAGCATCCCAGCCAATGCAAGCACTGCTCCTATGCTGCATATAATAAGCAGCATAAGAGTAGTACTAGGATGGCTGGGCATGGAAGAAAAACGCTTTACTGAGAAACGAGGGGATGTGGCCAGCTGGGCACGCTAACACACATACTGTGGGGCTGCTAGGGGCTTTGACTCTACTGGGATCAGGCGATGGATAGGTTGACGGAAGTCAGGGGGGGAGACAATTTCGCTGGGCCAGGCGCTCTTCTTTGGTATAACACAGCCCTCATGGTAGCCAGAAGCGCCAAAGTCAGAGTGGGGCAGTGAGAACATTCCCACAATTGGACACTGGGCGACTAACCTGGACTGGTGTATGCAGGTTGAGAAGCCAGTGTATGAGCCCTGAGAATGCCCGAGGAAATTCCCACGTTGAGATGACAGAGAACTGAACTAATTAACATACCCCACCCATGCAGGGTGCAAAAGAGGGGTAGATGATGGTCTGGGCCCTGGCACGTACAGGCTGAAGAGAGGTCAGACTCCTGTCAAAAAGTGTGTTGAGTCAATAAAATGGTCCACTGGTCGATTTTTAGGAGGGCGCGTGGTTATACCAATGTGTCGGTTTGATTCTTTTCAGTTTTTGTAAACAATAAATGTATTAATAAAAAAAATATATTTTTTTTTTAAGAGTTTCATTAAATCGGTAAGAATTTTCTATAAATTCTGACAAGAAGTCGAGAGATACAGTAAACCAGGGAGGCTTTTCTATGATGACTAACAAGATAGGAACTTTGTTATCGGACTATAGTTTGTGGTAATGATGGAATATTGCTAAGGTTTCTTTTTAAAGCTTAGGTGCGTTGCCAAGCTGCCCCATGTGTAATTTAGGATGCGAGTCGATGAAAGTCGATGAAAATGTGATTTGCAGTTTTTCCTTTATCGGTTAAAAGTATGAGCTTACAATTGCCAGCATGTAAATGGCAATAGGCCACAAAAAAGCTCTTGCTGCAGGCAGCACACATTGCGTACCCCACAATTCCCTTCTCATATTTATCCTTGTATGGGTAAGCTGTACAATAGTATATTTTGTGTCTTCAATTAAGATGCAAGTGGCTCTATGGTAAACTTAGTTAACAATGAATGACTGTGGCTGTTTGTGATAGACAGAAATATGTGTATTCTTTCGCATGCTTCTACAAGAGGTTATTATATAAATTGTAAACAGTGGTGGCGAAATGGGAAGATCTGTTATAACAAGGTAGTTTAACCTCTTGAATTGGGTCGTTTTGTATAATAATAAAACCCACCGCTGGATAAAGGAATACATCTGCAATATTTGTAATTCCTTCATTATTTTGACCAGCTCCTCTGGTGAATTTTCAGGCCCGTTGCTATTTCCATTACTAATAAGTCTGTCTTTGTTGGTAAAATGGTCTTCCTGTATTGAAAATGACTGTTGCTAATTTGTGTTTTGTCCCCATAGGTACGGAGTTTTTCATCAGATGTTTTTTCACCCCAAGGAGTTTTTAATTAACTTGATTCACCCATTTTAGGATGTCTGTTTTTTTCCTCTCAGTTTTGGCATTTGTGCAACATTTCCCAGTTCCCACTGAACTAAGTATCACATGTGCTTCTTTGGCTCCAGGATCTCTAATCAACAGAGAAGTGGAGTGGCGATTTATGCTCTGTTCATGTTCTGAAGGGATGGATTGCTGTTTTTTTCTGTTAATGGCTTGCGCTGCTATTAAACATTTGAACAACTTGGAAGCTTAATAGGAGGTAATCAGTGATTTTTCGTTTGCAATACAGTGGTCCGGATAACTACACATAAAAATTCGTCTTTCTCACGATTAGGTGTACAATAAGCTGCACCTAATCCAATTTCCATTAATGAATTAGCAGGGAATGCATCGTAGGTTAATCAGAGCCTTCTGCTCATACATTGAAATCGCACATTATCAATGTTTCACTAGAGCAAATTGAAAATATGTTTAACTTCCAGAGGCCAGCAGAAAATATAGAATGAAAGTGTAAGTGACAACATTAATAAGCAACTCATTTTTAGGACCGTACACATGTGCTTTGTATTCTTAACTTGAAAAAACAACTGAATAGCAGAGACGATGCCAACATGTACCTTTCCTTATTTGACGTTGCCAGCCCCCAGCTCATTCATTCATCCAATGGTGAGCCACCTCCTAGAACGATGCAAATTAATTTCAAATGCATGCTACCACACAGAAGTTGGCAGGGTATGCCCAGACGTGGGTCCCTTGCTCATTTTGCCACTAGATTCAAGCTAGCCTGGCTGATGACGGCTGATTAGCCAGAAACCGGTCCCAGGATGCTTGTTTCCGGTCCAGGGAAGACATGGCTTGGCAGTTCGGGCTGGACTGTTCCCATGAGGCACAGGGTCAGACTGATTTTCACAAGGCCATGTCTGAACTGGGTGGCTGAGTGAGCTAAAAAATGATGATGGATTAAACCCAGATCAGTTGATTGGGGGCGAGTGCTTGCAATGTTCAACACTCCGTCCATCATCCCCTTTGGTTTTGCTACCACACAGAAAGCCATGTATCTTGACACTTTACAATACAAGAAAATTGTAGAAAAACAGATGATCCCCAGATTCCGTGAGACTAGATAGGGTGGTCGCGCTTTCTCGGTAGGAGCCACCAAGCTATGTGATGCCCTAACTTCCTATATTTCAGATGCGGACTCTTTGATGGCCTTTAAAAACATCTGAAAACCTGGCTCTTCTCATCTTAGTACCCCTTTCCTGGCCGCTTGACTACTGCTGTTCCCTTTGGCGATAGCGCCTTGACACCCATTGGTATTAGTGCGCTCTACAGGTTTCATCCTATCCTACAAAGGATGGACTTTGCCACAATAGTTAAAATATCAACCTGCTTTGTAGCACTCAGGCTACTTATTCACATACCAAGCATCTCCTAATCATGCACAGGGGGGCAGACCTTGAACAAACTCCTTGGAGAGTTCAGAAAGCAAACCAACATGCCGAGACATCGAGAACAATTCAAGGTGTACCTGTGCACAGAACACTAATAAGAAATAATCCATCTGGCATCATTCACTAAAACACAAGATCAGTATTCAAATGCATTCCATTTATTCAATGTCACCTAAGAGATACAACTCCCCAGGAAATCTCTCATAAAGGGACTTGTTTTGATAAAATTGCTTCAGTTAGCTATACTGCTCCAAGAGGAGTAGAAGACAAGCATTGGCAAAGCCAACATGTCTCGCCATTGGTAGGACTAATGGCTTTATTAATGTATTTTAGCCATGTTGCTGTGCAGCACTGCTGAAAGTAAAGAAAAGAACACTATTATGACGTGGGCAGCACTGCCTGCGTCATAGCCCTTTTTTACGGGCTCGGCGACGTCACCACGTCGTAAGAAGTGGGTAGGAGCTGCGAGCCGTATTGTAGCGGGTTTCTGGCTCGTGCTGGAAAAATTCTTCTTTGCTAGTGTATTTGCAGTGCTTTATTTTGTAATATGAATGGTGATTGGTCCTCGCGGTGCTGTTTTTTTGGTAGCCTTGATGCGATAGGGCATATGTAATTTACGTCTGCCATTTTTGGCATTTTCTGTGCGGTTTCGCGCACGGCAGTCCATTAATTTTAATTAGGAGCTGTCAGGGTGCCCTTCTAATGCAATCCAGATGGTGGGAGCGCGTTCACCATTCTGCATTGCATGTATCGGGCGCGCGTTCGTCTGCAGCGTGTAATGTGAGTGCTCAGGCTAGCGCGTGCTGTAAGCCCCGTAGCCTCCAGACTTTGATATTAGATACGCTGCTGGCAGAGCAGATAAGGACGCAGGGCTGGAACACGATGTTTGAAACAATTCTCCGGAGCAGATCGTTTTCTTTCCACATCTCTCAAAATACCCCGTTCTGTGTTTTATCTGCACTGTCCTGGGCTATTTTTAAACGGGCCTACAGTCAGCTTGGCATGCCCAGATGGGACGGCGATTTATGGCGGGAACCGCTCCCAGGTGAGGTGGCTCGCTTATCTCGACGGGTTATCGAGAGCAGGCCCTGTCTCCCAACACAAGAGCACAGACTGTATCAGAGGTCGTGAGCTGTAATTGTCCTCCTATCTCGCATTTGTATGACCCGGGCAGCTCTCGCCCCAGGTCGAGGAGGGGTCCAGGCCCCCAGCTGATAAGAGGCCATATCGCGGAATGCATAGCTTGCAGCGCCATCAATGCCACAATATGTACACAGTGGCAAGGGCGGTGCACGCGCATATCTCCCATCGGGTTGAAGTGTGCTTGCAGGCTATGCAAACGGCGCGCTTCCAGTTTGCACTTTGTCAGTAATGATGTTCTGCATAATGCAACAAAGGGGATTCCTGTGTTTCCAAGCAGGGGGCAGAAACTGTCGTTAGGACGCATCTGTAACGGATCAAAGAAAGGCAGAGGCCTGTCTTATCTTGTAAGCATGGATCAGCCCCATAGCAGTCTGTGCCATGGATTCCTTATTCTAGACAGCTCCACTGTCTTTTTCAAACCCATATTTTTAAAGAGCCCTGTTCCACGAGTTGTATGTGCGTGTATTTCAGAACCTTCGTTTCTCTAACTGGGGCTTAATTGCATAAAAAACATGGACATAAGGCAGCTTTGCACCGGTGCCGTCTGGTGCCCTTAAAATAAGTGGGGTGAATAAACACGAGGTGAAAATGTGGCGCTCCAAATAAACGTAATAGTAAGGGTTTGGAGTCAATGTAGGTGCGGTGTTCAAGGGAGGGGAAATCACCCTAACCCCTTAAAAATTAAGATCCAAGGATCCTATAAATATAAACAATATCCTAAGCACGTGCAAAATTACACAACATTTCTGTGAGTATTGTTGACACAATGATGTTCTTGATCTTTGTCACCACTACTACAGCCACCAGGACTACCACTAACACCACCACCACCACCACCACCACCACCACCAGTACTACCACTACCAGTACCACCACCACCACCAGTACTACCAGTACTACCACCATCAGTACTACCAGTACTACCACCACCAGTACTACCACTACTACAGCCACCAGTACTACCACTACTACAGCCACCAGTACTACCACTACCACCACCACCATCAGTACTACCAGTACTACAACCAGCAGTACTACCACTACTACAGCCACCAGTACTACCACCACTACTACAGCCACCAGGACTACCACTACCACCACCACCACCACCACCACCAGTACTACCAGTACCACCACCACCAATACTACCACTACCAGTACCAACACCACCACCAGTACTACCAGTACTACCACCATCAGTACTACCAGTACCACCACCACCAGTACTACCACTACCACTACCACCACCACCAGTACCACCACCACCAGTACTACCACCACCAGTACTACCAGTACCACCACCAGTACTACCACTACCAGTACCACCACCACCACCAGTACTACCAGTACCACCACCACCAGTACTACCACTACCACCACCACCAGTACTACCAGTACCACGACCACCAGTACTACCACTACCAGTACTACCACTACCATTACCACTACCACCACCAGTACTACCACCACCAGTACCACCACCACCAGTACTACCACTACCAGTACTTCGGCCAGCAGTACCACCACCACTAGCACTACCACTACCGGTACCACTACCAGTACCACCACCACCAGTACTACCGCTACCAGTACCACCACCAGTACCACCACCAGTACCACCACTACCAGTACTACCACCACCAGTACCACCACCTCCAGTACTACCACTACTACCACTACCAGTACCACCACCACCAGTACTACCAGTAAAATCACCACCAGTACTACCACTACCAGTACCACCACCACCAGTACTACCACTACCACCACCACCACCAGTACTACCAGTACTAGCACCATCAGTACTACCAGTACTACAACCAGCAGTACTACCACTACTACAGGCACCAGTACTACCACTACTACAGCCACCAGGACTACCACTACCACCACCACCACCACCAGTACTACCAGTACCACCACCACCAGTACTACCACTACCACCACCACCAGTACTACCAGTACTACCACCATCAGTACTACCAGTACTACCACCACCAGTACTACCACTACTACAGCCACCAGTACTACCACTACTACAGCCACCAGTACTACCACCACCAACAGTACTACCACCACCACCACCAGTACTACCAGTACCACCACCACCAGTACTACCACTACCACCACCACCAGTACTACCAGTACCACGACCACCAGTACTACCACTACCAGTACTACCACTACCAGTACCACCACCAGTACTACCACCACCAGTACTACCACTACCAGTACTACGGCCAGCAGTACCACCACCACTAGCACTACCACTACCGGTCCCACCACCAGTACTACCACTACCAGTACCACCACCACCAGTACTACCACTACCAGTACCACCACCAGTACCACCACTACCAGTACTACCACCACCAGTACAACCACCACCAGTACTACCACCACCAGTACAACCACCACCAGTACTACCACTACCAGTACCACCACCTCCAGTACTACAACTACTACCACTACCAGTACCACCACCACCAGTACTACCAGTAACACCAGTACTACCACTACCAGTACCACCACCAGTACTACCACTACCAGTACCACCACCACCAGTACTACCACCACCAGTACCACCACCACCACCAGTACTACCAGTACCACCACCACCAGTACTACCACCATCCCCAGTACTACCACTACCAGTACTACCAGTACCACCACCACCAGTACTACCACCACCAGTACTACCACTACCACCACCACCAGTACTACCAGTACCACGACCACCAGTACTACCACTACCAGTACTACCACTACCAGTACCACCACCAGTACTACCACCACCAGTACCCCCACCACCAGTACTACCACTACAAGTACTACGGCCAGCAGTACCACCACCACTAGCACTACCACTACCGGTCCCACCACCAGTACTACCACTACCAGTACCACCACCACCAGTACTACCACTACCAGTACCACTACCAGTACCACCACTACCAGTACTACCACCACCAGTACTACCACCACCAGTACTACCACTACCAGTACCACCACCTCCAGTACTACAACTACTACCACTACCAGTACCACCACCACCAGTACTACCAGTAACACCACCACCAGTACTACCACTACCACCACCAGTACTACCACTACCAGTACCACCACCACCAGTACTACCACTACCAGTACCACCACCACCACCAGTACTACCAGTACCACCAACACCAGTACTACCACCATCCCCAGTACTACCACTACCAGTACTACCAGTACCACTACCACCACCACCAGTACCACCACCACCAGTACTACCACCACCAGTACTACCAGTACCAGTACTACCAGTACCACTACCACCACCACCAGTACCACCACCACCAGTACTACCACCACCAGTACTACCAGTACCACCACCACCACCACTACCAGTACCACCCCCACCACCAGTACTACCAGTACTACAGCCACCAGTACTACCACTAACACCACCACCAGTACTACCAGTACCACGACCACCAGTACTACCACTACCAGTACTACCACTACCATTACCACTACCACCACCAGTACTACCACCACCAGTACCACCACCACCAGTACTACCACTACCAGTAATTCGGCCAGCAGTACCACCACCACTAGCACTACCACTACCGGTACCACCACCAGTACTACCAGTACCACCACCACCAGTACTACCACTACCAGTACCACCACCAGTACCACCACCAGTGCCACCACTACCAGTACTACCACCACCAGTACCACCACCTCCAGTACTACCACTACTACCACTACCAGTACCACCACCACCAGTACTACCAGTAACACCACCACCAGTACTACCACTACCAGTACCACCACCACCAGTACTACCACTACCAGTACCACCACCACCAGTACTACCAGTACTAGCACCATCAGTACTACCAGTACTACAACCAGCAGTACTACCACTACTACAGCCACCAGTACTACCACTACTACAGCCACCAGTACTACCACTACTACTACTACAGCCACCAGTACTACCACTACCACCACCACCACCACCACCAGTACTACCACCACCAGCACCACCACTACCAGTACTACCACCACCAGTACTACCACTACCAGTACTTCGGCCAGCAGTACCACCACCACCAGTACTACCACTACCAGTACTTCGGCCAGCAGTACCACCACCACCAGTACTACCACTACCAGTACCACCACCAGTACCACCACTACCAGTACTACCACCACCAGTACTACCACCACCAGTACTACCACTACCACCACCTCCAGTACTATCACTACTACCACTACCAGTACCACCAGTACTACCAGTAACACCACCACCAGTACTACCAGTACCACCACCACCAGTACTACCACTACCAGTACCACCACCAGTACCACCACCAGTACCACCACTACCAGTACTACCACCACCAGTACTACCACTACCAGTACCACCACCTCCAGTACTACCACTACTACCAGTACCACCACCACCAGTACTACCAGTAACACCACCACCAGTACTACCACTACCAGTACCACCACCACCAGTACTACCACTACCAGTACCACCATCACCAGTACTACCACTACCAGTACCACCACCACCAGTACTACCAGTACTAGCACCATCAGTACTACCAGTACTACAACCAGCAGTACTACCACTACTACAGCCACCAGTACTACCACTACTACAGCCACCAGGACTACCACTACCACCACCACTACCAGTACTACCAGTACCAGCACCACCAGCACCACCACTACCACTACCAGTACTACCAGTACCACTACCACCACCACCAGTACCACCATCACCAGTACTACCACCACCAGTACTACCAGTACCACCACCACCACCAGTACTACCACTACCAGTACCACCACCACCACCAGTACTACCAGTACTACAGGCACCAGTACTACCACTACCACCACCACCAGTCACTGGCATTTAAAATGCCAATAGCTCAAACTCTCACAACTGCGAGACCTCACAAGAAGGACATCACAGGCAGCAGCTGTGCAAGCTTCTTACACTCACAAGGAGACCACAGGCAGCAGAGGTGCAAGCTTCTCACACTCGCAAGAAGGACATCACAAACAGCAGTGGTGCAAGCTTCCCTTACACACTCACAGCAGGTACTGTGCCAAGGCAGCAGCAGCAACAGAGCAAGAGTCCCTTACAAAGAACAGGCACAGCACAGAGATGCACAATGCAATCTTCTCATACTCACAGGCAGCAGCGGTGCAAGCTTCTCACACTCACAAGAAGGACATCACAGGCAGCAGCTGTGCAAGCTTGTTACACTCACAAGGAGACCACAGGCAGCAGAGATGCAAGGTTATCACACTCACAAGAAGGAAATCACAAGCAGCAGTGGTGCAAGCTTCCCTCACACACTCACAGCAGGTACTGTGCCAAGGCAGCAGCAGCAACAGAGCAAGAGTACCATACCAGTGTAACGTAGCTATCATTGTGCAGCACGTGCAGTGGCACCAGTGTGGCATAGCTACAATTGTGCAGCAGGTGCTATTGCACCAGTGTGGCATAGCTACCCTTGTGCAGGAGGTGCAGTGGCACCACTGTGGCATAGCTACCATTGTGCTGCAGGTGCAGTGGCACCAGTGTGGTGTAAGTATTTTTGGTGGAGCAGGTAGAGTAGTACCAGCACTGCAACCAGTGTGGTATAGCTATCATTACTGGAGCTGGTGCAGTGGCACCAGTGTAGCGTAGCTACCATTGTGCATCAGGTGCAGTGGCACTAGTGTGGTATAGTTATCATTAGTGGAGCAGGTGCAGTGGCACCAGTGTGCTATACCTATCATTAGTGCAGCAGGTGCAGTGGCACCAGTGTGGCGTAGCAGGTGCAACAGTGTGGTGTAGATACCATTGTTCAGCAGGTGCAGTGGCACCAGTGTGGTGTAGCAGGTGCAACAGTGTGGTGTAGGTACCATTGTTCAGCAGGTGCAGTGGCACCAGTGTGGAGTAGGTACCATTGCTGCAGTAGGTGCAGTAGCACCAGTGTGGCGCACGTACCATTGCTGCAGCAGGTGCAGTTGTACCAGTGTGTAGTAGCTACCATAGGTGGAGCAGTTGCAGTGGTAGTGTTCCTTAGCTATAATTGTGCAGCAGGTGCAGTGGCACCAGTGTGTGGTAGATGGCGTTGCGTAGCAGGTGTAGTGTTTTCAGTGTTACTTATCTATGCTTGTGCAGCAGGTGCAGTAGCACCAGTGTGGCGTAGGTGTCATTGGTGCAGCATGTGCAGTGGTACCGGTGAGTGGTAGCTACCATTGGTGGAGCTGGTGCACTGGTAGTTTTGCTTAACTATGATTGTGCAGCAGGTGCAGTGGCACCAGTGTGTGGCGTAGTTACCATTCGTGGAGCAGGTGAGGTGTTATCAGTGTTACTTAGCTATGATTGCACAGCAGGTGTAGTACCACCAGTGTGGCGTACCTACCATTGTGCAGCAGGTGCAGTGGCACCAGTGTGCCTCATTGGTGTAACACACTCACTACCACACACTCACCCCCACAGACTCACCATCACACACTCACCACTACACACACAACCACATACACAACAACACACCACCAGCCGTCAGTGCACGCTATCACCAGGGCCAAACACCATCAGCCATCAATGCACACTTTCACAAACAACAAACACCACCAGGCGTACAACACCAGCCGTCAGTGCATCCTTTTACAAGGCGCACTCACCAGCAACCAACAGTGCACCCTTTCACCAAACACACACACCATCAGCCATCTGTGCACGCTTTTACTAACTACACACCAACCAGCCGTCAGTGCATCCTTTTACAAGGCGCACTCACCAGCAACCAACAGTGCACCCTTTCACCAAACACACACACCATCAGCCATCTGTGCACGCTTTTACTAACTACACACCAACCAGCCGTCAGTGCACCCTTCCACAAGGCACACACACCTCCAGCTGGCAGTGCAGTACTTTACCAAACACACACACCACCAGCCATCAGTGCAAAATTTCTACAGGCAGTCACGGCCATCAGTACATGCATCGATTGTTACACATCCACAATTAAGTATTGTAGCAATCTCAGTATGGTACACTTTAGTTTTAAACATATTCATGTAAAAACACAGCATGCCACCATTGCTACAATTACAATCTAACACACATAATTCCACTACACACCACATTAACACACTCCATAACACTTAGCAAAAATACATTACCATTTACAATGCCATTAGCTCAAACTCAAATAAATCCGAGCCCGATTGCATTTCTAATGCTTGTTTAACTTTTACTTCCAGCCATGCTGAACAGCAGCTGTGCTGCAGTACAATATGGCTAAACAAAACACAGACAAAGGCCACATCTCTCGCATAGGCGAGACCTATTGGCTCTGCTAATGCATATTTTTTTAATTTGTGGAATTTTTAAAGGAATTGAAGTACCAAACACTTGTTTCGTGACAGATAACACAAGGTTTCTTTGTTGAGGTTGTGTCAGCAAGAAAACTGAAAACTGAGTATGCAATGGCTCAGTTATGTTTTTTCAAGCTGATATTGAGCAATCACATCTATGTTTACAAACGTAAAGACGACTGAGTGCATGTTATGAGCTTTGTCTGAACCTTGTGTGTGCTGTAAAAATGCAAGTGAGGCAGAAGCGCACTCATGTTAATATCAGGCAAGTGAGCAGCGTTGGAACAGAGCAGCACCTATAGCTTGTTTTCACAAAGTGGTGAAGAGTTGCAGTGAAAGAAGTTACCAAACTTATTACATATTGCAGGGACATCGAGTTGAGCCACTGGCACAGCTGTCAAGTAGCATTATGGCTACTTCAACCAGTCCTGCATTATCAGCCAACAGATTGCTGCATTCTGGGCTGATGGTGTTTTAACAATGCGTGAATTGAGTCAAATATACCAGCAAGCAGAGGGTTGTCTAAAAAGCTACACGTGGCTTTAGGCGAACATGTAATGAGGGGCACATAACAGCTAAGTATTATGCCATGTGTGAATACCTTGCACAGTACTATCTTTCCAATCTGACATGTGTAGGCAAGGATTTTTAATGATAACAGCCAAAACTATGAAGAAGGAGAGGGGCAAGCAATAATGAGTAAGGGGGACCGGAGGAACAAACAACTAGGATGAGGGAAGAAGAAAAAAGTACCTCAATCCCAGTGCAAGCAGCAGACGTACACTCATCAAAAAGAAGTAATCAGTAATTGGCCCTTGCTCCCCGGAGGGAATAAACAAATGAATAGAAAGTGAAACTGGCACATACTGACCAATCAGGAGCCGGAAATAAGAGTGACAATGAAGCCAACAAATGGTAAGCAATAGGCCAGCTCCAAGCTCCCTAATAGTTAACAAAATGTCTAACAAGCAACAGCGAATGTACTGTCTCAGGCAAGACCTAAAAAACTTTGCCTGGAAGAGACACTATCAAAAGACAATACAAGCTTATACACATATTAGACCTAGAATGTACAGTAAGTAATTGAGGTGCAACTCTCCTCTTAGATAGAAACCCAGGACACTCTCATAGACCAAACTGATTCACATAAAAGAAAAGTTATTGCTTTTCTTAGACAGTAGTGTATGTTTCTTGGACACTTATAGTTCTTGACTATTCAGAGGCACCCAGGATTTGTTGGTCACTGGACGTTCATTTCTCACCTGCCAAGCAAGCTGATACCAGAATAATAACACTCAGAGTCTAATACTGATGGGGTGGATAACTACAATAAACAGGATGGGCAACTGCCATAGAAATGTGACATCACTGCAGGAATTTTGAACGAGCATTTTTGGATGCTGCAGTTCTTTCTCATACAGTGCACGGCACTGCTGGAGGGGAAAGGGAAACAATGTGGTGCTGGGGTTATTTTCTGGCCACAGTGCATATCATTCACTTGCAGTCCCTACACCAAACCATGAGCACAGACAAGTGGTGGGGTTGTGGGAGAAACTGCTCTTTTGATATCGTTTACCTGACCACCCAAGATACCTAGTTGCAGAAGGCCTTTTTTTAAGTCAACAAACAGCCTGCCCACTGCTTACGATATATTGTCACTTATTTGCTTGCTTATTATTGAATGCTTACCTTCCTCTTCTCGTGTTTGTCCCTCCCCAGGAGCATAGCCTCTCTACCATCCTTTTGTTTGGCTAGATTGTATCTTCCCACTGCTCACTTATAAGGTAGTACTTTTTTTCTTTTTTCATTAAGAACTAAGTGACAGTGCATATGTATTTCAGTTCTGTCCCTGGACGGCTTCCGCGCTCCTGCGCTATGCTGCTCTCCCTCGTGTGCTGCTCTCTCTTTCCCTTATGTACTTCTACCCTCAAACTCGCCCACCCCTGTGCTCAGTGTTGCTCTCTCGCTTGTGCGCTTCGCCACGCTGCTCCCTGTGTTGCTATGTCCCTTTGCTGTGTGCTACTCCCCGACAATTTGCTGCTCTCTTCATTGTGTGCTTTTCCCCCAGCCCATGTGTTGCTCTCTCCATTGGGTGCTGCTTTTTCCATCCGTTTTCCAGCTGCTCCACTTTCCACTCCTAGGTTGCTCCTCCAGTCCCGGTCCTTTTATTTTGCGCATTTATGGAATAAAAGCAATATGGCACCCGCGTCATTCTGTAGGCATGTGCATATGGTGAGGCATGTGTGGGAGCTATTTTCTCACTACAATCATACGGTGCATATTAAAGTGATTTTTTTGGCAAAATAAACAAAAACACTGAGAAGTTTAGAAATGCCTTGTTATGGCCTATGCTTAAGTAGGCCTCATCTCCAATTTGATTAAGGTGGGGACTGTCCCAAAGATCATTACGTGGTTATATTTCTTACTTTCACACTGCACGCAGCTAAATGTGCACTCTTTGTTTTGTAATGAGAGGCTGCTCTTGAAAAAGTCCGGATGGAAGGCTTTGCTACTTTCATGGTTTTTCCTGCTTGCACGCTGTAGACAGAACATCTAGAAGTCTTTCCATTATTTATTGTAGCACTTTTGCTTTTCCACCTCTAATGACAATATATCTGAAAGGGTTGAATATATTTATTGTCAGAAGATAGTGCTAATATTATGGGACATATGTATGAAGGCAATCTTGCGATCGCAAACGCCGAAATTCGCCGAATTGCGGCATTTGCGATCGCAAAATTGCTAAGTGGTATGTATGTGAGCAAAACAGCCTCACAAAATAAGAAATCGCAAATTTGGAATTCCCTATTTTGCGATTGCATTTAAGGAATCGCAAATTGCGATTCCTTAAATGCAATGTATGAGGCCCAGAAAAAGTGCAATTTGGCCATAAGGAATCACAAATTACCACCAACTTCAAGGTGGTGGTAATTTGTGATTTCTTTGAAAAATGCAACTTTTTGCATTTTTCAAAGTGCCATGTTGCACACATACATGCCCTTAGGGCATGTATGCGTGCCACATGGGCACTCATGCACATTTCAGGGTTGCAACAGGGTGTCCTTTTGACACCCTGGCAGCCTTGAAATTGCATTCTCAATTTGCGATTCTCTAATTGAGAATCGCAAATTGAGAATGTCTTCCCAGAGATATTCCTTAATTGCGAATAGTAATTTGAGATTTGCAATTAAGGAATATGTAGGATTCACAAAATTATTTGCAAATCCTACATACATAGCATTTTGCGGTTCTCTAAAAATCGCTATTTGAGAATCGCAAAATGTAACTTTCATACATATGGCCCCACATTACGTTTTATAAAGCTGTACTGTGATTTGCTAATGAGAAGATACATTTGTTCAACCGATGCGGACTGTGCAATCCTTCATTTCTTTCTGTTGTGAAATTTGTTACAAAAGACCCCTGAATTTATGGGGCGAGTCAGATCTTTTTGGTCTCTACTGGAGATGCTCCCGAATATCTGTCGGTTCGCTGCGCACTGTGGACTTCGTCTGTTTTTCAGATTTTGTTAATCATTGTATCTATTTCTATATTGAGAGCCTTCATGGTAATTGATTTCTCATGTTCTTTGATTGATTTATTAAACTGAGCCATTTTTTTGCCTTCTGTATTATACTTTAATATTTAAATAAACCTTCATGATTTTCTCTAAATTACTGATCTAAAATTCCCTCTAGTCAGTCCTTTCTTCTTATTGACTGTATATTTGCAATGCTGTTTTGAATCTCGTCTATAGGGACACATTGCCTCATCTATTCTTGAGGTTAACACTGTGCCCGACTCCGCAATTAGGTGACGCTATCAAGCCGTTTATCTAAGAGATAACATCATCACACTTACACATGCACCCACCTACAAAATGATGTGACTGACAGCAGCAGGCATGTCATGGCAGCATTTTTTATTTTTGCTGATGATATGCAGCATTGGCAAAAAGCATTTTGTTTTTTTGCAGATGCTTGAGAGGATCAGAACTGCATTAGAAAAGCTAATAAGTCCAAAGGGCAAAAACCACAAAATATGCCAATGGTTATTCAAGCCAAATGCTGTGAAAGGAGGGGGTGAAGAGCAATCTCCTGGGTATACACAGAAGTATGGTAGATTTTGCTCTCAAGAACATAAGCATTCAAAATGTGGTGCACTCTTATACTGAGCAAAAGCGGTATTTTCTTAACATAATTGCCCTATAAGAGCAGTGGTTTGGTAAGTTCACAGCCATTCTGGAGAAGTAACCCTACTTGGTCAAGATCAGGCTCTTGTGCGACATGGGTATCGGCACTATCCTTGGGACTGTCCTAATATCAACACTGCTGAACTTACTCAAGTCACTTAATTCTAGTGGAGTTCAAATGTATGCTTATGATAAACAGCTGCATTTGCAGCTACACGAGGAGTCTGAAGATTAAATGTAAATTAGGCCCTCCTTGACGTTGGCAGTACATTGGAGACCCCAAATAAACCAGATTTCCAATATAGATATCCTAGTTTTGGGGTTGACCAAACCTGAAAGCCTCCCATTCAAATTGCTGTTATTCCCATCTCCCATCCCTTCTAGTCCAACGAAATAATGGAGCTCAAAGGCCTGTGTCTAACTCCGCCATGGTTTTCACCCCTGAAGTTAACAGAGGCGTCAAGGGCAACTTGCACTAATTTTAGGAAGTCCTTCCATTTTTGAACCTACTATACTAGATTGCACTGTGTTCATAGTGGACACATCTAGACTAGAATACTTCACTGAACTATTTCTCTTTTTTAAGTTTCTGCACACTACTGATTTTTTCCATAACTTAAGTAAGCCTTAAACCAACAGGACTGAAAATAATATCTATACTCAGTAGGTTACTTTTCTCAGAGCAACTATTACAAAGTATCTGCGACAGCAAAGCCATGCACACTCCATATGACGCTCCTGGCAACAAGTTGGCCACAGATCCCTACACAAGAATATTTAGCCTCTTTCTATCCTCTCCCAGCTCGTGCCTCTACCACTGAAGCACATGAATACCTTGTACCACACAACCCCATGAACATTTCGCCCACTAGACCAAGCTTCTTCCTCCTCCCTCCCATCCATCCATCCTTTCCTGCTCTTATTCCATCCACCTTCATCCCCTAAGCAATAACCACATATTTTCTTTACACCTACCACTCCTTTCCCATTACATTATGCTAAATATATATCTGGAATAAATATATATGTTCTAGTTCTCTCTATCCTCAGCCTCTTACAGAATGTTTACTTTTGTTACTTTTTTTGTCACACTACATTTGATAAGTTCTATGAGCTGTCCTACAGTGGAACAAAAGGGGGTGGTGATGGACGGAGCATCTGAACCAATCAAACACTCACATCCAGTCAACAGATCTGGGTTTAATCGATCACCGTTCTTTAGCCCACTCTGCCACCCCAGTTCAGACATGGCCATATGCAAATCAGTCTGACCCTGTGCCTCGTGGCTTGGCAGTTCGGGCCGGACTGTTCCCATGAGGCACAGGGTCAGACTGATTTGCATATGGCCATGTCTGAACCGGGGGTGGCGGAGTGAGCTAAAGAATGGTGATGGATTAAACCCAGATCAGTTGACTGGGGGTGAGTGTTTGATTTGCTCAAACGCTCCTTCCATCATCCCCTTTGGTATCGCTTTGTCCTACAGTGGAAGCAGTTCTTTAAATCTTTATTTATAGGAAAGCAACAAAAATGAACCAATTGTATGCAGCACATTATGTGACACCGGCAGATAAGGAATAAGTAATCACTGTGACAAGTTATCATCCTGTTTCATCCCTACAAAGGAACTGAGTATTGGAATACTTAAACAAATTACCACCCACAAAACAGGCGCATATTAGCAGACCTTATAAAAAAATTTGATATGCACAACCCTTTAACGCCAAACACCCCGACAAACAGAGAAAGCCTAGTCAAACAGTGTTACGAAGTGAAAATCAGCAATGTCTGGACCAGCCCTCAACCAGAGTCATGGTAGTCTGCTCCCTCACTACTAAAAATGAACGCTTTCTCTGAAGAGCAAGTTAGTAATTTCTGCCCACCTTACTATCTCATCAGTCCTAATCTCTTTCATGCATCGTTCTTCTGCTAATGCCCACTCAGTCATGTCCTTCAACACAACCTCAATTGTGGGCACTTTCATGAGATCCAATGTATAGATATACGCCTCTTCCCCAATACCAGCCCTAGAGTGGCAAATATTTCCGGCATTTTACTCTCTTTAGGCCTTTCTATAAGTTCCAAAATACGTTGCTTCACATCAGGAACTACATCAATCAATGTCACACTTTTAAGTGTTGCAACAATCTCTTCCCAATAAATCCTCTCCTCATAGGAACACACTCTCAAAACATATGTGGGTACGTGGCACGATTGTTCCCAAATTTTGGGTAAGTAGGGGATCTGTGTGCAAATAGTTTTTGCAATCTCAATGGAGTCAGATAGGTAAGTTGTAGGATGTGAACATGTGACAGTTTAAATCTAGCATTACTAGCTATTGTTTGAATCAATGAGCAGGCAGCCTCCCCATCCCTGTGTGGTAAATAAATAAATAATACCTCTCTTTTTGACTAGACATATATCATAACAGATAGCTCAATAAATACGAGTCAAGATTCGAGGTAGTAGGAGTTTTGCAGGTTTAATACAGCATAAGGACAGGAACAGGACAACCTGCATAGGAATAGGATGACAGGGCCCAGCAGCTGCTGGGGCTGGATCTGGGATGAGCGCGCTGACTTTTAATAACAATACATGAGCATATATACATAACGCAAACACATAGCATTACATTGCAGTAGGCGTAGCAGTGGGTGGAGCAGAAGGCGTGACGCGTAGCAGTCGCGAAAGATAAGGGCGAAAGTAGGTGTAACTGGGCGTATACATAGACATGTGATGCAAACGTAACAGAATATGTCATGAATGGGGCGGAAACCATGGAGGGGGCTACCTAAGGAGCCGGGACCTCTAACCTGATGGTGCGCGCAAACTAGCAGTGACGTGTTACTAGGAGAAGCTGGGGGCTATGAACTCTGTGCTAGGAGCAGAGACTGAAGTCTGGAGAGTCAGGGCGACATGTACCTAAACAGTATCTAGTATCTGATGTTTAGAGAACATGTTGATATAAACTAGAAGTCAGGAGAGGAAAGGCTAACTTGATTCTAAGACTGGACCATGCATTATTCTACATGTAGTGCGTGATGAAGAATATTAAATGACCATTAAATGCAGTATTTCTCTAACGTGGAGACGTGAAGGCTAGACAATGACGGAAACTATTGATGCAATTCAGTAGTTTAGGAATGCAGAGAAGGAGGACTGAACTGATAACTGGAATCATAACATATTCTTGGCAGACTCAGAGACTGAGCCAGGCTGGGCCGGGCACTGCGAGGCAGGAAGTAAGTGAAGGGTCGAGGATACAGGTGGGGGCTGTATCGCTCCTCAGCGAAGTTGCAGGAGACAGGAGCTGAATCTGGTGTCCAGGCCCTTTTGAGGCCTAGAAACGGGGACTTTATAATAGAATAACGTGCACACTGAGAAACGTGGCAACGTAGCTTTACATAGGCCTGATATTCGTAGTATTCACGAGGACTGGAAACTGGCATACTAGAGGTGGACACAACTGTAATTGCGTCATTAATCGAACATGGGGAATGCATATGCATATTTAATCATGCACACATAACATATGATGGATGACACGTAGGGACACAGAACATAGCAAAATTTACTTTTCCACATTCCCTCCTTGTCACTACGTTTCCATCAGGAAACATCAATATTCATGATACCATCTATCATTTCATACAGTATCATTTGCTCGTCTCGAATTATCCTGGAACGGGATTTAGAACGGGGCTTGGGACTAGGAATACAAGAGGTAGCACAAATGCCGCAAATCGCAGGGCCACATTGTATACAGAGGCAGCAGCTGAATATGATCGCTACTGCAATACCTAGAAAGGACAAGACTTTCCATCCCCAGGCGGAAATTATATTCCAGAACCAACCGGACCATGTCCAGGTGCCTGGATCTTGGTGTATCAGATGGGCAATTTTATGGAGTCTGGTTATAGCTGAATAAACAGACGGCGCGTTATTTGGAATGAAAATGCAGCAACTAGATCCGATGACTCTACAGGCCCCGCCCCTATCGGCCAGTATGACGTCAAGGACGAGACGATTCTGTAAAACGACAAATCTCATAGCAGATTGCTCTTCGGTTAAGTTACCTAGAGCAGAGGCAGTCTCATTTACTACAGCTTCGAGGGTTCTGGTTAACCTACGGATCAGTTTACTATTCTGGATAGGTCCTATAAAGAAGAAGAAACCTCTATTGAAATCTGTATACTGTTCTAGAGCAGTTTCAGTATAATCGACAATTGGGGACTCCCTTCTATGTCTAATGTGTACTAGACGTGTGTTTCTATGATAATCAGGTGGGGCTAGGAAAACTGGTGGCAGTAGGAAGGCAATGTAACAGGTTCCCTCCCAATCGAGGGGCAGACGAACATATGCAGTTTGACCACAAATAAAATAAGAATGACGTGAAGCTTTGAAAATAGATTTCCCACTGTCACTATACTTGACAATAGTAGTACAATCACTATGTCCTACGTGTATGGAACCATAATTACGGACACATAATTCGCCTTTGACTGGTAGTACTGAAATAACAGGTAAGTCTGGAGTAGTATCAGACTGAACATTCAAGACCATGAAATTCGAAGAATAATTACCTAAATTATACACTTCATTTTCTAGATCTAAACCTGTTCGGTGGGGAAGACCTTGCTTGTCTGGAAAGCATGTACTGTTAAGAAAAGACATATCTGTTGAGGATGACGTTAACGTGGACCATGCTCCACACGAACCATTATGTGAGAATGGATAAGGAAAAAGTGGCAGAACTCCCTTCGGTGTCTGGAAAGGGGGGAGTCGACCACACACCCAACAATTAGTGGCATTGCTGGTCTGGTGTGAGTAATGTAACATGCGGATGAATGAGTTATTTCGCATGGCGAGGCGGTAAGAGAGTTCATGAGGAGGCAGATCACTAAACGTGTGCTCTACTGTAGCATTAGCAGACTTATTTACATGAAGAACTGGGAGATACAAGAAAAATGCATAACTGGTGCAGGAAATCATAATGCTGAGAAATAATATGAAACATAGAAAAACGATACATCGGATTGAGTTTTGACTAACTCTCTCACTATGGGGGTCTATTTTATACATGTCAGAAACAGTCTAACCGTTTCACCTAGGGGAGGACTTAGACAATCAAACTGACTGACTTATTTTACTAGACCGGAGTTTTAGCTTGTACTCCTGTTGCGGAGTTTTCTCTAACAGGGGAGGGGTTGTAGCAATGTCTTTTGCGGGACAGTCCTTGAGAACAATATTTTGGCAATCCTTCAAATCCTGGGAAATGTTCTTTAAGACGGGTTTCAGTCCATTAAAAAGTTTAATATGAGAAAGGTGCACCCAGCCTTTGCGTCCTTCCAACTTCACGGCTGTACGGGTGGTGAGGAGGACCTGTCGGGGCTCTTTCCAACGAGGCTCCAGCGGACTTGATCTGTCAAAGTTGCGGACCATCACCATGGATCCTGGAACGATTTCGTGCGGTGCCACCTCGGTATTGTCTGGAAATGCGGCGGCAACCTGTGAACGACATGAGTTGAGGGCAGACATCAAGGAAGCTAGGTAATCTGTCAGCATATTACTTGAAACATCGGTAATACTTCGGGGTCTAGGAGTACCCCACATGTTAGGGGGGCGGCCGAAAACGACCTCATACGGGGACAGACCTGATCTGGAATGTGCGACCATGCGCATATAAAACAAAGCGACTGGCAGAGCTACTAGCCAGTCCACACCTTTTTCTTTACACACTTTTGCAATACGGATTTTCAGAGTCTGATTATGTCTCTCTACGGGACCGGCTGCTTCAGGATGGCGTACACAATGAAACTTCCACTGGTACCCTAGCAAAAGGGAAACATGCTTCATGAGTTCAGATGAGAATGGCTGGCCGTTATCAGAATATACGACTCTAGGGAGTCCATAACGGGGAAGAACTCACGAACCAACTGCTTGGCAGTGGTCGCGGCTGTGTAATCTGGAACTGGATATGCCTCCGTCCACCTGGACAAAGCGCATACAACTACAAGGACATACTTGAAACCTCGACATCGCTCCATCTGAATATAATCCATCTGGAGGACTTCAAAAGGGTGGTCAGGGGGCTGGAATCCACCTTGTTCCACCGGGACACTTTTACCTGGATTAAACTGACAACATATCATACAGGTACGGACTTTCTGCTTGGCTGCAGCTCGTAAATGCTTGTTGAACCAAATGTTCTGGATACTGTCTAACATAGCTTTTTCTCCTAAATGTGCTGGACTATGTGCGGTATTAATAATAACTTGAACCATAGAGTCGGGGAGAAACCATGTGGCTCTACCCTTTGTTAACCATCCTTGATCTGTCTGGACCCCTCCTTGTTCGGACCATTTCTTGATTTCTTCGGGAGTAGCATGTAACTGGATATCTATGACATCTTGTGTAGGGTCCTTAACTGTCATACATGTAGTCGGATCTGGAGTATGTGTCTGTGTCGGATTACCTTGAATGTCTGGAGTCTGTGCTGTAAACTTGGCTGTGCGATCTGCTAGATCGTTACCTTGAGAAATAATGTCAGTAACTTTCGTATGTGCTTTGCACTTCATGATAGCGATAGATGTCGGTAAATGTATGGCATCTAACAGAGCTTGAATAAGGAGACCATGCTGAATCTTGGTTCCATGAGAAGTCATGAAACCTCTCTCCTGCCAGAGCACTCCGAAGTCGTGTACAACTCCAAATGCGTAACGTGAATCTGTGTAAACATTAACTTTCAAGTTCTTGGCGTGTATGCAGGCTTGTGTCAGAGCAACTAGCTCTGCTGCTTGAGCGGACAGGGTATCAATACGGTGTGTTTCAATAACTTCAGTGTCAGTAGTCACTGCATACGCGGCGACTAGTTCTCCTGTACTAGTTCTTAGGCATGAACCATCCACATAAAGTGTCAGGTCGGGGTCTGGTAACGGAGTATCTGTCAGATCTTGTCTTGGCTTTGTCGTAATGTTAACTACTTCCACGCAATCATGTGTGGCTGGGTTTGAAGTAACTGATGGTAACAATGTAGCAGGATTTAAAATGTTGCAGCGTCTGATTTCTATGTGTGGCTGGAACAGTGTCAATTCATAACCTGTTAAACGTGCAATTGTCAAGTGCTGAGTTTGTGTTCGGTTTAAAAGAACTTCCACAGAATGTGGAACTTGTACTGTCAAGGTATGTCCTAAGACTATGGAATCACTTTGTCTGATAGCTAGTGCTGTGGCTGCAACTGACTTGAGGCACGCAGGCAGAGCCTGGGCTACAGGATCTAATGTGCTCGAAAAATAAGCACAAGGCTTGTATTGTCCTGCTTGATCTTGTGTGAGAACAGATAATGCTGTACCTTCACGTTCAGTGACGAAAAGTGTAAAAGGCTTACTGTAGTTTGGTGTCGCTAGAACTGGAGCTTGGCATAGGGCTTTCTTTAACTCATTGAAACTAAGTGTATGTTCAGATGTCCAAGGGAGGACAGTCGATACGGCTGCCTCCTGTGTCGTTAACGGTATCAGTGGTTTGGCTAGAAATGCATACTGAGGAATCCATTGTCTGCAGTAAGAAGTGAGGCCGATAAAAGCACGTACCTCCTTCTGGGTCTTGGGCTGAGGAAGACTCGCTATTAACTGGATACGGTCTGGTGTCAACTGCCTACCCCTCTTGGACAGCAAGTGTCCTAAGTAGACCACTTGCTGGACACAGAATTGAAGCTTAGAAGGGGACACCTTGTGCCCCATCTCGGCTAGGAAATACAAGACTGTAAGGGATGCTTGCTCGCAAGCACGTTCAGAACGGGCTGTGATCAGTAGATCATCGACATACTGGAGCAGGGCAGTGTCAGTTGGCATGTGAATGTTGTCTAGTTGTCTCTTGAGTGCTTGACTGTAAATACTAGGACTTTCTGTGAAACCTTGAGGAGCTCGTGTAAACATATAGCTCCTTCCATTTAAACAAAATCCGAAAAGGAACTGGCTGTCTGGATGAATAGGAACACTGAAAAATGCGTTCTTGAGGTCTATGACAGTGAAGAACGTGGCTTCGGAATCAATGGCCGTTAATAGGGAAGAGATGTCTGGGACAACTGGGTACTGCGGAATAATACATTTATTAAGCTCTCGTAGGTCAATCACTAATCGATATACTGGGGGTGCATTTGGATCAGTACGTTTCATGACTGGAATGATCTGAGAATTACATACATTGGAGTCAGTTTCTACAACCACTCCTTGAGCAATAAGCTCGTCAATAATTTTGGATAAGGCTGCTACAGCCTCAGGTGGCAATCTGTACTGTCTGATTCGTGGTAACACTACACCTGGCTTGAGAGTCACACGATAGGGTGTGATTTGCATGTAACCTACATCAGTTGGACCTTGTGCCCATAAGTGCTGTGGAACATTAGACAGTCTTGAATCAAAATCTCGTAATACATAGTGACCCTTAAAGTCACGTAGGAACAATCGTATTCCCTCTGGGGAACAGCATATAACTGCACCTAACTCTTTCAGTGTCTTAATGCCTAATAGGTTTTCTGGACATGACTTAGTAAGTAACAGATCAGTAGTGCGGGACAATGGACCTACTTCTAGAGTAACTGGCTTTGATATTTCATTTACGATGGGTTTTCCTGAAAATCCAAGGGAAACATTTCTTGAGCCTGAGAGCGGAGCCCCTGGAACTTCGGCGTGACTAATTGTGGTCCTACTTGCCCCTGTATCAATCAAAAACTTTCTGTCTTTCCCTAATACTTGACTATGAACATAGGGACCTTCTTGATCTACAGGTATCTCGATGAGAGGCAAGCCTACCTCCCTCTCTAGGCTGTTTCATGAATACTGCTGGTACTCTGGATACTCAGACTGTGCATACTGGTACATCTGCGATGTAACATGCTGTGTTGCAGCAATAGGCTGCGGTGCGGTAACTGTCTGTTGTGCATTCTGTGGCTGAGGAATCTGTGAAACTTGTCCTTGTCTAGGCGGACGTGGTCTTTCTTTAGTCTTACCAGTAGCTATGTTGTGTTTCAGAACTGCACACTCATTTATAAAATGACCTGGCTGTTTACAATAATTGCAGTTCCCTTTAACGGGAGCTGCAGGATGACTGGCTTGATTTGGACCCCTCTTCTGACTGTCTTGAGGAACAGATTGTGCAACTAGTACTTTCATTTTCGTATCTTTCATACGTTTTCTTTCGTGTTCTTGCTCTTCTCTGATTCTGTTCTGGTGGTATTGGAGCATCTGCAACATCTGGGACGGGGTATTAGCTTGCCAGGTACTTTCGACTTTCAAAACTCGATTTTTAATTTGTGGGCTTGAATTCTCGACTAATTTAGTAACAAAAAGGTGAGGGTATGACTCACTACTTGTCTTGAGGCCACTGTTGATGCTAAAACATTTTTCAAATCTAGAATAAAAATCACTAATATCTTCGTCTTGTTTCTGTTTACAGGCTGAGATTGCATCCCAGTCTTCTTTTCTAGTTGTCAATAATCTGGGTAAAACTTGTATTAATAATTCCGGTAATTCTTTACATTTATCTCCAAGACCGGTACCTGGTACTCGTGCCTTGTCTTCAGCTTCTAGAACTGCCCAATCGATCTTTTTCTCTCCCACCTCCCATTCTTTTTCCTTGAGCTTTTCATACACCCCTGCAGGCAGCAGAACCTTTAACATTTTAATTATATCTGGATATGTGTATTCTCCCATACGGAGCATGTCTTTTAATTCTCTATGGAACCCTGCTGGATCTTTGTCATGACAGGGAATTAATTTCTTCATCTCGAGGAGTTCCATCTTTGTAATTGGAGTGTAAACAAACACTCGTTCTAGTTCGCCACCCGTTCCTCTAACTGGGTGGACTTCTCGTAACGGATTCTGTCTTTCCATGTAAAATGGTTTACTTTCTGGGGGTGAGGCATGAACAAAATGCGGGTTCAAAAACGTTCTATATTTGTGACGCTGTTCTAGAATGACACTGATTAAATCGGTACCTAAACCTTTCCATCTATACTGGAGTAACTCGTTCAGGACATCATGTAACGGGCCTGGATCAGAGTGTTGACCCTCATACAAAGTAATGAGGTGCTGAATCATATACATACCCACCAGTCGTTGCTCGGCTGGGGGCATTTTCAGAAACATTTGTGCCACTATTTCGTCTGGAAAAGTGGTAGAATCAGTAATCCATCGGACTGCTGATCGGGCTAGTTCTTGTTCATGCATGGTACTTAACTCACTGTAACCGATTCGTGATTTCAAAATGTGATCGGTAGCTTGAAACACTTGTTCTAGTGAACCTTGTTCTGGTGCTGGAGAATGAAAAATAGACTTGTGTTCTAGGCGTAAATGGCGATCTGGAAATCTAGATTTTCCTACATACGCTATTCTGGCGGGATTCTCGTCCTCTACCTCTTCAGTATCAGAGTTACTTTCTTTCTCGCTTACTTGTGCTGTTTTACGTTGTTCGTGTATCTTTATTATTTCTCTACGGATTTTCTTGTACATACTCTCCATAGCACCGACGGTCTTGTGCTTACCCTCGGCTATATTATCACTCCACCTTGTCAGGGTTCTCATTTCGGCTTGATCTTTAGACGGGTAATCTTGTTCTCTTATTAGACAATTGATCAGAAACTTTAATATCATGAGCTGGATCTCGGCTTTCCTTTGAGACATGGCCTCGCTAATACTTTCTGGATCATCCCCTGTACGGATGAAACGATACATTCTGTCTAGATCTTCTTTCATATTCGGTAAGGTGACTAGATACTCGGCCACCTTTCTTACCCTTTCTTGGGGGGTCAAAACCGAAGCTTACCGGCTCCAGGTGGGGACGCGGAAACGCCGCTCAGACGCTGCTTGCCCTGACTTTGCCTCACAGCGCTGCTGGGTCCCTGACGTTGTGGTCGCCCCCGCCGCCGTGCAGCGCCATCGCACGGCCGCGGAGCGGAGCGGACCACAACTCCCAGCGAGCCCTGCAACATCCTCCGCCCACTTCCTGCACAAGCGCCAGGAGGCGCTACTAAAGGCGGCAGCTCCCGGAGAGGAGCGGGGGTCAAAACCGAAGCTTACCGGCTCCAGGTGGGGACGCGGAAACGCCGCTCAGACGCTGCTTGCCCTGACTTTGCCTCACAGCGCTGCTGGGTCCCTGACGTTGTGGTCGCCCCCGCCGCCGTGCAGCGCCATCGCACGGCCGCGGAGCGGAGCGGACCACAACTCCCAGCGAGCCCTGCAACATCCTCCGCCCACTTCCTGCACAAGCGCCAGGAGGCGCTACTAAAGGCGGCAGCTCCCGGAGAGGAGCGGGGGTCAAAACCGAAGCTTACCGGCTCCAGGTGGGGACGCGGAAACGCCGCTCAGACGCTGCTTGCCCTGACTTTGCCTCACAGCGCTGCTGGGTCCCTGACGTTGTGGTCGCCCCCGCCGCCGTGCAGCGCCATCGCACGGCCGCGGAGCGGAGCGGACCACAACTCCCAGCGAGCCCTGCAACATCCTCCGCCCACTTCCTGCACAAGCGCCAGGAGGCGCTACTAAAGGCGGCAGCTCCCGGAGAGGAGCGGGGGTCAAAACCGAAGCTTACCGGCTCCAGGTGGGGACGCGGAAACGCCGCTCAGACGCTGCTTGCCCTGACTTTGCCTCACAGCGCTGCTGGGTCCCTGACGTTGTGGTCGCCCCCGCCGCCGTGCAGCGCCATCGCACGGCCGCGGAGCGGAGCGGACCACAACTCCCAGCGAGCCCTGCAACATCCTCCGCCCACTTCCTGCACAAGCGCCAGGAGGCGCTACTAAAGGCGGCAGCTACCTCCGCGTCGCGGACGCGCGCGGACGGCGCCGGGCGGAGCCCGGGCAGAGGGCGGGCCGTCTAAGGCCGTCCAAGGACGACCAGGGACGGGACGGGCCACGTCCTTAACATCTTCTACAATGGGTAAGCGTAAATTGCCAACACCATCGGCGGATGAAGCTAAGGCGAAGGTACCTAAGTATACTACAAGTATACTTACATATTTAACTACCAAGGTGGGGGAATTATCATCTAAGATTGCTGAGTCCGAGCGTGAATTGGGCATTGCCTCTAGTCCCGGGACTGCTGATACTTCATATGCCTCATCTTTAAATTGTATACCTTTGGAGCCTCGGGTTATAATTGAGGCTTGTAGACCCTCCCTGTCACTTCCTGCTACAGTTCTTCCATGCCCGGCCATATCTGAAACTGTGATACCTAACGCCCCATTGAGTCCTGGGGTTGCTGGAAGGTCGGATTCAATTACGGTTGGCTGTTCCCAGCCAGCCCTTCTGACGGAGGAGGTCATTATGGCCTTATTGGAAAAACTGTTTACAGATAGACTTGAGACTGCTTTAATCCAGATTGCTTCGGATATTAATGAAACACTGAAGGACTGTGTTAAGAACCTTATATCAAAATGTGATCGTATAAATGATGTTCTTAACGCTCGGACCCCTGCATTTTCTATGCCTTTGGCGCCATGTCCTCCAGTTGTAAAGGTCACTATCCCTAAAGTTGGTGACCCACCTGTAATTAGACCAGTTAATATCCCTCTTTTACCTATGCCACCAAAAGGGAAAGTAGACAATGGAATATACATCCCCACGACAGAGGTTGCCCCTGGTTCAAATTGTTCCACAAGGCCTAGAGGCCAGCGGGGGGCTCCGGAAAAAAGTATACCACCTATAAATTTACCACCGGATTCAACACCCTTTGTCGCAATACTGGTTAACGTGCCTAAACTCGAAAACGGAGCGATAGAACAACATGAGTCTCTTCTTAGTCACGTTAAAAAATGGTGTAATGCCAACTGCACGGGTGAAAGTAACATCGCGGATAATATTGTAACAAGTAGACGGGTAAACTGGGTGGGTAAAAGCAAGAAAGAAGTTGCAGGAGACTGCGTCATTGTAAATTTTAAAACTAAGAATGTCGCGAGTCGACTTTTCTGGGATGACTCCCCTTTGGATCCCGTGAGTAAAGGGGTGCGGGCGATGCCTCTGGGTTTCTTTTACCCCCGTCCACAGAGGTTAGTTGTAAATGAGAATATTAAGTTACAATCTATTGATAACACTTGGGCAGAGGATAGCCTTATCTCACCTATGCCTTTTAATGTCTGGATGACTAAGCCAACTAAAGCTAATGGTGCAGTAAATGTTACAAGGAATACACTCTCTAATAATCTACCATTGTCAAATATGTTTTCAGCATTAGCTGATAGAGTAGACATTGAATGACTAGCACCTGTACCTGACCAGGATAATTTGATTTGCTCAGTCAATACTGATGTGGCCCTACCTGTTGTTAGTGTCGAATCTGTTATTAATGACCCACCACAGTTAGGGGGAGAGCACATACGGTTATTATCATGGAACATCGCAGGCCTACGGGCAAAACAAAATGACTGTATTTGGTTACAATTAGTGAAGAACCATGATATTGTCGCATTACAAGAAACTTGGTCGAAAGATAAAGGGTTCTGGGTAGAAGGATTTATTTCTTTCTTTGTTGATGCTCTGAGTTCCACATCGGGTAGGGACAGAGGGGGTTTGTTATTCCTTGTTTCAGTTAAAATTGCTGGCAATGTTAGAGAAATCCCTAGTTTTTCTCACTACTTCCAAATGGTGGAAATTAGTTTGGCTGATAAGAATAAGATTGTACTAATAAACTGTTATAACTCCATGCAGGGGGGACCCCCAAATTTTGTTTTAGACGGTCTATCAGACTTTTTAACCAAATATATGTCCAAACAAACCACTTTTGTCCAGTGTATAATGATGGGTGATTTTAATGTTCATTTGTGTGAGTCCCATTGCCAGATTATTGATGAAAATGGTCCTGATCATACTTTATCGCCACACTTTGAACATAGTCCAAAGGGTGTGGCAATGGAAAACATGCTCTCATCAAATGATCTATATGAACCTGGGATTGCAGATACATCAAACCGTGTGGTCACATATAACGCTAGGGGCAGTGAATCAATTATAGACTATTTTTTTACGTCTTCAGGGCTCCTTCGTTATGTACTATTTTATAATGCGTTTGTTAGTGGATTTAGTGACCACAATCCTGTGTTATTGGTTTTAGATACTCTCTCTGGTTTGCATAAAGGAGTAGCTAGGCCTACTTCTATAAGGGATGTGAAGAGCAAAGACCAAGGCAGACGCCTCAAATGGTGCAAAGTCTGCCCAGAGGATTTTCATGATCGTATTGTGCAGGACATGGGAGCTGAATTTGGGATATGTTTGAATAAAGAGATGAGGGGAGGGGAAGTTGTGAGTGCCTTTGAAGATATTTGTGCCAGAGTGGATAAAGATCTCAGAGTCAAACCAGGGAAAGGCTCGGTCCCAGTGTGTAGATGGTTTGATCATTCCTGCTCACAGGCACACGCAGCTCTGTGGAAAAGTCTTAAACAATTGCCTAGAGATAGAATTTTGGTGGCAGATCTAAGAAGACAATACGCTTTGGCAGTCAAACTTCGAAAAAAAGCCATCAAAGATGAAGCCTGGGACTCTTTGATGGACCCCATTACCCTTAAACATAGCTCCAAATTTTGGGCTATAATCAATAACCCCTTGTTTTCTCATACATCTAATCAGGACCTTGAAATTAATATATCTGAAGCCGATTGGATTAATCATTTTTCCAACATATATGGTTCAAACGAGATTGTTGAGGTGTTTAAAATACCTTATTCCTCGGCTTCTCATATTAAGTTAGATTTCACCAAATCTGAAGTAGAGTTGGCAATTTTAGGCTCAGCTGCAAATAAAGCCCCGGGCCCGGATGGGGTTCCCCCGGACTTATACAAACTTAATTCAGAGTTGTGGGCTGAGATTTTAGCCAATGTTTTTAATTGTGTGTATGAGGGGGGGTTGCCAAAATCATGGTCATGTGCCATTATAGTTCCTATTTTTAAAAAGGGCCTAAGAAGCGACCCAAAGTGTTTTCGGCCAATTTCACTATTGGATTCCTCAATGAAGATTTTGGGTAAAGTCCTGCTTGCTAGAATTAACACCTGGTCTACAGTTAACAATATTCTAGTTGATGCCCAATATGGGTTTCGTGCTGGGAGGGGGACTGAGGACCAATGCCTAAATCTTCATTTATTAATCTCGAAATACACAACTGTCAAAAAAGGGTCAATTTATGTTGCATTCATGGACCTATCCACAGCTTTCGATTTGGTGAATAGAGCTCGATTATGGACCATGTTGTTAAAGCTGGGTTTGGACCCCCCCTTGTATATTTCCTGGCAGAATTACATAAAGATCTGAAAGCCTCAATCAGAATGGACCAGGAAGGTAATCGTACCGCCTGGTTCAAATCAAGCAGGGGAGTGCGGCAGGGCTGCATTCTCGCGCCCATGCTATTCACCTTGTATATAAATTCACTTGAGGAAACTCTTTTATCAGCAACCTTGGATACTCCGCGTGCAGGGGAAACTCGTATTCCGGTTCTCCTGTACGCGGATGATGCCGCTTTAATAGCTCGGACTCCTATAGGTCTACAAAAACTTTTAAATGCTTTTAATGATTTTATGCTATCATTAGACCTAGTAATAAACAACTCCAAATCACACGTCATGGCTTTTGGGGCTGGTAAAAACAACTCCAGGCAGTTTTATTGTAATGGCGACGTGATCACCAATGTTAAAGTTTTTACATACCTGGGTGTAATTTTTGATAATAAGGGAAGTTGGGCTCCGCAAATTGTAGCTAAAACTAAGGCGGTTAGAAGCTCAGCAACTGCTATTTTAAGTTTTGCTAGGAGACTGGGCGGGAAGCCAACAGGTGCTTTACTTAACTTGTACAGGGCAAAATCAGTGGCAATAGCCAGGTATGGCTCTGGTCTGTGGGGCTATGTAAATAGTGAATCAATACAAAGGGAAGAAAATAGATTCCTGCGTTCTACCTTAGGGCTCCCCCAATCTACAGCCACGTTTTCAGTCCACCAGGAAGTCGGGTTGGGCTATATATCGGACACCCTTCTTATGGCCCCTATCCTGTTATGGATAAGGCTTTGGACAAATAAAAACTTGGGCCTTAATCATAAAATATTGGCGGACTGTTTAAAACTGGATAATTACAAAAGTATAGATTGGCTTTCACATATAAAGAAGTGCTCTTTGGATCTGGGTCGCCCTGATATTTTTCTTATTCCTCAGGATCTTAAGAAATTAGATTTAGCCTGGGTGAAGGCCAACTTTATAACTAGGAAAAACGTGGAGAGGGAAGAATGCCAACTACTCAAGCCCACGGTCAGAGCCCACTATCTGACTATCACGCGTCTTACCATCCAACCGTACCTTACTATTGTCACTATCCCCTTTCATAGGTGGCTTCTGGTTAAACTTAGGTTTAACCAGATTTATACGGTTTTGTGTGACAGTCACGGTTGGTTTAAGGAGGAAGATGCCCCTGTCTGTAACTGTGATAGTTTTTCTCCTCAAAATAATATGCACTTTATGCTATTTTGTAATTTTTTTATTGAGCCCAGACAGAAATACCTTGTACCAGTATTGAAGGAAAAAGCTTTTCTTCAGGCAAAACCTGCTCTCCTGTACCTCCAATTAATGGATTCTACGTTGGCCATGTTTAGCGTGGCCAACTATCTTGTTGCTGCGGTTAGGATCAGGAGGAAAAGACTTAAAGATGTAAATATTGGTGTCTTGTGAACATAAATGAAATGGATGTGGTTTTCTTTTTAAAATGTCTATTTTATTGAGTATTCTCTCTTTTATGATGTATTTTTATAATGTGTAATAATCCGCTATTATTGTTGTTTCCTCATATCATGTATTTTTTTTTAATGAAATTATCACTGATTGATGCTTTTGTATGTGTTTATGAATTTGTCTGCCTTTGTGATGAAATTGTAGAATGCTTTTATGATTTTTAATCTAAATCGAATAAAGTGGTTTGTGACTTGACTTGTGACTTTACGCGGAATGAATATAAAACCATATTATCCTCGCCTGGGACTGGATCATAGCCGCATTCGGCAAGGGACTTTCTTATTTCTGCTACAGTCTGATGTCTGGGCGTACGCTGGGACGCTTGTGCATGTAATTCGGCTGTCGTTAAACGCTTGTGTGGCGGCGGGGTTTGAGGAGTACCTCCCCCTGCGGCCCCTAAACTAGAGTCGTCTACTGAGGCTCTTCGTCCTGGCAGAGTGGGAAATGGAAATGCAGGCTGGACTTGTATGGCGGGCTGGACCGGGGGTACCGTAACAGGTACTCCGGTGTCTGGAGGAGCGGGAAGTGCCTGATTTACAGGGACTGGCGGAGCGCGAACAGGATTTGCATATTCTGGGACTGTGTCGTCCAAATAGGACGAAATAAAAATATCAGCTGCGGTCTGTTTGTGACGTAGCTTGGTCGGAACTAATGGTGGCGGGAAATTACTGGATGCCTCTGGGGTCGCTTTTGGCAAGCCCTCGGCAAGGAGAGGATACATACCCCTAATAAGGGCATGCCTCTGTCTGTCTGACTGTTCGGCTTTGACTTGTTCACCTATCTCGATTAGTTCTTTTTCTTGTGCTCGTTCTAAGGATTCTCTACTTAATTCTGACTTTCTGATTTCTTTTTCGGTTCTTTTATGAGCTTCTTTACGCCATAACTCGATGGCATCTTTCTGTGACTGTCTGGCTTTCTTTTTCCATAATGCTTCTTCTACTCGCATGATGCACTCGGCATCCCATGTACCCGATACGGGCCATCTATACTTTTCTTCTAACTGTTTGGTATACTCTACCCATAAATCTAGATACAATATGGCGCTTATGCCATGCTTCTGATACATAAAGTGACCTGGACTGTCCCTCGGCGGAACAGGAACTGCTTCTTCTAACAAACCCTTTCTAGTTTTTAGCTGACGTAATCTCGAAAAGAGAGACATTGTAAACTTGAATCGGAACACAATACAATACACGAGGAACAATAACAACTGGGAAAACAATTCAGGCATACCACGACATTGGAAATACATTGAACAACATCATAACATAACAGTTCGGACAGAATATTACCTGGAATACTGAGAACAGAAACACAAGAATTTCTCGAGAACGGAACAGACTAGAGTTACTGGATGCACTGCTGAAACAGTACGGAACATACCGGTCCCATAAAGGGACGCATCAAGACCCGTATCCACCTAGGTGAACACTTCGTTTGTGAGTCTGTGTACCACCAACCCACGGACCAGAGTCAATTTAGATTGACCCTGTCTAGATACTACCCCAGTAATGGTACTCACCGGGCAGCAAGAACGGAAGGCCTCGGATCGGACTGGACTGCTACGACGACGGACAACGAACTTCGGACTTCAGTTACGGGTGGACCTCCGGATACCTCGGACCTTGGACTCTCGGCTTGGGCTCTGGTCGGGACTCGCCGCGTTCCTCCACCGTCTCGTTTGGATGCTGGACCGCCTCCTCCGTCTCCTCCGTGGGCCTGAGGGATACTTGAAGCAGAAATATCTGCATGTCCACGGTATGGTTCCGTCACGGCTGCAGAGGGTCAGGGGGTCGGCGTGGCTTCACCGACGCGTGGGGAAAGGGCAAGTCCCTATTCGGGCGCCATTATGTGGTAAATAAATAAATAATACCTCTATTTTTGACTAGACATATATCATAACAGATAGCTCAATAAATAAGAGTCAAGATTCGAGGTAGTAGGAGTTTTGCAGGTTTAATACAGCATAAGGACAGGAACAGGACAACCTGCATAGGAATAGGATGACAGGGCCCAGCAGCTGCTGGGGCTGGATCTGGGATGAGCGCGCTGACTTTTAATAACAATACATGAGCATATATACATAACGCAAACACATAGCATTACATTGCAGTAGGCGTAGCAGTGGGTGGAGCAGAAGGCGTGACGCGTAGCAGTCGCGAAAGATAAGGGCGAAAGTAGGTGTAACTGGGCGTATACATAGACATGTGATGCAAACGTAACAGAATATGTCATGAATGGGGCGGAAACCATGGAGGGGGCTACCTAAGGAGCCGGGACCTCTAACCTGATGGTGCGCGCAAACTAGCAGTGACGTGTTACTAGGAGAAGCTGGGGGCTATGAACTCTGTGCTAGGAGCAGAGACTGAAGTCTGGAGAGTCAGGGCGACATGTACCTAAACAGTATCTAGTATCTGATGTTTAGAGAACATGTTGATATAAACTAGAAGTCAGGAGAGGAAAGGCTAACTTGATTCTAAGACTGGACCATGCATTATTCTACATGTAGTGCGTGATGAAGAATATTAAATGACCATTAAATGCAGTATTTCTCTAACGTGGAGACGTGAAGGCTAGACAATGACGGAAACTATTGTTGCAATTCAGTAGTTTAGGAATGCAGAGAAGGAGGACTGAACTGATAACTGGAATCATAACATATTCTTGGCAGACTCAGAGACTGAGCCAGGCTGGGCCGGGCACTGCGAGGCAGGAAGTAAGTGAAGGGTCGAGGATACAGGTGGGGGCTGTATCGCTCCTCAGCGAAGTTGCAGGAGACAGGAGCTGAATCTGGTGTCCAGGCCCTTTTGAGGCCTAGAAACGGGGACTTTATAATAGAATAACGTGCACACTGAGAAACGTGGCAACGTAGCTTTACATAGGCCTGATATTCGTAGTATTCACGAGGACTGGAAACTGGCATACTAGAGGTGGACACAACTGTAATTGCGTCATTAATCGAACATGGGGAATGCATATGCATATTTAATCATGCACACATAACATATGATGGATGACACGTAGGGACACAGAACATAGCAAAATTTACTTTTCCACACCTGTCAGAAGAGGCTCCTGCAGATCCTCTTCTTATTTGGATCTCACTGTCAGAGGACTTTTCACCCTGTCTTTCTTCAGAGCTTTATATAACCTTGATATCGTATGGCAACCACCACTGCCTTTCAACAACCCCTCCGAGGTTTCAGACAACCGTGGTATAGCAGGGAACTCTGTCCATATCTCCACAGCTGTGTTGCTAAGTTTACTAAATTGAAGGAATTGTCCCCAGATAGCCCCACACATCTTACATGCTTCAGAAAATGTTAAGAACGAGTCAGCCGGATATATATCTCCCAGTGCAAGGCATCCGCCCTCTCTCCATCTCACCAATAACATGTCTCAAGCTATAACTCAAAATGATTGTATCCACCAGATCCGCAGTGATCTCCAAACCGTTGGCCGTCAGAGTACCCTCATAACATCATATCCTGTGCCCCGCTCCCCTTTTCACAATCATCGGGAGGTTGATTGACTGATTTGCCCCCTGCATTCAGTAAGGAGTAAGCATATCTATCTCCACTGAGCCTCTTAGGATTTCTTTTCAATGGACGCAGTTAACAGTCTCTAAGTATATTATGCTGCACTAGAAAAGCATACACGGACAGGAAAGTGGTATCCAATTGCAATTAATGTTCAATATTTTTTTACTGATTTACTTAAAACATATAAAACAACCTGCCCCCTTAATCCATCTCTTCAGGAACTTACATCTACAGCGCCCCCAGGTGTCGTGGGACAAGTAGTACCTCTGTAGTCCACATCTAAGGAGTCAAGTTTGAGTCACCATGTGAAATTAAAGGATGCCTCCGCCCTATTTCAGCCAGACATGATCTTTTCCATGCCAAGCACATGCCAGTGCATCAATGAAGTAGGTGAGGGCTGTTTGGTGTATTCCACCATGCTAGGATGGTTTGTTTGGTGCATAGCAGCAGGGAGTTTATGAATGGGAAACATTTCTTTGTGTCCCCAGTGTACTTCTGGGATTCAGCCTTGTAGAATGCACAGCTGGTCAGTGGGGAATGCATTCCTGAATAGCCAGTATTTATGCACGTGCCTCCCCCGAAAGAGTGTGCACAAACAGGCACTGTAATAGAATAAGTGTAAACTTGCCCGCCTGACTGCATCTCCTCAAGAATTTATCAGACTTGGTACTATCCATTGCCTGTAGGCAATGTGGTTTCCAATGTCATCTGAGTAGGATGTTTGCTGTGGTTTCCCAACCCTGTGCATGGTTCCCACTGTATCATTTCCCATCATTTTGAATGATTTACTCTACTGTAGGGTGACTGCAAAGAGATCTTGAAGTTTCTTGACCATCTTGTCGCAGCTATAATTCTATCTTTTTGCCAGAAATGGTGGCTCATAGTCAAAATTATACAAAAAACGAGGTGGAGGATTTGTCAACTAGGTTCTTCTTCCTTGAATTATGCTGAAAAAGAAAACCCGAGGTCATGGGTTTAAGGACCTAGTCGAAGGAAGAGGCTCCCAATCGATATGATCTGAGATTGCCTTCAGGAAAAGAAAATGTCTTTCTTGAGTCCCCTCACTCACCAGGGTTTCCCCACGGTGACATGCTTCATCATTGGGGCCATCCCAGTTCTCTACGAACTGGGGCGTGCTACGAATTGCGGAGAATACGTAGGTGCACTTGTAGTGGAAGACTATGTGTAGTGCACAGTGGGGTGGAGTGGGTGAAAGTGATTAAAAATACCTTGCTAGTGGGCTTAAATACTTTATTATCGCTCCTAGGTTGGTATGTCTAAAAGGGGTTTTTTACATGGAAAAACCTAACTGTAATGGGTAGGAGATCAGTGTAAGATCAACATGTTTCGAGCCTACCCCTAGCTCTTCATCAGGACCACACAGTGACCAGCCCTGTGTTTGCCACTCCTAGTAAACCTAAATGTGGAAATGAAATCAAGAAAACGCTGCAACTAATAAAGCATGCGTGGTTTATACATACGATCAAAATGTCACAGTGTATTTTGTTTAAAGCAGAGTTATGCTTCATGGACTCTCGGGGGGCGGTGTCTCTCTGTGAAATTATTTCAAGATAAGGAGCACCGCATTAGACACCTATTTGTCTCCCCGCCGGACCGCATCATCACCGTGACATTGTGATCATATGTATAAACCACGCATGCTTTATTAGTTGCAGCGTTTTCTTGATTGTATTTCCAAATTTAGGTTTACTAGGAGTGGCAAACAGGGCTGGTCCGTGTGTGGTCCTGATGAAGAGCTAGGGGTAGGCTCGAAACACGTTGATCTTACACTGAACTCCTACCCATTACAGTTAGGTTTTTCCATGTAAACACCCCCTTTTAGACATACCAACCTAGGAGCGATAATAAAGTATTTAAGCCCACTAGCAAGGTATTTTTAATCACTTTCACCCACTCCACCACACTGTGCACTACACAGTCTTCCACTACAAGTGCTCCTACGTATTTTCTGCAAGTCGTAGCACGCCCCAGTTCGTAGAGAACTAGGATGGCCCCAATGATGAAGCATGTCACCCTGGGGAAACCCTGGTGAGTGAGGGGACTCAAGAAAGAAATTTTTCTTTCCTGAAGGCAATCTCAGATCATATCGATTCATAGTCAAAACGTCCAGGCACCTGTCCTGTTCATTTGGTTGCCGACCATCTCAGTTCTGAATGTCCTCTCAAGCTCAATGGCTTCCTCATCATCCGCCTGAAGGAGTGCCTTCAATATTCAAAGTACATAGTCCTCAATGTTCCTGCTACTCTGCTCTAAGAGGTACTTCCATAAGGGTAAACTTGCTTCTCCATTAACTATTCTGCAGGTATTCTGTGTTGCATGATGTTGTTAACTTATGGTCATGTGAGAGTGGGCTGCAATGTTTTTCAGGGCCTGAGTGACCCAGAGACAATGAATCGAATCATCTCCTTTGTTTTTATGCTGGAACTCCACTTTTGTAATGTTGGTTTTAAGAGAAACTCTTTGATGGATTGGTCCTTCTTCCCTTTGAAGGTAGTCATACTGTGTTTGAGAACAAGTGTTTTTTTCAGGTTTCCCCTAGTCGGGCAGTTTGCACTCTTTGTGGGAGGATCCCTGCTTACTGTCACTCCAAGTGATAGGCCTGGGATGGGCCCAGAACAGTCCTCTATCCGGGCTTCTGGATAAACAGAATCTGCTCCTTACAATAGTTTTCCTTGCATAGTCTTAGCCGTTCTGCACTTGTGCAAAGTCCTAGCAGTGATCTTTCAGCCTCCACGTGTCCTCATCCGGTCTGCGCCCCTTGATGTTCTAGTTTTACTTCTTCAATTTCCCACTCAAACATGCCTTTGTGCCTTGTGGGGTCCTGGGAGTCTTGTCTCAATTGCTGGGCCCATTTTATCGCAGCGGGTTGGGAGTCGCCCCAAAGTTTAAATGTAATAATCATCTTTCTGGGGAATTACCTGCTCTGTTGTACTTCTTGGGCTCTACTTGTCTCCCTCCTGCCCGTAGAGCAAGGCCCTTCACCCATCTGGCTATTGGTATATAGGAGGTGGCCCCTCTATGAAGGCAACTGGAATTTTTCTTTGAAGCTTCTTCTGTCAGTCCCTAGACCTGGCATTTTCCCCTCTCATCAGAGGAGGGATAACTTCCTGCCAGCTCGGCCAACCTTGGCCTCCAGGCTCAAGCATCACCCATCTCGGCACAATGCCTTTCCATGTGTTCGCAGGCCTGGGTATTCCCTAAGGAGAGTGACAGCAGTTAGGTATTACAGCTTAGTGTGAGCAATCCATCTCTTCTAGGCTCGCTATTGCTGGTGAGCCCTCCTTCCATCCAATCTCATTTTCTCCCTGGTGTCCCAGAGATGGCCACTCTGGTTTAGCTTCAAAGACCAGCAGCGCTCAAAACGTGCCCTGAATGGTTGTCATCCTTGCTGGGATATCACTGGTCGTGGTCTGCACGGCCCACATCTTCAAATGGGGGTACAGTTGAGGTCTGCTGTTCTGGCTGCATGTCCTGATATTGCTATTTTTTTGGTCTTCGAAATCTAGCAGCCAAGCATGTGCAATCCCAGGAAAAATTGCTTCTCTTAGGTGGGCTGTGACAGAGGAACAGAATACTTGCAACCTATGTCATTGCCATCTTGGCCACACATCCTCAGCTGCAAGCTAACATACTCAGGGTCAAGGCACCTGCCATTAGGGGTACATGATCCTCGGCTATCTGAGCAAGTAAGAGGCACGCCAGGATGGTGTTGGATATGCGTATATGTGAATATACAAGATTTAAGTGCTTTGTATAGAAATATGATGTGTGATTAAAATCACAAAAAGGTTATATTTCTGTACTTCTGAAATGTGTAAGAAATTAGATTATTAGTTGGGGGAGAAGCTACCAAAAACAAGTATTAGACCCTCGTAAATCATCCTGAACTAATCAGTTTGATGTCAATCAAACATCATTTCTATTAACAATAGAGGTCAGAGGAAGGAGTGGCCTGAAGCCAATGGAGTGAGAAGCTGGACCCCATCTAGTGCCATCATGATTTCCTACAGCCAGCCTGGGACAACATGAAGCATGCACAACAGCGCCTGCTCCCAGGGGAGACCCGCAAAGAGCCTGGTGGCGACATCCGAGGCCACTAATGCACTTTGTCTCCCTGCCTACCATGTAACTGCAAGCCCGCAATTCAAGATGGCAGCAGCCTTGCACTGTGGAGAAACCGAGATGCCCTGCCTCTAATAGACAAAGCCTATAGACCTGATTCCAGGCCCAAGACCTGCATCAGCATACAAGGAGTGGACATGGTTGCCGTCCCTCCCTATAAAAAGCAGCAGAGAGGACTTTTGGGACCCCAAGGAAAGCTCTGGGTTGCCGGCCCGTGAGTATGACTGGCGTCCCTGCTGCTGGGGGATCGACAGAGGTGTGTTGGTCTGTTGGCCCTGTGCTCCTCATGAGCAACTGTTGCCCTAAAAGACTGCCTTTGTGAGCAGATGCGGGTCTGTGTGGGCCGACACGCCGCCCCCCCTCCATCTACAACGAGGGGTGGTAGTAGAACGAACTCCTGACCCTGGGTGAGTGCAGACAGGTGCTTCATGTCCCCTCCACATCTGAGGATCCACTGATGCCTGATAAACTCTCCTGAACCTGGCACAGCATGCACCTGTGATATCGCTGGTGACTTCATTGGGCTCATCCAACACTGACCAATGAGGAAAAGCTCCTTACTGCATTCCCCCAGAAATTGGTGACCGTCTTAACCTCAGCCAGTGGATCACCTAGTTGCTCTACTTGGCCCGAGGGCCCATTCTGTACAATCAGTCCGCTCTCTAGATGGTGTCTCGCATGGACAGCAAAGAGAGCCACTGCCTTCTGGGGATCAGAGACACACCTCGAGTGGGTCAGAGAGTAAGCCTAGCTAAGGCCTACTCCAGGCTGAGGACTGGTCGAGAAGTGGTGGAGGGCAGCTGCGTGAAGGTGCTTGCTGACCCTGCTGCTGTGAACCTTGATAATTACAAAAAGGGGGTGGTGATGGACAGAGTATCTGAGTTAATCAGAACACTCCTACCCAGTCAACAGATCAGGGCTTGATCCATCACCGTTTTTTGGCTCACTGCACCATCCCAGTTCAGAACCTGGCTATATGCAAATTAGTCTGTCCCTGGCCCAGTGCATCATGGGAACAGGGCAGACCAAACTACCAAGCCAATTCTTCACTGGAAAGGAAACAAGCTTCCGGGGACCGGTTTCTGGCATTACAGCCGTCTTCGGCCCGGCTTGCTTGAATCCTGATGGTGCAATGAGCAAGGGACTCATGTCTGAGCATACCCTTCCACACTCATGGTGGCCAAAATAATTACAAAAAGGGGGTGGTGATGGACAGAGTATCTGAGTTAATCAGAACACTCCTACCCAGTCAACAGATCAGGGCTTGATCCATCACCGTTTGTTAGCTCACTGCACCATCCCAGTTCAGAACCTGGCTATATGCAAATTAGTCTGTCTCTGGCCCATTGCATCATGGGAACAGGGCAGACCAAACTACCAAGCCAATTCTTCACTGGAAAGGAAACAAGCTTCCGGGGACCGGTTTCTGGCATTACAGCCGTCTTCGGCCCGGCTTGCTTGAATCCTGATGGTGCAATGAGCAAGGGACTCATGTCTGAGCATACCCTTCCACACTCATGGTGGCCAAAATAATTACAAAAAGGGGGTGGTGATGGACAGAGTATCTGAGTTAATCAGAACACTCCTACCCAGTCAACAGATCAGGGCTTGATCCATCACCGTTTGTTAGCTCACTGCACCATCCCAGTTCAGAACCTGGCTATATGCAAATTAGTCTGTCCCTAGCCCAGTGCATCATGGGAACAGGGCAGACCAAACTACCAAGCCAATTCTTCACTGGAAAGGAAACAAGCTTCCGGGGACCGGTTTCTGGCATTACAGCCGTCTTCGGCCCGGCTTGCTTGAATCCTGATGGTGCAAAAACGGTGATGGATCAAGCCCTGATCTTTGGACTGGGTAAGAGTGGTCTGCTTAATTCAGACACTCTGTTCATCACCACCCCCTTTTGCTGTGAACCTTGAGTCACTGTGGGTCCCTGGGGCTGTCTATTGCCCTACTGAGCTTGAGAACTGTGCATAGAGCCCTGGAGACAGGCTACTGAGAAAATGTCCCTGTCGGCTCTCCTCCACTTGGTGAGGCTATGGAGAAGATCATCCGCAAGAGAGATCAGAATGCGGGAGGCCCTCTTCCTGGGGGCATTACTGACGCCTTGGATGATGGCGGAAGTACACCAGAGCCACCTGAGACGGATGGAGGCCTCACACTTCAGGATATCCTTCAGGTCATAACGGCATCATGAGAGGTGTTGGAGACTAAAATAGATACCTTGGTACCGATCTGGCCGTCCTATGTGATGACCATTGGCGCCTTGCAGAGAGGATCACCACGACCATACAGGAACTGACAGATATACCACCTGCGCTTACCTAAGTAACTGAGGGACTTACCACCATGGAGTCCAAAATCCGTACGCTTGAACTTAGAGTCGAAGATGCTGAAAATCGCTCATGCCGTAATAATAGAACAGTAGTGGCCCTGCCAGAAAAATTTGAAGGATCCAGCATTGTCGAATATCTTGAAACGTGGCTTCGAGAGGAGGTTACACCTGAAGGCCTCTATTCCTTCATAGCTTTGGAGCAGGCGCAATGAGTGCCAACCAGACTGCCGCTTCCAGCAGCCCCTCCATGACCGGTCGTAGCCTGCCTACTCATCTATAAAGATCGAGAAAACATCCGAGTGCAGGCTTGCCGCAAGGGGGATCTCCAAGTTGATAACGCTTTGGTATGGATCTTTCAGTACTTTTCGCAGGAAGTGAGGAGCCAGAGAGCCTTGTTTTAGGAGGTTAAGAACGAACTGCAGCAGATAGGCCTTTCTTATGTGATGCTGTTCCCGGCCTGGTTGAGAGTGGCAACACCAGATGGCACCAGATTCTTTCAGTCCCCACTGGAGGTCTGGAGCTGGATGGACCTACAGTTGCAGCAGAAGCCCAGTTGGGGCACTCAAAAAAAGTGCATGCGTCCAACCAGACTGAGACACAGAACTAGGATGTGCAATGCTGCTGCCCCTCACAAGCTGAAGCGCAATGTGGGAGACAGAACACAACTGAGGTGGCAGTATCGATGAGTGATGGGGGTATGCCGCCCCCCCGGACTCCTGCGGGGGGTAGTGCTGCAGGAGACGCAGACTCTGATCACTGCTCCAGCATCTCTGAGGTATCGAGCCTGTTGCTGCCCAGGGTGACCCCGGGGACGTCAGATGAAATCCTTTGAAGCCATGGACGCGCTGGTTACAATTTGAGAAACTTGTGCCACAGGACTGCAACGCTCTTTAGGATGGAGGGTAAATCCTGCTGGAGTTCCTTCCCTGGTCTGAAAATAGTACTCCTGGGCTCAACACTGGACAGAGGGACTGCTGCCAGGGGGGGCTCTCTTGGCTACCTCCTCCGCTTAGGAAACCGCAGGGGAACTCCCACAATTTGTCACTCTTGCTTGCTTGTTTGGATGGGGAGGGGTTGAAATATTGTCCCGGGGGGTGGGTGTTGGAGTACTAGTTTTTATTTGAAATTTTAGGGGAACCATAAGTCACAAAATCTTACACCGAAGGTCTGCAATGCACACAGTGACCCTGGGGGATGGGGGCGACAAGGGTTGAGAGTGCGTGCCCCCCATGCCATATAAATTTGTTAGAGGGTGGTTCCCCTAGCCTACAGGTGCCTTTCCTGGAACATCTGGGGCATGCACACCATGTCTAAGTAGTACAAGGTGTTTTATTATTTAAACAGGAGATTCCAGATAGTATTTTTACAGGAAACGCACCTGACGGCCAAGGAGGGGGTGGCGCTGCAGCGGCGCTGAAGGGGCCACGCATGCTACACCACATTTTCGGCTTATGCCAGGGGGTTCCTGATATAGATTCGACCGGGGTACCCTTTCAACATATGGGAGTTTGATAGACCCACAGGGTAGATATGTAGTGGTACTGGGACGTCTAGAGGACAGAGAGATAGAGATAATCAGTGTATATGCCCCAAACACTGATCAGAGCACCTTTCCAACGAGTCTGTCCAGACACTTGGGCCCGTACTTAACTCTCCTGACCGTAAAGGAGGGGGAGTTAACTGTGTGGAAGACCCCAGGATAGATAGATCCCACCCTCCATTGCAGAACTCTCAGACCATCCGCATAGCTCACGCTTTTGCAGACTGGCATCAGAAATGGGGGCTTATTGACTCCTGGCGACAAACTCATCCACAGGAGAGGGATTAGTACTTCTTCTCTGACCTACATGAAAGTGATATTCGCCTAGACACATTTGCAACCATGATGTCTATAACCTAGTGTATTGGACTGAATATCTAGCCTGCACAATCTCAGACCACAACCATATCTTGATGCATTTGAAATGGGTCCAACACGGACCTTGTAATCCCACCTGGTGCCTAAAACCCAGGTACCGCAGGACCACGTGTTCTGGGAGACGATCAGGGCCGGAATTGTCCAGTATTTGATGACAACGCTGACATGACTTCCTACCCCCATGTGGAGTGGGATGCCTTTAAGGCAGTGCTGCATGGCCAGTGTAGGGCGGAGTCTAAAGCGATTAGGAGTACCCTATTGGGAGAAGTAATGACTGCGGAGCAAGAGCTCAGAGACGTGGAGACCTTTAGGCCTGGATACCCTGAATTACAACTTGCTCTGTCAGAAGTTGAGGAAAAGGTGACGGCCCAAACTGAAAGACTTAAGTGTTTCGACCATAGACAATACATGGATCGTACGCATGCAGAGTGGGACCGGACAGGATCCCTACTGTCCTGGCTGGTTAACCTGTCAAAACAGGGCTTGCCCATAGCTGAGCTTGACACAGGTGGGGGAGACAGGGTCTATCACCAGGAGGGGATCAATGCACTCTTCTCTCAGTACTACTCAACTCTCTATACAAGTGTCCCAGTACACAACGAGACAACGACGCAGGAATATCTCGAGAAATTTCACCTCCAGTACCTGGCGGAGGAGCTCAGCAGGAACATCACCCTGCAAGAGATACAGGTGGCCATAAACAAAATGGCATGTGGCAAAACACCAGGGACGGATGGCTTACCAGTCGAATTTTGTGCTACCGACTCCATGTAACTGGTGCCCAGACTAGCAGAGCTATATGCTACAGCCAAAGACACCGGGCGTCTGCCTGACACCACCAGGGAAGTGCTCATATTCCCCATTCTGAATCCAGGAGAACCTACACGTAACAGCACAGCATATAGACCACTCATGATCTTGAAGATCAATCATAGGATCTTAAGTAGAATCCTAGCAACCAGATTTCTCCAATTCATGTCCAAATAGATCCCCTTGGATCAGGGGGGATTCTACCGGGTCACAACACGGCCACCAATATCTGGTGATTACTGGCCATATTGGAAGCCGGTGATTATGACTGGGGGAATGCCGTAGTGTTTGTTATTGACATAGAAAAGGACTTTGACGGCCTAAAGTGGCACTACCTACACAAGGTGATGTTGCGCATGGGACTGGGCAGGAATCTACCGACCTGGACGAGATTGCTCTATATAGATCCGATTGCTAGAGTCTGTATGGGGAGGGTCATATGTGCGGGATTACCAGTGGACAGAGGGACAAGACAGGGCTGCTTTTTGCGATAGCCATGGAGCCCCATGCCAGCTATGCGAGGACCGCAAATATTATTGGGGTCTACAGATCGGGGGCTTCTACCACCGCATTTCATTATATGTGGATGATCTAGTGCTCTTCCTCCGGAATTCAGCGGAGGACCTAGACAGGGCCAGAGCTATGTTGGAACATTTTGGGTCACTGTCAGGTCTGAAGGTGAATTGGCAGGTCTGAATTATTTCCTACCGCACAACATAGAGAATAGCGTGAAGGGCTAGCACAGCTGTAATTGGAACCTTGATGTCTGGCCTACCTGGGGGTCAAGGTATATCATGACTGAGCTGACCGTTTAGACTGCAATGTCCAGCAGGCCATCTGATCTCTCTGCTCTCATACAGACTTATAGGAAAATGCGGTTGCTCTCCATTGCAGGCTGCATAGCACTCCTGAAGATGGTGGAATTGCCTCATCTTCTATATTTCTTTGGGACATGCCTGGTCTGGATCCTGTGAACGATATTCTAGTACATAGACTCCCTAATTACTGCTTTAATATGGAGTGCCGGCCGCAGACGAGTGGCGCTAGCCACATTGCAGCGTTCCACGTCAATTGGGGCGCAGGCAGTTCCAGATTTTGAGACATATTATCTTGCAGCCTAGACCCACTGGTTTGTCCAGTAGCTGGTGAGCAGATGAGACCCTGATAAGAACCCGGGTCCTTTTAAGTCAGCCTGTTGCTGCAAGTAAGGTGCTCCTCTACCAGAGATATCCAGGAATTCCAGGTTATGGCCAAATGCTGGAATATAGGCTTGCAAAAAACCCATCGCAAAATGCCATATTCTCCCGATCTGCTCATCACCATGTTGAAGGACTTGCCCCACAGGAGTGACTGGGGGTGTGCTTGACACTTGGACTGCGGAGGGGCGACATTGGTGGGGGACTTATTACGGGAATTCGAGATAATCCCATTCGAGGAATTTTGTTCAGACTTTGATTTGCCCCAGGGCCACTTTCTCGTATAAAAAGCGCTCACGATGGCGCTCCGAAAACACTAGGGCACCGGTTCTTCTGAATCAAGTGCACTCAGGAGCCGCTATTATGTCGCTCTTTGTACAGGCATTAAGGCTGTTTCGTGCCTGTACAGAGCGATTTGAGAGGACTTACAACGACCGTTAGAGCACCCCGCAGACACGGTGGGAAGAAGACCTGGGAATCCTTATCACCGATAAGCGGTGGGAAGCTATCCTGAAGAGAACACCGAAAGTCTCCAGAAACACCCGTTGTAAATTGATCAATTTCTATGTCCTCCACAGATCATACCTCACTCCGGAGCGGGTTGGTAGATAGTTTAATTTAGTTGATGCCGCCTTCCCCCACTTTAGGGAAGTGGGGACTCATATCCTACACTTTTTGGTCATGTCTCTCGCTGTGCAATTTGTGGGAGAAGGTCACGAATGCGACTGCAGCTGTCACTGAAAAGGAGATTCCTTGCTTGCCCGGCCCCTGTCTTCTAGGGTGGTTCCCACAAACTTCCAAAAGCAAGGTCACAAGTAAGTTCCAGGATCCGGCGTTCATATTAGCCAAGCGTGAAATTACGAGAAACTGGAAGTTGCCTGGAGGGTCCCGGATAAATACTTGGAGGAGGGGAATGGAGAGGTGGGCAGAATGAAGAGGTGGGCAGGATGCGAAAGAAGAATACTCCAATGAGAGGCTAGGCGAGGATTAGGTTCACTAGACATGTCTAGAACCTGGGAAACGTTAGTGGATAGCTTTGCTACTCCAGACCCCGACACCCCCATGGCTTCACCAGTAGGATCCTTGAGGCCAGCTGCCCAGTAGGATTCGGTGTGCCCCGGGCTCCGGGCCTGCGAATCCCCTCTCCTTGAAGCCACCGCATGGAAGAGAACAGCAGTTGCCCCCGATTTATCACACCCAACAACTACAGACCTAGATATACTGTTAGTTTGTAACACATTATTGACTACATCCCTTCTCATGGGGAGGGTGGGGCAAAGGGAAGGTTCCATCATGTTTGGGGGACACCTCACCGGTTGTGAGGATACATCGTTGCTGCCTGAAAGTAGTAGTATTTTCAGCAAAGATACTATTATGTATATGATGGATCAACTGCAAAACCCCAATAAAATGTGTTAAAAAAAAACAGTAGAGGTCAAGTCTGGTATGGTCGCCAGCTGACATGCTCATGGCTAGCATATAGACCAAGCAGTGACGAAAAGGCTTTGTTCAAAGATGGGGCTGAAATTAGCAAGAAGATAGAGTAGGGGAGGATATGAGAGAGCCAAAATACCAAAGAGTGCAATAGCAGACACAAGGACAGATATGGCGGCAGGCAACGGGGAGAGACTTGACATAATTTAGAAAGACCTCCACATTTTTTATAGATCAAAAATATACTTTTATTTACCAGCTCTAAAGAAAGTTTGTACAGCACGTGAATATGCACTGTATGAATCTTTTCACTGGTAGAAATACATGCTCCCGCTATAATAGCTCCACGTTAAACGCTCACCACTGACACGAGGAGGATCAGCAGGTCTGAAAACTGGACTATATAAAATATCCGATTTGCTCATATTTGATTCAGTTTTCATGACAGTCCTACACCATTCACACAAATGTCATCTAACTAGCTCTATCGGTTACCCCCAGATGTACATATATAGGCTTTAACATTATGTAGACTAACCAGTCAACCGTGGCCCTATAAAGTTCTATTCATTCAATGAAGTGTTTTAGCACATTTCATCTACTTATGAGCAAGGCCACTGGAATTATGCGATTGTATGGCTCCAGCAATTTTGGCATAATTATAGATTTGCCGCATTTACCACATAATCCATCATCTGCCGCATAATCTGCAGATATTAGCAAAACCAAAAATTGTTTCTCACTCTTAACGGATCAAAAGTTACTAAAAATGCAGCGACAGATGTTGCAGCGCAGTGAAAGGCCCTTTGAAAAGCTGGAATCGGTCACCTTTCTGTTGCTTATTGCTATATTTGGGTGTTAAGCTGGTACTAATTAGGTGAAACCAATGCGCAGACAGTGTTACCAATTTTAAAAATGACGAAATAAAGAAGTAATATTGTTAATGAGCCGCATTATGCCACATAATTTGGCACTTTTGCCACATAATTTACTCAGCCCTGCCGCATAATTTGGCCATCTCCCGCCACTTAATTCCAGATGCCCTGCCTATGAGTGACACTATATGCACATTCAGCATATCTGTTCATATATTCCTTCTTAAAAACACTATTCTTAGAGGCTGGTGTATTAAACTGCCTCTACCAGCAGCATTCCTTTCCTTATGCAGACAGATAATCCCTCATGATAAAGTGGTCTCCACCTTGCAGGTTTAAATACTTTTTGTCCACATCATTCTACATGAAACAAAGGGCATCTCTTTAAATTAAACGTATCCCCTCACCCTGCCACTCACTGTTCCTCCTTTGCCTAGCTCATTAAACAGACAGGCACCGAGTTTACAGTGCTGAATCTCTATTAGGGAATCGACAAGAGTTACATTGATTTCCTGCTCTCCGGACGTGGTACTTAAAGTTATTTACTAGCCCACAGGGTCAGTCCATTTTCTTTCCATTTGTATACAATAATTTGACTCATTTCCCACCTTAGCCGGTTCCCAGGCTCCTTATCTGTTGTCTAACTCAAAATCAATTGGACGAGATCAATGTCGATGACCAATAGCAATCAATCCTCTACAGCTGTGCAACGCAGATCCTACAGGATCAAGGCAATTGCCACAGGCCGATCAGTTCCTTTCAAGCCCGCCCAGGGGGCAGTGCTGTGCTGAGCGTCCATCACACGGCAGGCATCCTTCTTTCGTCTATTCCCCATGCACCTTCATGTCAGGGCAAGATTCATATGTAATGACAATTACATTACAGACTTTTCCCGCCACTTTATAAAGTTATGTTATTTTAAAGGGATTTGTACCGCGCGCCTTTTGCCATGCCTTCTAGAGTTCCACTACAGGCCAGATGCTGATCCAGTGATGTGATTGGATCGGTTCCTCGGATAGATAAATGTGTCAGTGAATTATGGGTGAATGTTTTTGATGCCGGACAGACAGAAATGTAGGTGAGGCAGTTTGCGACAGAGCTGTAGGGTGCCGTGCTCTACCTGGGCTATGTGTCCTGGTAGGGAGTGCTGCTGTGAGAGTCATTACACTCAACTATTTGGAATATCAGTTAACGAGCTAAACCTCTGCAAAATATTGTAACATCCACTGCTGGATGTTATGCAGGTGGCATTTTTCCAGCACACCAGCAGACACGTGCCATTGGGGGAAGGGCTTTAACTCCTTCCACGCTGATGACGGAACCGCTCCGTCATCAGCCGCGGTAGCGCTGTGCTGATGACGGAGCGGTTCCATCATGGCCCACTTGACGCGCCTGCGCGGCGCGTTCTATTGAGCGGGCGGGGCCATGACGGAACCGCTCCGTCATGGCACAGCTCAACCGAGGCTGGTGACGGAGCGGTTCCGTCACCAGCATGGGCGCACCACGCGGCCCCCCACCCCCTTAGCGCTGCGGCGGAATAGCCGCCGCAGCGAAGGTGTTAAGTGGGCTGGGTCGCACCGGATCTGAGCACCGGCAGTTTTTTTATAGGAGGTCTCGAAACGGGTCTCTATCGGGCTCTGTTTTATGCCCTGGCACAGGCGGTCCGTTTTTTCCCCGGACTGCAGTGACAGCAGGCACATCGATGTGCGCATGCTCACACTGCTCACTTCTCGCTAGTGGAGAAGTTACTGCATGAAGTCATGCGTGGTGAGCGTTGTAGAGGAAGGGAAATCCATTAAGGAGAGTCATTTTCTCTCTGGATTTCCCTTCTCTTTTTGAAACTCAGGAGCAGCAACACTGTCGTGGTGTCACCAGGGCTTTAAGTGGAAGTTTTTTCAATATGATATACAAGCCATAGTTGCTGCTAATGTATCTCATGCAACTAGCAACCATTGACAAAACCAATAGTCCTGACTTGGTGTATCATATCTGGATGCAATGACAGAAACAGCAAAATACAAGTCGGGCGGCACACTGTGCTAAACACAGATTTTTTGCTTACGGGGTTTAAATCCACGCCCTTAATTACATTGACCAAGCACTTTTGAGAGACCCCCTAGTCTTTTCATTCCACTTAAAGCCCTGATTGGGGGTACATGATCCCCGGCTCTCTGGGCTAGTCAAAGAGGCATACCAGGATGACTTTGGATGTATGTGCTGACGTACTCCAGCTCCCTGACCGCAGGGGCGGCTCTAGGCGGCCCTGGGCAGGGAGCGTAGGTAGGAGGCACCGGAAGAGGGGGTCCGGGCAGGGCGGGGCGCGGAGGCCAGTGAAGAGGGGAGGGTCAGGGTGTTTGGAAGTGGAACAGAGCCGGAGGCCACCAAATCCCTGCCAGCGGCCGCCACGCAAATATGTATCCACCCTCAGAGGATTATTATATTAAGGATATATATTGGCGTGGTGGCCCCTGGGGTTTGGTGGCCCTGTACAGGTGCACAGCTTGCACATGCCTAAGGCCGCCCCTGCTGACCGCTTCCCTGCAAACACTAATCACCCTTCTAGTTCGGGAGGGTAGGGGAAGAGCTGCCACCCGTTCTACTTTAATTACATGACCTGCCACTGATGGATTAGATGATATAAGCATCAGCAAGTAGTTGGTGGTAATCGCCTGCTAGTCCCTATTAATCTTGCAGCCCAGGATAGTACTATTTTCTTCATATGGTGCGAGCAGCTAAGGGGCTTTTTGAAAACAAATTTCACAGGGCTTTAGAAATATCCCAACGTGCTCTGAATAATGTATAGAGCGATATCGTGTGTTGCTGCATATGAGCGATTAGACTAGATTCAAGGGCTTTGTATAGAAATATGATGTGTGATTAAAATAACCAAAACGTTTTATTTCAGTAAATTTGATATGTGTAAGAAATCAGATTATTAGCTGAGGGGGTGGAAGCCCCATTCAGGCAGTAACCACAATCCTAGGCAGCGTGAACAACAAACGTCACAACATTAACCTGTGCTCAGCCCTTTGGTAGCTTGGCACAAAGCAATGAGGCTTAACTGAGAGCCAAAGTGTAAAGTATTTATGCAGCACTCAAACAGTGATAAAGTGAACACACAACACAAGAAAAATCCAAACCATACTAGAAATATAGAGTACATTTTAATAAATAACAGACCAAAGCAACAAGCATCCAAGCAGTAGAACTGGAGATACTAAATTTTAAAGTTTTAGGAAGGTATAGCACCTATAAGCACAAAGTGCCACCCGTGGTCATCTGGTCATGCTAGGCCGGGGAAAAGTCAAATGTTCAGGCTGATGAAGATGGAGTGCGGGCCAGATAAACAGATTAAGTCAGATTCGCTGAAATGTTACCTTCTCAAAGTTAGGCATGAAAAGTCCAGAACTTTAGGATTTCTCCTTTTCTTGTAGAGATGTGCATGCCGATGTTAGCCAAGGGTCCAGGACCTGGGTAGGCCCCGCTAGGTGATCAAGGACTTACTATAGCAGAGGCCAGCTGGGCTCAGGCAGGTCCAGTGGTAGTAGGTCCAGCAGGTCAGCTGGGCAGTTGCAAGGAGGTCACTGGAGCTTGTTGCCTCCCTGTAGCTCAGAACATGAGGTAAGCCAACCAACACTTGGAGTCACTCAGGTGGCTTGGGCTGAAGGGAGCAGCTACAGTCTTCCTTTGTAAACAGCAGGGCAGGCCTGGAGCAGTAGAGCAGGCCTCTGGGGAACAAGGCAAGCCTCAAGCAGCAGGACAGTCTTCTGATAGCAGCAGGCAGTCCTCTGAGGAACAGGGCATGGGCAGGCATCAAGCAGCAGGACAGTCTTCTGGTAGCAGCAGGCAGTCCTCTGAGGAACAGGGCAGGCATCAAGCAGCAGGGCAATCCCTTAGGGAACAAGGTAGGCCTCAAGCAACAGGGCAGCCTCTTGGAATCCACAATCCATTTTTCACTCTTAATATTTTACCGTGTGAATTGCTCTATAGTCGGTACACAATGAAAAACCATTGCAAGGTGCAGCTCAGGTGGCTCTGGATCCCTCAGTTATTGGACAACCTCCAACCCCTAAGTATACCTGCAATCAGAAGAGTCTAGCAGACGTAATAGTATATTGCTTTTGTAAATCGGTCATCAAGAGAAAACGTTACAGATTAAAATATGTAATAAATGGTTATTTTTTCAAACTCATTTGCAATATTTTTCAATTCGTCAGTTACTTTCTTTGGGAAAAGCTTGAGGCATGTACAGAAATGACCCCCGGCTGACTTCAGAATTTTGTCTACTTTCCAGAAATCTATAGCTTTCCAGAACCACCCTTGGGTTTTACACCGGTTTCCACCATAAACTGACAGTAGGTTGAAAGTACAAACATTCGGAAAAATGACCTACCTCTTAGAAAAATACCAAAACTGTAGTAAGAAAATGGTTTTCCCATACAGCTCTGCATGTTCCTGAAAGCATGGAAAATTGTGACATCAGCACAATGAACATTTTGTTGAGGCCACTTTTAGAAAAAAAAAAGCAGATTTTTTTTTCGAAGCACTTTATTTAAAAAAGGTTCCCATAGAAAATCAAATTGTTGCCATTTTCTCAGTCCCGTCAAGGGAATTCACAAATCACGGGTACCTCTAAAATCTCTATGATAGTAGGGAGAAAAGGGTGCAAATTTGAAGAGACTACCTTATGTGGAAAAATAATTATAGAGGCCAAACACAATGTAGCCCAAATAGCCAGAAATGACTCAGCACTGGGGTGAAACAGCCTCAGGAGTTAAGAGGTTTAAGGTGTAAGGACATGGCAAAAGTCATAGTTATCATCTGCTTAGCAGCAGCCCAGGAGCCAAGCTCACTTCTGTCATGATATCATTAAGTAGTAGAAGGTGCGCTGACACTCACAGAGATAGTTACAACTTACTGTGACATACTATCTGTTGTTATTAGCATGTTTCTATGGGTTGGGCAAGCTTTGCTTGCTTGAATTATTTTGAGATCAGAGCACCAAACCAATATGCAAAAAAGTGTTTCTTGTTTTGCCAGAATCATGGTATAACTATTAATAAAGTAAGTGACAAATACATCTTGATAGAGAGACACGCAGTAGAAAAGCTAACTACCCATGACGACCTGTGTTAGAGTTAGAGATGAAGCTAATTGACGGAGGTCTAACTTCAAAAACAGTGCTCATATTTCATCTAATTATGTCGATCCAATGAAAATACTTATCCTAAATATTGGTGGGAGAACAGTTTTTCCAATGCTCAAAAAATGCCTGTTAAAAGCGGTAACATCAGCATAACACAGACCCTAACAATAGAGCAATGCAAATTTGCAGCAATTGGCCATCACACAGATTTTATTTGCTTGATGGCCTGAGCACCTCGAGAAATTGCATCAAATGTTTCAGGACATTATGAATGGAGGTTAGACTGTATTATATATGAGGCTCATTATCGTCCGTGTTAATTTGTCTTCGAACCAAGCATTAGGTGACTTCAAGTGATGTGCTTCATCAACCTCACTTGTTTAGGCTACTGTGAGTTGAACATCTAAGAGAAATATTGCCAAGCATCATCAGCCATGATGTGTGAAAACATCCAGAGTCCATCTCAAACTCTCACTTTGCATCAGGTTATATCATCTGAAAAATCTTCACAAGTTTAATGCAGGCAGCTTACCCGTACATTAATCCAGTCTACAGAAATATGGAAAACATCAAAAACCACTCACACTTACTTTCTTTCACATTTTCTTCCTCTACCACAAAATGATATAACATTCCTATTTCTGAACATCCTTTTTGAAATATTTGACAAAAAATTACCCACATTTTGAACAGATCAAACCAATGTCAGTGGAAGCCCCTTACAAGGATTACCATTGACCCTGGTTTGATCCATTCTTGTCAGAAGCACTAGGACCAGCTACAAAAGTGGAATAGCATTTTTTATTGGGACTAGTCAGAGAACGCAGCGAGGTAGGAATTTTCTGCATCCTGAGGATTCTGGAAGTTTGTTATAGCAGTGCAAGGAAAATGTGTGATTTTAGGCAAAGTTTGAGGTTTGCAGGGCATTGTGGGTTAGAAATTGTTGTGGGATGCACACCAAGCACACCACCCGGGACTCCCCAAGGTGTCTAGTTTTCAGAAATGTTTGGGTCTGATAGGTTTCCTCAGGTGGCAGCCAACCTGAGCCCAGAAAGCACAGCCATTCACCATTGCAAGTGGGGCGATATTGGTATTTAGCCTCACTCTCCTGGCCCATATGTATAAACAACATCCAAAAGAAGGAAAATGCAACTTACCAGAATGCATCTGTTCTTGGCATGTAGAGCTGCAGATTTCTACACTTTGCATTAGATCGCCACCTGGTGTTGGGCTCGGATGATTGCATGTTGTAGTCTTGGAAGAAGTCTTTGTAGTCACGAGATAGGTGACTCCTCCCTTGGACGATAGTGCGCATAGGCATCAGCTCCATCCTTAGATTGTCCTTCGCCGTGATGGGAAATGATGGAGTCAGTAGAAAGAAAGAAAGGATGTCCCTGCGTGTATATCTAATTAAGATTAAACTGGAACAGATACACGTCCAGGGGAGGCGGGAGGGCGTGTAGAAATCTGCAGCTCTACATGCCAAGAACAAATGCATACTGGTAAGTAGCATTTTCCGTTCGAGGCATATGGGCTGCAGATTCTACACTTTGCATCGATTGTGCAGCAGTGTCTCTCCTAGCGGTGGTCACCTGTGTCTGTTGCAGTAGTTTGAAAGAGAGTTTTAAGGACAGCTTGGCCTACTGCAGCTTGCTGCTTGGCTTGCACATCAACACAAATAGTGTTTAGTGAAGGTGTGTGTTGTAGACCATGTTGCTGCCTTGCAGATGTCTTCAAGGGGAATGTTCCCTAAGAAAGCCATGGAGGCTCCTAGTTTGCGTGTTGAGTGCGCCCTAGGAGGAACTGTAAATGTACATTTTGCTTTGTGATAGCATATTTGCATACATTTAACAATCCACCTTGCAATTCCTGATTTAGAAATGGGGTTGCCTTTATGAGGTGGATAGAAAGCTACAAATAATTGCTTTGTTTTGCGAAAGGACTTAGTCCTATCGATGTAACAGAGAAGAGCTCTTTTGACATCTAGTGTGTGTAGAGCTCTTTCTGCTACAGAGTCTGGATTTTGAAAAAACACTGGTAACTCAACAGATTGGTTTAGATGAAAAGGAGTAATTACTTTAGGAAGGAATTTAGGATTAGTTCTTAGAACCACCTTGTTACGGTGTAATTGTAAGAATGGTCCTTGTACAGTGAGAGCTTGAATCTCACTAACTCTTCTAAGAGATGTAATAGCAAAGCTGTTTTCCATGTGAGAAATTATAGTTCACATATGTGTAAAGGTTCAAAAGGGGGTCCCATGAGCCTGGTAAGAACAATGTTTAGGTTCCACAGTGGAGAGGGTGGTAACCTAGGAGGAATAATTCTTTTTAATACTTCCATAAAAGCTTTTATTGCTGGTACTCTAAACAACGACATATGTTGTCTGTTTTGTAGATATGTGCCAATAGCTGCAAGATGTAACCGTTTAGATGAATATGCCAGATTACATCTTTGTAAATGGAGAAGTTAACAGATAATATTTTGGATGGAAGCATCTAAAGGATCAATTTGATTATTATTGCAGTAAATGGCAAATCGTTTCCATTTAGCAGCATGGCAAGCTCTAGTAGTAGGTCTTCTGGCTTCTTTAATTATATTCATACAGTCTGGTGGCAGGTTAAGGTAACCAAACTCTAAAACTTCAGGAGCCAGATATCCAGATTCAGTTGACATGGATCTGGATGCCTGATGTCTCCATGGTTCTGCGTTAGCATGGATGGTGTCAGAGACAATTTTTGGTGTGGAACTAGAGAGAGTTCTAGCAGTGTGGTGAACCACGGTTGGCGTGCCCATGTGGGAGCTACCAGGATCAGTTTGAGAGACTGTTGTCTGAGCTTGCGTACCACTGGTGGTATTAGTGGGGTTGGCGGAAAAGCATACGCAAATCTGCCTGACCAGCTCATCCATATCACATTGCCCTTGGACAACGGGTGTGGAAACCTGGCGGCGAAGGTTGGGCATTTTGCGTTTTCATGTGTGGCAAACAGGTCTATGTCTGGATAACCCCACTCGTGAAAGAATGGTTGAAGAACTTGCAGATGTAGTTCCCATTCATGAATCTGTTGTGTCTGTCGACTTAACAGATCGGCTATCTGATTGTGAACTCCTGGAAGGTGTTCTGCAAGCAGATATATCTTTTGTGGAATGGCCCATCTCCAAATGTTTTGTGCAAGCTGGGACAGTTGCTGGGACAGTTGCAGGGAATGTGTGCCTCCTTGTTTTTGTATGTAGTACATGGCTGTCATGTTGTCCGTCCGGATTAAGACAGCTTTGCTCCGTATGTGCACTTGGAAGGACTTCAGTGCCAGGAAAATCACCAGCAACTCTAGGTGATTGATGTGAAGCACCTTTTTGTTGAGCGGTCCATCTTCCCTGAGTTGAGTGGTGGAGCAGATGTGCTCCTCATCCTGTGAGGGATGCGTCTGTTGTCAGTACTATCTATGAAACAGGCTTGCCCTCTGGACAAGTTTTTGGTGTTCTACCACTGCAGAGAGCGATGTGTGCGGCTGTCCACCAACACCAGGTCTGTTAGTTGTCCTTGTGCCTGATTCCACTGATGTGCTAGACATTCCTGCAATGGGCACATTTGCAGTCTTGCATATGGTACAATAAAAAATGCAAGATGCCATCATGCCTATTCATTGCATGAACACTGGCTGGGAGAGAGTGTTGGTTTTGAAACCTTGTGACTAAGGCTCGAATGCTCTGTATCCTGGCAGGACTGGGATAAGCTAGAGCTGTATTGATGTTTATGGTAGCCACTAGGTATTGATGTACATGAATGAATGGCGTTTTTATACCGCGCAAAACTTATCCCCAAGGGGCATCAAGGCGCACAACGAACAGACATGGAAAGTCCAGACTCCAGATAACTAGACCAAGGCCATTGGGAGAGCAAGAATCTAATATGCTTGAGAAAAAAAGCCAGGTTTTAAGAAGTTTTTTGAAAATTGCCAAGGAGGATTGACTGGTAAGCTCAAGGGGAAGGGAGTTCCACAATTTGGGAGCCAAGATGGAAAAGGCTCTACCTCCCCATCTAACCATAGCAAACCTAGGGACTGCCAGCCTATTCTTTGAAGAAGAATGAAGCGTTCTAGTGGGGGTGTAGACGCACAGAAGAGATCTAATGCTTTCAGATCCTGAGCCATGAATAGCACCATGGGCCAGACAAAGAATTTTGAAGGAGATCCTAGATGGAATCGGAAGCCAGTGAAGGTCCCTTCTGGCCTTTGTTGCAGACGTCCTCCTAGGAAGGCTTAGGACTAATCTGGCTGCAGCATTTTGCACCATTTGAAGGCGATGGATAGAGCCCTTATTGATGCCACCATAAAGGGCATTACAGTAATCTAGCCTCGATAGTACTAGGCCAGCTGTTGCTTGTTTCCGGGCTGCCAAGGACAGGTAAGGGGCAATTTTCTTTAAGATTCTGATGGTGCCACAGCATGTAGACACTGTCCTATTTACCTGGGGGTCGAAGGAAAGGGCGGGATCAATTTGTACTCCAAGGTTCTTAGCAATAGGAGTGGGAGTCGGGCAATCTCCCAGGGATGGAGGCCACCAGTCCTTTGACCAGAGATCTTGGCTCCCTCCGAAGACCATAACTTCGGTTTTTTCACCGTTCAGTTTTAAGAAATTACATGTCATCCAATTGGAGACTGCCTCCATGCAAGCTCTGAACTTGGAGGCGATCTCACAAATTGGCTGGGTGAAGGAAACTAAGATCTGTGTATCGTCAGCATATGACAGCACGTCCAGGCCAAAGGATCTTACCACCTGTGCAAGTGGGGTAACATAGATGTTAAACAGTAAAGGGCTCAATGAAGAGCCCTGGGGAACCCCACATTGCACCTTTTGGGGATCGGAGAGGAAGTTGCCCATTTTTACTCTCTGCTCCCTGTGATGAAGAAAGGAGGAGAGCAAACTGAGGGCAGAGCCTCCTAATCCGATATCCTTGAGCCTGGAGATCAGTATTGACGGGGACAAGGTGTCAAACGCTGCTGTGAGATCTAATAACACAAGCAGCGAAGGATGTCCCTTGTCAACCTCAGATCGAATTTTGTTTGTCACAACAGTGAGGGCAGACTCAGTGCTGTGAGCTGATCGAAAGCCGTGCTGGGAGCTATCAAGCATGTTGGAATTTTCAATATAAGTGGACAGATGTTGATTTATGTGAGATTCCAGAATCTTGGCTGGGGCCGGGAGTAAAGAAATAGGACGGTAATTCTTCAAAATCCCTGGGTCTAAGGAGGGTTTTTTAAGCAAAGGCCTAACAATAGCGGTTTTCCAGGGAGAGGGAAAAATACCCTCTTGGATCGCCAAGTTCATAACTTCCAATAGCGGAGGAAGCACCGACCCTCTGCAAGTTTTTAAGATTTTTAACGGGCAGGGGTCAAGAGGCGAGCATGACTTTGTGGCATCAAGTAACAAATTGAGGTCTTCTATAGATAAAGAGGGAAAACATGTAAGTGAAGGTTTCAACGAAACATCAGTCTTTCCATTTCAATCAGGGATTGAGAGGGAGAATTCTGGTGCCTTAGCGTTAAGCTCTTGATTTCTAATTTCGAGCACACTATAGATATCGGCAATCTTATCATGGAAAAAACTCGCTAAGCTGTTACAGAGTTCCTGAGATTCGATTGTAGGGTCAGCCGGTCTGGATGCCGAGAGAGTGTTGATAATGTTAAAAAGGTCTCTAGGGGATTTTAAGGATGTAGTCAGGTTAGTGAAATAGTGCCTTTTTTCTTCCATTATCGCTTTCTTATAATCTCTAAAAAGGGATTTATGCAGGGCTTTCCCCTGTAGATCAGGATGAGCAATCCAGGACCTTTCTTGTTGCCGGCATTTCTGACGCATGGTTTTTAGGCGGTCAGAAAACCAAGGTTGAGAGGGGCTCTTTCGGGCTGAGTAATGTCGTTTGGCCAGGGCAAGAGAGTCCATAGCAATAGTTAGGGCATTAAAAAGATCAGAAGAAGCCCTGTTTGGATCCTCCAGAGAAGGACACCTAAGATCGTTCATAAAAGGTGAACGAGTATTATCATTTATAATTTTATAGTTCCTTCTAGTGCACCAAACATCAGTCTTTAGTTTGTTGCCTGGGTTGGAATTTACTTTAAGAAGAAAGGGAACTGCCAGATGATCGGACCAGGAGAGAGAGGAATAGGGGTGTCAGTCCTAAGTCTGGCGTCATTAGAAAAAATGCCGTGAAGCGTATGAGAGGCCAGATGTGTAGGGCCATTGACCAGTTGGTGCAGTCCACATGCAGCTAGACCATCTATAAGTCCTCGCGTGTCCTTTGAATCTGTGGCCTCTAGATGGAAATTAAAATCACCAAGAATGGTAAAATGGGGCCTGCAACATAGGGCTCAATGAGTGTGAGAATTTCGTAGGGAAAAGTCGTTTTAGGGCCTGGGGGTCTATAACAGAGAATTCCAGAGAAAGACTCAGAAGGGAGAAAGGTAATGGAAAAATACATTGCCTCAAAGGTGTCTGATGGTAAAGAGAGAGACTTGGTACAACAAGTAAAGATGTCTCTAAACAAGATTCCCAGCCCACCACCCCTACACCTTGTCCTATCAAGTCTGGACAGGGAATAGCCCTCAGGAACTGCGTCCACGAGATCTGGGCCAGCGGTTTTAGAGCCCCAGGTTTCGGTGATAAAAACCCAGGGTGGTTTGTTCTGGGAAACAAAATCGTTGAAAGCGACATTATTTCGCACCAGAGATCTAGCATTTAACAGCAGGCCTGCCTCATTTAGAGAGGTAAGAGCGGGCAGCTGATTTCCAATTGTGGCAGGATTTTTATGACGAGGATAATGAGGGCGCCTAGAACGTAAAGTCCTTTTACAACAGTGAATAGTAGCCAAGTCATCTGGAGATAAACTAAAATGGCATGAACTTGGCACAGGTCTGAGAGCCAGAAGAGTAGAATAAGAGTACAACTCACAATTACCATGGAGGGGGAAGCGAGGTCCAGCCCGTCTGGCCCCTGGCGCATCCTCAGCGCGGACGGGCGCAGCCGGGCTTAACTTAGGCGCAACTTCGGCGCACATTCGCTGGGCGCTAAAAGAATTGCCCCTCTTAAATATGGCCGCTTCAGGAGCCTGGCGTCCCACCTGACCAGGATTCAACCAATCGGCTCGGGGAGCAGCTGTTCGCCTCCGCGCCCTCCACACAATCGGGAAACACCCGTGGTGGACCAGAGCACACGGCGATTAGATTATGCTTGGCAAGGTAAGAAGCCAAATGTGCTTCAAGAAGTGAAATTCGATCTAATTAAAATGCGGCGAAAATTTGTTTAAAATGACAATTTTAAAAGCAATACAATCAGGTATTTAGTCGTGAAGCACAAAACAAGTTATGCAAGCAATCCCAAGCGCATATTAGTCATGCACTGGGAGTAAGGACCATCCGAACAATACTACTTGCCCCTCTTAAATATGGCAGCTTCAGGAGCCTGGCGTCCCACCTGACCAGGATTCAACCAATCGGCTCGGGGAGCAGCTGTTCGCCTCCGCACCCTCCACACAATCGGGAAACACCCGTGGTGGACCAGGGCACACGGCGATTAGATTATGCTTGGCAAGGTAAGAAGCCAAATGTGCTTTAAGAAGTGAAATTCGATCTAATTAAAATGCGGCGAAAATTTGTTTAAAATGACAATTTTAAAAGCAATACAATCAGGTATTTAGTTATGAAGCACAAAACACGTTATGTAAGCAATCCCAAGCGCGTATTAGTCATGCACTGGGAGTAAGGACCAACATGAGAGGGCTGTTGATGTGACTTGGTGTGGTTTATTGTAAACCCCAAGTTGTGCAGTGTTTGAATTGTGAGAGATGTGTGTTGAACACACTGGTTGGATGACTTGGCTTTTATGAGCCAATCGTCTAAGTAAGGGAAGATATGGATATGTTGTCTTCTGAGATGTGCTGCTACTACTGCTAGGCACTTTGTGAACACTCTTGGTGCAGTTGTAACCCCGAATGGAAGGACTTTGAATTGATAGTGTTGTCCTTCTATCACAAACCTGAGATACTTCCTGTGAGAAGGATGCATAGGAATGTGAAAGTAGGCGTCATTGAGGTCTAGTGTAGTGAGGAAATTGCCTTGTTGCAATAATGGGAGCACTTGTTGTAAAGTGACCATGTGAAAATGGTCTGAGTGTATATACAGATTGAGAGGCCTTAAATCTAGAATTGGTCTTAGTGTCCCATCCTTTTTGGGTATTAGGAAGTAGAGTGAGTAGACCCCTGTTCCTTGATGTTGCAATGGAACTAGCTCTATTGCAACTTTTTGCAGCAATGAGAGAACCTCTTGTTGGAGCAGCGTTAGATGTTCTGTGGACGTTGGATGCTGTCTAGGTGGTATATTTGGAGGGGTAGCTGTAGCTCTAGGCAGTAACCATACTGGATAATCTGTCTTACCCACTTGTCTGTTGTGATGGAATTCCAGACAGGTAGGAACTGTGTTATTCTTCCCCCTACAGGAGTGGTATGCTGTTGGGGGAGCTGAAGGAAGTCACTGTTTAGTGGTGGAAGAGGATCGATTGTTGTTCTTACCTCGACCTCTTCCCTTATTATTATTACCTCTGTAGCCCCCTCTAAAGTATCCTTTGTTAGAGGATGCTTGTGTATTTCTCTTAAAGGAAGCTGAATTGTCTGTGGCAGTGTCTTTTTTCATTTTTTCAAGAGCTGTGTCTACTTCTGGACCAAACAATTGTTGTTGGTTGAATGGTTGTCTTTAGCCTTAGGAGTTGTTGTATAGTCCTGTGGCGTACTTTTCGGCACCAAAGGTATTGTTTTCGGAGTCGAGGCCTGGTTCGAGGGCTTGGAGGCATCGGAAGCAGGCTTTGTGGGTTTCGGCACCGAAGATTTTGGGGTGGAAGCACGCTTCATTGGTTTCGGTGCCGTCCTGTCTTTAGGAGTTGATGGTTTCTGAGTCTTTTTCGGAACCAGGACTTCTTTCGGTTTCGGTGCCGAGGGAGCTGGTAGTATCGGCACGTGCAGTTTGCTCGGTATTGAGCTACCGGAAGGCTTTAATATTTTCTTTGGAGCCGGGCTCGATGGCGGGGCTTTTGAAGCAATGTCTCGGTCTCGCCTGGGCCCAGAAGGCGGAGTTTTGACCTTAGGCTTTGGTTTATGGGTTGGGGCTAGGGTAGGGGCAGTCGTACTCACGCGTTGGCCTGATGGTATGGAGTCAGAGTCGTCTGCCTCAGATACGATCTGGAGATCATCGGAATCTTCCTCTGGGACACATGGACCTACATTGAAGATATCCACCGTTTCCGGAGATGATCTCTGCATGTCGCGTCGACGGGCCCTTCGATCTCGAATGGTCTTCTTGGATCGAAACGACGCACAAGCTGTGCAGCTCGACTCGTCGTGTTCAGGTGATAAACACAGGTTACACACCTCGTGATGGTCGCTGTGTGGAAATGTTGCTCCACACACGGGGTATTTTTTTATGGTGTCCTTTCCATGAGTTGTAGGCCTCACCACGTGGGTAGGCCCAACGGCCCGCGTCGATGACCGGAATCAAAGTGATGAGGTTGAGTCTATGTATATTGAAGTTCAAGTTTGTTTTTAGAAGTTTTTGCTCGTCAAAGTCTTTGAAAAGTAGATTTTCGAACCGGAGCGGAAAAGTTGCATCCGAACCCAGTGGCGGAAAAAACAATCTAAGGATGGAGCCGATGCCCATGCGCACTATTATCCAAGGGAGGAGTCACCTATCTCGTGACTACCAAGACTTCTTCCACGACGACAACAACATGCAATCATCCTAGCCCAACACCAAGTGGCGATCTAATGCAAAGTGTAAAATCTGCAGCTCATATGCCTCAAACTTAAATGTCCTCTCGCTTGCCTTTGGGATGGGATATTTTAGTCCACAGGACAGCAGAAAGACTGCTGAGGCTTTAGCGGTGAGAGCAGGGCCTGACAAACAACATCATCAAAACAGCATTAGACACGGAAGATGACAATATACCGCAATTGCAGGAGCATAACGTCTCTTAGGTCCCGACTTCGTAAGGCACAAGAAAATAAAAGGATTAGATTCATCACTTTGATTACTCCATGGTACCAAGCCATTTACCCCACACCCTGCGGTACTTTTTGGGACACCCTCGTGCCTCGTACAAGGTTTTTTTCTTGGGTCGCACACCAGTCTACTACCCTTCGCTACTTCTCTGAGGTGGCTGGATAAGGACATTTCCAAGCTGCAGCTATGTCTCGCTTGGCCACTACCATGGTCGTGTTGAAAAATAATTTTTCATTTCAGGACCCGTCCAGCCCATCTATGATCCTCAGCAGAGAGTGTTGTGGGTCGTGAGGGACTTCCCACCCCAAGATTTCTGTGAGCTCCTCCTCGATATCACCCCAGAATTGCGCTAGGTGGGGGCATGCCCAGACCATATGGAAAATGTCAGCCGGAGCGTGACCGCACCTCGTGCAAGATGCGCTCGGGTACAGGCCCGCCCGGTGGAGGCGCAGGGGTGGTTAAGTATGCAGCGTGTAAATAGTATAGTTGGATTAATCTGAGTTTAGCTGACGCAGTGACCATCCTGGGTGCCATAAGGGCATCACGCCAACCCTCCTCATCAAGTGGACCCACCTATTCTTCCCATCGGTTTCGCAGCTTGTCCAGTGTAGGGGGATGTTGTTAACCAATGTTCGATAAATACGAGAAATGCCCCCTTTGCCTAAATCTCCCAGCATAGTCTGTGCCTCGGGCAGCATAACTCAGAGATCCTGGTGTCAGCGGTGATGTGCATGTGGAGGGCATGTCACAGTTGTAAGTATTTATAGAATTGAGATGGGTGCAGGGAGTAACGGGTTCGGACATCCTGAAAGGAGCGCATGTGGCCGCTTGTCCACACATCCCCAAGTTGTGAAATTCCTATGAGGTCCCATGGTCTAAAACCTTGACACCCACTGACCTCTTGGAGCCAAGTACCCTGCCAAAGAGGTGTGCACTGAGTCAGCCTGCGTGTCCAGTGAGTATGACACAGTGCAGTCCGTCAGGCCAACAGCACAGAGCGCGTTACATCTGGTAATTGGGATGGAATGGACCTCCCATACATCAATGATTGGATTTTGGACAAACCGAGTTTGCTCAGTTCGAGCCGGTAAGCTGTATCTGACCAGCACCCATTGAACCAGTTGTGTATGATCGGGAGGCACGCAGCCAGCAAGTACAGATATAAATGCGTCATCCCCAAACCCCCATCAAATGAAGGAATCCGACAGAGTCAGGGCCAGATGTGCCCTCCTCCCCCCCCTCCCGCCAGAGAAATCGGTGGCCATACTGTCCAGTTCATGAAACCAGGCGCTTGGAAAACAGAAGGGGGTGTTCTGGAGGACATGTAGGAACCTGGGGAGGATCATCATTTTAAACAGAGCAACCCTCCCCAGGGGGTTTCAGCGACAACACCTTCCACTTCTGAAGGTCTGCCTTGGCTTTCTTCACCAGTGGGGTGATGTTGAGGGACCAGCCCAGCTCAGGAAGGAGGGCGACCCATATCCTTAAGTATTTGAACGATTGGAGCCGAATCGGTATGGTGGATTGCCAATCATAACAGTCTCTATATAGGTGCAAAGGGACCAGGAGTGACTTATCCAGGTTCAGTCAGAAACCAGAGGCCTGCCCAAAGGACTGCAAGATCTGGATACAGTGAGGGCCAGACTGGGTGGGTTCAGCCAAGAAGATTAGAACATCGTCAGCATATAGAGCGATCTTGTCCGCCTCCGTGTTGGGCCATTCCCACCCTTGAATACGACCCTCAGCCCATACCAGGGAGGCCAGGGGCTCCTTCGCCAGGGCGAAGAGCAGGGGCAAAAGGGGGCAGCCCTGTCTCGTTCCCCTTTGAATGGGGAAGACCTCTGATAAAACCCCATTGACCAAGACTCGACTCGGCGGCTGGGCACAGAGGACGTGGACCAGATCCCGAAAATGGGGGCCAAATCCCATTTCTGCCAGCACAACGGCCAGATATGTCCAATCCACTGAGTCAAAGGCCTTCTTGAAGTCTACGAGAAGGATCGCCAGATAGGGGGTGAGCAAGTGTCGGTGGGCCAGGGCCAGATGCAGCCTCCGCAGACAGTGCCGAGTATCCCGCGTGGGCATGAATCTGCACTGGTCTGGGTGAACCAGTAGAGACAGGTAGGGCTTCAGCCGCTGGGCGTGAATGGTGGCATATAATTTGATCTCTGTGTTGAAAAGAGAGATCGGAAGGTAGTCTGCGCATTGACTGGAAGGTGGTCGAGATTTCGGTAGGACCATGATGGTGGCTATATCTGTCTCAGATGGGAAGGAACCCTTTTCCAGCGCCTCATCGAACAAGTCGGCAAGTCGCAGCACAAGAGTCTCGCAGTATATTACATAGTATTCTTAAGGGAGGCCGTCAGGGCCCGGGGTCTTACCCGACAAAGTGAGGGTTATTGCCTCGTTAATTTCCTCATGAGAGATGGGGCGGTCCAGATCCTCCTGGACGGCCGAGCTCAGCCTAGAGAGACGAACGCCTAAGTGAGGCTTGATGTTAAGATGAGCCAGACCCACCCCATTATTCTATTTAAAAAAAAAAAAAGCCGGAGGAGGAGCTTCGCGCGTAACAAGATGGCCGCGTGAGCACAGGGCTCCCGAGACCCTCGCAACCTCCCGCATCTATCCTGTAAATTATCCTGATCACATTGACGGGTTATTGAAGACGAGCCATAGCTGAGGCGGACACTGTTGTCCAAATTTGAATCAGACTTTCTGAGCCGGAATAATATCGACTTCAATATTGCGGCCTGCCCCTCGGAGTTGCCCGGAGCTCGAGTTGGTGAGATGACCGGGCAGTAGTGGAACAACAGCGGCCTGAGGAGACACTGATCTGACTTTCAGTTTCGTTTTCGAGGCATCAGTCTGATCCTGCTTGAGAGCTAGCCTACTACTAGCGGAAGCTACTTGACTGCTAAGCGATTGTAGGTGCTGCTCCGATTGTGTGTTCTGGGCCCAGACGAACCGTGCCTTCTGGTCGCCGCTGCCGGTCGGATTGCAGTTCCCGGTGCGGCCATTTCTTTAGTCGCCAACCACTCTGGAGAGTCTCCTTGTCCGAGATGACGACTAAGCCCGATGGTGACAAGCAAAAATCCACGATCACTCGGCGAGGTGGCTACACCCAGGCGAACAATATGGATCGATAAACTAAAGGATCCCCTAGTGGACCGAGTAGATCCCTGGATGGTACTAAGGAGGGTCTGGCCTCGTTGACAGAATTGACCTTGCAAGACGTCATGGGTGCCATTGAAGGGATGAAGGCTTTCATCGGCCAACAATTTGAGACTCTCGCCCACAAGCTGGACACCGTAGCGATCGATGTTAATTTGATCCGTACAGATCTATCAAAAACCAACGAAAAGGTCAAATCATTGGATTTGAAAACTTCCAGCCTCACGGGCGATGTGTCTGATTTGCAGACAGAGGTCCGAAATCTGAGGACCTCTAATGACTCTTTTGCCCGCCGGTTGGAGGACTTTGAAAGCAGGGCCCGGCGTAACAACGTACGCATCATAGGGGTCCCGGAAAATCAGAGGATCCGGCAGCGGATCTTTTTGTGGAAGATCTTATCACCACGCACCTTGCTCCTAGGGGGTTGAGCAAGTTCTTTGCGGTAGAACGAGCCCATAGAGTACCGGGTGGTAAACCAAAGGTGGGCGCACCGCCGCGACCTCTCATCGCCAGAATCTTTAATTTCAGAGATAGAGACGCTATCCTGCAGGCTTCGCGGACGAATGGACCCACGAAATATGAAAATACCACTGTAAGCTTCTACCCGGACTTTACACAGACTGTCCAAAAGCAGAGACTTGGGTTTCTGGGCGTCAAACGCCGACTGAGAGACATGGAACTGATGTACGCAATGCTTTTTCCAGCCAAGCTGCACGTTGAATTCGAGGAACGAACATACTTTTTTGATCGTCCAGAGGTGGTGGGGGACTGGCTTGACAATTTGCACCACCGGCGGGGCCAGGAGGAGCATTCTGGAGGAGCGGAGGGTGGCCCGACGGAGCAGGAATAGGAGTGTGGCTTCCGGTCTCTGAACTTTATTAAACACCCAGACTATGGTTCGATAACTTTTATTGTATGCTTTGATATGCATACCTGGGAGTAGCGGGGAACTGGATGGGACTCTTTCCTCCTCTGGGTTTCTTTTTGTAGACTAGTTGGATGCTAGGGCGACAGGCACACTGCAAGTTGGGGTGGCTATTTAGTCTTACGCAGGGGTGAAGGGTGGGGGGGTTTGTACCGGGGTTTTGGTCTGTGGGTGGGGGGTTGTTTAAATGGGTGTGTTTTGGTTTATTGCAAGGCAACATATTGTTCTGTCACTCGATCTGGATGTTGAGCTCCGAGGGGGGTTGGATCCGCTTTCACTTCTGGGATGGGGGGTAGGGGATTGAGACTAATGAGTTGGAATGTGAATGGGTTGGGGGACAGGATAAAACGAGGGGTTGTGTTTCAACTGTTGAAGCGACTTTCTCCTGATGTGGTGTTGTTACAGGAAACGCATTGATTGGTAACATGTGTCATGCCATGAACTGGAGAGGGTATCGCCTGGTCGCTCATGCGGGGTTCTCCTCTGGATCTAGGGGGGTGGGTATTCTAATTAGGAATTCTCTTCCCTTAGCAATCGATGCCACACTTTTAGATGATAGGGGTCGCTATGTGGCTATCACTGGACGATTGGAGGGTAGAATTATATCCTTACTCTCAGTTTATGTTCCCCCAGGTCTGCAGTCGACAACCTTTGCGGACCTAGGTCGGGTGATATTGGGGCTTCCTGAAGGGATTCTGATTGTGGGCGGAGATTTTAATTCAGTCGTTTCCGGTAGGGATGATCGACACCCACCCAGAGACCTCTCTGGGTCACAGAATTGGCTTAATGGCTTAATAGACACTCTGGGGTTGGTGGACTGCTGGAGATTGCAGCACCAGGCCCAGAACCGGGGCCGTGTTAAAGCTCCAGCAGTAGCAGGCAGGGTCGCTCGCAAATGGGGGGAACCTCGATTCGCAAGGTTTTCTGTCTTCCTTGGCCGACACTCAACCTCTATTGCGCTGCAATGCGACAGTCCAGGCCTTGGAAAACGATCTTTCTAGCTGGATCACCAAAGCCAGTGATCTTTTCGCCCCCCTCTCCAAATTTCCCCGCTCTCGCCACAGCAAGTCACAAAGGTGGTTCAATCCTTCCTTGAAATCCCAGCAGCTTAAACTGCGTCAGATGGAACGTAAATGGAGGCGCTCCTACTTACCACCCGACAGAGAGGCTTACGTTGAGGCACGAAAAATATACAAAAGTGCAATCATAGCTGTGAAATCTTCATACTTCTCCGAAAGAATCTCTGTTGCCCCCAACAAGTCCAAGGAAATATTCAGAATTATGGGCGAGTTGACGTCTGATGCCAGAACCCTTCCTTCCCAGGTCCCCACCCAACATTCTTGTGATGCTTTAAACAGCTTCTTCACTGAAAAGATCATTAAGATCAAGAACACTATCCCCCCTGCCCTTCCTGCCGCTCCTCCTTCCCCCTCCCTTGGCAACCCATGCTCACTATCACACTTCCCCCCTCCTTAACTCTCCCTCCCTCGCCAAACTTGCCTCTCGAGTCAAATCTGGCTCCCCCAATGATTGTTGCCCTCCCTCTGTCTTCAGGGACATCTGCTTAGCTCTGCCGAACTGTATTCTGCCTCTACTCAACACCTCTCTTGAGGCCGGCATTGTACCTAACTCCTTTAAGGAGGCTGTTTTGGTACCATTGCTGAAAAAACCCGGAGCCGATCCAGAGGACCTGGTCAACAATCAGCCTATCTCTCTCCTGCCTTATTTCTCTAAGATCTTGGAGGCACATGTCACCTGCTGCCTTTCTCAGTTCATCGAGTCCACCGGCTTTCTCGAGCCTAACCAAGCCGGCTTCAGACCTGCCCATTCTACTGAGGCTGTGATCTTGGTGGTTATGGACTCCCTCAGGAGCAATGCCGACAAAGGGTCTTCTCAGGCTCTGATCCTGTTGGACCTGTCGGCAGCGTTCGACACGGTAGACCATGACATCCTTCTCCATCGTGTCGAACAAGCCGGCATCCGGGGGTCAGCCCTGGCATGGATCAAATCCTTCTTGACAGGTAGAACCCAGGCTGTTCACCTGGGTCCTTTCACAGCTACTAGGGAACCTTCCATCTGTGGCGTACCTCAGGGTTCTTCTCTGTCTCCCCTGCTTTTTAACCTTTATCTTCGCCCGCTCATCCTCTCCCTGAAGAGCTGGGACATCACCGTCTTCAATTACGCAGACAACCTGCAAATCATCTTTCCTCTTAACACCTCTAACGCAGCTCTTGACTGTCAGGCGGTCTTGTTACATATCCAGCAATGGATGAACCTCAATCAGCTTAAGCTGAACCCAGGGAAGACAGAACTAATTCTCCCGGGCAGTAGCTCCATCCACTGGGGCCCCCAGTTCTGGCCTACAGAGTTGGGCCCTCCGCCCGTCCCGGCTAAATCGGCTAAGAGTCTGGGGGTGATCATAGACTCAGAGCTCTCCCTCAAACCTCAGGTTGGTGCAGTCGTATCTTCTTGTATGTTTCAGCTCCGGAGAATCAGGAAAGTTTCCCACCTCCTTTCGCCTGCAGCCCTGTTACAAGTCCTGATCGCCCTTGTGCTATCCCGCCTGGATTTCTCCAACTCCTTGTATCATGGCCTACCCAAATACCTGCTTCATAGGCTGCAAGTTGTGCAGAACCAGGCGGCTTGACTAGCCTATAAGATCCCAAAGTGGCAGTCCGCAAAACCACTGCTCTGCAAACTCCACTGGTTGCCGGTCGAACAGAGAGCCGCATTCAAGACCGGCTGCCTGACCTACAAAGCTGTGACTGGCACGTCCCCCGCCTTTCTAGGATCTCTAGTTACTCCTTTTCGTCCGGCACGTAACCTACGGTCCTCCCATCGTCAACTTCTGACTGTAGTCCCAATTAAACTTAAAAAATACGGTGGCTGCAGATTTGCCCATCTGGCTCCCAAACTCTGGAACCAGTTACCGTTATCGCTTAAATCCTCCATGTCCCTGCTGGAATTCCGAAAACTTCTTAAAACCAATCTCTTTGCACAGTCTGGATAGTCCCCCTTTCTAACATCTCTCAGCTCCACCCAGCGCCAGGAAACCTATGGTGACAGAGCGCTATATAAGTCTCCCCTAAGATAAGATAAGATAAGAACCAATACACTTTCCACTCGGGTGCACACGGTAGCCTTTCCAGGATCGATTACATTCTAATGCCAGCGGCGCATGCCCCCCTCTATTACTGAGGTTCGACATCTAGCTCGGGGAATATCCGACCACTCCCCTTTGTGGCTTCGGATGGAGTTGCGTGTAGGTGCAGAGGGGCGGGTGGCCCCAATTAATCCGTGGTATCTCCGTACTCCTAAGACCCGTGCAGCGTTGATTAAATCCCTTCACCACTATTTTGTCAAAAATCAGGGATCGGTGGCTTCTGCGGTGTCGCTCTGGGAGGCCTTTAAGACGGTCATCCGAGGTCAAGCGTTGTCCTTGATAGCCGGTGCGAAGAAAAGTAGGAATGAGGAGGTGGTGAGACTAGAGACAGAGATCGCCGAATTGGAGCGTACTCCGGAACAGGGAGTCACCCGTGAGAAGATGCATACCTTGCATCTTAAACAACTTGATTACAGGGCGTTGGTCACAGATGCCGCGAAAGCAATGGGCAGGGAGCAGCAGGGCCGACTGTATGATGTCGGTGATAAAGCTGGCAAGTTGATAGCATGGTGAGACAAAAAAGAGAGGGCTAGTCGCGTGGTTCCTGTGATTGAGAGAGTGAACGGTATGCGTGTGACTGATCCCGATGTGATTGTCCAGAGTTTTGCGGAGCATTTCCAGGAAGTGTACTCCCCCGTATCTGATAGACCGGAGGAAGACTCATTTCTTGTTGCGGGATATAGCACTACCCAGCTTATCTGACTCCGACAAAGTCGCTGGATTCCGTAATAACCGCGGATAAAGTAGCTCTCGCTATTCGCCCCATTCGTTCGGGAAAAGCAATGGGCCCTAATGGTCTCCCCATTGAACTTTATAAGCTGCGCCTAGATAAAGTAGCGCCGTATCTTCTTGACATGTTTTTGGAATCGCAAGATATGGGCTCCCTTCCTCGTGATCAGCGTCTTGCGACCATAGTGGTGATTCACAAGGAAGGAAAGCCAAGGGACCGCTGTGCCTCTTATAGGCCGATATCACTCCTTAATGCAGAGCCTAAGATTCTTGCTAAATTGTTAGCTAACCGTATAATAAAGGTAATTGGTGATTTGGTTCATCCGGACTAATCCGGTTTCATCCCTCATCGGAATACGGCTTTGAATCTGCGACGGTTGCATGGCGTTCTCGCGAGGGCTTCGTCACTGCGTGAGCCGGCCATATTGGCCTCCTTGGACGCCACGATGGTCTTTCATACTATTGAGTGGCCATATTTGTGGGCCGTACTGGCCAAGTTCGGTTTTGGTCCTGGCTTTATTAGCTAGGTCAAGCTCCTTTATGAAGATCCCTTGGCGCAGGTTGTGGTAAATGGTTGGGTCTTCAAGCCTTTTGTCCTTGGAAGAGGTACAAGACAGGGTTGTCCATTGTCTCCACTTTTATTTGCCCTTGCCCTTGAGCCCCTAGCTGCATGGATTAGATGGGAACCGTCGATGAAGGGTATTCGGTGGGCCCCAGACTTTGAGGACCGCATCTCGCTCTATGCAGACGATATACTGTTGTACCTGACTTCGCCCCGGAAGTCTTTAATAGTTTTGTTTGATGTCCTTACATCTTTTGGTAAAAATTCCGGCTTAGTTTTTAACTGGACTAAATCTTACTTGTATGTCCTTTCGGGTGAAGTCCCTCTGTTGCCGCGCGATTGCCCCATCCAGGTTGCACATGCGGGTTTTAAGTATCTTGGGGTATACGTGTCATTGGACCCGAATGTTCGTTATGAACAGAATTTGCTCCCGCCGCTGAACCGGTTGAAGCTGGATGTGGTGCGCTGGCGCAAGCTCCCGCTTTCGCCACTCGGTCGTGCGGCGCTTTTTAATATGATGACATGGCCACGCTTTCTATATGCTCTTCATAAAACCTTTGATGTGGTCCCTGCAAGTTATTTTCGGGCTATTGAGGGTCTCCAGAGGAAGTTGATTTGGGACGGACGTTCGCGTATCGCCCTTGCTAAGCTGACGCTACCTTGGTACGATGGCGGTATCGCTCTCCCCGACATCAAGCGGTATTACTGGGCGTCTCAATTAGGGGCCATTAATCATAGTATGTATGGCCCGATCTTAATCCTGCTTTTGCAATGGATATGTGGCTGTTGCCGAGCGGTGATTATTATAGAGCGCTTTATTCTAGACTAGATGGTGGGAGGCTCTCGGGGCCCACAAAGATTGCAGTACGGATATGGAACTGCGCAAACAGTGCGATGGGTTGGAAAGATCGACTGACCCGGGCAACCCCGCTTTTTGCTTCCGAGAAGCTGGGTAGCTTATGGAAAACGAAAGGATTTGAGAAATGGTATATGATTGGGATCAGTAAGGTGAGCGACATCTGGGTTAAAGGCAAGTTTAAAACTTTTGAGGAATTGCAAGTCGAGTTCCAACTTAGTGAGAGGGAATTTTTTCGATATGCCCAGGTCCATCAAGCTTTGCGGTCGTTTTTTCCAGAGAGTGCGAGTATTCCGGAGTCCTCTCCGCTCGAGGATAGAATACTAGACGGTTATGTGCCAGATAGCACTATCTCCTTAATATACAAAAAACTAATCAACGGTAGAGCTGACCTGTTGGTGCTCCTCCGGGACATATGGACCCGAGACGGTCTTGAATTGGACGACGAGGACTGGCAGTCCGCGATCTCCTCTCCTAAGGAGGTTGCGATTCCGGCCCGTCTTCGGTTGGTGCAACTTAAAATTCTACACAGAGTATATGTGACAGGTCCCCGCTTGATTAGAATGGGTTATTCGGAAGATGGTCTTTGTAAGCGTGGTTGTGGGTTGCTCGGGACCTTTTTACATATAATTTGGGAGTGTCCTGTTGTTGCTGCCTTCTGGAATGGGGTGCACAATAAGATGAGAGAGGCTATTGGTGTTGCTCTACTACCTGAGGCTAGACGTTGTCTCCTGAATGTCTGGGGACCAACTGATTATAATGTTGCACAAACGCAGTGGGCAACCCTGGGAAATATGGTGGCTAAGAGAGACATAGCACAGTTGTGGGGTTCCCAGAGGCCACCCACGGTCGAGGCTTGGATGGAAAACATGGATTGGTGCATGTTTAGAGAGAAGACTGTTTATGTGGCACGGGGGCGACCCAGAAAGTGGGGAAAGGTCTGGGGTCACTGGAACACTTACTGTGGGGATATTTGCACTCCTCCTCTTCTGGATGTCCCTGAAGTTCAGCTTTCCCCCTGACCCACCATTCCTGGAATGTAGAATAATTAATTGCTCTGGGACTCGTCTCTCCCCTTTGTCCGTTCCCTGATATAATTTGTAAACTTTACTGTATTTTTTTTGCCTCCTTCCTCGCTCGGACTATATCCTAATGTACTGTATTATTTGCCTTGTATGTTATTTACCTTTAATAAAAAGATTTACAAAAAAAAAAAAAGCCATACAGTGGCCTTTCTGCCCCCATCCATGGGGAAAATTGGAGGCAAACCCTCTGAATTTCATGGATGAGGCAAAAAGACTGGTTTGTCCCATTTGGGCTGGGGGTGTGGTCAATGCCGGAGGTCAATGCCCACACCCCTCTCTTTTTGCCCAACTGCAAAATCTCTGGTGGGTAATGGGCTTTCTACTTCCATGGGGGCAGTTTTGGAGCAACCTCCCCAACTTGGACAAACCTCCATGGAGGCACAATATTGGCCCTTCATGGGCCGGGGTATGGCTCGATGCCAGTGTATGCCGCCTCCTCCTTTGTTTGATTTCGCACCATTTTGAATTTCCTAGGGCATAGTGGGTTTTCTGCCCCCCCATGGGCGAATAGGCAGAAAACCCCCCGTCTGCATCTGAGGCGACTGAAAGACTGGTTTGTCTCTTTTAGGGGAGAGAGTGTGGCCAAAGCCAGAGTGCAATGCATGCACCCCTTTCTTTTTCACCAAATGCAAAACCTCTAGTGTCTAGTTGGCTTTCTAACCTCCCATGGGAGGTAGTTTTCAAGCAACCAACCCAATTAGACCAAACCTTCTATCTGCCCCATGTGGCCAGAGAGACAATATTTTCCCTTCTGAGGTGGCGGTATAGCTCAATGCCACGGTACGCTGGCCACTCATTTTGTTTGTTTTTGTGCCATTATGAACTCCCTGGTGTCTAGTGGGCTTTCTGCCCCCAGAAGCAAATTGGGGGCAAACCCCTTGTCTGCCACTGGGCAGGGCAAAAAAACTGGCTTGTCCCTTTTGGGATCTGGTTTGAATCCATCATTCTTTTGCTCATTATGCCACCCCCCAGCCATATGTAAATCAATCTTGACCCTGCTCCTCATGGGAACAGCCATCCCAAACTGCCAGACCGGGTACTCCCTGGACTGGAAACCGGCATCCAGGGACGTGTTTTGGGGTATCACCCCATATCAGCCAGGTTAGCCTGAATCCAGTGGCACAGTGAGCAAGGGACCCACAGACATCTTAAGGATTTTGGGGGCCAGTTTCACACATATTTCGGGGTCCTCTATTCGGAACATCTTTGAATTTATGATCCAGCTTCAGCTCTTTCTTACCCTCATTGACCAGGCCACCGATAGTGTACAGACACACTGGTCCAAATTCTAAATGTGTTTATATATAATATTTAGGGATGTTGACCGTTTTCAATATTGTAACACAGTGGGAGGTCACTAATGAACAAGTTACTTACTTTTGGTAACAATATATCTGTAAGAAACATAGGTTATTTATTCCTTACCTTAGAATTACCCCCAGGTGTCAGACTGGATTCGGAGAATTTTTTCATCAGCAGTACCCAGAGTGTTGAATGGTGGTGTCGGTCGGCTCTGCTTTCGTTGTTGGCTTCGTGGACGCTGGGATGACGTTGCAGCAGCTACTTAAGACTCCTTCCTCACGCACTGACATCAGTTCTGTACACGACTTTCCACACCAGCTCAGAGCCATGCAAGACACTGAACACTGGTTCACAAAACCAGGGCCCTGAAAGGAAAACCTTACCCCTAGAAGTCAGTTCGCAGAACGAGGAGGATGGGTGGGGCGGTAAGGAATCTATAACTAACCTATGTTTCTTACAGCTATATCGTTACCGAAGGTAAGAGCTTGTTCATCTGAAAGAAAGAATTAGTTATAGATTCCTTACCTTAGAATAGATACCCCAGCAATACCAACCCCGGAGGTGGGTCTGCAAACCAAGTATATACCAGAAAGTCCTGGAGAATAGAACGGCCAAAAAAGCCTTCTCTCCGGACTTGGCTGTCTAGGCAGTAGTGTCTAGTGAATGTGTGCAGAGATGCCCACGTAGCTGCCTGACAGATGTCATTGAGGGGGACTCCTCGCCCCAAACTAGTAGTAGCTGCCGTCGCCCGGTGGAATGGGTGCACAGCCCCACTGGAGGCTCCTTCTTTGCCTTAACACACAAAACAACCCACCTAGAGATGATCCGTTTGTGCATGGCCCTACCTTTCTTGGCGCCCATGTAGCCCACAAAGAGCTGGTCATCCACCTGGAATTGTTTGGTGCGATTCAAATAAAAGGAAAGCACTCATTTTCAATCCAGACGGAGGAGCCGCTCTTCTTCTTTCGAAGGATGCAGAGGCAGAAAGAAGGTGGGCAAAGTGATGGTTTGGCCAATGTGGAAAGAAGTAACTACCTTGGGAAGAAAGGAAGGTCTGGTTCTTAGTACAACCTGTCTGGCGGAACAGCCAGGAAAGGAGGTTCTGAAGAAAGAGCCTGGAGCTCACTCACCCTGCGAGCAGAGGTGATGGCAACCAGAAAAGCAGTCTTTAAGGTAAGAAGACGAAGAGGACAGTTATGAAGTGGTCAAAGGGAGGGCACATAAGGCAAGTCTGAAACAATTTCATGTCCCACTGAGACATTGTGAAGGGAATAGGAGGAAAAAGGTGAATAATGCCCTTGAGGAAGTGATTTACAACAGGGGACTTGAAAAGAGAAGGTGATCAGGAAGCCTAAGAAAGGCTAAAATTGCCGAGAGGTAGTCCTTAAGAGTGCCCAGAGCAGAGCCCTGCTGGGCTAAAGAAAAAAGGAACAAGAGAATCTCAGAAAGAGAGGCAGAAAGGGGATAAACAGCCTTTGCTGCACACCATGCCACAAATGTGTTCCATCTACATGCGTATACTGTCTTAATGGAGGGACACCTGGCTGTCTGGATAACATCACAGACTTCGGAAGGCAGGTCAAACAACGTCAACTGCCTCCGCTCACACTCCACGCAAGGAGATGGAGGCTGGACAGGTTCGGGTGGAGGACCGTCCCCTGCTGCCGTGACAGAATATCCTCTCGAAGAGGCAGTCTGATCGGAGGATTGATGGCCATGTGTAGTAGCGCGAGATACCAGATTCTTCGTGTCCAATCCGGAGCCACAAAAATGACTTGGGCCCGGTCGCGCTTGATTTTCTTCAGCACTCTGGGCAGAGTTGGTATAGGCGGAAAGGTGTATAGAAGACCGCAACTCCACTCGGGACGAAAAGTGTCGCCTAGCAAGTGCCGCCTTGGAAATTCCAACACGCAGAATTGCTGACTTTGCCCGTTCTCTTCGGTGGCAATTAGATCAAACCAAGGTTCTCCCCACTGCTGAAAGAGACCTTGCGCCACCTCCGAGTGAAGATGCCATTCGGGATCCATCATGCACTTGTGGCCGAGTTCGTCCACCCTGGAATTCAGTGAACCTGCCAGGTGTTGAACCACCATGGATATGCCCTGATGTTCCAGCCATGTGCAGAGATGGAGAGCCTCCTGACATAGGGTCCACAACCCCATTCCGCCCTGTTTGTTGCAGTACCACATGGCGGTGCTGTTGTCCATGAACACCTGCACTACTCTACCCCAGACAGAGGGAAGGAATGCTTTCAGTGCAAGACAGATCACCCGAAGCTCCAGGAGGTTGATATGAATCTCGGACTCCGCCAGAGACCAGAGGCCTCTGATCTCCGCCTCCACCATGTGACCGCCCCATCTCAGAAGTGATGCATCGGTCACCACTGTGAACTCTGGTTGGGGAAGGAAGAGGGACCTGCCTTCGACCCAATCCTGGTTCGTTAGCCACCCCTGCAATTGGTGTGCAGTGCCCTCCGAGATCTGGATGCAATCGGACAGGCTCCCCTGATGTTGATCCCACTGGCACTTCAGGTCTCACTGCAAAGCCCGCATATGTCATCTGGCATGGTCCAGCAGCAGGATGCAAGAGGCCATCAGGCCCAGTAGCCCGAGGGTCATCTTGACCGAAACCCGGGATAGAGGCTGAAAGATGGGAATCATATCCCGAATATCCCAGACTTCGGGGAGATAGACCCGAAACTGCGTAGTTTCCAGAACTGCTCCGATGAAGAGGAGCTTTTGAGAGGGAGTCAGGTGTGACATCGGCAAGTTGATGGAGAACCCTAGCGAATGTAGGAGGTCGGCGGTAGTCTGGATATGGAAGACGAAAGCCTGGGGCTAGCCCACCTTTAACAGCCAGTCGTTGAGATAGGGGAAGACTGGAACTCCTGATCTGCGCAGATGAGCTGCGACCACCGCCATCACATTTGTGAACATCCGAAGGGCGCTGGTAAGGCCAAAGGGGAGCACGGTAAACTGAAAGTGCTCGTGGCCTACCGTGAACCACAGGTAACGCCGGTGGGCCGGCAGGACGGGGATGTGAAAGTAAGCGTCCTGCAAGTCCAACACTACCATCCAATCTCCAGGGTCGAGGGCAGACAGGACCTGAGTGAGCGTCAACATTTTGAACTTTTCCTTCCAGAAGAAGCGATTGACGTTCCTGAGATCCAAGACAGGACGCAGGCCTCTGTCCTTCTTGGGCACCAGAAAGTAGTGGGAATAGCAACCACACCCTACTTCTGGGACACAAACTCGCTCAATTGCTCCCTTGGCCAAGAGTGCTGAAACTTCCTGTTGGAGAAGGGCCAGATGATCCCCTGACATGCGATGGTACTGAGGTGGCATGGATGGAGGGGTAGTCTCAAAGTGGACGGAGTAGCCCCTTCGGACTATTAGCAAAACCTACCTGTCCGACATGATGGTGCACCAGTGGGAGAGGTGATGGCAAATCCTGCTGCCCACTGGCAATTGGTGGTCCTGAAAGGTCGGACTAGGAGGGTTTGGAGGCTGCTGCAGAGGGGGCTGTGGTGGAGGTCTTGCCCACCTGCTGGCCCCCGAAGCACGGCAGTGGTTCCCACGTCCCTGGCCGCGCAGGGGCTTAACAGCTTGCTCTGGCCTGTGGCTCTGGGTGGGACGTGGCGGGCACCCCTTCCGTAGCCATGAAAGGGGCGAAAAGCAGACTGTGCAGCTCGGGTGGTGGAGAGGCCCATTGACCTGGCCCTAGCCCGAGAGTCCTTAAAGTGCTCCAGCGCATTGTCTGCCTTGTCGCCGAATAGGCGACAGCCATCAAATAGTATGTCCATAAGAGTGGATTAAGCATCCTCTGAAAAAACAGTCAACCTCAACCAGGGGTAGCGTCGAAGGACTACCGACATGGAAAACGTCCTGCCTAGTGAGTCGGAAGTATCCAGCCCATAGCTGATGGTAAACTTTGCTGCGTCTCTCCCTTCGGCAACTGCATGGGAGAGTACAGTCCGGGCCTCTTCCGGGCACTAGGGCAGCACTTATGCCATCGTATCCCACATGGAGTGGGTGTAAAGGCTTAACAGACCTGTGGTGTTTACCGACTGCAGTCCCAAGATGGAGGAAGAACACGTCTTCTTCCCAAGATGGTCCAGCTTTTTGGATTCCCTATCAGGTGGTGCGTTAGGGAATACGCCTTTAGAGGTGGAGGCTTGGACCATCAAGCTCTCAGTGGTGGGGTGTTGGGAGAGGAAAGTGGGGTCACCAGGGGCTGGGCGGTGGTGTCGGGCAATCATTCTATCCACAGGAGCCCCTCTGTTGGGACAGGACCAGGTGCCCAAAAGGATGTCTGTGAGGGCTTCATTAAACAGTAGCAGGGTCTCTGAAGAGCTCGCTGCCGCTTGAAGCACCTCTGTTAGGAGGTTAGTCCTGACTGCCACCGTAGGTAGCTCGAGGTTGAGAGCCTCAGCCACCCTACGCAACACCCTGGCATATGGCGCTCCCTTCTGCCATGGTAGGAGGAGACAACATGCCAAGGTCTGGTGAGGTAACAAGACCACTGGCTTCCCCCAGTTCCTCTCTCCATTCCAGTTCGTAACCCAACTGGTCAGTTAAAGGGTCTCCTGACCCCTACCAATCCTCCTCACCCTCCTCTGGCTGTCAATCTGGTCTAAAAGAGGCAGGGTAGAACAAAGGCACAAAAGTAACCGTCGGCGCCAGATTCGGCGTTGGTCAACGCCGGTCCGGCTCCGTGTCTACATCCAGGTGGAGGCCGGGGTCGACGCCACCTGGGGGCACTACTGGTGTCGGCTGCAGACGTGGTGCCGGTGGATTCGGCGCCGGGGAGGTGTAATCAGGTCGACCGGGACCGATCAGGATCCAGGCCTGGATCCAAGGGGACCCTGTGGTGCTGTAGCCCCCGGCATCGAAGCCCCAGGGCCCCCAGCCAAGTCTGCGGGGCCCAAAGGGGTGCCGGTGGAGTCGGGCTGCCCAAAGATGGCAAGCATCGCTTCGTAAACTTGGCAAAGCTGGACAGGGGTCGCTCAGGGTCCCGGGAAGGGTGGGAAACTCGTAGCTGTCGCGGAGCCGCGGGAAGGGCACCACACACATCCCTCGTCACGTCAGCTGAGCGAAGGCGAGAAGTCGAAGAGAGACGATGCTTCTTTGACTTCTTCTTGTGCTTCGACTTACTTGAGGAGTGCGAAGACTTTGAAGACTGGTGGTGGTGGCTCTGCGACCGGTCCCTCAACCTCCCACGTGACCTCGAAAGGCGCGGAGCACGACTTGGGGTTGTGGTCGCGCTCCAGGAAAAACAGGCACATGTGGTGCGGATCCGTCACTGACATCAGTCGGCTACAGGAGCCGCAGGCCTTGAAACCGGGCATCCCTTGTGCACCAGGAGTCGAAGACTCATAAATGGTGTCAACAAAAGCCGCCAAAAAGTCAGTCAAAGGTGACTGGCGGTACAGCTCTCTCCGAATCTGCGCTGGCTAGCGCAGAAAAATAAAGAACTGACGTCAGCGCGCGAGGGCGGCGTCTAAGTAGCTGCCGTGACGTCATTCCGGTGACCACGACACCAATGACTAACGCGGAGCCGACCAACACCACCTTTCGACGCGCGCAGGGGTACTTCTGATGAAAAAATTATCCGATCCAGTCTGACGACTGGGTATAATTCTAAGGTAAGGAATCTATAACAAACTGTTTTTTCAGATAATATTACAAATAATCTCTGTTGGCTGCCTCTTATTTCTCATATATGAGGTTCTATTTCAATCTAAAAGATACTTTTTTTTTATGTTGCATGAAACACACACAACTTTCTCCACAAACCTTCTGTAACAGACTCCCACACATCACCCACATTATAAATAAACTAAAGGAAAACCTTATTTAAAACAATCTGTTTAAGAAGTATTTAAGCTCATCAGAGTAAGATTCTTTGGATAACAGAGATGGCTCGAACAGGGGCCCCCCTTAAAGGTTGGGGCAATGGGCCAGCGCCCACTTTGCCCATGTCTTAAAACATCTCTGAAGGGACCCATCTGGGCATACCCTTGGCCACTTAGGGCGAACATAGCTAATACAACAAGATGATGGATGGGGTGCTAAAACCTTTCAACCACTCACCCCTGTCAAGAGATCTGGGCTCAATCCATTGTTCCTTTGCTCACTATGCCATCCCAGTTTGGACCCAGCCATATGCAAATCGGTCTTGACCCTGCTCCTCATGGGAAAAGTCCACCCCAAACTGCAAGGCCAGGGTCAAAACTGATTTGCATATAGCTGGTTTCCAACTGGGGTGGAATGGTGAACAAAACAATGATGCATTAAACCCAGATCTGCAAATGGGGGTGAATGTTTGATTTGTTCAGCATTCCATCCATCATCCGTTCTTTTTCTTTTGACGCTTAAGTGGGATGGGTATGCCCAGACGTGGGTCCCGTGCTCACTGTGCCACTAGGTTCAAGCTAGTCTGGCTGATGAGGGGTGATACTCCGAAACCGGTCTTAGGATGTTTGTTTCCGGTCCTTGGAGAACCTGGCCTGGCAGTTCAGGCTGGACTGTTCCGATGGGGAGCAGGGTTAAGACTGATTTGGATGTGGCTGGGTCCAAACTGGGGTGGCATGGTGAGCAAAAAAAAACAATGGACTAAACCCATGTCTGTGCCTAGGGGTGAATGTTTGATTTATTCAGCATCCGTCCATCATCTGTTATTTTTGCTTTTGTCTAAAAGATCTAAAACACAATCATATCAGAGTCAGTCAGGGGCAGATCTCTTAAAGACAAAGCCACCATTTGGGCTTCCACAGCATGGCTGATATGGACAACCAGATTTATATATTTATAAAATGCAACGATATTTGATCACTCAAACTTACATTAAAAGAGCAAGTACGAATCTGCAAAAGGCCCATGATGTCTTCAGATTGCTGATGGCTAATCTCAAACAGGGAATGAAAGTGCCTGGATGGGACTTTAACGCAGTCATGGACCAACAAATGTATACACACGGGGCTTGAGTGGTTGCCTAACAGACGTACTATCCACTAGGAACGGGCCGTCTCCTTAGGGCTCTGTGACACATGGTACTTTTGGCACACCACACTCATGTTAGCTCAGTAACAGCCCAGCGGCACATAAATCAATGTCCAGAGTTAACTTTTTTTTCTTCCCAGTGTAGACACTGCGGCGTTCATGGGGACCAGTTTTCTCCCTAAAGGCATATCATGACACTTACCATTGGAACCAATTATAGGTATAGCCAGGGAAGATGACGCTGGCAAGTGGAGGCTCAATGCGTGGTGCTTGACGGAGCAGTTCATCCATTATCTCCAATCAGAAATACTGATATGCTTTGAACTAAGCACATGATCAGCTGCCTCACTTGCCATAAACTAGGAAGGGGAGAAAGACGTACATTGAGGAAGGCCAGAAGCGTAGGCCAAAGATTTCACCACATCTCCTACCGTCTCCATCAACAACCCGTCTCCAGCAACAATGCACCTCCAGTAACAACATCCCCTCACAAGACCTTAGCAACAAGTTGGGGAACGCAGCCATTGTCGGCTGCTGGGTGGGTGTCTTTACTTAAAATGGTGGCCCTTCCCCGACTGTTGTACTATTTCGGAACCCTAACGATTTGGATACCAGCGAGGATATTTAAACAACTTACATCCATGATGACGGGGTTTCTATGGGGTACTGGGAGGCGAAGGGGTGCCCTGAAAGTGATGATGCGTCCACGATCAGAGGGAGACTGGGCGGTACCTGACTTCGAAACCTATTATTTGGTTGCACGATTAGAATGGTTGACACAGAGAGTGGCGATGAGGATGCAAGGTACGGAAGAGGAAAGAACGGGTGCCCTGGAACTGCAGCAGCTTTCTCAAATAGTGTTGGACCTTCCTGTACGGATGGGTGCTCTATCTGAGGAACTTAAGACAGCACGGCAATGCTATAGGCGGAGTCTCACGAGGGCAGGCTTGAAAGTGAAGTACACCCCGGATATACCGCTCTCTATGTGCGAGGCACTTTCTCAAGGGGGTTCTTGGCGGGAGCTGAGTGATTGGGATGAGAGGGGGCTGACTACCATTGGGGATTTATATGAGGACGGCACCATGCTGCCTTTTTGTGCTTTACAAGAGCAATTTGACTTGAGAGGGGGGCACTTTTTGCTCCATGCAGCGCTTACAGCGGCTATTTGTGCACACTGGAAAGAGGACCAAGCGGAACCTAAGGTTTCATCGGGATGTCAATATATAGTAACTGCAGCGGGGACGTTTAAAGCAATCACGTGCATGTACAAGCATATGACTCTTGAGAAGTAGCCCCCTTTGATCGCACTGAAGCGAAAGTGGGTGTGGAAAAGAGATTCCGGAAAGAACCTGGGCTGAGGTGGTACAGCGAGCATGGGAAAGCACCAGGAATGCCCGCTTTCAATTGCTTCATTTCTATATCTTGCACCGAGCCTACCTCACGCCGGCGAAAATCAAAACATACTTTAACACTGATTCAGATGTATGCCCAAGGTGTCGAGGGGAGGGGGCGGACTTCCCCCACATGATCTGGGGTTGTCCACTGCTAGCTGGTTATTGGAATGAAGTACTCGCACTATTGAAGGAGGTGACAGAAAAAGAGTTGGAGCCGACGGGGGACTTGAATATTGCATTGGTTCCCCCACACAGCTAAAACTAAGATCACCAGAAAGTTTGCAGACATGGGGTTGGTGTTGTCCAAGAGGGAAATTACGATGCATTGGAAGGCGAGTGGGCTCCCGAGCATAGATCGCTAGAAAAGAGACTTTATCAAATGGGCAGAATATGATGGAATAGTTCGACTACAATTAGCAAGGAGAGCGGCGAGTGAGAGAGCGCTAGAGGCGGCCAGAGCGTGGGAACACTTGGTGGGGTTATTGAAAGACCCGGATGCTATGAGTGATGATGATACAGAACTGGGAGTCCCGGAAACTGAATAGGCCATTTACAGCACGTAGATACAATTGTTCGACCATATTCAACATATATAAGACGAGCGAGACTGGAGTTGTAACCTACACAAACCTGTATTATTTGAGAATTGGAGACCACTGACTGCACATTTTTAGTAGTTCTTGGTAGATATAGAGAAGCATTGGATGTGACATGCCTGGAGGGAGGGAGGGTGGGAGGAGTTAGTCTAGGTTAAGACTTGTTAGGGCTAATGATGTAGCATGTTCTAGGATCTATTGAGTATTAGACAATGCACCCCTGGTCCCATGATTATTGCCTTTGAAGACCAGGATAGAGATGAACCATGGAAATGTGCCAAAGAACCTTTAAGCAATCGATTTGGAATTATATTGGAGGGAGGGGGGCTATGCCTAAGATGTGTGCAATGTAAATGACTAGATTTATAAACCTAATAACGTTTTAAAAAAAAAAGACCTTAGCAACAAGCTCTCTGGATTGGTTTATAATAAAATCATCTCCACATGCAGCGACTTCGACCTTCACCTGGACCCCGTCACCATTGCAACTCAAATTCCCATCATAGCCGATGAACGAACCCTGATCTCGGGGTCTGCCATCACCCCGGTCAAAATTGCAGCTTCCCTGAGGACCATCCACTCGGGGGCTTCATCGGACTGTTGCTCCCCCTACCACGCCTTCACAAAAAGACTCCTACCGATCAGTAAATCACTAACACCCATACTCAAAACCTCCATCAACTCAGCACAATCCCAGACACCTTAAACCATGCCGCTGTCATGTCCATGCTAAAGAAACCATCCGCTGACCCAGTCACACTTTCCAACTGCAGATCCACCTTCCTCCTACAGTACTCGGCAAAGCTCTTAGGGAAACTAATCAACCAATGCCTCACCGATCACATCAGTATCCACAAGCTCCTCACAGTCACGCAGTCCATATTGAGGCCAAATCACAGTACAGAAACAACACTCATCACCGCCACAGATGACATCCACATGATCCTAGACAGATGAAACACAGCAGTCATCATTCTCCTGGGCCTCTCTGCAGTATTTGACATAGTATCACATCACATCCTCATCAGGCGCATGCACGAGAATGGCATCCAAGGACCGGCTCGCCGCTGGATAATCTCCTTCTTAATAGATAGAGCACAAATTGTCAGCCTGGCAGCTTAATCCGTGGAAGTCCACAAACTCATCATTAAAGTCCCTCAAGGCTAATCACCCAGCCCGTCCCTCTGAAATATATACAATATTCCTCTGGCCATCGTCTTTCACATACACACAACATCAACATATTCTCTTGCGCAGAAGACATGCAACTCATACTTTCCCTCTCTGACAAGACCCCCCAGCACTAGAAACAAGTTCACTGCCTGCATGACCAAAGTCAGTAACTGGATAAAAGCCAACTGCCTCACGCGCAACACCAACTAGACAGAAGTAGTATCTTCGGCAAGAACACCTTATCATGGGACTGGTGGCTGGCCCAACTCCGACCCACACCCAGAACCAACACCAGGATCCTGTGGATAATCATCAACAGCAAACTAGACATGACCACACACGTCAACACTGTCACTGCATCCTGCTTGCACACTCACACCTTAGTGACCAGCAAGTTGGTTTATGAGCTATGAAAATATCCTTTAAGCCAGGATTACCAAGCAATTCACTAGAAAACTCCAAACCATTCAGAACCTGGCTGCCAGACTCATCCTCAACCTCCCACACAGAACTCAGATCACACCACACCTCAGGGAACTACAATGGCTTTCAAAACACAAACATGCTCATTCAACCTCCTCACTCGCCCATTCAAGGCACTACACAATCAGGCTCCACCTACATGATCAGTTGCCTCTCCTTTCACCAACCACCTCTGCTTTGCAGGACTCCTACTAGCACACATCCTACCCATGAACAGAATCAGATCAGGATGATGGGTATTCTCTTACATCGCTCCTGCAGGGTGGAAGGACCTCCCACTCTACATCAGAGCCTTGTCCTGTCTTCTTGAATTCCGCAAGAAGCTGAAGACCTGGCTTTTTGTTTAACCAACCTATCATAGGTAGGGTTAGGCAGACATACCTGCCCCACACCAGGATACCATTGGTGTCATAGTGCGCTTCATAGATACACATAACATCACTCTCATCTCAAAAAATGAACAGCCATGCATCCCACTGACCCTTCCCTATAATCAACACAGAAGCAATATCTTTTGCAAAAATACTGATCACATTCATTTCTTCCTTCGTACTAATGCAGTTTCATGCCCAATCGAAGGCATTCCATTTGCAGAGTCCAGGTGACTTTGACACAAGCAAATTGGGTCTATGACCGGTGCACCTTAATGTTACTTGATTTGGAGAAAGCATTCAAAACCCTGGACTGGACCTTCATGTTTTGGGTGTTAAAACGCCTAGGAATTAGCCCATGACTCATAACCTACTTTGATCTACTACATGGTAAATCTCAGTTAGGATTAATGGAATCCTCTCTCCTCCTTAATTAAATGAGGTACCTGCATGTTTCCTGAAGACCACATAGCTTTATACTCTGATGCAGTCTTGCTCTTCATGGGTAGCCTCTTGCAGACTTGGCCCAGACAGATCAACATATTTAATTTATACAACAAGGCTTCTAGACAAAGTCAATTGAGAGAAGTTTACACTGGTACAGGTGACGTTATGCCCAGATGACACAGTAAGGTGGTCTCCACTGAAACTCCAAAAACAGAGCCTTAAATACCAAGGCCAACATATAGCAATGGACACTGATCTCATGTGGTCTCCAAACTTGAGCCCTCTTGTACAGAAAATCAAATTAGACTTTAAACAGTGGATGAACTTTCCACGGACGATCCTGGGCAGATTGGCAGTACAAAAAAATATTGATATTACCCAAGTTTCAGTACCTTCTACAAAACCTCCCACTGGCAATTCCTAGGGAATTGTTTGTAGACCAGCGGGCAACTGCCAACTCATTTCTGTGGGCAGGGCAGTTACCACACATTGAAATCAATAAATGTGTACGGCTGTACAACTCCTCACTCGACTGGCAATTTGGGTGTGGTCAAGACCCAGCATTTCAACTCAAAATGCATATGCTTGACTAGTCTCAATTAGCAGACTTGATGTATGGTAACCCTATTTCGAAGTCACTTTGACTAAACTAGTATTGCAAAGCTGGCTCAAAGCACTTCGCTGAATATAGTGGCATGGAAAGCTGACACATGAAAGGCTCCTCCGGCATGAGAAATGGTAGAACAGCACATTACACACTGGCTTAGAGAAGTGGGACATTATCGGAATATCCAAACTGCAGGATGTTTGACAGGTGGAATCCTTCACAATACTGCATGCTGAGTTCACTCTCCACAACTCTCAATTTTACAAATACCAACGGGTTAGATTCACACTCATAGTATGGGAAAGGGTCATGTTTTTTTACTATAAAAATCTCCAGCAGGGCATGCCCCAACCTGTTTTCAGATCTTAGAGGAAAGTGAGACGGTATGGCAGGCCCTTCGACAAAAGCGACTAGAGGTGATATTTCGGGAGTTTGCCATATCTTCCAGGTTACGTCTCAAACAACTCAAATACTGACACATCACATACTTTGCCGCTGAAAGGCTCTGGCACATGGACAGTTCCCACACCTATTTGCTTAGGGTGTAGCAGGAAGAGGAGCTTTGTTTTACACATGGCCTGGAATGCCCATTGATGAAGAGTTACTGAGGACTGGTACCATTGTCACTCGCCAAAGTTCTGAAAAGACCTTTAGAGCCAACACTATGAATTGCCCATGTGGGAATTTTGAAAGACTTTGGACATAGTGGGGTGGGGCAGATTTTGGTGGGTGCTAAAATAGACATTGCCAAACACTGGAAACCGTGTGGCAGTACTCCAAACCCAGGAATGGCCCAGAGAAATGGACAGATGTCCTAAAATGGAAAAATCCATATACTTAGCGAGAAGCTGCCAGTACAAACATAAAAAGATCTGGTGGTCGGTGGTGGAACTACAGGACACCGGGAAACCCCACTTGAAAAAAAAAACCACAGGACTAGTTGTGGTGTGCACCGGGGCACACCAATTTAAACAAAAACATGTTAGCTCCTGCAGAAGCAGGGAGCCAGCAGGGCTGCGGGGGCCCTGGCCCTGCCCCTGCAACAGGGGAACTAGATGTGCACTGGGGCACGCCATTATAAAATGTTTAAAAAATGACAATGCTAGCTCCTGCAAGAGCAGAGAGCCGGCGGGTATGCTAGAGCCCTAGGGCTCCCCCAGCATCCTCCAAAAATAATAATGGTCTGGGGTTCCCAGAGTGGGTACAGGGACACTCCTTGAATGACAAAAAAGTGCAACTCCTACCCGGTCCATTTGCAGGGAGCCGGCGGGCCCATGGAGTCCCTGTGGCCCCCTATAGAAAAAGAACTGCGAGTGTCATTGGTAGGACAGAGACACCCAGATAAAAAAGTTAAATTAATCAAAAAGTGAATAATAAATGAGCGGCCACAGCTGCTCATTTATTATTCACTGCTCCTTCATGGAGCACCCCATAATGTCCTGGGAGAGCTATTTCTATATATTTTGTTTTTGGTGATGTCCCTACAAGGGACATCACCATTTTTTTTATGTTGTGGTGGGCTGTAGGGAGATCTGCAGCCCCCCAGCAAAACTCGAAAGTCTCCTGGGTGATTGAAACATTGACCCTAGGAGAAGTTACCATATTTTTCTAAAGCATTACCAAGGATGGAGCTTTTGCTCTCCAGCTGGGATTGCAGCTAGGGTCCGTTTGAATTTTATGTGTAAAAGATACATCACATAAAATACAACCCCCTTATGGTTCAATAAAATGTTGTTAAATATTTGGAAAGTCATTATTGAATTATAGATGTGTTTACAATTATGGGCAATTTTTGGAGAACGGTGATAGATCAGCTTTTTATAAATGGTGTTATATATAAGGTGGGTGTTGGGGGAGGAGTGGGGAGAGGGAGGTTTGGCTGCTTGTGGAAGTTAGCTGCGTGCAAGGGGTTTGTCGTAGGGCCTGACTGGCAGCTTTGCGTAGTTTGCTTTACATATGGTGTTAAAATATTACTTTATGTTAAAAAACCTTGAAACCTAGAAATTTAATTAAAAAAACAAAGGTTAAATTAACGTTCTAATTAGGTGAAATGTTAAGCAGCAAGGGAACATTTTAAACTCTAAAAAACACAGAAATTCATCAGTTATAGTTATCTCAAGTAACTATGAATGGTCAATCAATCAATCAATCATGCCATTTGTATAGCACACTACTCACCCGGGAGGGTCTCAAGGCGCTTGGGGGGAGGGGTATGCTACTGCTCGAACAGCCAGGTCTTGAGTTGTTTCCTGAAGGCGAGATGGTCCTGGGTCAGCCGAAGGTGGATGGGGAGGGAGTTCCAAGTCTTGGCAGCCAGGTAAGAGAAGGATCTTCCTCCGGCGGTGGCTCTTCGGATGCGTGGTATGGCTGCGAAGCGAGGCTGGTGGACCGTAGCTGGCGGGTGGGCGTGTAGAAGGTCAGGCGGTCCTTGAGGTACTTGGGGCCCAGGTCGTGGAGAGACTTGTGTGCGTGGGTGAGGAGCCGGAACGTGATCCTCTTGTCGACGGGGAGCCAGTGCAGGTTCCTCAGGTGGCTGGAGATGTGGCTGCGTCGGGGGACATCCAGGATGAGTCGGGCGGAGGCGTTCTGGATGCGCTGGAGTCTTTTCTGTAGCTTGGCTGTGGTTCCGGCGTAGAGGGCGTTTCCGTAGTCCAGTCGGCTGGTGACGAGTGCCTGGGTGACAGTCTTCCTGGTCTCGGTCGGGATCCAGCGGAAGATCTTGCGAAGCATACGCAGGGTGTTGAAGCACGATGAGGAGACGGCGTTGACTTGTCTGGTCATCGAGAGGGAGGGGTCCAGGATGAAGCCCAGGTTGCGTGCGTGGTCGGTTGGTTTGGGTGCGGTGCCCAGGGCTGGGGGCCACCAGGAGTCGTCCCAGGCGGAGGGCGAAGATCCCAGGATGAGGACTTCCGTCTTGTCCGAGTTCAGTTTCAGGCGGCTGTCCTTCATCCACTCGGCGACGTCTTTCATCCCTTCGTGTAGGCAGGTTCTGGCGGTGTCGGGGTCTCTGGTGAGGGTGCCCTAAAAGTAACTATACTTTGCGCCCTTGCCATGCAATGCTAATTAACACATCACTCATGCCATCTTCTATGACATAATTGATAATATCACTGCAAAATTTACAATGAAATTATTGTCGGAGCGCGAGTTATAGTTACTTGATTGTAACTATAACTGGTAATTTCTCAAGAGGAGGCCTGAAAACACTTTAATTGCAAAACAGCTCCAGTGCAATCACTAGCAATTGGTCACTATTCATTCAGTTATGGCCTGGTAATCAGAATTTGTCAAGGTGCTTGTAACTTTCAGTTTAAGCCAATCGATCCTGCAAATCAAAACTATATGAGCAACCAGGAAAAGTTGTGAAAAACATCTTTGGAACAACAAAAATGTCTAAATGTATACGGTTCAGAAAAAGCCAGTCTAGCATTCGGACGATACATATAGAAGTGATGGCTGCTCTTCCTTTCCTGGCAATCTTCCAAACCAGTAAACCGAGGGATTACATTTAAAGGGCCTATGCGTAAGAATAGAAGAAAAAAGTAAAACGTGCTCCACTGAGGAGTAATTACTTGCAAATTGTAGCTGTAGCAACATTGGACTGAAAATGATCAGAAAAAAACAACTTCCTTAAGAACTCTCCACTCTCAAATTCAGAGATGAAAGAAAAATATACAGTGTTACATTATGAACGCAAAGACAGAATTTTAAAACGGTTTAGGAAGATACTACGTATGAAAATCACAGAAAGCCAACTGTAATCGATATTCGGTATTTTGCAGCTAGACAAAAAAAGGACTCACCAGTCATTTCAACGTGAAGGGTTGTAATCTCTTTGGCTGCATTGATATGTTCTTTTGCTTTTTTATAATTGTAGTAATACAAAAATGTATATGCACATTCGAGGTGAAACTGCACAGCGAGATATCGGCAACCGTCCTCAGTGAACAAACCTTCAATTTTCAACACTGCAAAAAACATAGGAACGTTAAAGAAATAACAGAGACCAACTTGCAAAGGGTAAAAAAAAAAAAAAAAAAAAAAAAACATTTGCAGTAACTTTAGAACTTCCAACCGTAACTGATCAAACAAAATATAATGTACATGACATAACTGATGAAAAATAACAGACGTAATGAAATATGTCGTGGGTACTTTTATTAAGAACGAATAAAAAAATCCTAATTTTTTTAGAACGTGTTTGATTACACATGGTTAAGTAATATGTAGACGTGGGCACATTTTTGTTTTTTTATGACCTCTGAAGTCTTGTTCGAAAAGAAAAGTCTAGCCTAGATACCAGCAGCCCACATTTCATTCTAAAAATGTAATTTTACAAATGTTTTAATTAAATTTCGTAAAATGAGAAGCAGAAATTTACGGTCCAAGCATTGAGAAGATGTATTCAGGCTCCAGAAATATAATACCCAAATGCTAATTGTATTTGCTGTGTCGCGCTTTTACATTTCTATCTGGTGTGCGCCTAAGTCGCTTCTGGAAACCAACCCACGGACTTAAGCCAACACTTTCTTTTATAAGGGACATGCCCCATTTAAATCTAATTTATTAAAGTTAACCCTGTTTACAACAGGTTTGTAGTCGATTTTAAGCCTGAGGAAGCAGTGAACACTAACTTTAGGCACTTTATTACAGGGGTGATCCCTACTTTGTAGGTTGTCCCCGGGCAGCGGAAGGCGCGAGGTTGGGCAATGTTATATGTAATCAAGGACTCCACTGGGTTAACAGACTGTATATTCTGTCACATTTTTAACATTGTATATTTTTACTATATTTTAATAGGGTAGTACATATTTTGTATATCCCTTTTGGGATACTCCATCAATTGTAGTTGTAATGTAGACCTCGCAGGATATTTGAAGCTGTATTTTTATGATTGTTTTAATGTATTGTATAATTATTGCACTTGCACTGTTATGGTCTATTTGACTGAAAGAAAGTATTCAAAACGAAATGAGAAGCACTCAAACCAAGTCCATCTAAAGATACATTTCCTTATCAATGTAGCGTCAAGGTGGGCACAGCCCCCCGGAGAATCAGATGGTGACGACCCCGCAGTCTCCTTATTCAACGGCATCATGGACCTCACTGACCTGACTCAACTCTGCAAATCCCCAACACACACCAAAGGTGCCACCCTTGATGCGATTCTGACCTGCAAGGATCTGGCCTCCCTCTGAAACATCCTTCCCGTTGACTGGTCCGACCACCACCTCATCCTCTTCACCCTGAATTGCTCCATTACGCGCCCCACTCCCATCGGCAATCTACCTCTGAAACCTACTCGTAAACGTTATCTTATTCCGCCAGGCAAATTGGAATCCACTATTAAAACTCACTTACTCCTTGCCCCTCTCTCCCTTAGCACTATTGACCTAACCAACCATTATAATAATTCTATTACTGAAGCCCTGAACCAAATTGCCCCAATCAAAATCAAACAACAAAAAAACCTTCCACCCAAATCATGGTTCAATTCTGGGCCCTCAGACTATCAGAACGGACCTGGAGGAACCATCCCTCCTCTGACAATATGGCCCTCCTCAGAAAAGCCAGAACCATATACAAAAAAACACATCTTCAATGAAAAAGCCTCCTATCTCCAGTCCCAACTGGACCAGGCCAGAAACCGCCCCAGAGAACTATTTAACATTGTTAAAAAACAAACATCCTCTGGCCCCCCAAAATGCTAGCGTCGGTTGAACGATGCGAAGAAATCGCCAGCTTCTTCTCCAATAAAGTCAACTCGATTGAACTCTCCATCACCTCCACCCCTCTTCCTCCTCAACCTCCCCTCAATCAACTCTCCCCCACAACATCACCAACACTAGCTCATCCTCTTCCTCCCCACCGCAAAGTCCCCCTAATTCCTTAAATGGTCGCCCCCAACTTGTCTCCACTGTCACGCACCACCAGGCTAAAAACCAGCTAGGCCAAATCTCACCCATCGTCAAAAACACCTTCGCTGACCCTAACGACCTTAACAACATCTCTAACCTACCTTTCCTCCCAAAAGCCCTGGAAAAATGTGTCCTGACCCAACTTGATAACCATACCACCTCATTCAATCTCCTAGACATATTCCAATCTGGTTTCAGAAAAGGATGCAGTACTAAAACGGCCATGCTCAATATTACAGATGACATCCATCGCTCTTTAGACAAAGGTGAATCCTCTCTACTAATCCTCCTTGACCTCTCGGCTGCCTTTGATACTGTCCATCATCCCACCCTTCTTAACACCCTCGAAGTTCGCTTCGGTCTCGAGGGCACTGCTCTCAAATGGTTCTCCTCATTCCTTCAAAATAGATCCCAACAAATTAAGCTCAGCCACTGCCTCTCCAAGCCCCAACCTGTCTCACTTGGTGTTCCGCAAGGCTCCATCCTCTCCCCTTCCTTATTTAACCTATTCATGGAACATCTCACCCTCATCCTTAAACAAGCTAAAATATGCTACCACCTCTATGCGGATGACACCCAGCTATACCACAGGATTAAATCTCACAATGACATCCTTCACCTCAACGAGACCCTGATTAAAATCCAAGCCTGGTTCCATCTTAATCATCTCAAACTAAACCCCAAAAAAACTGAAATCATCCTTTTCACTCCTAAAAACAACTCCCTCCCCATTCACCTCTGGATCAAGGATATTACAGCTCTCAATTGCCCCCTCTCCCCCTCCAATACTGTCAAATCCCTGGGCATCAGCATTGACCATAACATGAATCTCATCCCACACATCAAAAATGCCGCCAAGGGTGCCCTCTTCACCCTCCCCACCTCAAAAAACTCAAACCTTTCATACCAGCAGACGACTTTAAAATCGTTGTCCAATCGCTTGTCCTTTCCCGTATTGACTATGGTAACGCCACACTCGCTGGCACCCCTAAAGCCCACCTAGCACCGCTCAAATCTGTCCTCAACCTTGCCGCCAGACTTATCTCCGATTGTAAAAAATTCGACCACATCTCTCCGGTCCTAAAAAACCTCAATTGGCTCCCAATAGAAGGTAGATCCACCTACAAGATTGCATGTATGACCTGGCTGAGAAACTGCAAAAAGCTGGATGCTCGGGGGGGCGTGGCTTGGCGGGCGATCATGGCGGACGTAGCTTGCTAAGAGCTCCCGCCGGCCCGATACTTATCCTGTGATTTCTCCTGGCCCCCGGACCCGAATTGTGTGTTTGGTCAGGGGTACCGGCGTCGGATGACACGAGGAGTAATCCGGTGCTGAGAGTGACGCGCTGGGACCTTTCTCGGCGCTGCGGCGATCCAGAGCGGTGAGCGGCCTGGTGCCGGTCGGGCGAGCCGGGGCCTCAAGTTTGGCGCACCCGGACTGGAGGTCTTGATCCTGGGCCTGCGGCGCTGTTCTTTGGCCGTGATTAGAAGCTGCCTGCTGCCAGCGACCGGCTGCGGAGTCCCCCGCCTCTCCTCACCATTCCAACGGTGGGGGGCTTGAGCCTAGTGGGGGCCGTGGAAGACCTGCGGCCTATTCGGCCTTAGTGGAGCCGGGACCTCGAGTTTGGTGGCTCCCCACCCGGAGTCGTCGGCCCTATCTACTGGACCGGAAGTGCGGACGCATCGGCGCCCCCCGGATCTGGGGGTCGGTCGGGCGTTGGGGCTGAACTGTTGCCCCATCCTATCCCTGTGGTCCCCGGAGCAGTGGCCGGAGAGCTTGTGGACTGACCTGGAGTGACCCATCTCTGCGCTGTGCCGGGAGCACTGGTGGGCCCGGTGTGGGCCTGGCGCTGACCTGCGGAGGGTGTCCATCGAACAGTGAGTGCTGCCCCCCCCCCCTCCCTCCCACCTCGTGCTACGGGACCTGCTGTGAGACGTGGGGCCCCGGGAGTTCTCTGTGGGCCCTAACCAGCCGATTGGACCGGAGGTGTCCCCTGCGGTGCCCTGGGCCTGGGGGGTGCACGGGAGCGGACGGCAGGGGTAAACTCTTGGGGTCCTGCCCTGCGGGGGTCGACGGCAACGATCTGCTGAGCGCTGGTGAGAGGTGCTACCTTAGGGCCTACCTGTGATTTGCGGGACGGGACTTGTGGCCCGGGAGGTGTTCTGGGCTAGTCAGTTTGAAGACCCGAGTGCCTGCCCTGCATCATCAGCTGCTGTGTGACGCGAGTGGAGTGTGGGGTGGCCGGAAGGACGGCGGGGCTGGACGCTCCAAGGTCTTGAGACTTTTCTATGCGCGCCCTGGCTCGCGGACCCTAGGTGAGGCCCGGACCGGGACCCTGGAAGCCCTAACCTAGTGTAGAGACTATCCTGTTTAGCGTTCCCGCCGGGGCTTGCCGCCCGGAGCTGGGCTGCGGTGTCTGTGGTCTGGGAGTGCCCACTGGGGTCGGCATTCAAGCCCTGACAGAGTCTCCTTGGCCCCCCTGAGTGGACGCTACTGCTGCATTGCTGTCGACGAGGGGCCCACCGCAAGGGCTCTGTGGCCCTCTTCCTAGCCACCAACCATGACGAGAGGTGGGGGCGGCACCGGTTCCACCAAGCAAGGGACGATCGATAAATTCACAGGGCCCAGTGGAGGATCCGGGGCCTCCGGAGGTGGCCAGAACACAGGACCTGATAATGCGGCCCTGATGGCCGCCATTACGCAGTCCAGAGACATGCTTGATGCCAAAATTGGGGCGGTTGGCGCCGATGTCATGCTGCTGCGTCAATATCTCCGCAATGCTGTGGCCCGCATCACGGAAACCGAAACTCGGATCACAGGGGTGGAGGACGATGTGGTGGCCCTGAAGAAGAAGGTGGAGGACATGGCCAGGATCCAAAAGGGGCTGGCGCTCCGGGTCGAGGATGCGGAAGGGAGGGCGCGAAGAAATAATCTGCGATTTGTGGGCTTTCCAGAGGATTGTGAGAAGGGGTCCATGGATGTATTCTTGACACGCTGGTTGGAGAGTTGGCTTCCCCCGGACGTCATGTCGCGCTGCTTTGTAGTGGAGCGCGCCCATAGGGCCCTGGCGCAGAAACCGCCGGCAGGAGAGCGACCACGTCCAGTCATCGCCAAAATCCTCAACTTTCATGACAGGGACGTGATTCTTCGAGAAGCGAGAGCCAAGGAGGACTTGTTGTTTGAGGGTCACAGGATTATGATTTTCCCGGATTATACCAAGCTGGTGCAGCAGCAGCGCCGATCCTTCCAAGATGCGAAAGCCAAGTTACGTGGGCTGAAAATTCAATATTCACTGTTGTACCCAGCTCGTCTACGTGTTGTTTCATTCCAAGACCCACTTTTTCGACACCCCGGAGGCGGTGTTTAGCTGGACGGATGAGACAGTCAGGATCCGACCGAATGCCCAGCCGGGCCTGAACCCCGGAGCATCGCGTGGGTCGTCGCAAGAGAGGAGCGAATCTTCCAACAGGAGCAGGAGACACAGGAAGTCTCGGTCACGGCGACGCTCCCAATCCGGGGGTGGCCTGCTGGATGGTGCACAGTCGGACACTGCTCAGTCTGGGACTGGGACCTGAGGGCCGTGGAGCCCCACTCCTGTATCCTATGCGACATTTCGTCTCGGCATCTGCTGGTGGCCTTAGGGGTAACACTACTGATTGATGGGCTGGTGCATGGTGTGGGGTGGTCTAGGCCATGGCTGGACACGGGAAGGGCGTAATGTCTGTTGTGGTACTGTCCCGCTGCGCCTAAGTGGTGGGTCATTTGTGCTTAATGGGGTTCGGGGTGCTGACCCATGGGTGGCCTACTCCTCTCATGTTCGAGGGGGGGCCCTAAGGGGAGGTACTGTTGGTTGGGGAGAGTGGGGGGATCCATTGGCATGGGGGGCTTTGGGCGCTCTGTTTTGGGCCTGAGGCTCTTTATGCCGCGACAGGTACTTCACTGTTCCATGAGGTATAGGGGTGGGGGAGGGGGGATAGGCGGGGGTTTGGTAGTTGGGGGTGTTGTGTTGGTGGACGGGGAGGGGGGGGTGCGGGGTAGTTGGGTGGGGATGCACGTGATTTTTGCTGCTGTGATTTCTGTAGTGCAAGGTGCTTGGGCTAGGTCCGGGGGTTTCCAGATGCTCTCCCACCGAGACTATGGGTGATTCCCCGGAGAAGGCGCCTGTTAGTGGCTCCATGAGAATTCTTAGTTGGAACGTCAGGGGAATGCTGGACAAAATTAAACGAGGAGCAGTACTGCGCTGGGGTAAGAGAGACTCGGCGGATGTCATGTTGTTGCAGGAGACGCATATGTTGGGAACGAAAGTACTGAGTTTACAACGTTTTGGCTATACCCAGGTGTTCCACGCAGGCTTTACTAGGGGGTCGAGAGGGGTAGCTGTCCTCATTCATCGACGACTGTCTTATACTCACGAACGCCATTGGCTTGATCCCCAGGGTCGGTTTGTGTTTGTCAAGGGCATGATTGGTGTAGAACCGGTGGTGTTCGGCAGTGTGTATGCTCCCCCTCCCCTGCAATGGTCTCTGGCGGAGCGCCTGTTTGAATTGTGGGCCGAAATCCCGGACTGCCTGGCTGTGATAGGGGGTGACTGGAATGACGTGGTGGATGTGGGTCTGGACAGGCAGAGAATGCAGGTGGCCGCAATGGCGCCTACCCCTACACGTCTGAAAGCGATGATTGATGGGTTGGGTTGGGTGGACGTATGGCGACATCTGCATGCCAGGACGCGTGAATACACGTATGTATCAGCTGTGCATGGCTCCTTCTCCCGGTTGGACTGTGTGTTTGTACCCGGGGCCTTCCTCGATAGGGTGAAGCAGGCCGTGATTCAACCTCGGGGACTGTCGGACCACTCCCCGGTCGCAGTACGGATTGCACTGTGTAAACCACATCAACCGTTCCGTTGGCGGATGTCTTCGTGGCATCTCCAACGGACAGATTATACGACACACATGCGCGGGGCTATAGCCCAGTATTGGCAGGAGAACTTGACAGAAGGCATGGACAGCGTGACGGTCTGGGAAGCCATGAAACCCACGTTGCGGGGCGTAGACATCGCCTGGTGTGCTGCCGCCCGTCGGAAGCGTCAGGAGGCCACTGTGGCGGCTGCGGCTGGGGTGAGAGCTTTGGAGGGGCAGTGTAGAAGAGATAAAGGCGAGGTGGCGCTCAGGCTGCTCCTCCAGGCACAGCAATCATATGCCTCGATCCTACTGGACGAGGCTCGACAAGCCTGGCTGGCCACGCGGAGTAGGGTGTCCCAATGGGGCGACAAATCGTGCACTATGCTCCACCGGTTGTGTCAGCAAACTCTGCAGCCGATTTCTCTGCCGGGCCTTACGGACGGGGAGGGGATTGCCATGACGGACCCTGCTGCGCTTGCGGCGAGTTTTGCCGACTACTATAGGGTACAATACGCTTCACGAGATAGTCTCCCACCAGAGGCAATTGACAAATTTATAGCCGACCTCCCCCCCCGGGTAATATCGGATGAGGCCAGGACAGCTCTAGACCTTCCCCTGTCGGCGGAGGAACTGGGTGACGCGCTGGGACAACTTAACACTGGTAAGGCGCCCGGACCAAGTGGCTTTCCCAGTGAATTTTACAAGAAATTTCATTTGCAGCTGGGACCGCACTATCGGCAGGCTCTGGAAGCAGCTCGGGAGTGTGGTTGCTTGCCGGTGGACTGGCGTCAGGCTGAGATTGTGGTGTTCCAGAAACCGGGCAGGCCCCCTGACAGACACGAGTCGTATCGCCCAATATCTCTCATTAACTTTGAAGCCAAATTATTGGCTAAAGCGTTGGCGAATCGTCTTCTCCCATACGTAGCAGATCTAGTCCACCCGGATCAGGCGGGCTTTATGCCGGGCAGAGCGACAAGGCACAACATCAGACGGGCACAGGTTGCGGTGGGTGCGATGGGGGCGACTGAGGAGCGGGCGGCACTCCTACTAGCGGACATCGACAGAGCGTTTGATTCTGTCAGCTGGACTTACCTCTTTGCTCTATTACCGCGCCTCAACTTGGGTCCAGTTTTTGTCTCATACGTCAAACTGCTATACACCGACATCACAGCCTCGGTACATATCTCGGGAGCCATCTCGGAGAGATTTCCGGTTGCTAGGGGGACCCGGCAAGGGTGCCCCCTGTCCCCGTATCTCTTTGCGCTGGCCATGGAGCCGCTGGCTGCCTGGGTGCGCATTGACGCGCAGCTTCGTGGCTTTGTATGGAGTGCGGGCCTCACAGACAGGATCGCGCTATATGCAGACGACGTCCTCTTCTTTTTGACAGACCTTGATCGTTCGGGCCCGCGTATTTTGGAGATATTACGCATCTTCGGTGACGTCTCAGGACTCTACCTCAACCCGCGCAAATCGACTCTTTGGGTGTTGGGGGGCCGGCCCGAGGTGTCTCCTTGGGCAGCGGATCTGCAGGTAGCGATTGGTGGACTGAAATATCTAGGAGTCTTCCTATCAGAGTCTGCTGCTATTGCATGGGAGCGTAACATACAACCGGTGTGGGACAGGGTTCAATCCGACGTCAAAACGTGGTCGCGCATGCCTCTTAATATCTATGGCAGATCTGCTATTTTTAAGATGGTGGCCCTCCCTAGACTACTGTACCAGCTACAAAATCATCCGTACAGAGTGGACCCGCAGTGGTTCCGGCGTGTGAATTCCTTGCTAGGCTGGTTTTTATGGGCTGGGAGTGCCTCTAGGGTGGCACTGCGGACCTGCTTTTTGTCCACGTACTGTGGAGGTCTCGCGACGTCAGACATCTTGTCATACTACCAAGCCTCTCCTTTGTTGGTCTTAAATGAGTGGTGGTACGATGGCCGTGACGATCCAGCATATGCCCTAGAACATTTTTTAATGGGAGATGCCACGCTCCATACACTCTTGTATTCGGCAGGGCGGCGGAAGACACTGCCACATGCGACCCAAGTGGTCTTTCTGATTTGGAGGCAGGCACTGCGTCGCATGGGCTGGTGGGGACGACTGACGGCCGAAACTCCGCTGTGGAACAACGGACGACTCCCTGCACTGGCATCACTGCAAGGATTTGGAGGCTGGGACTCCATAGGGATCTCGTCGCTTGGTCATGTACTTGCCGGGACTACCCTTAAATCCTTCGAAGCACTCAGCACTGAGTTTGACATGCCCAAAACCCAGTTTTTTAAATATCTACAGCTTCGTCATGCTCTGGCGCCGAGTCTGGTGGAGCTGAACCAGCTTCCAGACTTTAGCCCCGTGGAAGCTAAGCTCTTCATGGGAGACCTGGGGGATAAAAAAGTCTCAAAAATCTACCAAACACTGGTCACTCACTGCTCCTCTTCCCTGGTGTCGTTGAAGGCCTCGTGGGAGGTGGATGTTGGTCCGTTGGATGAGGATGACTGGCGGGAGGCGCTGGAATCCCCCCGGGGCGCGGCTATAGCAGTGCGGTTGCGATTCATACAATATAAATACTTGCATCGGGCCTATTACACCAGAGAGAGACTGTGGAGGGCGGGCCTTATTGCTTCCCCAGACTGCCTGCGCTGCGGGGCCGAGAGAGGCACGTTGGTGCATACTGTGTGGTCGTGTGTGGGCCTGGTCCGGTTCTGGGGTGGGGTGTGGGACTGCCTATCGGAGGTGCTGGGATTGGATCTTCCTCGTACACCTAGGTTGGGTCTTCTTCATGTCCTCGATCAAGTGGGTGGTAACATTTATAAGCGCCATCTCCTTCTGTTAGGCCTTGTTGTGGCCAAGAGGGATCTAGCGAGGGCCTGGAAGAGTGACCGCGCCCCCCCACTTAGCGCCTGGAAGGCGGGTTTAGACTTCCTCATGGGGCTGGAATTGCCAGTATTTGAAGCCAGGGGTTGCCCTCGGAAACACTACAAGATCTGGAAGCGGTGGGCGGACTATAGAGACCTGACATTGGAACCTCCCGTTGAAGCAGAAGATGGTCTATCCATTGATTGAGACCTCGGGGCCTGGATAGCTCCAAGACACTTAGCTGAGCTTCCTTATGTATACTGCAGCTGATTGTGTTCACGTGCATCGGGTTAGGGCGGGATAAGGGGTGGGTAGTGGGAAATGTTACAGTTGTGGGGGGGATAATGGGGCGGGTAGGGGCTAGTCAAAAGTTTAAGCTATAAATGTATTCTATTGTATATTGCCTGCTGATGTGTTCTCCTGCTTTTGGAGGACTGTATACTTGATTTGCTTGAACTTCTAATAAATACGGTTATGAAAAAAAAAGCTGGATGCTCCAGGTCTCTGAGGAGCACCATCTCCCTTGTGCTAATTCCTCCCAGACTCAAGCACAAAAAAAAACAATCTCGTGCTTTTTCTGGGAATGCCCCCACGATCTGGAACTCTCTCCCCAAAGATCTACGATGCAACCCCTCCAACCCTCTCTTCAAAAAAAAACTGAAAATACTCCTTCGCAACAAATTTTGGGGAACCTAACCTCACTGATGCCTGACTCTTTACACTCCTTGCTCCCTGATTCTCGCCTCCTTCTCAACCCCTTCCCCGCCCCTCATTCTGCCTCTCCCCTTTTCTTCACTCCCTTCTCCCTCTGAACTTCAACACCCCCTCCCCCTATTGATCTCCATCGCCCCTAAACACCCAGCACTGCTATTACATTTACATTTACATATTACCCTATTTTATGTAACTCATGTTTTAATGCACATTGTTTTACTTTATTGTAATTGTTTACCTAGCTTGTAAAGCGCTCTGATACCCCCGGGTCCAGTAGCGCTATATAAAACCTTGGAAATAAAAAAATAAAAAATAAATAAATAGTAGACTGAGATCAAGTTAAATGGTAACCAATGAGTTATCCAGTAGAGGATTAACCTCACAATGCAAAGACTGGAAAAGCAATTTGGTTTTGACTTAATCTTAAAGCCCATAGAACAGTTATTTGAGTGGTAATCTTGCCACACATGTGGTACATTTGTGTCAGTAACAAACAACCTTTTCCAACAGCATAACATCCACAGCACCTTGTTTAGCACAGGCTGTTCCTAACAATAAAGAAGCCCATTGCATTGGTATTGCGAGGTTACAATTACATCAAAGATGGTTATGTTGCAGGCATTCTGTATAGAAACAGAAGTATGCCTCGGATCACAGAACATAAGTATGTAGGGACTTAGGGCCATATGTATCAAGCAAATTCGCATTCGCAAAGGCCGAAATTCGCATAATTTCTGCCTTTGCGAATGCGAATTTGCTAAATGGTATGTATTAAGCAAAATCTGGTGCAAAATAAGGAATCGCAATATTTGAGATTCCTTATTTTGCAATTGCATTTAAGGAATCGCAAATTTTGCGATTCCTTAAATGCAATGTATGAAGCAAAAAAAATTTGCAAAATGTCCCTAAGGAATCGCAAATTACCACCAACTTCTAGTTGGTGGTAAGTTGCGAATTCCTTGAAAAATGCACAGTTTTGCATTTTTCAAAGTGCCGTGTGACGCACATACATGCCCTTAGGGCATGTATGTGCGCCACATGTGCACCCATGCATATTTCAGGGGTGCAACAGGGTGTCCTTTGGACACCCCTGCACCCTTGAAATTATTCTCAATTTGCGATTAGCAAATTGCGAATCGCAAATTGAGAATAACTTCCCATTCATTCCTATGGGCATCCTGGCCCATAGAAATGAATGGGAAAGTATTTCTTAATTGCGATTCGCAATTTGCTAATCGCAATTAAGGAATTTTAAGAAATCGCAAAAAAATGCGATTTTGTACATACATACCTATTTGCGATTCTCAAATAGCGATTTCTTAAGAATCGCTATTTGAGAATCGCAAATGGGTATCTTGATACATATGGCCCTTAGTCACCATACCAGCTCAGTAACTATGGGCCCAAATCCAGACTAACCCATAGTGCTTTACCTGCCCTCTGACCTTCCAGAGTGACAGGTAAGTAAGAACCCCAGAACACAACATTTTGAGCCCTCTCAGGGGTCGCGTTAACAGGTCATGACCTTTCATTCTTTCACTCATACGGGTCCACAATAAACAGAAAAGAGACACAAAGAAAGCTTACAATATATACTGAAACTATCATGATCTATCATGAAGCAACGGTGCTGCAATTAGAAATATATGCAAATCAGCAATGTGATTAGCATGATTACTAAACTGTACACAATGAAAAACCCTGTCATAGTGAATTAAGAATTGTCTTGTTCAAAAACAGCAGCTGGATTTCTTTATTATCTCTAGGTATTCGTGTTGGACCACAGAGAAAAACAGAGCACAATGTTGTTTGACCTTGTACTTAATGTTCAGACTGAAACCCAGCGGAAGAGCTGAATAACAAAACATGTGCAGCCTATTTAAAAAATAACACTGTGGCACAAAAACACAAGTTACTTACCTTCAGTAACGATATATCTGTAAGAGAAATAGATTAGTTATAGATTCCTTACTTTAGAATCACCCCCAGGCGTCAGACTTGATCCAGACAATTTTTTCATCAGCTATACCTCTGCGTCAGGTGGTGTCGGTTGGCTCCGCGTTCGTCGTTGGCGTTGTGGGCACTGCAATGACGTTGTGGCAGCTACTTAGATGCCGCCCTCGCGCGCGGACGTCAGTTCTTATACTCGACATTCCACGCCAGAAGCGCAGAGCCATGCAAGACACTGACCACTGGTGCACACAACTGGGCCCTGAAAGGAAGTCCTTAACCCTAGAAATCAGATTGCAGAATGGGGAGGGTGGGTGGGGGGTTAAGGAATCTATAACTAATCTATGTCTCTTACAGATATATAGTTACCGAAGGTAAGTAACTTGTTCATCTGAAAGAGACAATTAGTTATAGAATCCTTACCTTAGAATAGGTACTGCAGCAATACCAACCCCAGAGGTGGGCCTGCAAACCAAATTCACACCAGAAAGTCCTGTAAAACCGAACGGCCAAAGAAGCCGTCCGTACGGACATGGCTGTCCAGGCAGTAGTGCTTTGTAAATGTGTGCAGAGACGTCCACGTAGCTGCCTCACAGATGTCATTGAGGGGAACACCAAGTCCCAAAGCAGAAGATACTGCCGTCGGCCTGGTGGAATAGGAGCGCATCCCCACTGGAGGCTCCTACATTGCCAAAGAATAGCAAGCTTTAATGCACAAACAGACCCACCTAGAGATGGTGCATTTGTGCATGACCCGACCTTTTTTGGCGGCCACATAGCCGACAAAGAGCTGGTCATCCACCCGGAATTGCTTGGTGATCCCCAAATAAAAAAAAGAACGTGCACGTTTTAGATCCAGACGCTGGAGCCTCTCTTCCTCCTTAGAAGGGTGCGGAGGCAGGAAGAAGGTGGGCAAAGTGATGGTTTGACCAATACGAAAAGAAGTAACCACCTTAGGAAGACATGAAAGTCTATTTCTTAGGACGACCTTGGCTGGATGAATCGCCAGAAAAGGAGGTTTTGAAGAAAAAGCCTGGAGCTCACTCACCCTGCGAGCAGAAGTGATGGCAACCAGAAAGGCAGTCTTTAAAGTAAGACGTCTGAGAGGACAGTTATGAAGTGGCACAAAAGGAGTGCACATAAGGTAAGTAAGAACCAAGTACAAGTCCCACTGAGGCATTACGAAGGGAACAGGAGGAAAAAGAATAGTAATGCCCTTAAGAAAGCGATTTACAACAGGGGACTTGAAAAGAGAAGGCTGATCAGGAAGCCTACTAAGAAAGGCTGAAATGGCAGAAAGTAGCCCTTAAGAGTGACCAGAGCACAACCCTGGCTGGGCCAAAGAAAGAAGGAACAAAGAGAACCTCAGAAAAGGGATCCACAGCCTTTGCTGCACACCATGCCACAAATGTGTTCCATCTACAGGCATAAACCGTCTTACTGGAGGGACATCTGGCTGCCAAGATAACATCACAAACTTCCGGAGGCAGGTCAAAAGCTGTCAACTGACGCCGCTCAATCTCCACGACAAGGAGGTAGAGTTTGGACAGTTTCGGGTGGAGGACCATCCCCTGCTGCTGCGACAGAAGATCCTCCCAAAGAGGTAGTCTGATCGGAGGATAAATGGCCATGTATAGCCGCACAGGATACCAGACACTTCGTGCTCAATCTGGAGCAACAACTATGACTTGGGCCCGGTCGCACTTGACCTCCTTCAGCATTCTGGGCAGAAGTAGTATAGTCGGAAAGGCGTACAGAAGAAAGCAACTCCACTCGTGACAAAAAGCATTGCCTAGCGAGTGCCACCTTGGAAATTCCAACACTCCGAACTGCTGACATTGCACATTTTCTTTGGTGGCGAATACATCTAACCAAGGCTCTCCCCACTGCTGAAAGAGACCTTGCATTACCTCTGAGTAAAGACGTCATTAGTGATCCATCATGCACCTGCGGCTGAGTTTGTCCGCCCTGGTGTTCAGTGAACCTGCAAGGTGTTGAACCACCACAGATAGGCCCTGATGTTCCTGCCTCTTGACATAGGGTCCACGACCCCATCACGCCCTGTTTGTTACAGTACCACATAGCGGTGGTGTTGTCCGTGAAAACCTGCACCACTTTTCCCCGGACAGAGGGAAGGAAGGCTTTTAGTGCAAGCGGGTTGCCCGCAGCTCCAGAAGGTTGATGTGGAGCCCGGACTCTGCTGGAGACCAGAAGCCTCTGATCTCCGCCTCTCCCAAGTGGCCACCCCACCCCAAAAGTGATGCATCCATCACAACTGTGAACTCTGATTGCGGAAAGGAGAGGGATCTGCCGTTGACCCAATCCTGGTTCGTTAACAACCACTGCAATTGTCGTGCAGTGCCATCCAAGATCTGAACACAATCGGAGAGATTCCTCTGATGCTGTGCCCACTGGAACTGCAGGTCCCCCTGCAGAGCCTGCATACACCACCTGGCATGATCTATCAGAAGGATGCATGAGGACGAGGTAAAGCAGCCTCAGGGTCATTTTGACCGAAACCCAGGATAGAGGCTGAAAGAGCGGAATCATAGCCGAATATCCCAGTCTCGCTGTTCGGGAGGATAAGCCCAAAACTGCGTTGTGTCCAGAACCGCTCCGATGAAAAGGAGCTTCTGAGAGGAAAACAGGTGTGACTTCGGCACGTTTATAGTGAACTCCAGTGAGTGCAGGAGGTCTGTCATAGTCGAAGGTGGTAGACGACTGCCTGGGGCGAGCCCGCCTTCATCAGCCAGTCGTAGAGATAGGGAAAGACTGGAACCTCTGATCTGCGCAGATGAGATTCGACCACTGCCATCACCTTCGTAAAACACACGAGGGGCGCTGGTAAGGCCAAAGGGGAGCACTGTAAACAAAGTGCTTGTGGCCTACCTTGAACTTCAGGTAGCACCGGTGGGCTGGCCGGACGCGGATGTGACAATAAGCGTACTGCAAGTCCAACACTACCATCCAGTCTCCAGGGTCGAGGACAGACAGAACCTGAGCTAGCGTTAACATTTTGTTGTTGAGTTCCTGAGATCCAAGAAAGGACGCAGGCCTTTGTCCTCCTTGGGCACCAGAAAGTAGTGGGAATAGCAACCACAACCTACTTCTGGGGCAGGAACTTGCTTGACAGCTCCCTTGGCCAGGAGAGCCGTAACTTCCTGTTGGAGAAGGGCCAGATGATCCTCTGACATGTGATGGTACTGAGAAGGCATGGCTGGTGGCTAGTCTCGAAGGGGAGGGAGTAGCCCCTTCGGACTATTTGCAAAAGCCACCTGTCTGACATGATGGTGCGCCAGTGGGAGAGGTGATGGCGAATCCTGCTGCCCACTGGCGATTGGAGCCCCAGAAAGGTCAGACCACGACGTTTTGGAGGCTGCTGCCGATGGAGCGGTGGTGGACGGGCCCGTGACTCTGGGCAGGGCACCCTCTTCCGCAGCCACGAAAGGGGCAAAAAGCAGACTGCCCGGGACGGGTGGTGGGGAGGCCCAAGGACTAGGACATAGCCCGAGAGTCCTTGAAGCACTCTAGAGCACGGTCTGCTTTGTTGCCGAAGAGGTGATGGCCATAAAAGGGCATGTCCATCAGTTTAGCTTGGACTTCAGCCAGGCGTAGCGTCGAAGGGCTACCGACATTGAAATCGTCCTGCCCAGCAAGTCAGCGGTGTCCAGTCCACAGCGTATAGTAAACTTAGCTGCATCTCACCCCTCTGAGACTGCACGAGAGAGCATGGCCCAGGCCTCCTCCGGGCAATGGGGCAGCACCTGCACTACTGCATCCCAACTAGGGCCATCGAAGGCCTAGGGCCCCCAGCCGAGTCCGCGGGGCCCAAAGGTGCACCAGCAGAGTCTGGCTGCCCAAAGATGGCATGCATCGCTTCGTAAAAAAGTTTGCAGCTGGGCAGGGGTCGCTCCGGGTCCCAGGAAGGGAGGGAAACTCTAGAGCCGAACCTTCGGGTTCCGCACGCGGAGCAGCAGGAGTGGCACCCACTGCATCCCTCGTCGCATCGGCCGGCGGTGGGGGAGAAGTCGAAGAGCGACAATGCTCCTTCGACTTCTTCTTGTGCTCAGTTAAAAGGGACTACCAATGCTGCCATATACCAAACAGCGTGCAAGTAGCATTCCAACACACAAGCTGCATTCAGACAGCACAGTGCTAGGCTACCTCCAGAGAATGCTTTTTTTGCCACTACCTCCAGCTTTTTCCACTCTCTATCTTGGGGTGAGTAGGAAAGGCTTCTGGAATCAACTTACTTGTGAGGGAAGCCAGCACCACTCCTGGATTTTTGATGCTCTCTACGTTCTTCCCAGGCATGGGCCTTAAAAAAGCTTTGCCCCTCACTCCATAAGGATCTTTGAATTATTTTTGTGGCAGAATACCCAGATGATGAGTCCTGCCTTGAACCAAGGCACTACAGCCAATTTTCATATGGGGCTGTAATGGACATCTATCCATCACACCCACCTGAAGAAGGGTTTGAACCTGAATTGATTGGTGTGAACATGTAGGAAGCAGTGCACCAAACAACTTTTTGGGGGCAGAAATCTCTTCACTCAAGTTGAGGAGACAAGCTAAAGACCTGCGTCAAAAGTTGCAGAAAACCCAAAATGGATGTTGGGACGTGGTAGCTATATTGCTTCAGGGACATCACCAAGGCTATACTTGCAGTGTTGAGATGGAACGAGCCCCCACCTGGGTCAGAGAGCTATATAAGAAAGTTGGAGGATCCAGTCTTGAACCTGGAATATTCAAAGGTGAGGAAGCTGCAGGTAGAAGTATTCATCAGAACCTCCAGTTTGGTCGTTAGACAGGCCTCCATGGAAATAGAAATTAATTTAGAAAATGAGTATTTCAAATCAGCATCACATGATTATTTTTTGCCAAAGAATATTTTTTAAAATAGGAGATAAGGCCAAAAACGTGTGGAAAAGATAACAAAACACCTGAGTGAACACTCAATTGAGGTTAAGCTAAGCTCCAATCTAAGGCACACAACCAGAGTGGCTTGCTTTTATCAAAAAATGGCCTTCCAGAGTAGAGATGGCACCTCGCTGACTTTAGCTCCTCCGGAAAGGGGTTGGGCTCACTGGCATATAAGGCATATAAGGCAATGGCTGGGATTTTAGAAATATAAACTTTGACTAACAAACACAACTCTCCTGGTTTTGGCAGGGGTGTTTTTATTGGGTTGACCAAGATAACATATTTAGACTTTGGCAAAGAGGATACTCTGTCGAGTAACATGTCTACCAAACTTAAGGTCCGTCTGTCTGATTTACTGATTGATGGATCTTAAATGTCAGAGATGGACACTTTGCCAACTTAACCGTTGACATACGTCCTCAACGGTCTGACAGAGTAAGGACCATTGAAAGTTTGGCTATTCAACCACCAACTCGATATAGAGTGGGCGAGTCAAGAATTCACTACTCCTTGCCATCAGAAAAAGCTAGTTAAAATAAAGTGAAAACTGCAAAATAACTGCCACACCATTGGAGATAGCTCCAATGGTGTAGGGGGTCATTCATTTTTGTATTTTCTGCTTTGTGTTTTTGAAAATATAAAAACATGTTAAAAGTTTGACGGGTGGTACTGCTGTTATGACAATACTATCTGTCAAACAATTAATACACTGACAGACACCACTGTGATGGCGGTTCCTCCCAATTTTAACAGATATATGCTGTACTGGCCGACATATCTAAATTGGAAGTACGCTTACAGGTTCACCCTGACATAGTAAATACTGTACTCAAAATTATAAATTGTACCCTGTTTCTCCAAAGTAGGAATAGTGATTGAAAATGTGAAGCCAGCTATTGTTTATCAGCCCACAGGAGTATGTGCAACCTGGAATTCGCATGACTTAATTCGCTAATCATTTCTAAATCCATTTTACTTGAGGGGTTGAAACAGACACGAGATAATGCCGGGTTATAGTGATTGAAAGCAGGTGCCAGTGTCACTGGGGTGGCCGTGCTGCTTATAAAAACATACGCGGTTTCAGCTGAAGCAGCGCATGGCCGGCCTGATGTAAGGGAAACTCAATAAAGTAAATAGTACTTACAGACTAATTAACAGGTCCCGTGTAACAACCGAAGTAATGGGACCGGTTGCCATGGGAGGGTACAAATGAAGACAAGGCCGTACTAAGGAGGGACTAGCAAGCCTATTAACGAATCTGAAGGCAGCATTTACGAAAGACAATGACACAAGCCAAATATGGGAGGAGAGCGAGCACGGCTTCTCTTCCATACTCAACTACAGCAGTCTCCCAGAGCGAGCAGTACATGTGCGCTGCCGCTAGGCTCGACCTAAAAATAGCATTGGGATAATCACATATCATTCGTTGCATCAGCTTCATCAAAAGGTCCAGATTAAGAGGGGATTCTGTAATAGGAGGAAAGTGCAAATTGCAAATGAACAATACAGAAGACTCATTACTTGAAGTTGCCAGGATATTTGGATAACTAAAACATATTAAAAAGTTCAATCAAATTAAAAAAGAACAGTTGAATGGACCCATAATAAAAGGATCCCAACTGGCCCTTCAGCGTAGAAACAGATGGACTGGAACAGACCCGTCAGCTGAAGATTTCAAAATCATGTGTTAACCAAGTTTGCCAAAAACCAAATATCTGAGTCCTGGAAGAAAGAGAAATAGTCATCATGCTCCAGTAAACTATCCAACCTGGCTATGTTCCAGCAGAGAAGGCTTCAGTCACTTTTAGGGCTGTCCTTCACTGGCACTTGAATTTAAAACACTAAGAATCAATTAGCAATTCGATGCGTCTACAGCAGGTCTTCTGTTAGTGTTTGAAGTTACTTCTTCAATTCTCTGAGGGCCCTCAGAACATGTGCCAATCAAGCTGGAGGCACAACGTTTTATGTGTTCATGAAGAAAATACATAGATGGTGACTGGGATTTTTCAGCATAAACGTTGTGGTCTGTTATGGGCCCTTATTCGACTGAATCATTGCAAGGCAGGTGTACCAAGGATATGCACTTATTTCCATTTTTTCAAATACCAGACTCGACTGTCTGGTATTCTATTGTACGCCACTTCACTCTACACTATTCCACTGTATGCCACTCTAGTGTACAGCACTCCACTGTACTCTATTCCACTCTAAGACAGTCCACAGCACTCCACTTTATGACATGATATACCACTGTATGCCACTCCAGTCTATGCCACTCCACTTTACTCTATTCGACTGAATGTTACTCAACTGTACGTCACTCTACGGTATTACACTGTGTACCACTTCTCTATAAGTCACTCCACGTCACTCCACACTAGGCTACTCCTCTTTACGCTATCCCACTCCACTTTAAGGTATTTCAATTTATGTCACTCTACGCTATTCCACTGTGCACCACTCTACTCTACAGTATTCCACTCTACTCCATGACATTCCAATGTACTCCACTCCACTCCACTCTATTCCATTCCATTCCACTCTAGACCACTCCAATCTACGGTACTCTATTCTACCCTAGAACACGCCATTCCACTCTACGCCAGTCCAGTCTACGTCATCCCACTAAACGCTATTCGACTGTACTCCTCTCCACTCTATGCCACTACAGGCTATTCCAGTGTACGTTACACCACACTACTCCACTCTACCCAACTCCACTCTTCTCCACGACACTGTACTCCATTCAACGACTCTCTAAGCCCTTTCACTCTAACACACAATACTCCACTCTATACCACTCAACTGTACAAAATTGTACTCTAGTCTATGAGAGTGTACTGCATTCTACTTGCCTCTATGCCACTGTACTCCACTTTACACAACTCCCTTTATGCCACTCCACTGACTTTACTGCACTCTACTCTATGACACACTACTCTACTCTATCCCACGTAACTCTAGGCTACTCTATGCAACTCAAGTCGATGACACCCTATGCCAATCCACTCTACCACACTCTACACTTCTCAACAGAACTCTAAACCATTCTGTGGCACTCCATTCTACAAAGTTTCTGACACTGTATGACACACTAGTCCACTTCCCTGTATGACACGCCACAGCACTCTTTGACACCTTACTCCTTTGGATGCTACACCAGTCCACTCTACAACATAATATTCTACTGTTTGACAGTTGACTCCAATATATGCTGTGCTACTCCACTCGACTCCACTGCACTATACTTTACCCACCCAAAGTCAATGTACGACACTCCACTCTAAACTGCTCCACTCTACAATACTCTACTCTACTCACCTCTGTGCAACTCCACTCTCTAACACTCCAAGACACTCTACTCCACTCTGTGCCCCTCCACTCCACTGTACAAACTCTATAAGACTTTCCAACAGTCTAAGACACATAACTCCAGTGTGTGACATGCAACTCCGCTGCATTTCACACATATCTACTTTACGATAGGCCACTCCACTTTATGAAACTTTACTCCACTGCATGCTACGCCACTACTCTCTGCTCCATGACACTACAGTATACTGTACGACACTCCACTTAAAAAAATGAACTCTACCATTAAAAATAAATTTGAAAGAAACAAAGGTTAAACCTTAATTATAATAAGGAAAACTTGATGTAGTCTTTCTATACAAACCCAACTTAAACTACGCAAGCATTAGAAATTCTAAATGCATAGTTATACCTAGGCTATCCGGAAATCAGTTAAAACCGACTGTGCCCAACAGTACTCTACCGGATGAAAATCAGATCACCCGGTTTAAATCGAGTGTCACTGATTTCCATGGTTGTTGCGCCACTTGTCCACTTGATGGAGCCAAAGCATTACACGTCAAGCTCCAATTTAGGCCGGAAAACGAAGCTTCTCAGAATGCGAGTCACCCCCATTAAATTTGGGGAGACACATTGGTTGGCAAGGTTGGTGGGTGGGGCCAGGTCCCATTGAAAATACTGTCCAGACTTTGTCTGGCCCCACACAACGCACCACACTTCAGACTGCCACGAAGACCAGACAACAACCGGACAATGACCGCCAGTGCTCCAAGGCCCAGCAGGTAAGTGGAAAGTGCGTGTTTTGTTGAACTGTAAAATTGCTACAGAAACACCACTGTCACTGTAGCAGCAGAGAGGCTCTGATAGCTTTGATGCCCCCATACCTCTGTGCGAGTAGGGGTTGAATATCGGAGGAAGGACAGGGTTGGCCTATATGTGTCTTTCTGTGTGTGGAGGGCAAGCAGTTAACTAACTGCAGCCTGCTCGCTGCCCCGCACACCTGCCCAAGTCAGGACGAGCAGTCGACACGCACATTCGAACCTGGTTCTCGTGTTGTAAAGTGCAGCTTCAAAGTCCACGCTTGGGTAGAATGAAGTATCCGCATAAACAATTGCGAGGGCCTCAGATGAAGCATTCTGTAATGACAAGAATTGCTCCCCATAATGTTCTTGTTCAAGAGTACGAGTTTCTTAGTGCACTCGATCTGTCTATGGTCTGCAATTCTGCAGTTCCAAGCAAAGTCAGAGAGCTTGGGGATTCATAGCTTTTCTTTTTAGGGTTAAATGGATGGAAAGCCGCAGCAAATTCTTCTAACCCAAGGTAGGCCCAGGAGTAACAAATCAGTGCTGGATTATTCATTTTTTAGGGAGGAGGGTTTTATATAGCGCAAACAAGACCCAAAGGTATCAGCGCTTTACATGAGCACCAGTTGCGTTACAAACTCTTTTGACATTGGACACCCGTATTCTACACAATGTCAATAATTCAAGATATACATTATTTATGTCTCGTCTATGTGGCGACCCTTTACAGAATTTTTGCTTCGTTATTATGCAAAAGACAAGAAGTGTGAGGATCTTCGGGTGCATATTGATAGTGATGTGAAAAAAAAGTACACTCTACTGCATTCCTAGATTTTTACAGGAAAACATGACTGCTGTAGTGGGCATAATCAAACAACTAGAGTCTGAAAACACACTTTTTACAAAGTGTAGAGCATAATTGGTGTACATGTGAAACATCTCCTCGAGAGAAGGCTATGCGACACTGTTAGTGACTTTGGCACTGCAACTTGTTCCCTGTTAAAATGCTTGCCACTTGGTAGCAAAGAAGTGTTGAGGACCAATTCAGGAAATTTCATTTTACAATGCATGAGAAATGGATAGCAATGATGCATAGAAATGTCCCTTCACCAACCATGGCGTTTGAAGTCAATGAAGCCTCACAATGGTACTCTGCACAAGTGTTAGATCCCTTCCGTAAAGGGGAATTTTCGCCAGACTTTGCAAAGCACAGCTTCATTTTTGACCGCTTTATTACCTCTGAGGGCATATGCACAGAGTTCAACGCATATGTTACAGAACCTGTCCCAGAGAATGCCAACCTTCAGGTACACCAGTATTGGCATGGAAAGCGATGTCAGGGGCCAGGGTTGGCAAATTGTGTATTGGCTGTTTTGGCGTTGCCAGTCTCAAGTGGGAAGGAAAGAGAGAGCGAGAATGACCAAAGACTCACTGAAGAAATATTGTATGATGCACTACAATAAGTTCGACTTGTAAAAATTTATTTGGACATCATATACACTGTACGTACACGGTCTATATACCATGCATCAATAAAGAAAGCAGGCAATAGTAAAAGCAAAGCGTTCCGTAAAGACCGGTAAAACACAGTTTCAGTTGTTTTTTTATGGCACAAAAATGAGTAACCACTGAAAAGCACAGTTTTTTTGAGGTATTGAAATCGCTGGAAAACACTACCAGTATTTACCAAAATAGGAACTGAAAACCGGAATGCCTAGTTATACCTTAAATTGATAATTTACACACCACCTTCAACTTATTGTAACTTGCACATCTCCCTATACAGTGTAGTGAACTCTGCAGCCACACTACATTTATGAGAGGCAATATTCGTTCATGGCCACAGAGGAAGGGGTACCCTTCGTAAATATCTGTCTCGGCGGTCAGACACAGCCCCCCCCCCAAATGTGTTGTTGGCCCCAGAGATGGGGTCCTTAGGGACAATAAGTGGCCCAAGGAGGGGAGCATTAGAGGAAAAAAAGAATTTTACGGATCCACATTTCTTTTTTTTTTAAAGAAAGGTGTTGAATACTGCTGCAGGGTATAGGTAGTGATATCGGTGGCACAGAGTCTGGTGTAGGGTCCTTGCCTCTTGCCCGCAACAAATGGCATGTCAGTTACGCAATGCAACTGGTGTGTGTTGGAAGTTAACCATGCAGCAAGTTCCCAACCCCAACTGCATACGTTAGGACACCTCCTACTGTGCTCAGTCTAAAGCCCAGGGGAGTGAGGGTGGAGTTTTGTGGGAGGTTTAGTGAAAGATCTGGCTGTAGGATGATCAACGCACTGGGACTGCATGTGGGCCAGACCAAATGGCTAAGCCTCGCTGCACACATTCAAAGGCCATACAAAGCTCCTATTGAGCATAGCAAAGGAGTATAAAATATACCTCCCAAAATAAAAACTTCATGCAAAAAAACTTTGTTAATGGTAGGTTTTTTTTTGTGTCCATAAAATTTAACGTATGTAAAAAAAACTCTCTTCAATACACACAGTTATAGGGAAGCTATGATTACTAAACAAAACCAAACAAAATGGAAATTGGTCAGTTATGATAAGTGGAGCAAACCGTACCTCGCACCCTGCATGCAAACAAAACCTGAAATCTCAAATTATCATCTCACAACGTTAACACAACTAAACTACAGGACTTAACAGCACATCATTATATAAAAACATTCATCGTGAGAAAAGCTACACGTCAAACAATCAAATGGACAAATGATAAAGCATTATTTAAGTTCATTGCAATGTCATCATTGATATAATCATTGTTATGTGTGATGTCATCAGCAACATCAGAAAGAAAGAGGAGAGGAAGGGCTTAGAAAGCTGGTGGCCAATCAGGACTGTAGGGTTGTCAGTCACATTCGTTTTTTTTTTATTTAAACCTTTATTTATGTCCATGAGTGACATTACATCAAGTATCTTAAAATATGCGGTGCAGGAGACCCTACATCAGGGAGGATATTAAAGATTCTCAGTACTTTACAACCCAGATTCATTCACTCTGCCACATTGCATGGGAGAAGGAGCGGCATTGCATAGTAGGAGACTGTTAGTAGACTGTACTACTAACATGTGACCCCATCACCGATATGGCGACGGGATATTTGCCAGTTTCTGGCAGGGAGGATTCTGATACTGAAGGCATTTAATCCACCCAAGAACGCTGGAGGGCAGATGCACACATCCAAAATGGTGCCCAGGTTTCCTCAAATGAGTGTGATGTATTGCACATTAATGGAGACAATCTGTCATTCACATTAACAGATCAAACCTTTGTCCACCAGACATGAAGTGGGTGGGGCTAGTTTTGTTCCAGAACCTTGCCAGTGATAACTGGGCAGCCAGCAAAAGATGAGTAATGACCTTGCCCGACCAGGTAAAGAGTGGGTATATGGAATTCTCATCTGGGGCACCAAGTAAGAGGATAGAAGGATCCATTTGGAGTTTCGTTCCTGTAATCGCTTCCACCATCTGGATCACCTTTTACCAGTAGTTGCGAATTGTTGGGCCGGTCCACCACACGTGTATCATGAATCCCCTCAACCCACATCTCCTACAACACAGCTCTGAGCTCCCACCTATCACCTTCGAGCAAGGTAGGGTGGAATACCATCTGGTGAGTATCTTCTATACATTTTCTCTAAGCTGCAAGCATATAGAAGTCTTTATCTGCTCTGGCCCGCACTTTTCTCCATGTTTCCTCCGATTTCTCCCAAACCAAGTCCCTGCCTCAACCGGCCACGTTTGAGGGGGAAAGCTCCGTATGTGATTGCTTTATTGGTCCTTTTTTCCAAGTCTTAATATGAAATAGGGTCTCTAGCGGAGTCCTATCTCAATTGTCCTAGTCTTATTAGGTAATTGAGTCTAACAGGTTCCTAGCTCTACTGCCCATTAATCGTGTCCCTCCATACTCCAACAAGCGCAACAATTGGGTCAGCCTATGTTCATCTTGTGGTTGGAGGTGAAACTGGTCCACACAGGTGTCTCTATGTAAGACTTTCCCTTCTTTGTAGAGGTCTCCTAAGCATAGTGAGTTTCCATCATTCCAACATGAGAAGCCCGGATCCAGGCAGAAAGTCTGATTTATACCTGATCAGGGTCATGGGAGAGAGGCGCATGGTCACAGTTTGCTTACAAGACGCTGTCTCCAAAAGGTCTAATAGTATTTTGGTGGAATGACGTAGAGTAGCCTCTTTAAGTCTGAGTTGTTAGACAGGGGAGTAGTATTGCTCCACCGCTGAGACTGGCAAATGGGGTTTGATGTCAGTCCAGCGCCGGCCACAACTGAGCAGCCAGCGCATAACCAGTAATGCTTGGGCATCCCACTTCAACATCTGCCGGTTTCCTATAGAACGTTAAGTTTGGATACTCTGGGAGATGTATTACCTCAAACAAAGGCAAATAGCTTATTTTGGATCTGTTGAAGTATAGCTTTGTTACCACTAAGTGGGAGTGCATGGAGGACAAACAATAGTCTGTGAATGTTTATGGCCATGCGACCTAACCAAGAAATTTCCAACTTACTCCACCTTTTTAAGTCCTTGAAAAGGACATCGAGCAAGGCTTTGTTTCCCTCATCACAACAATTCCTGGATGCCATAAGGAGTGATTGTCCCAATGAAGCCTGAACCTTTGCAGGACTGCTTTGGACTGGTCTCGGGGTTTGAAATGCATATCACAGATGAGTTAGAGTAACTCACTTTAAACATGGATACCAATGCAAACTGCCCAAAGTCCCAAACTAAGACTGAGCAAATCATCCACAAAAAGCGCTTATTTGTATTCCTTTGGGCCCTGAGTAAGGCCTTAAATGTCAGGGTTGGCGATTATTTTTTATCCTAAGGAAGCCATTGAGAGGGCAAAAATAAGTAAGTTAAGGGGGCACCCCTGTCTTGTCCCTTGTCAGATTAATTTTATCAGAAAGTTCACCATTTACTTTCAGATGTGTTGTGGCATGAGCAAAGTTTGCCATTATATATTTGAGGAGAATGGGGCACATACCAATCTGGGCTGGGACGCTCAATATGAACATCCAGTTGACTCTGTTGAAGACCTTCTTCGCGTCAAACAAGAGAAGTACTATTTGAGAATCCTGTTTTTCTGCAGCATTAATCAAATTAAATGCCAGGCTGGTGTTATCTGCATGCCTATATTTGATAAAGCCTGATTGATTAGAGAAAACCAGTAGGGGCCAGGTGTCACGGATGCAGGACACCAGTAAAGACGTAAAAATACTCGCATCTAAGTTTAGGAGTGCAATCGGTCTGTACTAGGGGCAAGACGTAGGGTCTTTTGACGGTTTCAGTAGTAAGGTTAAAATGGATTTCATCATTGTTTGAGTGAGCTCTCCAGTTTGGAGGAAAGAAATGAAGAGGGCCATAAGTAGAGGACCCTATTTATTTATGTATGCCTTATAAAAGGACGCCGATAAGCCATCTGGGCCCGGTGAGTTATTGATTTTGTTTTGTTGCTTTTTGCCTGGTGCGAAAGAGGGATTATAACAGGACCACTGGGATGGTCTGGAACACGAACTTTAGGTAAATCCATATCCAAAAATTGTTTGACAAGGTCTGCAAGGTCTAAAATTAATGATTTAAGTGAAGTAACTTCTGCCCTTAGGTCATTGATGATCCCAATCGTGTCCGTCCCTGAAGAGGACTCTCCTAGCTTGGTCCTGTTTTTATGGTTAGTGAGCTCACGCTCCTTTTGCTCCTCACATACGAGACCTGGACAAAGCGGCTATGTCATCATCTCTACCTCAATCAACCTCTCCACATTGTTGTCAGTTAGGTCTTGTAAGGGAGAGAAGCTATTAGTCAGAGGGATGCTAGGCGAGTTATGAGCTATCAATTTTACCAATATCACCATTCACCACGACTGTCGGACTTCTGTCATCAATTAAGGAAGAACTGTAGATTCCTGGTTCTTCAACATCGAGGTTTGCTACAGACCTTGTTGCCTTACTAAGACTGGGAGACTTGTTCCTTGCGCTCCTAGTGGCACGTTTAGTGAAGATGGAAGGAATTCGTACAGCAGATTTATGTTTTATGCTAATTGAAGGGACAGTCTCAACTGGAGAGTGTGGATTATATGCGGGAGGTGAATTAGGATCTGGAACTAAAATACCTTGACACTCCCCCGGAAGATCATCAATGCAGTCTTGCACGCAGTTGTTAGCTGCCGATCTGCGGACAACTTTTGTTCTACTACATTTTAAACGAGGTCCATCAACCTTCCCAGTTCCCTCCCTAGTTGTAGACTTCCTTTTCCCCATTCTGCCGAAGGAGAATAGAACCCAGTGCAGTGGGATTAGAAGCAGTTGTAGTCTTTAGACAGCCCAACAAGTACTTGTTTGTATATAGACCAAATTAATATACTGGGTGATATAGCAAAAGTGGGAAAGGGCCCAAAAAAAGGGATTAAGAAACTGTTGAGAAACTCACAGTTAATGTCTTATCAAATAAAGTTGTCCAAGGACCAGCAAAGTTCTTACAGAGCCAAGATGGATGGCCTAGCCCAGCCTTGTCCTGACGCGGATGGGCGCAGATGGGCCAGCCCTTGGTTCGGGTACGCACGCGCACGGGAGGCCGCATCGTTTTTTAAGCGCCTCCTAGTGCGTGGATTGGCATTGGCGCCTCCTGACGTCGGGCACTATGTGGGATGGTATCCCCTGTTTGGCGGTGCTGCTGGCAGAAGACAAAATTCAGGAACTTGCTCCCACTCTGCCGCAACGGCTTTTAAGCACCTCCTGGCACGTGGATTTGCAGTGGCGCCTCCTGATGCCTCCTGGCGCTGGTCCCTATGGGGGATGGAGTTCCCTGACTGGCGGTGCTGCTGGCGGAAGACAAACTGCAAGAACGGGCTCTTATGGCCGCAACGGCTTTTAAATGTCTCCTGGCACGTGGATTCGCATTGGCGCCTCCTGACCCCTCCTGGCACTGGGCACTATGGGGGATGGAGTCCCCTGACTGGCATTGCTGCTGGCAGAAGACAAACTGCAAAAACTGATTCTGTAATCAAAACACAAGCATTTAATGTAATATCCTTTAATTTATGGGTGAAGACAGAGGTTGCTAACGGAAGGAGAAGGTCTCAAGAGAGGAAATTGCGGGAAAAGGAGAGATCGACAGGCCCAGAACAGCGAGGAAAAGTAAGAAGAAGGAAGAGAAGAAGGGTTAAACAGAGGGAAAATGAACACGACACTACAGGAAAAGGAGAAATACCACTCACCCTAGTTGCTTATAGTCCAATTTCGCAATAGGCAGAGGCGCTGCATTCCAACAGCTACAGCACTTCCAAAGAGGCCCAGAGGTAGCTCCTAAAATCGCCTCTCTGCAGGTACGGCAATGCTCTAAACAGAATGCACTAGGCGCAGAAATATGCGTAGTGTAACTGTTTAGAGCACATGGCAGGCCAACTTCCTAATGCTGCAACCCCTCCCTTTCCAAGTTGTCATGCTCTGACGACATGAGAAAGGGAGGAGTGGTTAGGCAGTTAATGATAGACAAGCAGCCCCGGGAGTACAGGGCTGATACTATACACGCCTGGGGCTTCCTCAGAGTGCGACGCTTTTAAGCGTCATTTGTGAGCGGTCCCAAAGGACCCCCTTTTGTTGTAGAATCGGGCTGGCAGCTTGTCAGCCCCTACTACTTAACTTTAAATGCTTCCAAACGAAACATGCGCACAAGCACGTGTCTAAATTAAACCTGCCTGACGTCCGTTTTGAAGAACGCACGGACTAGACAGGTAAAGGGGTTTGGGAGTTTGGGATCATTTAAGTTACCAGCCAAATCACTTTTAATTAGATGGGTGTAGCCCCTCCGCCCACCCCCAGAAACCGCCGCTGGTCCTCAGTAACAAAAGCAGGAACTTACATATTTCCAGTCTCTTGAGGCCTGGGAGTGTTTCCCCAGGGGCTGGTCTGAGAAAATTTCCAGGGCTGCTTTGGGTTCTCAGTTCGGCCTCGACAGTGGAGCGTAGTATCTAATAGGAGAAATTAAGGTACATATGTACTTCTAAAAGTTTTATCATGCACCTGTGAGGCTACATTAACAGTGATTTTGAACCCTAGTAGGATTTTTTCTATAATGTGGCATCATAAAAGTGATTTTGTCTAAATCAGGTTCCTGGTAGCTCTCCAACTATCTGTAGGCAGTGTGCCTCAGTGCAGCACAATATACTAAATTAGAAGCTTTTGTATACCAAAATTGAAAAGCGTATATTCAAGATGAAAATGTTTATATTTCCAGTACTCATGAGCGGATGTTTGGAGAACTATGGCTGAAATTCCAAAATATATTATAGGGGATAAATCAAATGGAGTTGGGGGTGGCGTATTACTAATAATATTACCTTGGTGCCTGAGACATTACAGCTACGGCTGTTATGTATTGCCCAGGTGATGAAGCAAGTTTCACACGTAGAGAAACTTGCTTGGACTCAGTCCTCTCGAAATAACATGTAACTAATTAATCAACATGTTTTATTTACTAATATTTGCATTACACAACATTATTAGCAAGATGGGGAAGTTTCCATATGTGCTTTTACTAACAGTAACCCGAGTGTCCTAAAATGGCCGCCGAAAACGTGGGAACACTTCTGCGCATGTGTCTGCCACATGTACGTGGTGAGACTTCTTTCGCTCCTAGTGGGAAATCTTTGCAGCTGCGCACTAGTACCAAGATGGCCACTTCATGTCTCACACATTAATGCACCTGCTACTGCCTCAACTAAACTTTGTTTGTTTTGCTTAACTATTAATGCTATAGTTGAAATAAAGTAATAGGTTTGGAGTAGAGATAAGTGGTATATAGTACATTCATTTAGTTTTGTATTCTAATGTCTCTCTCTTTGACTTTGTTATTAGCTCATATTTGGGCCTGAAGGGGTCATAAACTCCATATTTAAAAGGCTGCGTCTGCGCAGACAATCCCAGAAATCCCTGAAGTCACAGTCATTGAACGGCTGCCAAGACCCATCTTACCCACGATGTTCCTGGGAAACTGACCATTTGACCTCAGGAGAGGAAAAAATATGAACTGTATCAAATACAATGTATACGATTTGAAACCAATATTGATGGGTGGAATAAAAGTGCATGGGAAAAACAAATTATGGGCTGGAACTTGATCAATATAAGTCAATGAAAATGACCTCATCTTAGTATGGTGTGATGACCTCTCCTTGTCTTTTTGACCAATCAAATGAAGGGAACACATAGAATTTGCAACATTTAGGGGTGGTACATTGCCCGGAAAATAGTATAACTAAGGTAGGCTTAGTTAGTTAATTTGTCTGACTTGTCACAGACCTGTCACGGACCCAACGTATGCTGAAAGAGAATCGAGAGCAGAGGTGCTGGCGGAGCACTCTGTCAGAAGAATCGGGGTGTGCTGAGGGAGAAGTATCAATTACCCAGTCAGGGGTACCTGATTGCTGTAGAGAGGGGTGTGACATTGGCGTTGCACTTAGCGGAGGTCACCTGTCCTGATTTGCACCTGTCCTGTCCCGTTGGCACCTGATTAATCAGGAGCCCTTTTCTTGCCCCAGCCCGTGGCCAGGATTGGTCCTCGCACCATTCTAGGTAAATATAATCCATGTGGTATGTCCTTGTGCTATTTCCCTTTCTCACCCTTCCCAGGTACCAATGTCTAAAAGTGTTGCTAAAATTTTGCCCGCATCTTACATGTTGATAGAAAGAGGCTACCACACTTGTGTATGGTTAGAAAATTGGATAGAGTATACAAAGGAAGATGGCATATTGGCATTCCCAGAACATGGTACATTTAATGGCAGAATATTGCACAATGTGCAAACTCGCATGAATGAATTAGACCCCAGACCAAGATTAACTCAATATGAAGCCTTAGAAGAGTGGGAGATGGAGACTTTTGAGCGAGATAGATCTCGAAGTGACAGACATTTTTGCAGATTTTATCCCAGATTTCCAAAAGAAACTCAAGATTAACAAAGTAAACAATGGGGACAGTCTATGCTAGTGGAAGGATTATATCCTGTCTTTACCACAGAAGAACCGTCTGGTAGTAAAAATACTGAGAAAACAAAACGTTTAATGACTAGTGGTAGTCATTCAGATGATGATTATTTAGAGGATTTATTAATGAAAAATCTGCCACCTTATCAAGAAGAGACCAATAGAGTTATCCCTAGTGCTCTGTTTCTACAACCTCCCGTGGTTCCACAGATTATACATGAAACCTCATTGGAAAAAGTGCTACAAGAAAAAGGGAAGGAAGCAATGAACAAACAGCGTAGTGAGTTAATACAGAAAATAACCCAATTATATACCAGTCCTGAAGCTCTGACAATACCAGTAACAATAGGTCCCGTAGTTCCATTATATGGAGATAAGCAACCCAGTCCTAAAACTCCCATTTTGACCACGCCCATAGTACAGCCCAGGAAAGAAAACCTAATAGTTGATGATCAAGCAAGTGAATGCGAGTCAGTAATTTCCTTGATGGATTTACCTATATGAGAACCAGTGGGTGAACCAATCAGGAAAATTACTCCCAGATGCTCAAAGGAAGTACCGATTGAAACATCCTCAGGAACGAGAAGTGCAACTGTAGTGAGCCCTGGCGAATTAGAAAGATGGACCAGAGACATAGAAAAGCCAAAAACACATCCAAAGGTATTGGATATATTCAAATTAAGGGTAGAATTAGAAGAGATGGTAGCTGGAAATGTAGGATTGGAAAGATTAGATTCTTTTAATGAAGGAGAATTGTTGTTTATATGCAGAAGTATTACTCGGAATACAAAAATATACCATGAAAAATTTATGAATTTGGCTTCTGAAATGGGAATTGACATCGGCAAATCTAAGGTATTACAGAAACCATATAGAGCTGAATTTTCTGACAAAGATTAGGAAAACATGAATGTGTTAGGATGAAAATTGCAGATAAAAGAATTGTTGTCATTGTTGCAAAAATGGGGAGACAGATGGACAAAGAAAAAGGAAGAAGCACAGGCAAATAGAAATGTATCTGAGTATTTACTAAAAGAAACAGAAAAGGCTGAAAGGTTGTGTCCAATGAGAGAAGTGCCAGGAGGAGGTTATGTACATGTCCCATGGTCTCGAAAGGATATTTTAACATTCATTAATGATTTCCCTAAGGTTAGAGAAAAATCTGTAGAAAGGTACCGGCAAGTTAAAAGGTTTGTAAAAGTTTCGAAGGTACTGTTAAAAGATTTAGATGGCTTATTTGACATAGTTGTTCCAGCTGGATTATGGACTGAATGTAAAATTACAGTAGAGTGGTCAAATGATGAAGATCCAAAGACAGGAGCCACGTCGGAAGAGGTGATGAAAAAGTATAATCAAGTAATAACCTATTTGAAGGGAAAGATACCTCCAAAAGAAACATATTGGACAAAAATAGAACTACCCAAAATAAAGCTGAATCTGTACATGCATATTATGAACGCCTATTGCAGGTATTTAAACAATACAGTGGGTTAGAAAACATTGATAATAAGAACATGACACATTTTATATATCGTTTTGTGTCCGGACTAAAACCAGAAATTTCCCAAACGATTAAAGAACATAAACTATGTTGGCAAGCGAAGCCTGTCGATGAGATTCTCAAGTTTGCAAAATACTGTAAGGATGAAATTGATAATAAGCGAAAGAAATTGGAAGAAAAGGTAATGTGGGCTCAAGTAAAAATGGCAAAACAGCAGGAACTTCAGTTACGTCAGCAGGCAAATAATCAGAAGAAGGGAGAAGGCCAAGGTGAAAGTAGTGGGGGCAAACCCAGAGGGAAAATGAGTAAAGAAGAGGCAAAGAAAAAGTTCCCCTGTCATGGGTGCAGAAAATTGGGGCATTGGAGAAACAAATGTAAATTAATACAGAATAATAATGTCCAAAATCTAAATTTAAATCCACAGACGCAGAATGAGGTTTCAATGAGACAGCCGCAACAGGTAATACAGAATCAGTTGCCTCCTGCCCCTAAGCCTGAATTTGTTAGTCAAGCCAAATACAGTGTGGACACCGGATTTCGGGAGGGAAGTGGTAAGAAAAATATGGTCTAAAGATATGTGTGAGCAAATCAATGCGCACATCCCAGTGTAGTGGGCACTCCCTCTGGTTCACAGAAAAGACTCCATGAAGTTTCAAACGTTTATTAGTTTGAATTGGATTTCATATTTTCATGATTGTTCATTGATGGATTATTTTGCATCCAGGTTTATACTTTACACAAAAACAACATTGCTCCAATGCATTTCGAGTCGAAAACTCTTTTTCAAGGAGCTCTGTGAAGAAATGAGAACGATCTCAGTTTGTATCAGCATAGCATTAATAGGTAAATCAAGTACAATGTAAATTAAGCAATTCTCAATGGTGAATAGAAACAAAATACAAATCTGTGCGTTAATAATGCCAATTGAACTTTTACACCAAAAGTAAACTATCGCGTTGACTCACATGTGTAACAAAATGATATAAGAAAATAGTCGGTGCACCCAGGAAGAAAAAACCAGGATATATAAGCAGATAGCAAGTAGTTACGATAGAGGAGACGAATGAAGATATGCTCACGTGTGTGTCGGGCTGAAATGCCGTGCTGGATGGGGCGAAAAGGAAAATGGTTAGGGGAACGCTCAGCGAGCGGGTACTAGTGCGTTTAAGACACACTCGAAAGTGCTGTCGGGGCTTACCAAAGCTGGATTCTTCAGGGGACTAAGAAAGTCTCCGGGTTGGTTAGTAGCGACGAGAATTCGCCGGGTTGAAGTGCGGAGTCTCTAACGAAACTGACTCTGTTATGAACGCGAGGCGGGCTAGGTGATCATAAAGATCAAGGAAGGACTAACTCGTGGCGACTTTAGGCGCCATGTTGGAACGGGTGATGTCGCGTGTGAATCAGAACAAGAGAAAAGTAAGAACAGATCAAAAGATTCGTCAATCGGTGAAAAAATAAATAAAACAACAAGGAGTAAGACAATAATGTCAGAAGGGTTGGAACATGTGTACCAGAAAGCAAATTAAATTGGTGAAACAAACCATAAATTTGTAATCAATAAGTGCTTAAACATCTCTGTGAACTCGCACAATTATTAATGTGTCCTTATATACCCAGCCGGGTATTTATAGAAAGCAACTCAGTTCAATACGGTCATTGAGACCAAACGGTTTATAAGATTGCAAGCGGTAAATCCATGAGGTTTCTCTTTGAAGGAGGAACTTACTGTTATCCCTTCCTTCTTTTTTGTCCACAATTTCAAGAATCATGAATTTCAACTGTGCCACAGTATGATGATTTTCCATGAAATGTACAGCTACGCTTGATTTTACTTGTTTTGTCCTGATGTTAGATTTATGTTCATTCAATCTGACTTTGATTTTCCGCTCAGTTTTCCCTATGTAGATCTTTCCACAGGGACACTTAAGAAGATAAATCAGGTTAGACGAGTCGCATGTTGCATTGACTTTCACCTTGATTTCTGTGCCTCTCATTGGGTGGTTGATTTTATTACCACTGATGATATTGTTGCAGTTGTTGCAATTGAGGCACGGTTTTGTGCCTTTGTAGGTGGGTTGAACAGGTGTTTCTTTCGACATTAATAATTGTGCGAGTTCACAGAGATGTTTAAGCACTTATTGATTACAAATTTATGGTTTGTTTCACCAATTTAATTTGCTTTCTGGTACACATGTTCCAACCCTTCTGACATTATTGTCTTACTCCTTGTTGTTTTATTTATTTTTTCACCGATTGACGAATCTTTTGATCTGTTCTTACTTTTCTCTTGTTCTGATTCACACGCGACATCACCCGTTCCAACATGGCGCCTAAAGTCGCCACGAGTTAGTCCTTCCTTGATCTTTATGATCACCTAGCCCGCCTCGCGTTCATAACAGAGTCAGTTTCGTTAGAGACTCCGCACTTCAACCCGGCGAATTCTCGTCGCTACTAACCAACCCGGAGACTTTTAGTCCCCTGAAGAATCCAGCTTTGGTAAGCCCCGACAGCACTTTCGAGTGTGTCTTAAACGCACTAGTACCCGCTCGCTGAGCGTTCCCCTAACCATTTTCCTTTTCGCCCCATCCAGCACGGCATTTCAGCCCGACACACACGTGAGCATATCTTCATTCGTCTCCTCTATCGTAACTACTTGCTATCTGCTTATATATCCTGGTTTTTTCTTCCTGGGTGCACCGACTATTTTCTTATATCATTTTGTTACACATGTGAGTCAACGCGATAGTTTACTTTTGGTGTAAAAGTTCAATTGGCATTATTAACGCACAGATTTGTATTTTGTTTCTATTCACCATTGAGAATTGCTTAATTTACATTGTACTTGATTTACCTATTAATGCTATGCTGATACAAACTGAGATCGTTCTCATTTCTTCACAGAGCTCCTTGAAAAAGAGTTTTCGACTCGAAATGCATTGGAGCAATGTTGTTTTTGTGTAAAGTATAAACCTGGATGCAAAATAATCCATCAATGAACAATCATGAAAATATGAAATCCAATTCAAACTAATAAACGTTTGAAACTTCATGGAGTCTTTTCTGTGAACCAGAGGGAGTGCCCACTACACTGGGATGTGCGCATTGATTTGCTCACACATATCTTTAGGTTACACTGTGGCGTAAACGGACGGTTACGCCTCCAGTTGGAGCACCTTTATACTCAACTTAAAAATAATACGAACAGTAAAACTTTCCCAATCAGCAACGCTGTGCATTGCCCACCTTACTTATTTGAATCTAACAGTTCTTCCGCCCCAAAGGCAATAGCACGCATTCAAAATGCAATATGAGAACATTTCCAAGTCTACTGAAGCAAGAGCCAACCTCCTAGCATATGGAGATGAGGAAAAGGAACGTATCTACGCATTAATCCAGGATGACGTATCACAGGAATCCAGCACTCGCACAAGAGAACAATGTGTCAAACATCTCTTATATTTATCCAAACGTCGTATTAATCAGCAATTGCATGCAAAAACTCTAGTAAAATATCATCAAGCCCTCCGCATCCCTCGTGGATTGAGAATCGCACTCAAACCATCCTTGTGCAAAAACTCAAAAAACTTCCAAGCCAAGTGGAACGCTATCCTCAACAAGTGCAGCCTGGATCTTATATTACTCATCATAGAAGAGTTGTCTAACATCCTGATTGAACTAACCATTGAGATTTCGGAGGTAGAAAAAGAACTCGAGGCCTTCAAATCAACTGAAGACATCTCACAAATGTTAGAAGACATCAAAACGCAACTAGAAAAACATACAAAAGAAATCAATGATAGGAAACTGAGGAAATTCAAACGTGACACTTTGGATTATCAACTGGATGAGGTATATACCTGGGCTGACATCTACGCCCAACGCCGTCGTAACAAACCAACGAGTCAACACACTGATACCTCCTCCTCTGGGAGTGACACCTCGAGTAGGCAAACTAAAAAGACACCCTATGAGACCACTAGGGGTCAACAACAAGATAGAGCACAAGCGAATGAGGGCGCCTCTACATCCAACAGTGGTCCTTTTTTAGAGAAGGGCCCCCGAGCAACCGACGACCCAGGCGAAGCAAGAGAAAAGGAACCAGATGCTCCAAACACAAGAGGCTCCAAGAAGGACAAAAAGAAACAGAATCGCTAGTTATTAATATCTCGGATACTGAATTATCGCAACACGAGATTGAGCTTTTACAGAAAGGCACGTCATTTATCCCCACTTCATTTACCAATCAACTGGAATTGGAGACCAGCACATTCAAATTAACCAGAAAATTAAGGTTACGCCACTTTTTTGAAAACGTAATTCCACCATCATCTGATCAGAAAGCGGATCTGCTTTGTGGACTACGCCCCACAAGTTCATATATACCACCGGTCAGCCACAAAAGTATAGATACTTTTGAGACTTTAGTCAAACAGGATCTGGGAAAAATAAACTTCAGGAAAAAAACCAAGAATAGAAATTTAACACAGAAAGACAATGACACATTGAAAAAAATCGCCAACAATAAATTGATCAAATGTATTAAGGCTGATAAAGGCGGAGCTCTCGTCGTTATGAATTCTAGCATGTACAATGCCAAAATGGATGAACACATCGGGAAATCCGATACCTACATTCCACTAGAATCTAACCCCACGAACCTGTATAAAGCCGCATTAACATCGATTATCAATGAAGCTCACGACAAAGGAACCATCGATGACCGCACCAAAAAATTCTTATTGGTAGAGTTTCCAAGAAGTCCCACCATAACTCTATTACCCAAAATCCACAAAAATCTGATGGACCCACCCATGCGGCCAATAGTGTCCACCAAGGGATCCCTCCACGAGCCTGTGGGAAAATTTCTTGATCGGCATCTTCAACCATTCGTGAAGGAACTCAAAAGTTATGTAAAAGACACAACGGAATTCATTCTCAAATTGTCGGAAATCAAAATAGATAAAAATGACAAGCTCATCTTCTGTACTGCGGACGTGAACAGTTTGTACACCTCAATTCCACACGGAGGTGGCATTGAAGCGATTGAAAAGAGCCTAGCACACAGCAACATTTCAGAAGCTTTGAAAGTATTCCTCATGGAGCTTATGATTTATACTCTCTATCATAGCTATTTTCGCCACAACAACAACTGGTTCCAACAATCATCTGGGATGTCTATGGGCAACTGCGCCGCACCGGCGTATGCTAATATTTACATGTCTGATTTCGAACAACAGTACATCTATGAAAACCCAACTTGGACCAACAACCTACTGATGTACGTCCGGTACATCGATGATTTATTTTTTGTGTGGAAAGGCACTAGAACCATGCTGGAAGATGAACTCAACAACCTAAACACTAAAGACCATCGAATTCAAATCACATGGAATCTTGATGATACACAAATCAACTTCCTGGATGTACTGATCACCAGATCTGACACTGGCTTAATCACAGACCTCTACAGGAAACCAACCGACCGCAATAATACGTTGCATTTTACAAGTTTCCATCAGCAATCACTGAAGCGCCATCTTCCATACAGCCAAATGTTGCGATTAAAACGCATAGTATCCAATCCGGATACATATGTCCAAAGGATCGACGAAATGAGTCTAAGATTTACCGCCAGAGGCTATCCAGTAAAAACCACAGTGGAAGCAAGGAGAAAAGTATCTGGAATCACACGCGAAACAGCTCTTAAAAAGACAACTAAAAAAGAAACAAACCGGATGGTAGTTGTTTCTAAATATTCCACATTAAGTGGAAGATACAAGAAGATCATTTTACAGCATTGGAGAATTTTGGCATTGGAACCAGATTTCAAAGAAATGTTTAAAAATCCCCCGATCTTTGCATACACCCGTGCTAACAACCTCAAGGAGATTCTGTCGAAAGAAACACCTGTTCAACCCACCTACAAAGGCACAAAACCGTGCCTCAATTGCAACAACTGCAACAATATCATCAGTGGTAATAAAATCAACCACCCAATGAGAGGCACAGAAATCAAGGTGAAAGTCAATGCAACATGCGACTCGTCTAACCTGATTTATCTTCTTAAGTGTCCCTGTGGAAAGATCTACATAGGGAAAACTGAGCGGAAAATCAAAGTCAGATTGAATGAACATAAATCTAACATCAGGACAAAACAAGTAAAATCAAGCGTAGCTGTACATTTCATGGAAAATCATCATACTGTGGCACAGTTGAAATTCATGATTCTTGAAATTGTGGACAAAAAAGAAGGAAGGGATAACAGTAAGTTCCTCCTTCAAAGAGAAACCTCATGGATTTACCGCTTGCAATCTTATAAACCGTTTGGTCTCAATGACCGTATTGAACTGAGTTGCTTTCTATAAATACCCGGCTGGGTATATAAGGACACATTAATAATTGTGCGAGTTCACAGAGATGTTTAAGCACTTATTGATTACAAATTTATGGTTTGTTTCACCAATTTAATTTGCTTTCTGGTACACATGTTCCAACCCTTCTGACATTATTGTCTTACTCCTTGTTGTTTTATTTATTTTTTCACCGATTGACGAATCTTTTGATCTGTTCTTACTTTTCTCTTGTTCTGATTCACACGCGACATCACCCGTTCCAACATGGCGCCTAAAGTCGCCACGAGTTAGTCCTTCCTTGATCTTTATGATCACCTAGCCCGCCTCGCGTTCATAACAGAGTCAGTTTCGTTAGAGACTCCGCACTTCAACCCGGCGAATTCTCGTCGCTACTAACCAACCCGGAGACTTTCTTAGTCCCCTGAAGAATCCAGCTTTGGTAAGCCCCGACAGCACTTTCGAGTGTGTCTTAAACGCACTAGTACCCGCTCGCTGAGCGTTCCCCTAACCATTTTCCTTTTCGCCCCATCCAGCACGGCATTTCAGCCCGACACACACGTGAGCATATCTTCATTCGTCTCCTCTATCGTAACTACTTGCTATCTGCTTATATATCCTGGTTTTTTCTTCCTGGGTGCACCGACTATTTTCTTATATCATTTTGTTACACATGTGAGTCAACGCGATAGTTTACTTTTGGTGTAAAAGTTCAATTGGCATTATTAACGCACAGATTTGTATTTTGTTTCTATTCACCATTGAGAATTGCTTAACTTAATTTACATTGTACTTGATTTACCTATTAATGCTATGCTGATACAAACTGAGATCGTTCTCATTTCTTCACAGAGCTCCTTGAAAAAGAGTTTTCGACTCGAAATGCATTGGAGCAATGTTGTTTTTGTGTAAAGTATAAACCTGGATGCAAAATAATCCATCAATGAACAATCATGAAAATATGAAATCCAATTCAAACTAATAAACGTTTGAAACTTCATGGAGTCTTTTCTGTGAACCAGAGGGAGTGCCCACTACACTGGGATGTGCGCATTGATTTGCTCACACATATCTTTAGGTTACACTGTGGCGTAAACGGACGGTTACGCCTCCAGTTGGAGCACCTTTATACTCAACTTAAAAATAATACGAACAGTAAAACTTTCCCAATCAGCAACGCTGTGCATTTTCCACCTTACTTATTTGAAGAAAAATATGGTAACACCACAGTTTCTTTTACAGGACACATTTTTTGAGGACGAGCTCTACTGAGGGTGCCTGAGAAGGGGGGGAAGAGGAATGCGTACTTGGCCCATCCTTACCGGTAGATCAGTCAGGTCCTTACATTGAAGGAAAAGTGGAGGAAATCAAGGCAGGTGTCGCAAAAGAAATAGAGCGTTTGGTTGGACAAGGCATTTTAAAAGAAATAATGAGCAGTCCTTGTAATTCACCTATAATTGGCATAAAGAAACCAAGCTGAAATTATAGGCTGGTCCAAGACCTTCAAAAGGTAAATAAAATTGTCGTCCCATGTTGCCCAGTAGTACCAAATCCAGCAGTGATTCTGTATCAAATACCATGGAGGGCAGGGTGGTTCACTGTAATTGATTTATGTCATGCCTTCTTTTCCATTCCATTGCATCCAGACAGCAAATTTTTATTTTCGTTCAAATTTGACGAGCATGTTTATGTCTGGAATCGTATTCCACAGGGGTACACGGAAAGCCCATCCATCTATAATCAAATTTTGAAAAAGTGTCATGAGTCATTGGTGCTGCTAGGACAATCTGTCTTGGTGCAGTATATCGATGATCTACTGATAGCATCAAGAACCAGAAATGACTGTATGATTTATTCCATTGCATTATTGAACCAGTTGGCAATAGGTGGACATAATGTGTATCTTGAAAAATTGCAATATTGTACAACCTTAGTCAACTATCTGGGACACCAGATAAAAAGAGGGGTCAGAAAAGTGACTTCAGAAAGAATCAAAATAATTCAAAACATGAAACTTCCCCAAACTCGGAAAGAAATTAGAATATTTCTCAGAGTTGTAGGTTACTGCAGGCAGTGGATTGTGGGATTTGCAGTGCTAGCTAAACCTTTGATTCAGCTAACAAAGAAATGTGCAAAGGAGCCAGTCAAATGGATGATGAAAGCACGACTGATTTCTTAAAGTTATGCAACTGTCTGTGTGAAGCACCAGCATTAGGGATACCTGACTATTCAAAAGAGTTTGCACTATTTTGAGACACAAGAGACAATTGTGCTCTCTCAGTTCTAACCCAGACCCATGGATTCATGCGATGTCCTGTGGCATATTTTTCTGCCACATTGGACCCAGTGGCGTCAGCCCTGCCAGGTTGCCTAAAATCTGTAGCTGCAACTTGTATGAGTCTTGAGCAAAGTGAATCCATTGTCATGGAACACCCAGTAACAGTATATGTCCCACATGCAGTCGTGATTCTGTTAACCAGAACACCAGTACTTAACTCATAGTCGGATGACTAAATATGAAAGAATCATTCTTGGTTCAGAAAACATTACAATAGTCAGGTGTACTGTTCTAAATCCGGCAACCCTCTTGCCAAATTCACACTTTGAAGAAGTAAGAGAGGAAGTCGAACATGATTGTATTGACCTCACTGAATTCACTACTAAACCACGCGCAGATATATAAGAAGAACCTTTAAAAGATCCAGAACATGAGCTATTTGTAGATGGATCGTGTATGCGCCATATGGAAGGAGGATTGAGCGCTGCTTATGATGTGTGCACATTATCTGGTATATTCGAAGCATCCTATTTACCAGGAGTCAAGTCTGCACAAGTAGCCAAATTGACTGCTTTAATAAAAGTGTGCAAAATTGGGAGAAATTGGAGGGTAACCATTTACACTGACAGCCAGTATGGTTACGGGGTTGTGCATGACTTTGGACAACTATGGATGCAAAGGGAGTTCATGACTTCTTCAGGAACCCCTATTAAAAATGGACAATTTGTAAAACAATTACTTGAAGCAATTCAATTGCCTAAAGAATTGGCTGTGGTCAAGTGTGCTGCTCACCAATCTGGAAATGACAAAGTGACAGCTGGGAATCGTTATGCTGACCAAGTGGCTCCACATTGTGCCAGATACAGAATGGCAGTAAACAAGAAAATCGATGCATGTGGAATCAGCTGCCAACTTATGTTGCTAGGAGGAGTAAATACATGGGAGGAAGTGAGGGATTTGCAAAGCGAAGCAGAACCTAAAGAAAAGGAACAATGGAAGAACATAGGATGTCAGATAAGACCTGATGATGGTATGATAGTTTACCTTGATGGGAGACCAGTGCTACCTGATTGTATGCTTGCACCAATGGCCAGAATGTACCATGGGGACTCACACATAGGCAGAGATGCAATAATCAGGTTGTTCAGACAGGATTGGTTTTATGCAAGGGTCAGGAACATAGCAGAGAGTCTTTGCCAGAGATGCCTAATTTGTCAACAAATTAATCCTGGTAGGAAAACCGTGGGTTGTCCTCGGAAAATTGGAAAGGCAGAAGGTCCATTTATCAGACTACAACTTGATTTCATTCAGGTACCTGGTTGTCGAGGATTAAAATACATTCTTGTCATAATCTGCTTATTTTCCAAATGGGTAGAAGCATACCTAACCAGAAGGAATGACAGCTTAACTGTAGCCAAACTCTTTTTAAGAGAGCTCATTCCTCGGTTCGTTTTTCCAGTAACGATTGAATCGGACCGAGGGTCTCAGTTTAATAATGAAATAATTGGAATGATTTGTGAAGCATTCAAAATTGAGCACAAGCTGCACTTGCATATCACCCAGAGGCTTCTGGAGTGGTAGAACAACTGAATGGCACAATCAAAGCAAGATTGCGAAAGAGGTGTGAATCTACCCAATTGGAATTGCCTGGTGCTTTACCTCTTGTCCCGATGGGACTCGGAAGCATTCCAGACAAGAAAACAGACTTGAGTCCCCATGAAATACTCATGGGAAGGGCAGTGAGGCAGGCATGTGTGCCAGGACAGAAGCTGTTAACTATATCTGATGATTTAGTTTTTGAGTACTGCAAATAGTTGGCTAACAAATGCGTTCTATCTCTAACAAGGTTGGGGAAGACGCTGTGGCTAGACAATCAACTCCAGCACATGACTTGGGTAGTGATAAAAGATCACACCCGGGAATCTTGCCTAGCACCAAGGTGGGGAGAACCACGCCAAGGTATATTGGTTACCACCACAGATATAAAGTGCAAGGGAATCCCAAACTGGATCCATGCCAGACATATCAAAAGAGTAACAGAACCTGACGAAGTGGAGGCTGAAGGTTGCGCAGCTAAAGGGTCTCAAGAAGTTGATCCAGAAGTACTTTACGAAGAACAACCAAGCACAAGTCAGGATGAATGGATCCCAGTAGTTGACATTCCTGAAATAAGAGTAAGAACAAGAAGCCAAACATATCTAGATAGCCAGAGTGATCGTGAGGATGACACAGGAATAGAAGAACACACTCAGATTACAGAAATCAAAGCTAATGGTAATCTTGAGGAGGATCAGATAAGGAAAGAGCAACATACTCAGACCGACGAAACACCCATCAGAACTCCTGTGTCTGAGGAGGGACAGACCGGTATTAGAAAAAACGCACAGGCAGAAGACAATCAAGACATTTTAAGACCTGAGCAGGACCAGACAGGAATAGTAAAATGTGTTCAGGAAGAAGAGAAAACCCCAGGCCCAACAAAACAAAACCCTGAACAAGGTCAGACTAGTATAGAAGAATCCATCCAGGCAGAAACGTCAACAGTAATAAGCCCTGGACAAGGTCAGATAGAGAGGATACCTGAAGACTACGAAAATCAAATTGTGCCACCACTCAAGGAAAACAAGAGAACATCTAAAGAAATTAAAAGCACAGTGCCAGCTAAAAGACTGCGAAAAGGTGATGCTTGGCCTGGTTTCATTAAAAGAATAAAATGTCGCCTAGTCACAATAAATGAAGAACCTGAACAAGTGGATGAAGTAACAAGTCAAACTGAACCATTGACAAGTAATCAAAGATGAAGAAGTCCACGCTTGAAAAGACTGAACAATAAATTCAAGGGTCCTGAATGGACTTACGTAATTCTTGAGGAATTGGAGAATCTGGAAATTAGTGATGAAAGTGATGAAGAATTAATTGCTAATCAATCTTTCGAAGAAGTGAGACCAACTTGAGATAAATTCACAGTTATATTCTATGTAAAGTTTACAAAGAGGGGCTAAGTCTCCTTAGTCAAAATGGCTGATGCTAGAGTTACTGGAAACTCGAAAGGAAATTGTATAAATACATGCTGTAGAATAATGCATATGTAGTGTATTGGTAGTGCTTATAGTATGACTAGGACTGACAATAGCAATACCTTACTTGATGGCTGCTAAGAAACAGAATGACACCAGCATACATGGAAAAGTAGCAAACCTTAAACAAGGTAAAGTAGATTTAGAAGCACCAGATGAGATAGAATTACACCATAGTAAAAACTAGAAATGAGACAGATCTGAATGTATTCACTAATTTATTAGTGCACTATGTAGAGACAATGCAAGTTAGTGATTGTTATATCAGTATGAAATTACCGACATCAGTAGCAGAAGGGGTTAAGTACCATCATTTACCACTGACCTATGGTATTTCATGTAGTATATTAATTTGTTTTATGGAACTGGGAAGTTACTGTATTATTATTCTAATCTAGTTGTCATTTTTTCTGAAATTCCTATCCGTCGAAAAATGAATCATGTCCTTAGCAGTAGAGACTCAGTTCATGGGTGAATATTTTCTAACAATGAAAACAATAGATATAGCTGAAGCACACAAAGACAATTTAGCTTGTAGATTACATCAAGAAGAGAAAATATTTTTGAATTTAGTAGAGAAAAGGAGACAGGTTTTCCACAAAAAGGCCACTGAACCGAAACCCCAGACACCCAAATGGGCTGAAAGGGAAGAATTTATGGCAAATGGCAAGACTCATGCTGCTATGTCTCTGGACTTTGAAAAGAAGGGGAACATTTGTCTCCATAGGCTGAAGACTGAGTATAACAATGTATTCAACGGTTCCAGTGAATGTGAACACAAATTCCTAATAATTTGCGGGTTGCGGACTAAAAGGGGGAACTGATCCAGTATTTCCTGGAGTTTATTATATTTGTGGGAACAAAGTTTATTTTAAGCTGCCTGATCATTGGTATGGGAGTTGCTATGTCGGAATAGTATTCCCGAAGGTATACCATGTAAGAAGAATCACTGGAAGCAATGAAAACGATAATAAACTAACAGGACATAAAAGAGCTAGTTTTTCAGAAATTTTAGGTGATCTATTTAGTGCATTGATACCTTCAGTGGGAGTAATTCTGAACACTCAAAGAATTTGCAAATTGTCTACAGTGGTGGAACGCTTATCGACTGACACAGCTGGAGGATTCTTATTGATTAATACTGAATTAGTTGCGATCAGATCAATGGTTTTACAAAATCGACTTGCCCTTGATATATTACTGGCAAAAGAGGGTGGAGTCTCTAGAATGTTGAAAGCGCAACATTGCTGCACTTACATACCTGATGAAAGTGTTGAAATTGGAAGGTATGTCAGAAATATTACTCATTTGGAAGAAGAACTGAAACCACTGAAGGTTGATATTGCATGGAAGAGACTAACTGATGGTCTCTCCTCAGTAGGTAGTTGGCTTTATAATGTAGGTAAAAGCATTGTAGGTAAAATACTGATGCCAATAATGGAGATATCACTAATAATTTTGATGATAATGATTTGGTGCAAATGCTGCAGAAACAGAAAGTGGTATGCAGTAAATGAAAAAAAAAAGAAGCGCAAATTTGAGGAAATTCAAATGAAAGAGTTAAAGGGGGACGTTTACAAAAGAATGAAAGGTTTTCAAAAGAAAAGAGATAAAGGAAATAAAATTGGGAGAGTGCTAAAGTTGGCATCTGGTTCCGTAATTAGTGATGGTATAAAATACCACCAAAGGGGGGATTGATGGAGCAAGGTTTCATACGTACAGAAACTTGCTTGGACTCAGTCCTCTCGAAATAACATATAACTAATTAATCAACATGTTTTGTTTACTAATATTTGCATTACACAACATTATTAGCAAGATGGGGAAGCTTGCATATGTGCTTTTACTAACAGTAACCCGAGTGTCCTAAAATGGCTGCCGAAAACGCTGGGAACACTTCTGCGCATGCGTCTACCACATCTAAGTGGTGTGATGTCTTTCGCTTCTGGTGGGAAATCTTTGCAGCTGCGCACTAGTACCAAGATGGCCGCTTCATGTCTCACACATTAATGCACCTGCTACTGCCTCAACTAAACTTTGTTTGTTTTGCTTAACTATTAATGCTATAGTTGAAATAAAGTAATGGGGTTAGAGTAGAATTAAGTGGTATACAGTGCATTAATTTATTTTTGTATTCGAATGTCTCTCTCTTAGACTTTGTTATTAGCTCATAGTTGGGCCTAAAGGGGTCATAAACTCCATATTGAAAAGGCTGCGTCTGCGCAGACGGTCCCAGAAATCCCTGAAATCACTGTCATTGAATGACTGCCAAGACCCATCTTACCCACGATGTTCCTGGGAAACTGACCATTTGACCTCAGGAGAGGAAGAAATATGAACTGTATCAAATACAATGTATACGATTTGAAACCAATATTGCTGGGTGGAATAAAAGTGCATGGGAAAATAAATTATGGGCTGGAACTTGATCAATATAAGTCAATGAAAATGACCTCATCTTAGTATGGTGTGATGACCTCTCCTCATCTTTCTGACCAATCAAATTAAGGATACACATAGAATTTACAACATTTAGGGGTGGTACATTTCCCAGAAAAAAGTATAACTAAGGTAGGCTTAGTTAATTAATTTGTCCGACTTGTCACAGACCTGTCACTGACCCAACGTATGCTGAAGGAGAATCGAGAGCAGAGGTGCTGGCGGAGCACTCTGTGAGAAGAATCGGGGTGTGCTGAGGGAGAAGTATCGATTACCCAGTCAGGGTACCTGATTGCTGTAGAGAGGTCACCTGTCCTGATTTTCCCCTGTCCTGTCCCGTTGGCACTTGATTAGTCAGGAGCCCTTTTCTTACCCCAGCCGGTGGCGAGGATTGGTCCTCGCACCATTCTAGGTAAATATAATCCAAGTGGTATGTCCTTGTGCTATTTCCCTTTCTCACCCTTCCCAGGTACCAATGTCTAAAAGTGTTGCTATAATTGCTTGCCGTTTCCATGTCTTATTAATTATATTCTTATTTGTAAAATTTCTGGTCAATCTGTTGTGGTCACTGACTCATAAAATTATGCATAGATAAAGTGTTTAAAACATCTCCAGAGTCTGTGTTTATTACAGGAAAGGCAAATTATTACATTTCTACCTTTTATGCTAACTCCCTTTCGATCCCTAGGACTTATAGCATAGGTGACAAAGGATTGATAAGTTAGGGGTGTACAGGTATAACTCCTAAGTAATAAAAATCCTGATATGCTGCAATCAGAAGCAGGATTACCAGTTCAAGTATGATTAATTGAGCTGGTAATCCTGCGCGTCATCACAGGTAGAGGTATTCCACATTGACACACTTATTTTTTTACACTACTGTTGGTGACCGTGCCTGTTGCACTGAGATCGCTGCTGGTAATACTGAGTGTGGAGGCACTAATGTAATCTTGTCTGATGACGTCACTACTACAACACTAATAATATTAGTAGCTTGGGATGATTTGCACAAAAAAGGTTGGAGACCGGTCTAAACAAATGCGATTGTTGTCCTAGAGCTTTTCACAGTTATGACGATGGTGAAGCTCAATATGCTGTCAACAAAATTAGGGGCATATTATCAAGGGGGGGCGATATGCAATTTTCGCTGGTTTAGCGGCCGTTTTCGGACGCTAAGCGGCAAAAATTCTATCGCCCTCTTATCAAGCTGTCGCTAACAGCAGTTAGCGACAGCTTGAAGGCGATAGCGAGCGGTTTGGGGCCCGCTTTGCATACTCAGCGATATTTATCGCTAATGACATGAAAAGTGGGCGTACCCAACCCGTTAGCAACTGAAAGCAGTCGATAACGTCGCTATCGCCTATTAACAAGGCTGGCGTAGCGATGGAAATATTCCCGCTATCGCCAAAAACTAACGCCTGCTCTGACCAGTTCTTAGCCATGTTATCCAAGGAGGTGGATAACATGGCTAAGAGCATTTTGTCGCTAATGCGAGAATATCGCTGTATCTCAGCGATATTCTCGCATTACGCCGCTATCGCTGGATATTTTAGCGCAATGGAGAAAAACGTTTCTAATAGCATGTTTTCTCCGCTAAAATATCCAGCGATAGGCAGCGATAAAAAAAAAAGTCTCTAAGCGCATTTAGCGATAAATATCGCTAGTTGTTGTTAATATGCCCCTTAGTTCTAATACTGGTGCATACCTTCAACACCTACTTTGACAGCTTAATATTGCATTTTCTCCTATACGCACCTAAACTTGATACTACACATCTACTGACTTTGCACAAAAATGTGTGTAGTGCATCTAAATGTTGCTTTGCTCCTAAATGTGTTTTGCACCAAACCGAACAACTCCCTGTATATGGGTCTGATTTTCTTTTAAATATGCTACAGTTGAAAGTGGGAAGACCACTGTAACTCTCAAAGTTTCTTGAAGGATGGCGGTTAAACTTCACCTCCACACTATACTGACTGTAGATTCAGCAGAGATGCTCTTTTTAAGGGCTTTGGCTGGCTTGCAAACCCATTAAGGGCACAGGCCCCTGTCAAAGAATGTTTATCTGCCTAGGCCAGCTCGTACCCTACGTTCTTCAGGTTCTATGCTCCTGCAGATGCGAAGTCGAAAGCCGTTCTATTTTCTGCTGGACTACTAAACTGCAGAATTCTCACTCTCTTTCCCTTATGGCTCCTTCGACGTAATCTGCTTTAGAAGAAACTGAAAACATGGCATTTTAAATAGTCTAAACTTATTTTGCTCACTTTCAGAAACAGTTGCACCAGGACTTCGATTTATTGGGGAATAGTTATTCATCCATGTATTCATCCAAATGTGTTTCCCCACTCCTGCCGATGTTGTGCCAGAGGTGATTTTGTACATACGTATAATTTCCTTTATTCAAACATTCCTTCAAAAGTGTTTTCACAACCCCGCTGATGATGGACCAAGAGTAATTTTGTAGAAAAGTATTCATTCATTCTTTCCTCCAAGTGTTTCCACTCTCCTGCTGATGTTGGATCAAGGGTGATTTTGTTACATAAGTATAATTTAATTTATTCATTCAAAAGTGTTTCCAAACTCTTGCTGATGTTGGACCAAGGGCTTTTGTACATAAGTATAATCTCATTCATTCAAGTGTTTCCACATTCTTGATGATGTTGGACTAAGAGTGATTTTAGTACATAAAGATAATTTATTTCATTCATTCATTCAAAAGTGCTTACACACTCTTGCTGATGTAGGACCAAGGGTAATTTTGCACATAAGTATTCCTCCCTCCCTGCCTGCCTCTTGCTGATTTTGGACCAAGGTGATTTTGTACATAAATGTCATCCTTCAACTGAATGTGATTCTACACCTAAGCAGCACTGATTGCTAAATCAATGCTGCTTACTTAGCTCACAGGGTGATTATTCACTCCTGAATGTAATTTCCCGCATAATTTTAATTTCTGTTCCTCGAAGTTTTCCACGCTCATGCTGCAGTTGCACAGAGGGTGATTAGACACCTCTAAGTGCGGTCAACTAAATACGTCATACTGATGCTCCACGTTTACATGTAATTTGACATCTTACTGCCTAATTTTCTCCCTTTATCACTTCCGTACTTCCTCCTCCTTATCCACTCCGCACTGGCTTCTCGGTTTTTATAACGAAATAACACACATAGATTTCTACCATTTTTAGGTTAATTGGATCGGTTATACCACTATTTCCTTCCCTGCAAAATCTGTGCCTTGGTACACCCTCTCCAAGGCATAAATGAGAAACACTAAAGACCTCAAACACAATGACAACAAACATTGAAAAAAAATAAAACGTTCTGACCTTAATGTGGTAAAGCCCGCAAACCTCGGGGTGCAAAATGTGCACAGATACTTTGTACTGTGGCGCTGTGTAGCCAGCCCCTTTGTGTGCCTTCTATGTCGTGTTTGAACCCACAACCTTGCATTCCTACTACCGTTTTATCCCCTAAACTTGAGGTGCTTGTGCTGTGCAGCACTGTAATCCTGAGGGATAAAAAAAACAGGCAAATATTTCTGCGTTTCTGGGTTTACACGCACATTAAACTTCTGAACGATATCATATGTCCAATAAGCAAAGAAACTGTTATCGCCGCCTACTGGCAACTTTAGTGAACAACACATGTGGATTTTGTTGAGCACATAGACGAAGTTCAAAAAGCAAAGCTTTGGCACAGTGAATAGCGGGGGGTGGCAGAGTGGGAGAGAGGCAGTGTCGAGAGAGGAACACGGCATAATGTACACGAGATGATGTAACAGGGAAAAAACGCAAGGGAGGAGAGCCTGTCAAGGGGGCAATGGTTTGAGTTGTAAGGCGTTGAAAACTCTCAGCAACCATCACAGGAATGAACCCAGGTGTGCACCGGTGACAAGATGATGAACAACCATGGAGCAAGAAAGTTTTGCAGGGACAGCAATAAACTTCAAATTTAACCTTAACACTCCTACTGGGCCCATAGGGGCAGGATTTGTGCTCAGATTGTACGCTTCGCCTCAGAGGCGATGATCCTCCGATGGACCTTTCTCTGTCATAGTGAGGAGCAGGGCTTTAAGTGGGATAAAAAAACTGGGGGGTCTCTCAAAGGGGCGTGGCCAGTGTAATTAGGGGCGTGGCTTTAAATCACTTACGCAAACAAATCTGTGTTTAGCATAATGCGCCGCCGAACTTGTATTTTGCTGTTTCTGTAATTGCATCTAGATATGTGATACAAAAAGTAACATCATACCTACAACCTGTGAGGACTATTGGCTTTGTCAATGGTTATTAGTTGCATAAGATAAATAAGCTGCAACTATGGTTTGTTGCACATGATATTGTAAACGTTTCCAATTAAAGCCCTGATGACCCTACCACTATGTTGCTGCTCTTGAGTTTTAGAATGAGAAGGGAAATCCAGAAAGAAAATGACTCTTTAAAGGATTTCCCTTCCCCTACAACGCTCACCTGGCATTACGTCATGCCATAACTTCTCCACTAGTGAGAAGTGAGCAGTATGGGCAGCGAACATGGATGTGCCTGCTGTTGTCTCAAAACGGGTCTCTATCAGGCTGTTTTGTGCCCTGGCACTTTTTTCTGGACTGCAGTGACAGCAAACTGCTGTCTCTGCAGTCCGGAAAAAAACGGACGGCCTGTGCCAGGGCTCAAAACAGAGCCCGATAGAGACCCGTTTCGAGGCCCCCTGAAAAAAACTGCCGGTGCTCAGACCCCTTGAGACCCGGCCCACTTAAAGCCCTGGTGAGGAGTGAAGAATCAGGATGTACCACTGTTGGCCACCCAATGAGGACTGTTAATTAGTAATTAACTTCACAAACTGAAAATCAGGTTTAAATATATTACGCTCAGAACCATGCTGTAAAAGTAAGAGTGTTGCAAGAGGAAGACCCAACCTTCAAAAGAAATTTACTCTGACAAGAATCATACAAACTAAGAAGTCTGCTGTGGCTCCACAGAACAAGAGAAAAATAACCTGATGCTCTGAAAATAATCTATGAGTAGGCATTTAAGAATCAATCAGATAATTGTAGGCACAGTTTCTGTGAAAAGAATCTCAAAACACAATAAAGGAATCAGGTGAATTTAGATAATTTGACTATTGTATTAAGGAACTAAAATCAGTACAGCGAGTCCGGAACCAGGCAGCACCAGAAAGCCCCCAGGCTCCCACTAGCTAATCACCGCTCTGCAATGCAGCTTTGTGATTGGTCTGAGTGCCATGGATCGGGCTTGGGACTTGGAGCCTGGGCACGTTACCCACAAGGCTGTGTAATGCAGCCTGTTGGGGAACATGCAAAGTGCGTATGACTGGTTGGCCAGGCAAGGACGGCCGGCCAAGCAGTCATGCGAACTTGGTGTGCAAACCACTCCTCCCCCTGTGCCTCCAGCCCCGAACCAGCAAACATTTAAAATATTAACTACGTTATCATTGCATTTTTCCTGCTCATAGAGCAGTGGGGCGACGCTTCTCCGTCTTAGCAATTTAGACATAATAATTTCTACCACCAACTAAGGCAGGAGGATGGTTCCCAAGAGTTCTCTTAGCATGAGAAAAAGGATCAAGTTAAAGTTCACTAGGGAAAGTCCATGGGCACGAGCAAGTTGAATGGAGCATACCTCCGGAAAGTTAAAGTTTGGTCTCTCGTTAAACTGCTCCAAATCGTCCAACAGGCAAGTTTATCAGTAAGGGCAAAAAGGCAAAGGCCTAACATAGGAAGTCTGTAAGGCAGCCTCGAGTCAAGAAAATGGGACAGAAGACGGCTCCCTCTTCCTTGCAAAGTTTATTTTTATAGTTCAATTTAATTTCATTATGACATTAATGGTCGGTCCACAATGGTCTGATCGTCATGTGATCATTCTTCCATTTTCCAGGCACAAATTGATACTCCGGCAAATTTTCCCATGCTTATTATGAGAAACGACTGTCCATTCCATCCTCACAGGTTAGTTGTCAAAGAGCTGATTTAATTTGTTGTTCTCCATGGATATAGTTTAAAGGTCATGTTCCCACCATTCATAACCAAAGATGGGCTGTAAGAAAGTCTCTTGTTGCTGAAAGAATGTCACATGACCAAGAACAAATAAAGCAATATTTGAAGAAATGTATCAAGTATATTGCCCAAGGCTATGAAATAATGCAGCCTAAGGAGAAAGGACATCACAAACGCATTTTAAAATTAGCATTTCTTATTTAGTAAAATAAGCACCTAATTCAGTTCAAGCATAACAAAAAAAATTGCACATATCATATATAAGCATTTTGTAATGTCAGCGAGTGTTACACCAAAATGTTCAGCTCTAATTGTGGTATACTGCCACAATTTAAACAAGTAACATGTAAGCTATTTCTAAAAATCATTAAAATAAAATTGTTTCTATGAATAAATGATCTTTATAATGTCAAGCACTTATACTGAAAGTTTCAGACATCTTGTGTTTTGTGAGCACAAATTGCACGAACGTCGAGTTTGTTATGACACTTCAATGAAATCAGTGGAAATGCTAAGTTTCATCATTAGTTTTCATGACATCTTTGTTAAGAATATAAGGTAATCAGATACTAAACATCTTAAATTCACTGTTTGATTAATCCTACCGTTTCTCTCTAGTCAAGCATATTTTTACAGAGCTAGTACTTCAACTTCTTAATTGCAGTGTGTTTTTTTTAGACGTGTGCAAAGTGCACATTTGTGTTTTCATTGTCAAGAAAGGTTTGTGTGTTGTGTAAGGCATAATCAGATCTTACGCTGCACGGTAGAGAACAGTGAGTGAGCAAGTTCAAGGCAGAGGGCCCAGTGGGAAGGTGAAAATGTGATGCTGAGAGATACGAGGCAGAAGGCAACGACTGATGAGAAAAAGATGTATGAGCTTGAAGGAAGATGTCAAAACAGAACAGATGAATTGTACAAAAACGTGCCCTCCAAAACGGAACCTCCATTGCCTCCATTATGGAATACATTTGAGGTTTTTCAGTGATTCATTTTCACCTCCATACAAAAAAAGAAAAAAGCGCGGCCTAGGCAGGTAAAAACAAAGTATGAAAAAGTGTCCACAATATCTAAACCATGTCAACGTCACAGTTTAGAATCTGAAAAAATATGTAATATGACTAATGGTGCATAATTGTGGACAGACCCTCATTTGGTACGACCAGTTCTATGGGAAATATTTTCCAAAACACGTTTCAGCCAAAAAGATGAGTCGTCGAATCTAATGCCCCAATACATTGGATGTTAGCCAACAACATTTCTTAAACTTTTTATAAAGCACCATCAAGCTGACAACGTACACCAACCATTCATACCCTGCAACAAGAATATCTCCTTTAAACAGTCAGTAATTGTTCACTTATCCGCTCCCAGAGTGGACTTGAGCAATACTCTACTGCTATGTACCACATCCCGTTATCTCTTGCTAGATCTATACTACAGAAATAACTAATGCAGAAAGTTATGTTTCACAAAATCAACACAACATCTAATTGCTTTTGAGCATTTGCTGTACAAATATGGCTGACCAACCTAAATAGCAGACTTATTCTGGCTTACCGCCATTGTCATATTCTATTCCCCCCATATCAGGAGGGAGAGGTAGGAAGAAAATAAAAGTCGAAATGACGAGCTCCTTGACAGATTATAAAACGGCTGCTGCTATATTAACTGCTCCCCTCCAAGGTGCATGAGAAAGCATGGAGCTGACCAAGTTCTTTATTCCCACAAAGTATAAACATATTTCACTTATTGATGCAAAATCCTCACATTCCCTCCCTTTCAGCCACCATCAAGGGAGTTTTGAGTAGCCTCAGCCTGTCTAATGGTGTATGATTTTATGGCAAGACAGGAAGCTAGCATTAGGCATTCATTTTTATTCACTTCCTTCTGAGAAGAAACCATTAAAAAATTCCAAGAAACAGACCGCAAACTACATTACAATAAAACAGAACTCTCAAGTCCATATAAATCTCCCTGCCTTCCATGTTCTTCCTCATTTGTTTGCTGCTCCTGAGCAGAGAAGTATTACTAAAGAGTGTTAATTTAAAATGTTTAATGTTTGTAATATAGATAAAATTTAGAGTTTTCTTATTTGTGTTTAATAAACCCAATATATGGTTTAAGGGGTTAGTTTGAGAAGAATTAGTAATATAGAGTGTAATCAAACAGCTTAACATATGTATTTATGCTGTAACACAATTTCAATGGTGTTTTTGAAATAATTTAGTTTGATAAGGCAGGTACTTTGTTAGAAAGGTTGAAATTTCACAAGTGTTTCTGTTAAAACCCAATACAAAACATACTTGACAGCGCAGAGGGTTGTGTGATGGCTCGCAGAAGTGATCGGGTTCAGCGTTGACATTGCTGATCACAGCTAGTTCAACTTTCATGATGCGCCACTCACACACAAGATGGCCATAATTGAGGCCGGTGGTCTTCTGCATGCGCGCTCAGGTCTCAACACACATTTTTGAGGGATGCGTACGCTTGGCAATACGGCGTACGGGTATCTCCCCACATTTTTGAGGGATGCGTACGCTTGGCAATACGGCGTACGGGTATCTCCCTAGACAGTCTAAATAATAACTAGATATGTCATGCAGTGACCTAGCAAGTAAATTGTCAAACAAACAAAGCTAAATGCAAAAAGTTCTTGATTTATTGTATATTTATAAAAAAGCAGAGAAATTTATATAAAAAACAGACAAGATTAAAAATCCTTGTATCTCAAAGTGCAGTACATAGATTGTTCAATCATAATATACAATATGCATTAAATGAATGTAAAAAAAGGCATCATAACATTTTTTAGACTGTCTAGGGAGATACCCACACACTGTTTGACCCTGCCCTAGAATTCTTTATAGAATCAGGGGATCCTTGTTAACGTATGCATCTAAAGGCAATACGGCCACCTGTCTTTGAGAAAAGAATAATCGTGCATCGCGCTAGAGCGGAGCTCGCGCATTTGTAGCATGTGATGTTTTAGTGTAGTCATTCTCAGTGACGGCAGTTAAACTGTTCGGAGACAGAGTGATTGCAATAAACGGAGCTCAGTAGAGGGGAAAAGGCAAAATTATACTATTATATTTTGAGAAAAATAAAAAGAATTAGTACAAAAGATAATTTTAGTAATCAGCTTTGAGCTAATTGGCCGAGCAAGAGTCAGCACACGTGTTGTTGGAGGATCTGATAAGAAAATTGTCTCACAAGAACTGCATTTAGCAGCTAAGGAGACAGTAAAGGAGGTCAGGTAGGAGTATGGATGAAGAAGAGCATTTTTCTATTTCAGAGGGAGAGGGAGAATTGTGCAAGGGTCCAGGAGGTAAATGTGTTAAAAAGAGGTAACACTTATTGTTTTGAGCAAGGAGGCCCTGGCAGCCCAAGAAGGGTAAATGTTCAACGTGACATTCAAGATGGGCAGTCCAACTCTGCATTTGAGTACACTGCACTTTACGAGCTTGAGCAGACTGATGAGTGCCAATATCGTTTGTTTATTGCACATGTAAACTTAGGAATAGACTATAGACTACCCCCTGCATCTCAAAAGTCATGTCAACTTTCTCTGCTTTTGTAAACACTTTAAAAAACCTGGTTGTTCCTTATATCTTCTACTGTTTCACTGTTAATGGTGTTAGGCTGGACATAGGATCATGCCAGTGACAAGATGCCCTAGGGCATTCACACGCTTTAGAAATTACGAAATCATTGACAAATACATTTTAGTCTTAAAAACTATAAGGATGGACTGGATGAAGAAGTTAATGAAAATTTAAGGAAAAAAGCTAAAAGGTAAATGATTGTGTTGGACCCTTAGGGTGAAAAATGATTTGATCCTAGGGAAGTTAAACACCCAAGGAGCAAGGAAAGGTGAGCACTTGATCACGTGGCAGATTATATTAAATTGTGGCTAAGAAGGCCACTGGAGAAGGAGGAATGGAACGTAAGGAGAGCAGAATAATTGCGTCCTATTATAGAGAAGAAAGTAACTATGACCCCAAATACTGATCCTGAAATAATCACATACCTATTTAAAATGGGTAAAGACCTAAAGAAAGGGATGAAGAAATCCTTCAAGTCATGTCAGGACAAAGTTTTGGACATCCTGGGTCCGGTGGTAAGGATTTTTGATTTAGTTAAGGAGTCGTAATTAAATGCGACAAGTGTGAATATCCATTTGTTACGAGGGTGGTGCCAAATAACTATATGTTTCTTAGGTAATGCAAATGCAAGTTTGTTGGCTGAGAGGCACAAAACTATTTTAATGCATATTAGCCCAAAATTGGGAGATTTTTCTCTCACAGAGTCCAGTGATGAAGCATAAAGGCTGTTATTTGGGGATAGCATGCTAAAGAACATTGGGAAAAAATGTTTATTTACAAATGTAGCTAAGGCACAGTATTCCATGAGGAGAGTGTTCTCAGGGAAAGGTTTTTATGGGTGGGATGAAAGGAGAGGGCAAACTTCTAGTCAAGGGTACTATAAGACCTATTATTCCAGGAACCAAGGAAGCGGTTACCAAGAAGGAGGATACTATAGACAGTCATCAGGTTTCTATCCCCCAAAGAGGGAGAGGAGACAAATATAGAGCCTCAAAAGATAGAGTTCAAGGCCAAAGTTACTCCAGAAGTCAAGGTGAGTATCAGGACAAATTTCGGTTCTACATACAGGCATTTTAAGATGGAGGGGATCCATCTTTTAAAAGACAAGATTTTGAAAAGAACAAAAACTAAGTCAACTGTTATATTTTATCCAAATTTGATAAGTTGCCAAAATGATGTGTGATTAAATGTATTGAAGAATATGAGTGCAAGATGTTGGAAAAAAGACGAGCTGGAGTCGATCAGTTTGATTTCATATGTAAACCCGTTTCACACATTTAATAATAAAACTATTGCAAGGTGGGTTAGATGTGCAAGGTGTGCAATAAAAGAAGCAGGTATTGATTTGGCTGAGTACTCAGGACATTCAGTAAGGGGTGCCATGGCAAGCAAAACATTTATGTCAGAGGAAAGGTTAGATGAAATTATGAAAGGAGCAGACTGTCTATTACAGAAACATTTATGACATTTTAATTTGGGCCAATAGAACATATTTCAAGCTGCGCTTTGAGAAACTTTGAAAATGGTCTCCAGTTAAAGAATTGTGACAGCTGGTTATCGAGACTAGACACAAACAGGTCAATCGAGAATGGGCCTCATTCTGCAACCAGAGTGCGAAAGACCCGAGGGTCCAGCTTCCAAAGGCTTGAATCTCACAGGTACTTTGAGTGGCAGTCCTCTACCCGGTTCGCCTGGCCCAGGAAGTCCAGAATTTCTTTGCCCTATCCGCTAGAGCCCAAGACTTGGTGCCCCGGAGTTGGTTGATGTATCTCACTGCTGAGACATTGTTAATCTTTAATAGGACAGAGACCCGAATCTGGTCCTTCTTTCAACACTAAACTGCAAAGAACCCTGCCAGCAGCTCCCAAAATGTATATGTAAGGCTCTGTTCTAGTGGTGACCAGCTTCTGTAAGGCGGAGAACTCGCCATACCGGACGCCCCAGTTGAATCTGATGGTGTCCGATTCTATCACAAGATTGGGAACGGAAGAAGATCGCTCTCCCATTCTAGGCCTCCATATGGGTGAGCTACCACTGTATTTCCTCTCTGGTGTCACCCGCGAGCGGAACAGTCTGTTTGAATGTTAAACCCTTCCTTGAGGCGTTGCAGGGACTGATAGTAAAGGGGCCCAGTAAAAATCACCTGAATCGATGAAGAGAGAAGCCCAGCGAGACAGGCTATCTGTCTGAGCGATGTAACAAGTTTGGCCAATGTTTGACAAAGCTTGAGCCTGATCTTTGCCATCTTCTGTGACGGAAGACTCAGGGATGCCTTAGTGGAGTCTATGACGAACCCTAAGAAGGTGGATCTCTGAGTGGGGGTGAGGCGAGACTTCTTTTCCCTGATCACAAACCCCAGGCCTTGTAAAAGATTTACAGTTTCAGTTTCCTGGGGCGCTGGGATGAGTATATCACCTAGATACACTATTATCCGGATTCCCTGCATTCTGAGGCACTCTATCGCTGGTTTGAGCACTTTCATGAAGCCCCAGGGTGGGGACAACAAGCTGAAAAGAAGGGAAATGAACTCAAAGGGATGGGAACACCACATGACCTGCAGAAACTGATGGTGTGGGGGGAAGGCTGGAACCGAGAGGTACGAGTCCTTCAGGTCCAGGTACACCACCCAGTCAGACGGAAGCAATATGTCCCTGAAGAATTGTATGCCCTTCTTTTTGAAGTCCTTTGAATGACCAATTTCAACAAATCACATATCACTGTATATATCTTGTTCTCGTTTAGCCATTTTTTCGCACCTTTTTTTTCCATATCACTTTCGTCATTGGAACTAATTGTATGTTCATGAAGTCTGACAGCCTTGTAATGTCATCTCGACATTATAAAATGTTAAAGAATATATGGATCTTTCCTTACATACATACTTTGATTGATTTAATTCTGGTGTGTATATTGATTCATTTCTTTTGTCTTCTCTATTTCCCTTTTCATTGATTATTACTGAAAGGTTTGAGTACTGTTGATTTTGGTTGTTATTCAGTAAACCAATAATCCATTCTATACCCGACAGAACCAACATTTCCCACATTCTTTTCATTTTGAAGTGGCAGTATATCAGCCACTCCTTGACATCTTGGAGGTTGATCACAGGCCTGCGGCCCCCGTCGGCCATGTCGACCACAAAAAGGTTGCTGAGAAACCCATTGGGGTGCACCACAGACTGACAAATGGCACCCTTCTGTAAGAAAGCCAGAACTTCCTCGTTAATGAGTGTGACATCGCAAGTGGACAAAGAAATGGGCCTTCGACAAGACGCTTGACCGTAAAATTCTATGTGGAACCCATTCATTGTCTGCAAGACCCTCGCGTGCAAGGTAATTGACACCCAGGCCGAAGGGTCATCACCAGACTCCCCTACTCTTATATGTGATGAAAGCAGACCACACACCTTTACCGCATTGTTGCCGACTTGGCCTTTGAATCCTCCATGAGAACTAAGGGTTGACCTCTTGTAGGATAGAAGTTGTCTAAGTGCAGGTTAGTCTGGGATTAGCTGCACCTGGAGCCTTGTCCCTGGGGGTGCTAAATAGAAAAAGCAGCAGGTTGAGAAATCCCTACCTTGACTGCTACCTTGGAAAATCCGGAATGTGAAAACGCGCTTTATGTTTGTCTGTGCCTTATCTAGCGACGTAAACGTAGCTACAAATTTCCCTAATTCCTGTACAAATAGATCTCCAAACACCCCATCATGTGCAACTGCTCCTGCCTCCTAAGAGGCAAGGTCCCCCAGTTTGGAGTCGACCTTGATCAGAAGGGAGCGGCGCAGCTGTGTGAGCAGAGCACAATTCCCTTTCCTCATGAAGACTATGGTCCACTCGCCCAGTTTGACAGGACATCCGGTGCAATGAGGGAGCCCGATGACTAGGGCTCCTCCGCCATGTCCAAGATTTTGGTCACAGAGCCGATTGGGTCCAGCAGCTTGACTTGGCATGAGCACCACTAACTATCAATGCCCAACTTCGGATCTTTTATATACTTCAAAAAGTATGTGGCCATTTTGGCATCTATGTCTGGCATGAGAGCTACTTTCCCCTCCAGGGTAGGTCGAGGATACTACGAGCATCTTTTTATAAGGGTTTGAGAAGCTACTTTGCCACATACTTCCCTACTTTGTTAGCTGGGACCCACTCTGCCGACCTAGGGTGGACTAGGTTATCCGGGTCCAGCATATCCAAATCCCACTGTGGCAAGGGGACTGAGTCCGAGACCGGGTGTCAAGACCTGGAGGAGGTTGCCTCTTCTTCTCAGTCGCCTGTAGAGTCGCCATCCTTTTGATCTGGGGTGCAAGGGTGGGGAGGACTGGGATAGACAAATGAAGGTCCTGCGGGATCTTCCTGAGAAGATTTGGCTTGAAATGTGTTTGATCATCTTAAGCAACCATCTTTATCTACCCCTTCGCCTCATTGCCTCGGGGGGTCGGGACAGGTACCAGTGGGGAATCTTGGTGTCTTATTTGGCGCCAGGGCAGAACTCTGGGCACATTCCCTGGCTATCTGGTCAGAGAGTTGCTGCTACATAGGAACCATGGGATCGTTCACTGCCTTGTAAATCGAGGTGTCAATTGCCTAGTAAAAGTTGTCATCCCACTGGAGGAATGAAAAAGAGTCTTCTTCCTCATAGGTAGCCTTTGTCATTATATCAAGAATATATAGAGGGGGCGTGGCTTGGAAGCCGATGGAGGAAGCCTTGTAAGCGGCGAGGTCCGCCAAGAACCCGCTATTATTCTGCTTAAACGTCGTGGGACCCCACCGGTCCGCCGCCTCAAGACATCGGGGGTGGGGCACGCTTGACTCAGTGTGCCCCTGGGACAGAATCCGGGTGTCCCAGGGCGGAATTCGGCGACAGCTGGGATCGGAGGAGAGCCCAGAAGAAACAACAATAAAATGGCGGCGCCCCGGGACGGCCGATGGCGGAGAATGGAGTTCCCTGCTGCCGACCTTGAACGAGACGGTCCCCAGGTGGTTGGAGCATAAGAGGGCCACTGGACACTCCGGTCTCCCCCCCCCCCGTCCCCCTGCGGTGTTGACTATCGGAGCTGGAGAGGCCAGGAGTGTTGTCGATGCTGCACTGGATGGGGTGTGTGTACACCGAGGAGTACCGGCGCGACTTGAGTGCTGAGATGCTGAGGTGCCCTGAATGAGAGGGACAAGCGAAGTGGCAGCGGGGATACCGGACGGCCAGTGGACGGAGAAGGAGGTCCTCTGCACTGGTGAGTGGAGCGCAAGGTGGCCTGGGGCCGCGAACTGCGGAGGTGGGCGCGGTATCCAGGCTAGCGGCGGTCTGCGAGCCGGGGCAGGAGGGTGAGGCGCAACATAGCTGGGGTTGCTGATCCCTACTCGGAAGAATACTAAGAGGGGAGACAGACGGCTGAGGACTGCTGCATGAGACCCTGGAGAGTTGGGGAGGCCTATGAGCGCGCCTGGGCCACTGTGTTGAAAGATCCAAGCGATACTGGTGCCCGTCACTACATTGGGGCACGGACGCTGCGAGCTGGTTCTCGCCCTGTGGGCCTGGAGTCCTGGCCCGGCTGGGGTCCTGACAATCGGCAACGGAGCGAACCTGCGGATACGAGTGAATTAAGCTAGTGGGGCGCGGAGGACGACGATTGCAGGCCTCCCCACGAGCTCTGGGAACAGGTGGTGGCCCCATGGTGAAACCAAAGGGGAGGAAGGACGGGGCGCAGCAGCAATCGGATAGTAAACCTCCAACCGCATTGGAGCCTGAGGTGCAGGGCCCTCAACAGATCCCCACTATGAACCAACAACTTGATAAAATCCTAGCAGCCAGAGCGGACTCTCGAGCTGCGCTCCAACAGGATATAGTGCAGGTTGCAACGGGCCTGGGGCTTCTACGGGCCGATCATTCTAAACTAGCAGAACATGTGAAGCTGGTGGAGGGGGTCCTCCAGGACTCGGAACCGGCCCAGAAGGTGCTGAAAACCACGATGTCTGACGCCTTGGACCGTATTGTGGCTCTTGAAAAAAGAGCAGAGGATGCTGAAAGTAGGAATCGGAGGAATAAAATTCAGATAGTGGGACTGCCGGAAAAAATTGAGGGGGCAGACATGGTTCGATACTTAGAGGATTGCAGCAAGACCTCCGCAGCAGGGGAGACCCCCGAGGCCGGTGGTGGCTCGACTGTTGCACTTCCGAGATAAGGATCTGTTGCTCCAAAAGGCCCGCGCTGATGGCCCTTATCATGCTGGGAATAGCAAGGTTAATATATTCCCGGATTACACCTTTGAGATTTAACGACGCTGATCCTCCTTCCTATCTGTTAAACGTGAGCTGAGAGAGGAGGGTCTTCAGTACTTGTTGTTTTTCCCTGCCAAATTGAGAGTGATTGTGGATGGAACGACCAGTTTCTATGATACTCCGGAGGAAGCTTGGACCTGGCTAGAATCCTACCGAGCAGGGAAGGATGGGCCGGAGACAGAGAAACAGACCTCCTGGGAGGGCTTGCCACGACGTCAGTCTAAGAGGTTGCGACGCAGACGACGAAAATCACCGGGACCCACGACCTCGCAGACGGCGGCGGAGCGGCAGGTGGCTCTGGTGGTGGTGACTGCCTTGTCGGAAGGACGGGGATTGCACTCCCGGGAGGGCACAGGCTCGGAGAAGGGCAAGGAAGGTTCGGACATGGAGATTTCGGAGGTGGACAGCCTGAAGGCACCATCAGTAACACTGGCGACAGCAGATGGGTTGTTAGATGAATGACAATTGTATGGAGATAGAGGGTAGTAATGTTATTGGGAGGAATGTGAGGAGTGGAATATATTATGGATACGCGGGCTTGCCGTGATCTGGTGCCGGGCTGTGGGGGGCGGGGGGGGGGGAACGTGAGATGATACCGCATTAATTGAGTCAAGATCTATGATGCTGCTTGCGCCTGGGACGGACTTTTGCTGAGATGGGGGCGGCGGGCGGGGGGGGCGTGAAACACGAGCTATTATATGTTGGGTTCGTAGAGCGGACTAGATGTAAGGAAACAGTGGCACCCTATCGGCGCTGAGTTCCCCTCGAGGCCTATAAGGCATGCCCTCAGTTACTACTGGCGGGTTTAGTTGTATGCTGTGTGTGTTCAGGGTTTATATGGGGACTAGCTGGTTTGTTCTAGGTCCTGTTCTTGGGGGGGAGGGTCTGTTGAGGGGTTGCGTAGACAGGGGGGGATGGGTACTCACTGGAGTGGGAGCTGCAACAAAGACTACAATGGAGATACATAACGACAGCGATGGGGACATTACCTGACTTAACATGTATTACCTGGAATGTGAGAGGCCTACATACCATGACACGGCGCCATAAGATCCACGCCTACTTAGTGAGACGGGGGATACACATAGCATTGCTTCAGGAAACACCTCACAAAAGCGGAGGGTATAGCGCTACAGCGTAGATGGAGAGGACAGGTATTCAGCACGACATATTCTGCATTCGCCTGTGGAGCATTGATATGGATTAGAGCTGGGGTCCCATTTGAGGTCACGGGGCAGACAATAGATCCTGAGGGTAGGTTTGTGGCGATAGCAGGACGACTCCATGGTAGGGATATTGCTCTCTGTAGTGCATATACGCCGAATACTTTTTCGAGCAGATGTCAGGTACGCTGGCACATTACCTTGCAGGTTCTTTGGTGATGGGAGGAGATTTAAATTCCATAACGGAGGTATCGAGGGATAGATCCCACCCCCCACTAGCGGACTCACCTGTACATAAGTTAGCCAAGAAAAGGTCGGATTGGCAGGCTAGCTGGGATCTGGTGGACATATGGCGAACTCACCACCCTCACGACCGCGATTACTCCTACTACTCGGCGGTACATGACCTCCATGTTAGATTAGATGCAGTCCTATGCTCCGCAGGGATAGCTACCAACATAGTGTATACTGAATATTTGACAAGAACACTGTCGGATCACAATCCGCTGTTGTTCACACTGCAGTGGGTGAAGGCGATGACTGCCATTCCCACCTGGAGACTCCGACCTGAGACATTAGAAGACCCGTTGTTTCATGGGGCAATCGCTGAGGGCATCTCACATTATTTCAACGAGAATGCCGGCTCGACCTCCACTAGAGCGACGGAATGGGATGCCTTTAAAGTCGTGATGTGCGGGCTATGCATTGGCGGGCATGTGGGGGTGAGGAAAGTGCTTCTACAGGATGTTGACCGAGCTGAGACTTATGGAAGGCGGAATTAACTAGACCTGGTCACCCGGAGGCGCAAGCAGAGCTAGTTGCGGCTAAAGAGAGGATGGCAGCTGAAGTAGAGAGATTGCCATGTTTCGACTATAAAACCTACCTTTCAAAAGCACACGCTGAAGGAGATAAGGCAGGACATTGCTTGCATGGCTGGCTAATCCGTTGAAAAGGGGGTCGCCCATATTAGCGCTGGAAGATAGGGACGGAGAGGTGATACACTCCCAGAGTGCGATGGCCCATAACTTTTTACAGTACTATGAGAGGCTATATAGCAGTACACTAGAGGCAGAAGGAGCAGACATTGATACCTTTTTAGAGAGAGTAGAGCTTCCAGAGCTGGAAGAGGAACAGGCGATATATTTGGGCCAGGCGATAACGCTAGATGAAATCAGGAGTGCTATCAAACACATGGCCCGCAACAAGACCCCAGGAGTAGATGGGCTGCCAGTAGAATTTTACTGGAAGTACATGGACCTAATAGCTCCTAGGCTGTTAGAGGTGTATAGCGAGGCGAAGGATTTAGGGCAACTCCCGGTTTCCATGCGAGAAGCGCTAATAATTCCATTGTTGAAAGCTGGTAGAGTAGGGAGGGATATGACCTCGTATCGACCGCTGGCAATGCTGACTACTGACTACAAGATCCTGAGCAGGATCTTAGCAACTCGCCTTCAGACATATATGACCACATTGATCCATGAGGATCAAGCGGGTTTTATACCAACGAGGAACACAGCTATTAACGTGCGACGCCTGGTGAGGATTTTAGAGGATAATCACTCAGAAGCGCGACAGCCTATGATCCTATCAGTAGATATCGAAAAAGCTTTTGACAGTCTAGAATGGGGGTATCTGTACAAGACGCTACGGCGGTTTGGAGTGGGGGAAGACTTTGTGGCTTGGACAAAGGTGCTTTATGCATCTGCGGTGGCAAGAGTACGCGTGGGACCATTGATAACAACCCAATGCCCGGTAGCACGCGGGACCAGACAGGGGTGCTCGCTCTCGCCCCTCTTGTTTGCCCTAGCAATGGAACCACTAGTGGCGCATGCCAGATTAGGAGAGAGATATGAGGGCTCGCTGTGTAGGGGAGTTTGACAGTACATTTCGCTATATGCAGACGACTTGTTACTGTGCCTGGAGGATGCAGAAGGGGCTCTGGAAAATGCTGCGGGATTACTCTCCGATTTTGGAGACATCTCAGGCCTACGAGAGAATTGGACCAAAACATGTCTATTTCCGGTAAGATCAGGAGCGATGGCACCTGAGATAGCTAGGGAACTGCGATGGGAACCGACATGTCTGACATACCTGGGGGTTCACATATATCAATAGGCTGATGAAATACTAGAAGGGAACATAGGGAGGTGTATCAGAGCATTGAAGGGCAATATGACCTTTTGGGCGGCGCTCCCGCTATCGGTAACGGGCCGAATAGCCCTGTTAAAAATGATAGCCTTACCTAGGCTATTATATTTGTTTAGAACACTGCCTATCTGGATCCCGTGTTCAATATTCAAGGCGCTGAAATCCCTCATAGTGAAGTTTCTCTGGGGATCTGGAAGGAGAAGAGTAGCCCTAGCAACATTGACGCGACCAAAGGCGGAGGGTGGACTGGTGGTTCCGGATTTTGAACTATATTACCTAGCGGCACAACTCCAGGTGATGACACAGGCAGTGGCAAGGGAATTTCGGGGCCCAGAGCATTTGAGAAACAAGGGGATTCCACGTCATGCGCTCTACTTCATAGTCATGCAGCAGAGGCTGGACCTCAGGGAACTAACTATGGAAGAGAAGACCTTGAGATTATGTTGGAATCGGTCGCAGAGACGAGCGGGGGTGCTCCGCCATTATGCTCCCGAGATCCCGCTGGGCATGGTGACTGCGCTTCCCCATGGGGGAGACTGGACATCATTACGAGATTGGGAGGGAGCGGGAATCCAGGTCATCGGGGACTTATACGAAAACGGAACATTGCTGCCTTACCGCACATTGGTCGATAGATAGGATTTGCCCGGGGGGGGGGGGCTTTCTGCTGCATGCTGCTCTGGCTCGTGCGCTGAGAATACACTGGAAAGGGGATACGGGGGAGCCAAAGACGACGAAGGCCTGTCAATATGTGACGATGGCAGCTGGGACGTATAAAGCAGTAACATGCCTGTACTCCAGACTGCTGAACGAAGAACTGAAACCATTGGATACTTTAAGACTGAAATGGGAAGAAGGAATAAGGAAACCTATACCAGAAGTGACATGGGCTCAGATAATGCGCAGGGCGTGGAAAAGTACGAGAAATGCAAGGTTCCAATTGATACATTTCTATATACTCCATAGGGCTTATCTGACGCCGGGCAAGATCAGGAAATATTTTCATATGGAGGATGCGGCGTGCCCTAGATGTTTAGGGACAGGAGTAGAACTGGAGCATATGCTGTGGGGTTGTCCTAACCTGGGAGATTATTGGGAGGACACAGGAGACGTCTTGGCCTTGATCACAGACAGGCAGTTAAACTTTGACATAGCAACGTGTATACTACACTGGTTCCCTCATGCCTCCAAGATTAAGGTGACGAGCAAATTTATCGACATGGGGCTCTTATTAGCGGAGAGAGTAATTACGAGGCATTGGAAGACGAGAGGGGGTCCCAGTACTGAGAGATGGAAGGCTGAGTTTATCAAGTGGGCAAGGAGTGCGAGCACGATTAGATATCAACAGGCAAGACGGGTAAATAACGATAAGGCATTAGACTCTGCTAACGCATGGGAAGCATTAGTTCAGGCGCTGGTAGATCACCATGCTGAAGACGGAGGGGCGCAGGTAGATGAGATAAGGGTAGAGACGCCACAGCACCAGGAACACTGAACACATTGAACACCTACAGCTGAACCACGATTAGAAACAGAATGAATGTTTGCAGTTGGACACACCGGTGGGGGGCGGGAGGGGGGGAAAAGATAAGATGCTATTTGAGTATAATCTGGTTGATAATGGAGACCATGACACTGTTAATAGTATTCCTAAGTATCCTCAGCTAGTAGAGCAAGCAATGATAAAAATGGAACCCTGGATAGGAGGAGGGGGAGTATAAGGGGCTAGACGTTTTGAAATGTTGTAGAATAATGATGTAATGATGTGTGAGCTATTAAACTCAATGAAATAAGTTTTCGGAAAAAAATCAAGAATAATATAGAGTGCAGTGCGCTTACACAACATCAATATGTAGAGGCACCTTGGCAGCAGCACAAAATCTAAGGTCAAATTTGCAGGTGGGGGTCCCTGGTATAGCACACACACAAGGGTGTAGAGGTATGGAGCTGGGAGGGAGCCCAGACAATGTGGGTGGCCGGAGGCACACAGTTATGTGGGCACAAGCCTTGGGGACATGGATCCCCTATGCCTGTGGTTCCCAAACTGTGCGCCGTTATCAGTAGCCAGGGGCGCCGCGCACCATGTGAGAAAGATAGCTCTGGCCGCGATGTCAGAAGTGCAGAACGCCTGCCAGAACACCAGAGTAATAGTGTGTTAAAGCATTGGAGCTTTCGGCCTCAAATCTGCGAAGTTTTTTAAAAATATTTTTATTTCTGTAGCTTCGGTAGCTTGAAAGAGAAACTGTGGATAAAAGCCACGCAAAGCTCTGTGACTACGAGTAACTGAGTGTGTGAATCAAGTATTGAATCACACAGTGAAAGCAATTATGCATGAGCCAGCAACGAATGAACGCCCTGGAGAAAAAGCTAAAGTTGCTGAACTGAATAAGAGACTGATGTTTAAGCATTCCTTTGCGACCATTTCATTTGCCTCCTCCATTTCCCGAGCATCATTTCTCGTGGAGCATGCAGATGGGGGGCTTGTATGTCCAGCTGCACTCAAAATATAATATTATGCCACTTGTTTACACTCTTTGGGGCTTTTTACAAGCCCCTTGCGCCGCAAGTGCATCACTTTTAACATGTGTAAAGTGATGTATGGGTGGCGGAAGGGGCTTGTAAATAAGCCCCTTCATTTATAGTATTTGTTATTTTAAGAAATGACTTTTACAAGGATACGGTATGTTGGTGGGCTTTCAAACTTCAGTCACCGGTTTGAATCCCCTGCCTTAGCCATCTCAGTTCCAAGACTGACAGCTATTGAATGGGAGGCAGTTAAACTTGTTACTGCAGTGCTTACATTGTATATATTGATTTAGGATTTTTTCTAGAATGGTGATTGTCATCTTGTGATAATTAATCAAACAGGGAGAAGAAAGAGCAAAGCAAACAATGAGAACAGTAACCAGTGCATGGTCTCATGGGTTTACGCAATCTGCCATGCTTCTTTGCGAGTGACCCTGGAGGAAAAACTTCAAACAAATGATCCTTTGAAAAGTTCAGGTTTAAGCAGTTGTCAGAATAGGAGGTAGCATGGTTCACCTCAAAGTTTGGCATCCAAGTCAAACTTCATCACTCTCAGAAAATGACTGCCATAATCTGCTGGCTGAAGGGTCTTTGGGGCATATGTACGAAGACTGACAATAACTATAGCTAACATTAGTTAGCAGCAATATTTTATCGCTGCGTACCCCACGTACAGGAGAGTGAAAGGGGGAGATTGACATGAGGGTAAAAAACAGAGGAAAGACACAGAAGGAGTGTGAAGGGGGGAGCTTGAAATGAAGGGGAAACGACAGAAAAAGTGCAAGAAAGAGTGGAGGAAAGACACCGAGGACACAGGAGAGTGAAAGGGGGAGATTGAGATGAGGGTAAAAAACGGAGGAAAGAGTCAACACATGAGAGTGAAAGGGGGAGCTTGAAATGAGGGGGAAATGACAGAAAGTGGAGGAAAGACCCAGAAGGAGAGTGAAGGGGGAGATAGAAGTGAGGAAAAAAACGAGTGAAACAGGAGAGAAAAAGCGGAGCAAGAGAATGGAGACAGAGGTCCACTGGACCACCAGGGATGAGGCACAGGTGAAACCTGCAGGTGGAGGGAGCCGCCAACACCAACACTCAAGAGTGCAGGGGCTTGGGTGGGGAAATAATTCACCTAATGGGGGCTCTTGGAGGGAGAGCAATTTCACTGACAATGAGTCAATAGTCAGATCCCCACATCTGTAGATCCACTGATGCCCCTCGGCTATTGCATTTATTTGTTACAACTAGCAGCCAGACTCACCTTTCATGTGTGAAAATTGGAAAATGATTAGACCAGTGGGCTCTGCCAATATTTAACAGTCTATGGCATGGTCCAGCAGGTAAAATTAAAATCCTGAATAAAACATAAAAAAAGAAACTTGCTGCATTGAGGATAGACAAAACAAAACGTATTGCTTTGACCACAAAATGCATGTATGAAGTACAGATTATTAATCTGTGTGCTGTGGAGAATAAAAATGATCCCTCCTGCATTCCAGTGCACAAACTCCATAATAAAAGGTGAAATGCCAATGGTATGAGGTGGGAGAGTGGGCTCTGGATGGGCCACCATGTCAAGTCAACCCAACAAATATGGGAACCACCACAATATTTGAGTACATCCTGTATCTCGCCCTCCCTAATGTGCATCTATAAAAAATATTTTTTGTGTTTACTTTCAAAATGAATAAAGTGCTGTAGATGTGCACCCCAGGTCTTGCCAATATGCTACTCATCACCTTTAATTTACAGAAAAGGTGAAAAATCATCTGTCCAGTGTTCCAAAATGTGCACTGTGATGCTCTTCGGGTACTACTTGATGTGCTTACAACACCTCTGAGAATGACTAATGGTCTGCTGGTAGTTTGTGAACAGCTAGCTAGCAGCTGCTATCCTGGTTATCCCTAATACCTTCATTGCATCCCAATTAATTTAAGGAAGCCAACAGGAAGTATTCCCGAGGTCTTGCTTACATCCCCCCCACCCGCCCACCGGTAAAAAAACGGTGGGAAGCCACGGCCAACTGCCAGTTAGGTCAAGGGAGCCACGGGTTAAAAAAGTTTGGGAACCACTGCCCTATGCAATTTAAAGGGTACAAAGCTGCTCAGACCTGTGTCTCAACACTGGCCTTCAACAGCCTTAAATCCAATATGGGCCCTGCAGGGAGTCAAGTATAGCACAATACAGATCCCATCAGGGTGTCATAAATCAATAATGGGGAATACAGACCCAACCCTGGGCTCGGCTTTACCCTGAGCAGTGGGGACAAGGCTTGTCAGGCTCCATCAGCATGTGTCTGGCCCCAATTTGCAGGAGACGTGCGCCGCGGGCCAGATTGCCTCATCAATCACTGCGCACTCTAGGTGTCGGCTGCCCACACCGCAGTTAAACAGATGGGCCTCAGCCGCATAAGGAATGCCCACCCGACCACAACATATCTGGAAAGTAAAGTTAGCAGAAATATACGCCCAAATACAATTCCTCGCAAGCAAGCAGCACACAAATGCTTCCAAGGAGAAAGAAATGAAAACATGATTTAACTGGCTGTTGAGCAGCAAAGAAAGAGGGAGAGTAGGCAGCGACAAAGGACTATGTTGGGATCCAGCTGCAGATACTGATGAAGTACTTAAGAACTTTTGTGTTGTTTTGTTTCCATGGTGTTCATGGTAAAAGTAGTTTTTTTCACTTTAATGGCTGCTGCATTTTATAAAATGTGATGCGGAGAAGGAAAGCATAATCCTCGCCTCTGGTTCAAACATAGAATTGATGATAGAAGAACATGGAAGGAGAGGATACCTTGGCGAAGAGAAACAAAAGAGGAAGAACATGGAAGACAGGGAGATTTATATGGACTTGAGAGTTCTGTCTTATTGTGATGTTGTTTGCGTTCTGTTTCTTGGAACTTTTAATAGTTGCTGTTCAGAAGGAAGTGAATAAAAAGTTAATGCATAATGCTGGCCTCCTTGTCTTGAAATTTCGGCTTCAACGCTACCATTAATGTGGTTGGTATCTAACAGCACCGTACAGTCCCATTTTTACCAAAAGTTCCTATCTTGCAGCCTACAGGTACCTTACTGTCACCAGAGTATCTGGGGTAAGACAAGAGTTCGAACAAAAAATGTTGGGATAAATCCAATCAGAGGTTATCAATATGAGCCTTTCTGATCTCCTGAGGGTGCATAAAAGATTGAATGCATAGAAGATGATGCTACTTAATCTTTTTCACAGCTATAGTACTTTGCTAGCTCAGATGACATTTATACTAAGCATGGGCTGAAAATTAGTTCCGCTCGCGAAATTTGCGGATTTTTGCCAATTCCGCGTTCCGCGAATTGCGCGAAATTGCCAAACAATCCGCAATTCGCAAGTTCGCGATTTTTTTTTGCTTGTTCGCGCTTCAAAAATACAATCTCGCACGTGCTGCGTTGACTTACCTTGATTCTGAGTTTGCCGAGTTGTTTTCCTCCGGCGAACAAGATGGTCGCGCCCAAAAATGACCGAATGGGTAAGTTCGCAGTAGCCGCGCTGAAAAAAAAAATAGCGAACACGCAACATAAAAAAAATTGCAAGTTCGCACAAATTCACTGATTTCGCGGCCCGCTTATTCGCTTTCGCGCGAATTCGCAAATTTCACCCATACTTAATTTATACTTTGAATGTATAACATCAAAAGTGAGCTAAAGCTATGCCCTTTTGACATGAATAGGGATGTCACGTTTGCATGTGGAGCAAAGCAAATATGATTATCAGGTGAAGCTTTTTGTAAAATCAAGTCCAGCATTGAAGGAGGCTGGAACACTAGCTCTGAAATAATTAAAATCCATCCGAACGTTAAATTCAATTTTGAAAGTGAATTAACAATGTCTGCTACCTCGCAATCCTGGAAATAAGTTATCTCATAACTTCATGTTGGTCGTTTGGAGTGTGTTCCCCTCTGACACCAAAACCACACTCCTCTCAAGGGATAGGAAAGCGCTATAGAAGAAGTGATACAATACTACAGGTGGGCGAACCACTGAAAGATTGAGCCATTCACAAGCCTGAAGCCTGGCTCTGGCGCGGCGTGAGGTCCTGTTGGAACCTTGAGCTCATAACGAGCTGAGCTTTTGGTGGTTTCTGCCGGTTTAGCCTCCCTCCCTTTACCCAGAATGAGGCATTCCGGCCACTGCTACCTACTTTGGAACTTGGGAACCAGGTCTGAGTTACGACACCGGCACAAAATCGCGTGATTTGGGCAAGTTACCTTATCTATCCATGCCTGTAAGCAATAAATGTGACCTTGTATAATGTAACTGGTGCTCATGTAAGGCGCTCCAATGTGGCATTGGATTGAGTATATGCTAAGGAGAATAAAATGCACAACTCCCCCCCATCTCTAAAAACTAGCTCTGCTCCCCCGCCCTGAGCCCTAAAACCTGCCCCCCTGCTCTATAAACAACCCCAGCCCTAAAAACCACCCCAGCCCGAAAACCTACACCCCACGACCCGGGCCAAGAACCACATACCTGACCATGTCCTCTCCCGATCCTTCCTCTTCCTGCCTACCCATTCCAGCATCTGGACCGTGCACTGCCTTACACACGCCCACGCGTGGATAAGGCAAGCGTGGTTCGGCTTGCGGGGAAACGAAACATGTGGCTCAGCCCGCGTTATTATGGCCGTTTCCCCTGATAGGGGCTTCCCACAAACACGATGTTGCTTATTTTTTTTATTTTGTGTTTTTTTTTACAAATGAAGCACTGATCAATCCTAAATCTGCAATGTAAAACGCAGAAACAAAAAGGGATTTATGTGATAACTGTGTGTTCGAGAATCTGATGAGGTTACTAAATGATGAAGCTTCAATGGTGGATTCTAGTATTCTGTGCATGTTAAGGCTGGCGTATAAACTGTGCAGTCAACTTCATATGCACTGATACCATCACACACTAAGCTTTGTTATTGCATTAGCACTACAGCCATTAGCTAAATCGGAAGAACTTTGTAAATATTTGACCCTGGCACAGGATTTCTCAAGAACATATTTGTAAATCCTCAACCGTCTTTTAAGCTATTTTGCTGACCTGGTCCACTCTCTCAACACTGCACTATTCATTCTCGTGAAGTATGGCTGTCCTCTGAAGTACAGACGCAGGAAAATAATACTAATAAAAAAAAAAGAAATGGACAAAACCAAATAAATGTCTCCAATCATTACTAATAGGGATATGGATAAAACAAAAGCATGCACCGCTCGTGGTGGTGAATATTTATTTCCTCTCACATTGGTACTGCCAGGGTTAAGTCCCGTTGACATTGGTGCAACTAGCTTTTGGTTACACCTCATATTCTGTTCATTAACTTGAATCCTTAATGATACCCTTTGGGGTTGCCCATAGTCAGCATCGCATAATTCCACACAACCTTTGGTGTCATAGGTGGGGTGATTTTCACTATCCCATTGTGGTTTATTTTTGAGAGCTTTAGGAACTGCTGCATAGAAAGGCATGCTGTTACCTCGAGTCATATCTTAATACCTTTGGCCATCACTATTTGATTTTAAAAATATCACCATATATTTTTTAGGATGTCCTCTTATCTTGTCCTGATGAGACCCTACATCTAGTTACCGGGTCGAAACGTCGTCAACATATTACTTGCAAACAAACCTAACAAGCCTAACTCTGGAACAGAGACAGACTGGGCTTTGTCATTTACAATGCCAATAGCTCAAACTCGCGTAAATGCGAGACCTATTGCATCGCAAATGCTTGTTTAGGATGTCCTCTCATCATCTTGTCCTGATGATACCCTACATCTAGTTACCAGGTCGAAATGTCGTCAACACCATACTTGCAAACAAACCTTTCAAGCCTAACTCTGGAGCAGAGACAGACTGGGCATTGTCATTTACAATGCCAATAGCTCAAACTCGCGTAAATGCGAGACCTAGTGCATCGCAAATGCTTGTTTAGGATGTCCTCTCATCATCTTGTCCTGATGATACCCTACATCTAGTTACCAGATCGAAATGTCGTCAACACCATACTTGCAAACAAATCTAACAAGCCTAACTCTGGAACAGGCACAGGCTTATCAAACCAAAGGGCTAAAGATTTATGGTTGTCTGGTTTCTTTGAAACACACTGTCATTATCTGGATCTGCTTTTATCATTCTCTCACTTGGGACACAATGCACCTTATGGGTGTTTCTTTGTATATGATATTGGCTGTATAAAGTATTACAAAATTTGTGATTTTGAGTAATTGTCTTTCTTCTCGTTTTCCATTCAACATTTCCATTAAATGAGCACAGCAATTTTTGCTGACTAGTCACCATTTTATGATTAATAATGCTAATGAGAACCATTTTTATTTGAATATAGGATGTACATTAGGTTCACATAATCGTAGAGGTTCAAATGCAGGTATTAAACAATAAGAAACTGGACATTTAACAGATGCTGAAGTAAATGTAAACATCGTGTGTAAAGTGATAAATGCAAACAATGTCTAAAATGTGCTGAAACTGTGCTCCAGCCTAATCTGTAAATGTTTACTGTAAATTAGCTATACCTGGGCTATAATTCCATCTTCTTAGATGAATGCCTCTCTCGGACTGCTGTGGTGACTGGGCAGCTCAACGGTGGATAGTAATTGGGCCATTAATTCAACAGCAAAAGAATTCATGACTGGTTTGGGAAATCCTACAGAACTGGCCATAAAACTCCCCGCAGGATGCAATAACAAGTATTAGCAAAGCCAATAGGTCTTGCCTCTGTGATAGCTATTGGCTTAGTCAAAGTCTTTCAGCCACAGTTTACGGCAGCGCGACTGCTGTGCAGCATGGGTGCAAGCAAGTTAGGGTTGGGAAAAGCACTATTTCGTAGCAGCACTGACCACGAGGGAATGAAATTTATTTTCTTAGTATAGGATTATTTTTCTCTACCTTCACAAAAAAAAATGACAATAACTCCTTTATGCTAACGTAACCCAACCAGGAATTAAAATCCACATTTATGCATCAATCTTTTTTTAACAGGGCAGGAAATGTGAGCAAAAGGTGCTGGGCAAAATATACACTAAGCAATAATAACAAAAATAAATGATAACCACCATCCATAAACTAGTATGAGGGCTGCAGTCTATTCAAAGCAGCCGTAAATTGTCGAAAGCAAGAAGGATCATTGCATGGCTGCAATGTCCGAAAGTCACAAATATACAAAAGGCATTCAAAGAAAAAAAACTCAGTTTAATTATTTTTCCTCAGAGCTGAAGTTAGCCGTGTCGGTGCTGAGGTTTGCCATGTTGGCACCCCATGACGACAGTACCAACAAGCATTGGCATAGTCAATAGGTCTCTCCTTTGGGACCTTATAAGTATTTAATTATGCAGCACAATCTCCTTGGTGCAACATCAACTGTTGAAAGCTAAACACTTATAAGGTCTCAAAGGCGAGATCTATTGGCTATGCCAATGCTTGTTTTATAGTGCTACTCATAGTCTAAGCATAAACAAAACAAAAACCCAAAGGATGCCACGTGCGTCCCTGGTGGAGAACAGCAATACAGGAATTGACTGATTCTGGCTCCCATCCTGTTTTACATTCAGAAAAGCATTCTAGGCTTGGTAGAGATTCATGGGTTAAAGCGATGTTTAATGCCAGTGCGAATCTGTTTTTTTTCAAGGTTTTCACAGATAACACAGTAATGATAGGTTGGCTTGCTGACGTCTGATTGCAATCTGAACCAGAGTGGTGGTCTGTCTTAAAAATACTGCGGCAGGGCTAGCAACCCGAGTCTCCAACCCGTGAGCGGCGGAAGGAAGGTGCAGCTCGGGAAGATTTCCTGTCGGATATAACTTCGTGAATATAAACAAGTTTTTAGTGAGGAAAGACTGTCAGGCTGATGGCAGTACCCGAGAGTTTTCCCAGTGCCAATCGCTTTTGTATTTCCGTGTAGGAGTGTCTTGGCATGCCCAGTCGAACCGTACTTGGATGCCTCTCGTACACACTAGACTTTCAGTGCTTCGGTGGTACAGAGACGGAAACGAAAGATATCCATGTCATTTGTGGGAAGCAAAACATTAACGACAATTGCCTGAGTGGCTTGGTACAGCGACTGACTGAAGAGTAAACCTTTTTTGTGGCACTTACTACTTTACATCAGTGCTTGCATATCGTTGCAAATAGCACGTTTAATACTCACGTAATTAGGCTCATATTATCGACCTCGGGAGGTTGATTTGTAAATGTGCGATTTGAAAGTGCGTGCACGCGCATCTCACCAGAGAGCTCTAACCAGACACTGCTGTTTTACTAGCACGCAACAGCATGGTTTGGAGATCCCTAACTTTAGGGTTTACATTGAAGGCGGGATGGGATGTAGACAACAGAACATAAAATATAAGGGGAATAAAATATTTATGATTTTTGTGCTCAATAGATGCGAAAGTACATTTGAAGTCGGAAGAAGTCCTTCTATTTGCACTTGGTCCCGCAAGCCTCTGACCTCTTAAATATGTCTGAAAGGAAGATTAAGTTGTCAGCCCAGGTATTAATAGACTGAGGGCTCACAACAACGTAATGTCTTTAATAGTTAGCTTACTTGTGCGGTCAGGATGCTTCCGCAGCAGAGGGTCTCATTGGTGCTCACTGTGTCACGTGTGTGAAGTGCTCGTTTAGGGATGTTGACTTGCCATAGCACACAGGAGAGGAATCCTCAGCCGCTCTGGTAGAAGTCTACATGCAAGGCACAAGTCTTAACAAGCGCGCTCCTCGCACTGAAAGTTTTAAAAACAAAACAAGTGGCTGCGCTGCCCTGAAAGTGACGCGGCCGCGAAAGTGATAGCGACCGCGGACTGTAAGGGTGCCTGCGAGCGTAACCGCAAACTTGATGCCAGAAAAAGTGTGTGGTAGCACTTTGAAAACCCACTTACTAAATGCCTCGCAGAGTAGCGCATGGGCTGGCTCAGACGAGACCTAAAAAAGGCCACGTAGACCAGGGAGTGCAACGCCATCTGCATTTGTGCAGCGTCTTGAAATCCATTAGCGTGAATGTTAAGCGCTTTTTTTTCCTGGTGAAACAGGAAGGGGCGAGTGATAAAAGGGGAAGGTGGAAGAGGTAGGGCAGACAGGGCAAACAACAACCCAGGATTAGTGGTGAGGGGCTGGGAAAGCAACAATGGGGGCGGGGGTCCTTTTGTGTTTTTCCCTTATTCCTCTCCCCCCCTTTTTTGTTCTATGGCTCTTATGTATCCCCTCTTTTTCGTGACGCGGGGTCGGCATGTGGCCCCCTGGGGTGTCGTTTGTTAGCATGGGCCTTCTGGTACTCCTGCCGTCACGGTTTACTACACATTCGTTTCTCCTGTTACCACGAGTTACCGGTGCCGGTCTATTCTTGAGTGCTTTGTTAGCCAGGGGGTGCATGCGGTGACGCTGCGTCCTTACTTTCCCCCCCCCCTTTTTTCTATGTCCTTTCACGTCCCCTTTTCTTTTCCCTCACTCCCCCTTTTTCTTTCCCTACCCGGGTTGTCGTGGCAGAGGGCGTTTTGTTTTGCAATCCTAATTTTAGTTTTGTGTATTAGTTTGTGTTCTCGTAGTGGTGGGGGGCGCGGGCAGCGGTTGCAATTGCTATTATTGTGGGACTCACGTTCTTCCTTTGCCAAAATGTGACTGTGCTTTTTGCTTTCTCCTGTGTTCGATGCTTCTGCCTGCTCGCGGCCCACCACGGCCCTCTGGATCTTACGGATTGCCATTATTCTGTGACACCCTTTCCCTTATTATAAAATCAACCTTCTCTCCTCCTGTTCGTGTTTGCTGCTCGGAGGCTTTATGCCTTTGCTTTTTGTGGGGACTGCTTTGATATCCTGTTTGAGCTTCTGTATTACATGTTATGTTTCTTTTATTGTGGTGGCCGGCCCGATGGGTTGTTGGCTCGTATCTGTGAGCGCATTCTGTACAATAAAGGTTTTAAAAAAATAAATAAAAAAAATAATAATAAAAACAATGGGGGCGGGAAGGAAGAAAGGGGGTGCAAGTAAAAGGGGAAAAAGTACCTCTGAAACCATTAAGCAGTGGAAGGACTGGGGCAGGGGATGCAACACTTGGGCCTGCTCCAGGTTAGAGACAACACATATAAAAGGAAGTGAAGCCAGCACTTGCTGACCAAAGAGAAGCACGGAAATTAGAGTGTTGTTGAAGTCAAACAATTGTAAGCAATGGGCAGGCTAGAGCCCCCTATAAGTAAACAAAATATCTCATAACTGACAGCGCTTGTGCTGTCTTGGGGACGACCTACAAGTGTAGGGTGTTGGGGCGGGAATGAGGCAAACTATTAAAGAGGTGAAGGTGCCCACCTAACATACCGAAGGGCATAAAGCAACTGCCAGAGCCCCCAAAACATTTAATGACACTAGGCTGAAGGCAGGATGATGTTTAAGGAAGGGACGGGAAATGCTTCTTGCCTGAAATGCTTCTTGCCTTTATCATGCAGGACCTTTACCACATACGTATTTGTACATTTACACACAGCACTTACCCACGTATTTTTTTATAACAAAAAAGTGATTTCAGGGATGGGTAGAATTAAAGGAAGGTGAGCGTAATATTAGGTTTTAGGGGTGGGTAAAGGTAAAGGGAGAAATGGACGAATATAGTGTACAACGTAGGTAGATGTAAATGGAGGTAAGGGTCATTTTAGGGATCGGAGTGGGTAGAGGTAAAGGGAGGTAATGAATATTATAAATTCCAGGTTGGCACAGATAGTCTAATGTTTATTCCAGGTTGGCTTTGATGGTGTTTTACCAATCCAAAGCTGTAATCCTGTGCCATGAGTGGCAAAGGCTTTTGTCATTTTTCAGGTCAGCTGGGATGGCAATAGCTAATTCTTTAAACTGAAAAAAACAAGGATTCGAGTGATGTTATAGTTAGGAAATAGAATTACAAAAAGCATTAAAATTCACAGAAAAAAAACAAAGGCTATTGGGACATCTAGTAGGGCTCAGATTTCACTTGTACACAACCAGTGAAATCCAGCAGATATAGTTAGGTGAGCTAACTATAACTTACACCTTGCAATGCACTGCTTATGGCCTTACATATTACATCACTCATGACATGGTCCATGACATCACTGATGACATCACCTGCGTTTTCTTGGGGTCTAAGCAATGGATTCTCTACTCCTAAGAGGGGATGAGGCAGAGTATAGAACACTAGTAAGGTGATGTCATGCTCAATGTAGAATGTTGTCATAACTGTAGATAAGACAGATACCCATGTCAGCAAAAACAGCTTGTCTGGGAAGAAGGTGGTGTTGGCTGGGGTGACACAGAGCTTGAAGCTCACCCACACACCGCACCAATTTTATGGCAATGAGAAACACTGTCTTGAGGGTGAGAAGCCGCAAGGAGCACCTATGAAGAGGCTCTAAGGGAGTGCACATAAAAAATGTAAGGCCCAAGTTAAGGTCCATCTGTGGCATGACAAAGGGAGAAGGAAGAACAAATGTTGTAAATGTTTCAAACAGCGCATCACAACAAAAGACTTAAACAATGAGGACTGATCCAGGAACCGCAAAAAAGTTGAAAGAGCCAAAATGCGCCCTTTAACTGTGCCCAGGTCAAAGCCTTGTCGAGTCTGGGATTAAAAAAAAACGAAAAAAACATCAGACAACTTTGCCTGAAAGGGCTCAATTTGCGGAGTACTGCATCAACAACAGCTGTATACAGTTTTTGTCAAAGGGTGCCAGGCTGCCAAAATAAAATCAACCATCTCCAGGAAGATTGAAGGTATTCAAATATTTCCGCGAAATCTCCAAGCATGCAGGTTAAGATTGCAAAAGCCTGGATGCAGACCCTGCCCTATTCCTGAGACAACAGGTCCTCCTGGGGGGGCAGCCCAATTGGAGGACTGATGCTCAAGTACATGAGCTCTGGCTTCTATACTTTCCGTGCCCAATTTGGAGGCACTAGGATGCCTGGTGTCCGATTGGTCCTAATCTTCTTGGGAACTAGGGGCAGGATTGGTATCAGCGGAAAGGCATACAAGAGTCCCATAGTTCCATTCGAGGTACAATGTGTCTCCCTCTGAGCGAGAGACGCCTTGGAAACTCCAACACCCAGAAGTCCTGACCTTGCGCGTTATTGACGATGAAATTGAGCCAAGGTGCTCCGCAGTCATGGAATAGACCTTGCGCCACCTTTGGGTGTAACTGCCACTTGTGATCTGCTAGGCCCCAATAGCTGAGCTCATCCATCCTGGCATTCAATGAGCCTACCAGGTAGCTCACCACCAGGAAACGTCCTTGGTGTTATAGCTATTTCCAGAGGCTCAGGGCATCCGGCACAGGGTCCATGACCCCACCCTACCCTGTCTGTTGTAGTACCACATGGCACTGGTGTTGTCCGTGAGCATATGTACTTGCCTCCCCTTGTTGGATGATGGAAGGAAGGTTTTCAACTCCAAGCCGATGGAACTCAGCTCCAGAAGACTGATATACAGATTGGACTCCGCCGGAGACCAGAGACCTATGATGTCCATGTACCCAGATGACCACCACAGAAGCTATAAACATTGGTCAACACTGTGAACTCTGGGTGGGGATTAGAGAGCGGTCTGCAGCTGATCCATTTGTGGTCCAGTAACCATGACTGGAGGTCTTTTGGAATGGAGAGGGGTCTGCTGCTGACCTAATCGTGGTCCAGTAACCACTACTGCAGGTCTTCTGCACTTTCCTCCATCATCTGATTGTGTTTGGAGAGTGATTGGAGAGGTCCCCTTGATGTTGGGCCCATTGAAACTTCAGATCCCACTGCAGAGCTGGCATATGCCACCTGGCATGCCTGACCAGCAGGGTGCAAAAGACCATTAGTTTCAGCAGCCTCAGAAGAGTTGACCTCAGTGAAATTCAGGAAAGCAGCTGAAAGATCAAGATCATAGACTTGGGCTCTCTTTCCAGATGGAAAGGCACAAAACTGATCTATATTTAGCATTGATCATATGAAGGGAAGCACGTGAGAAACATTTAGGTGTGAGTTCAGTACACTGATAGTGAACCCCAAAGATTACAGGAGGTTCACAGTAGTCTGGAGGTGGCTGACTAGTGTCTGGGGAGAGCCTGCCTACAGCAAACAGTATTTGTAGTAGGGGAAGACTGGCACCCTTGAACTCCAAAGATGTACTGCGACCACACCATCACTTTCCTGAACACCCAAGGAGCTCTGGTGAGACTAAATGCAGACTAAAAATATTCCTGTCCACCACAAAACACAGGTAGCACTGATGGGCTGGCATGAGAGGAATATGGGAATAGGCATTCTGTAGGTCTAATGCACCCATCCTGTCTCCAGGGTTGAGGGCAAACAAGACATGGGTTAGTGTGAGCATTTTGAGTGTTTCCTTCTTAAGGACAGTGTTGAGATTGGGAAGTTCCTAAATCGGATGAAGGCCTCCGTCCTTCTTTGGCACCAGAAACAAGTGGGAATAAAAACCACATCCTACTTCTGGTGCAGACACTCTCTCAATAGCCCATTGGCTTAGGGCTTGCACTTCCTGCTGCAAGACAGAAAGTTAGTCCTCCGTCATATGCTGGTTGAAGGGTGTAAGGTAAGGCAGTAAATAAAGGAAAGGTAGGGTATAGCCCTTCCGAACAATTTGCAGAACCACCCTGTCTGATATTATGGCCTGCCATCCCGGCAAGAATAGTTGGCTGCTGCGCTCCACTAAGAACATGCTATAGGGACATCCTGAATGTCCTGGGTGAGGACTGGTCGTTCTTCGTTGGGGGCAACTAGGAGGACTTGATCCACAGAGCCCCAAAGGGCATGGGAATAGCGCTTCAGCATCCAGTTGCCATTAATGGAACTAAATGATAAGCTGGTGGATGAGAAAACCCTCTTCCTGTATCTAATGGTTTCAATTCCCTGTCGGGAATGTGTTCAGATTAGTCTTGCTTGCAGTCGCCTGCCCCACCAAGCTTTCAAGTTAGGGGTGCTGAGATAGAAATGCAGGGTTGCCCGGGGTAGGGCAGTGCTGTTGTGCAATTTGGAGGTGGACTACAGGGCCATAGCTAGGTTCAACGCATGCCCCCAACAAAGTATCTATAAGGGTAAGAGGGTCTCAGTAGATGCCTGCCCCCGGTAAGGAACCTCTGTAAGTACATTGGTGTTGACCTCCAAGGTGGAGAGCTAAAGGACAAGGACGGATCCACACAGCGCCACCTATCTGCTGAGATACTGCTGAAAAGTTTCCGGATACAGTCTGACGCTTGCAGAATAATTAAAAGGTGGGGAATCTGTGGTTAGAAGTCAGTGTCAGAACATATGGGCCCTCAGACTCACAAGTTTCACTTTCCACTAAAGAGGGTCTGCCCTTTTCAGATTTTGGGAACCATGGACAAAGAACCCACAAAATACACTAAGTTGCTTAGGTAGAGCCTATGCATTTGCCCATCCATAATGACAAATCCCCTGAAAAACACAACACCACACTGGGACAAATGACACTTCACTTTGTACCATCCTGCTTTGCAACATTGTTGATGTTTGCAAACAATAGCCACAGAACCAACACAGAGACACAAAGGAGATACTCACCTTCTTCACGCACTGTCACTACGTTTGGAACATAAGACCCGATGGTTGAAAATATTTACAATACTATTCACTCGCTCTTTCATCATTTTTAGCACTTGCGCAGAGTGTAGTTTGTTGTAGACCATAGATGCGATTCGATTCGATTAGCTTTATTCGATTTTAGTTAAAATCATAAAAGCAGCAACAATACAAAAAAATACACACCTTAACATTTCATTACAAAATTAATATCCACTTTTAAAAAACAGAATTAAATAAATATGACGGATCAGCTAATCAATAACAGCTCTAAAAGAAACAAGAAGGGTTATGCATAAAGAGCAACAAAATAACTAATGTACAGGGGAAAAAACAACGGGCGAACCTATGTCGGCACTTTACTTGTTATTTGCAATTTGATTATCAGAAAATACAATTTGTAAGCCATGGTTCGAATCTGTTAAAGGCTAAATGATTAGTGGCACTAGGTGCACGGGGTCCCCTACCCCAGGGGTGATATTTCTTATCCATTAATCTGGGTATCAGATTGTATGGGATACTTGGGTAAAAGTCATGCAAGTCACAAATACAAATGGGGCCATCTCCTTCGTTGGGCAGGCAGAATCGTAAGTATGGGGTGGTGTTCTGGTTCTTGAATTTGATTAACACCAGGTCCCCAGAGGTGTTTTTGGGCAACATACCTAACCACCCCACCCTCCTGACGCTCAGGATACCACCGTCTAAATCAGGTGGCAAGGGTCTATTGTTCGTTAACCAAAAAATAGCCTTATTTAGCAGGTCCTGGTATGAGAGGACAGTCACATATGGGGCGGCTTCAGGGGGTAAGCTAATATGTGGCAGTTTTACTGGAACGGCTCTGGCCACTGTGTAATTAATTAGCGGAGGTTTCGGTGCCACTTTTGCACCTGTTGCGGTTGGCAGATTAGGAGGCAATATGTTGGTTTGGGCATTCTTACGTGTAGTTGACTTAGACTTTACAGGGGTAATGGGAGGATTAGGATACGCAGGTATTGCCGACATAATGGTTGGTGAGGAATTCCTTTTGATTTGTTTCTCAATGGTAGTCAGCCTGTCCCCCAGGTCATTAAGTTTTGTTACCAAAGGTGATAAGAGAGATAAAAACAGTTGCTCGAGCTGTGCCAGCAAAGTCAGTTGGAGGGGCGGTACTGGTTCAACAATTTTGGCCGCGTCCATATCCGCCATTGGTGTGGTTGGATTAGAGGGGGAAGAAGTGGGGCTGGTGCATAACTTTAGAGTTTTTGGTTGATTCTCGTAGACATTTGGCCCATCATGCTTCCTTTTAATATTGGGACCTCGAGACAGTGCAAAAGAGTCAATTTTGTCGTTGTTTAGAGGTAAGGGTAGCTCCCGCGAAGTGCCATTTAAATAATCAGATTTAATGCTCATAGTTGGGTGGGGTGATGCAACCAGAACATAGTTGGTGCCGCACAGGGCATTGAGCTCCTCCCAAATGGACATATTTAGTAATCAAAAACCCCTGAAAAAGCGACAATAAGCAGTACAGCGCAAGTCAGTACAAAAAGTGCGTCTCTATACCTTGTCCAGCGGGTAGGTCAGGTGGAGTGCCCGTGCCGACCTCTTCTGGCCTCTGAGGGCCTTAGAGGGCCCGCCCTTTGCCCGGGCTTAGCCCGGCGCAGTCCCTCGCGCGTCCCGCGACGCGGGGGCTCTCGGTGCACTAAGAGCACCTCCGGGGGCGGGACTAGGCATGCTTCCGGTCGCAATGGGGCCACTGGGGGATGTAGTCCCCGGTCCTCGTAGGGCTGTCTGGCAGGATGGGCGGTATGGCGCTGTGAGGCTGCTGCGAGGCTGCTGCCCACGACGGGAGAAGAGCGCTGCTCCCTGGCTCTCCCCCGGTACACCCAGGACACCCAGGTCAGTTGTGCAGAGTTCCCCCACTTACTAAGGACCATAGATGCAGCAACATTCAAATTATTACAGAGTTGCTGGTAATCACCAAATAGAATTCTTCCCCAGGCGCACCCTCTGTGCAGAGGCACCCACAAGGCAGCAATGGAAACGGAAGCTCCAGCACCAATATTTTTATTCACAGTATGGTGTGGCTAGTAAATCCACCCTGATCACCTCCATGGATATGTACACTTCTCGCTTCACTTTACAAAAGTAGATTCACTCTGGGTGGAATACAAGTTTCAAGTTTTATTCATTTATGTTTACGGAACTCTCATGAGATCCACATAAAAAGACATAACATTACATTCCATTAAAATCATAAAGAAGTGGTATTACAATGCATAGAATTAAAAAATAAAAATACAGAGAAAACTGGACGCCGAAACTCCCACCTAATACAGAGGCAAGAAACATTTGAAGAAGTTATACAATTTAAAACAAAACATTTCATTAGGGGGGTTGTTCATAGCCGCAATAAAATCAGTTGCTGACAGAATATTTAATTGGAGACAAATGGGTCTTAGCCACTTTCACCTGTGCGACATTAGAGCTGGGCAAATAAAGATGACATGGAGCAAGTTCTGATTTTTCATATTGCAAAGATCACATAAGGTTGATGAAACATACCATCTGGATAGAAGAGAATTCAGGGGAAGTAAGTCCTGCCTTACTAGAAACAATAGACGCCTGACTCCATGAGGAATATTCCAAAAAACATAGGGTTGCGCCTTCCCCACCAGACAAGAATCAATAACTGGAGTAGTGCCTTTTTTTAGAATACGATTCTCTCTATCCAGTCTAAACCCTAATTCCCAAGATGCGGACTTCAGGAGGGTTTTCAGCTGATATGCAGATAACGAAAACAAAACATCTTCATCTAGTTGTAATTGGCTCACAGCACATCTAAAAAATTTTCGAATTAATGAATAATCATTCAAATTTCCCAGCAGCTCCGTTTTTATAAGATGTCTTAATGTGCCAGGCTCACCCTTTGCCAGGCTAAAAACCCAAAGCACACTCCCGGCTAGACCTTGGACCCAGCTGCTACGTAATCCAAATTCCTGTCTAAGAGCAGCTGTAGAGCTAGCTGTGTTGACAGATAAGAGGCTGCGAAGGTTTTTACCTTCAGAGGAGTTCAAGAAACTCCAGCATTTCATATCGATTAACTCCATTCCGTAAAGTAAGTAGGCAGGAATTTTTGCTCGATATACCTCCAGCAGTATCGAGAGATGTCTTCTGCCTGTAGCCTTATATAGTGAAATCAAACTCCTTCCCTGGACAATAGCTTTCCGGGTGTTATTAGCTATGTGAGCTTTTTCACTTAAGTTGCTCGTAACAATTTTGCCAAGGAAAGTGTAAGATTGCACTACTTCCAACTTTTGGCCCCCCACGGTCCAATGAAAGTTCGCATATTTAGATTTCTTCCTACCCGAGAAACACATCACTTTACTTTTTGCAATATTTATCAGCAAATGATGCTTTCCAGCATAATTGTACAATGCATGCAGGCGATTATTCAACCCTTTAGGCGTTAAGTCAAGAATCAAAATATCATCAGCATACATAAGACATACAATTGGGGAGCCTCCCAGGCTCGGAGCAATACCTGTACTTGCAGAAAGAACCTGGGGTAGATCGGCTATATATAGAGAAAACAGCAAAGGAGCCAATAGGCAGCCTTGCTTTAACCCATTAGCTGTGGAGATAATTCCAGACAGTCCTCTTTCCCCTCCCAACAACACTCTGCACCAGGTATCTGTGTGCAAGGCACGGACTAATCTGAGAAGAGTGGATGGCATCCCTGAATCGAATAACTTTCCCCACAGCAATGTTCTATCTACTTTGTCGAAAGCTGTGGAAAAGTTGATAAAGGCGCCATAAACTTTCCCTCCACGAACCTTGACATATTTCTCCGGTATAACCTGGAGTGCAGTCAGATTATCAAGGGTACCGTGCCTTTGTCTAAAACCGGTTTGTTGATAGGGTAACATTTCGGCCGTAGACACCCAATCGTTAATTAAATTAAGAAGACATTTAGCAAAGACCTTGCCGATAGCATCTAATAGAGCGATTTGGCGGTAGTTTTGAGGAAGGTCTCTAGCCCCTTTTTTAAAAAGGGGGACTAGAATGCTCCCTTTCTAAGATGGAGGAACGGTACCACTAATAAAACAAAATTTAAACACTGGGTAAAGGATTTTACTCCATAATTCGCTCTGATCTTTTAGAACGGAAATAGGAACCTTATCCGGACCCATAGCGCCAGAAGAGCGCATGCCCTTGATAGCTAATTCTATGTCCTTTTCGGACTGGGGATCATAGGGAAGATTGTCCTCATAAAGAGAATCATAAACCCGTTGCGTGCCATTACTACTGTATAAATGCTTAATGTATTGCTCCCAAATCTGCTCCTCAATAGATATTGGCGTGGGTCTGGATCTAGAACCACAACCCTCGCCAATTAATGACCAGAATGTCCTGGCTTGACCCTTATGAGAGGATTCCCGGAGTTTAATCCATAAAGAATCTTCCTTATCTCTTTTCAGTCTAGCCTTCAACCTTGTTCTCCTTTTTAACAGGACTAATTTATGATACCTTTCCTGATTAAATAATAAATATTGATCCCTTATCAGTTTATTTATTTCAATATTTAATTGCCGAAGGGGTATAGGGAGTACTGTAGATTTTTTAATAGGAAGGGCTTTCCTTGCTGTTAAGGTTACTAATTTCAAAAAATCAAAAAAAACTTAGGAGTTCCCTCCCATCCCAGTGGGACAAATTTTCCACAGTAGGTACCAAAATACTCAGCAGGCTCTTGATAGCTCCAAGATTCCAGTAACATTTCCCTGACTTGGCTCCAAAATTCACCAAATCAGTATCAATGTGCCAGGAATCCGACATGGGCGGCTTAAGATCAACTGAGACAGTCAGCACCTTGTGGTCACTTAGATCCGTATTAACAACCAAAACATCCTTCAAGAAAGGGAAGAAGGAGCTATCTGCTACTACATAATCAATGATTGATTCTCCATTTTTTGATTTATGTGTAAAAGCTGCAGGGATGTCAGAGGGGAGTCTGCCATTTATCACTCGGCAGTCCGCCTTAGATAGACCTTCCAAAAATAATTTCCCTCTTTTGTTGGACTTAATATTTGCAGGGAACTGAGCTTGCGGAATATGGAGAGATTCTTCCCTAAGCTTATTCCTGAAAAGATCAAGGCCACAGTTAGAAATGTTACCGTTGAAGTCCCCTAATAACAATATATGTGGAGGGGAAGTAGCGTCCATTAGTTTAAGTATAAAGGAGAAAAGTGACTTTAGGCCAACATTAAAACAAGTGTCAGGGGGAATGTAAGAGTTTATCAGGACAAGCAGTTTACTAGGGTCATCCTTAATCAAATTTTTCAGAGTTACTGCCTGGAATAATTTATTTGGCTCTAAATAATGGGAAGAATTCCAATTAATCTTATTGGAAAGTAAACAAGCTAATCCCCCCTTCGCATGGCCTCTCCTAGAGGGGAGAGCACTACCATCTAAAACGTAATCTTTTTCCATCAGTAGTTTTCCCTCTACCCAAGTCTCCTGAAGGCAAATAACATCAGCTTCTAGGGAATGCAAGAATGACAATTTTTCCGGATTACTCTTCAAACCCGCGATATTCCAAGAAATAATTTTTAATTCAGTGCTAAAATTTTAAATGCGGTTTAGGGGAATAGGTGGATTTGCTTGAAAGAACGCCAGGCAACCAACTCCATTTAGATATATCATCCATCAAAACTGGGTTAGAAGGAGGAGGGTTTTTATAAATTACTTGTCGTTCGTTTTTTGATACACATATTTTAAAATCCTCAGTTTTAGCTGAGGACCAGTCTGTAAAAACCGGATTTACTCCGTGAATTGTAGACAAGTTAGAGGATAATTTATTACCCTGTTCCTCAAAGAAAGGGGTAACATCAATCCCTCTTATTTGTAATTCCTCTGCCCAGTGAAAGATATGATTTAATACCAGTTTAGAATGAAATTTGACCCTGGCTATTTTCCCTGTGGTGGAATTCAGAAGCGATACCAGGTCTAGATCCGAAGTTTGAATTAGTTTTAAACTTTCGATCTCACGGAAACATTTAAGGAGTGCCGATCTATTTAAGATAAGATCGGTATCAAAGAGAGGAATAAAATCCAAAAAGATGGTATGTACACTGTCTTTCTCCTGAATAGGAGGAATGGGGACATGCTCAATTATAGGTAAATCCTGAAATGGCTTTGCCAGAGGATTAAGGGTAGGGAGTAAAGCATTTATATTAGGAATCGAATCAATAGTTCTAGGATAGCTCGAGGGTCCAGCAGATTCAGAAATAATATTCACATGATTTCCTTTAGATGCACCAGTTGTGTCAGGTAAGTTAAGTGACAACTCTTCAGGGCAGGATTTTTCTGGCGAGGCCTCTAAATTACTTTCAAAGTTAATTTTCCTCTGTCTTTTTATATAGAATCTTCTAATAGGTTTCCTTTTTTTAACTCTATTCTTTTTTTGCATTGAGGGTATTGCCTTTTCATCATTATTTGGGGGATCGGTACGTGCCTCTATTTCTTTTTTTATAAGAGGGGTAAATATGGGAAATACAGGAGGCATTTCCGTGTTTTGCTTGTCAACTGGGTCTAACAAGGGTTCTATCTTTTCATCAAGGATGGCGATACAATTGCCTCCAGCTGAAACTGCATTATCGACTGAAAAACTCGTCGGAATAGCCGCTATCTTATTTCCAATCCCACCTTTGGAAGCAAGATTCAGGTCCAATTGAACTGGGTCTAAAGTTTCCATCTCCTTTGTTAAACTCTTGTCTTTACTCGTGTTTATAAATAAGTTGGCAGGTTCACGATGCGACCCGAAATCGGGCCCACCTTTATTATGTAATAGCACCCTAAGGATTTGGGTTACCGTATCAAGGACGCAATCTGAGCCTCCAACAAATTTTTCCAGTAAAAGTAAAATGGAAGATAACAAGTGTTCTAAAGAAGACAAGGATTTAGAAATTAAATTATCGTTGCCAATAGGGGAACTAGGGAGAATATTATTCATATTAGTGCCAGGGCTAGAAATGAGGTTTAGCTGAGATAGTGAAAAATTTAGTTTAGAAGGAGTGCTACTATAAAGATGAAGCCTAGGGGTTAAAGGAGCTTCTTGAATATTAGTATTGACCAGAGCTTTAGCATGAGCAAGATCCGAATACCGCTTTTGGGACTCTAAATCAATATCAGGTAATGTAAAATCACCCTCCGTAATTACGGGGGTATGAGGTGAGCCATGACCCCCCACCAATTCAGAGGAAAGTTTCCCAGGGTGGGGCGCTAGAGAAACCTCAATCTGGGTGATATTATCCTTAACAGGGAAAGCAACTGTCTCCAACTCATTGCCCTTTAATTCATCAGAGTTTTGGGTATCGGACACAACTTTATCCTTTCTCCTTTCCCATAAACTGTACAGTTGGCATTGACCTTTCAATTGCAGAGTAGAATTAATTTTATTCCGCAGGGGATTCGATTTCGTTTTAGAACATGACCTCCCAACTAATACTCGGCCAGAACGAAGTTTTTTTGCCGTCATATTAGAGAACAGAGGAGCACAACTGAAAGAGAAAACAGTAGTATAACACTCTTAACCGGTGCCAGGCGGATAAAAAATGCAAAACAAGCCAGTCAGTATGGCGAATTAATAGGGCAAGCCAAAGGGACGGGGCCCAGCCCAGCCTACTTCAGCCTCTGACGGCCGAAAACGGCCCGCCCTTGTCCCGGGCTGCTCCCGCGCAGCAGGCTGCAATGCTAGTAATAAGGAGGGGAGGGAGGGCAGGAGGCGTGGCAGCAAGGAGAGCGGGCCAGGTGCAGATGGTTTGGACCTGCAGGGACTCCTGGGATTTCGAGTCCCTGCCCCACCGCTCGCAGCCCTGCAGCTTTCACAACCTCCTAGTCTCTGCCTCAAGCCCGGTGCACTGAAGACTCCCCTCCAAGCAGCGAAGCGGGACCCGCGTAGCGGGTCCGTCGAGCTATAGCTGCTATGACAGGCAAGTGCAAATAAAAAAAATTCCTCGTGGCGCAAGACAGCAATTCCTCTTGGCGTCCCACGGAGTTCAGAAATACAGGGATCCAAGTACACCTCGGGCAGGGGGCGTGGCAGCAGGGAGAGCGGGCCAGGTGCAGATGGTTTGGACCTGCAGGGACTCCTGGGATTTCGAGTCCCTGCCTCACCGCTCGCAGCCCTGCAGCTTTCGCAACCTCCTAGTCTCTGCCTCAATCCCGGTGCACTGAAGACTCCGCTCCAAGCAGCGAAGCGGGACCCGCGTAGCGGGTCCGGCGAGCTGTAGCTGCGATGACAGGCTAGTGCAAACAAAAAGTTCCTTGTGGCGCAAGACAGCAATTCCTCTTGGCGTCCCACGGAGTTCAGAAATACAGAGATCCAAGTACACCTCGGGCAGGGGGCGTGGCAGCAGGGAAAGCGGGCCAGGTGTAGATGGTTTGGACCTGCAGGGACTCCTGGGATTTCGAGTCCCTGCCTCACCGCTCGCAGCCCTGCAGCTTTCACAACCTCCTAGTCTCTGCCTCAAGTCCGGTGCACTGAAGACTCCCCTCCAAGCAGCGAAACGGGACCCGCTTAGCGGGTCCGGTGAGCTGTACCTGCGAGCTGTACCTGCGATGTACCTGCGATGACAGGCAAGTACAAACAAAAAGTTCCTCGTGGCGCAATTCCTCTTGCAACACTGGCGCTGCTGCTGCTGCTCAAATTGCTTCCATCGCTCTGTCTGTGCTCTGTCTGTGTGAGCTTAGCTGCTTGAATGAGCTTAACTTATGGAAAAATCGAACTCACCATAAGAGTTGTGAGTTGTAACTGTGCAGACTGTGCAGACTTCGGCAAAGGGGGCCTAGAGGTGTGCCACTGAAGGGGGGGGGGGGGGGGGGGGGTCAGATACCGGAAGATGGCAGAGACGCCGGGAGCTACAACGCTGGGAGCTCCAAACCGGCCGCGCACCGTTTTCTAACCGCGGCCAGGCACTTCACTGCACTCCCCTATCAAAACAGCCATGTCCCAAACCCAAAAGAAAACAGCCATCTCGACTGAAACCCCAATGTCCAACCTTAAAACTTGGCTTTTCAGTAAAACCTCGGTTTAATTCTTCACTCACCCCACTCATTCCAACCCTCTGGCTCAACTCAACCTTTTCGCAGCGCTGGGACGCCCCTGGGTAGCCAAAGCGCTTTACAAATCCTCATTCCATTCCATTCCCTTTCCCGTCCTTTCCCATCTGCTTGGAACCCTCAGAGCCGTACCTCGGAGCTCGATGCTTGAAGCTCACGCCCCCGCACTTCACAATCCTTTCCGAGCCCGGGCGAGCCTCCAACCAGGTCGTAGTCCACGGCGTTGAAGGCAGCAGCGGCAGGGATAGAAGCGGCGAGCAGAGACAGCTACAGCTACAGCGGGGATACGCGACTCCTCACTCCCGCTGCAGTGACTGCCCAAGTCACAGCACAGCTGCCATGCTTAAATGATATTACAACATGTTACCATGCCTTAACATAACACATCACCAAATGCACTGCAAGCAATGTATTCTACCAATCATAATTAATCACTAACGGATGCAAGAAAATGCAACTATAACCAAGTGCCGTGTTCAAATGGGAGGAAAACCAAAAATAGGTGCTCAAGGTCCAGGCGTTTTGACTGCAACCAAAGGAGTATTGGTTCTCTCTTCGTGATCACTCCTACATAGAGGAGTTGTTTGTGCCTGGAGCTATGTCACTCTGCAAAGCACATAGAATCGAATACAAAGTTTTCGTAATGTAGTTGACCGTCCTCGTGCTCTGACTACTCAGCACTGATTTAAACAAGTAAGGTTCTGGATTCATTATAGTAACTGGCATATTGTTAAAGTGACTTCATTTTCAATCCTGCATATATGCACATGCATGAGTAAAAGACACATACTGAAAGACCATTAATATTATACATTAAAAATATTCAATAATTAAAGAAAGTTGGAAAGTGGATTATTTGTAGTGGTAAACCTATATCCACCACTGGCAATAAGGCCACTAACACACTACAGGGCTCAGTGCAGGTCTTCCCATGCTCAACCCATGGCAGCTTGGCTGCGAGCAGGCAGGCTTAACTTCAAAGATAAGTATGTAAAGTATTTGAAAACACCACTTCAGTAAACAATTAAGAAACAAGACACACTAAAAATCCAACATCAATTCATAACAATAGAAAATATTTGTATCTTTAAAATGACACCAAAACAAAAAACATCCAATGTAGGGAACTGGAGATATTAATTTTTAAAGATTTAGCACTATGTAGCACATATAAACCTATAGCGCCTATTGGGACATCTGGTGGCGCTAGACTGGGACAAAGTCAACGTTTCAGGCCGATCGTGATGGAGCCCTGCGCGACTAACCCTTGTGGTAGGCTACCCTATTTGATGATATCTGCGCGGAAGGAAACATGTCTCCCTCCATGAGCGAGGCTCTGCTGATCACAATATTGAAGCCCGGGAAACCGCCTGACGTTTGCAGTTCCTATCGACCGCTTTCCCTGATAAACGTGGACGCCAAGCTGTATGCCAAAGTGTTAGCCACGCGGCTGGCACTGCTCGTCCCTGACCTTGTAGCGCCAGAGCAGGCCGGATTTGTTCCGGAACGAAATCTAACGTATAATATCAGAACAGTATTGGGAACAATGCAGCACGTACGACAGGAAAATAAGGCGTTAGCTATATTCCTTGACATGGAGAAGACATTCGACCCCGTGGAATGGCCCTTCATGCTGAGAGTATTGCGGAAGCTGGGACTAGGTGAACCCTTCCTGCAAATGCTGGGGGCGCTGTATTATAAACCCACGGCCAGACTGCGGATAGGAAACACCGTCACTGACCCCTTTGAAATCAGCAGGGGAACACGACAGGGGTGCCCTCTTTCCCCCTTACTGTACGCACTAGTAGCTGAACCCCTGGCCTGTGCGATTAGGGAATATCATGCTGCTGAGGGTATCAATTTTCCGAAGTACAAGATAGGCATTTCCACGTACGCTGATGACACCCTGCAGTACGTTCGTGAACCAGAGACTAATCTCAAGTCGGTGCTCAGAGAGGTAGTTAGGTTTGGGGCCCTTTCGGGGCTGAAAGTCAATTGGGCCAAGTCAGTGGCGTTCCCGTTAACCCCAGTCACCAAGCCTTTTGAGATGGAATATCCGCTGCAGTGGTCCACGGACCCGGTTCGTTACTTGGGGATACAGCTGCATACGGATCCTGAAATACTGATTCGGGAGAATTATGGGACCGCTTTTTCCAGGCTGGTCGACGACATTGAAAAGTGGTGCAAACTTCCCCTGTCACTGATGGGCAGAATTGCCATCATGAAGATGGTAGTGTTACCGAGATTTCTGTTCCTGTTCACTAACATCCAAGGTGGTCCTCTCAAAGGTTTTTTTCAAACAGCTGACACAGGTCCTTATTCGACTGGCGTGGGGGGGTAAACACCCTAGGGTCCAGTGGAAGATCCTGACATTACCATACGAGATGGGGGGACTGGGAGCCCCAGACATGGAGAGATATTATAGGGTAGCACAGGCAGCGCATCAGCATTCATGGATACATGGTGACCCACATATCCCACATGTCATACTTGAGCGCCTCTTCGTGGAACCTTTGCCGCTGCCAGCCACGATCTGCCTGCCGGTGGACCGTGGGGTAGGTAGACTGGACTCAATAAAGACCACGAACCACGCTTGGCATGAGCTGGCACGGGCGCAGGATTGCGACCTGCTGTATTCCCCGCAAATGCGAGTTGAGTGGGCAGTGTGGCTCCCCCTGCTGAGGGAGAAGGGAGTCACAGGAACATTGCACAAGTTGGGGATCTCAAAGCTAGAGGACCTGTTCGTGAACGGGGTGGTGAAGACATGGGAACAGTTATACCCCCCGCAGACGGACGCCTCACTCTTAATGCGCTTCCAGTATAATAGAGTCCGGGGTGCACTGCAGGACCTTTTGGGCCCGGGCCTGGCAGAGCCTGCTGAGGTACCGGAACTCACATATGTGATTAAAACGGGGACCCCTTGTAAGCTGGTGACTAATCTAAACAAATTGGGAGACAGACACAAGCAGCCCCATTATTCCAAAGCTAGGACGGAATGGCAGCTCGACCTCCAGATACAGATAGAAGACGAGATGTGGAGGTATTGTTGCCTCAGCACTAAAAGGCTATCTTTGAACGGGAGGCACAGATTAGTGCATTTCAAATATTTGCACTGTGTCTACTATACCCCGGAGAGGCTGCACAGGTACGGGTTGCGGCGATCTCCGGAATGTGAACGCTGCCACGCGCCAACAGCCGATTTTCTACATATGGCCTAGAGCTGCCCCGGCGTCCATAAATTTTGGGTGGAAGTTTTCTCGGAACTTGGTTTGATATTGAGGGTAGAGATTGCAACCGACCCGGCACTAGCACTGCTGGGATATTCGAAAGCCTTGCCAGTAGCACTGAGACGATTGGCTGATATGGCCTTGTTAATAGCCAGACGAGTTGTGGCCGCTTGCTGGATGAGGGGCCCACTACCCACAAAGAAGAGATGGGCTAGGGATATGTTGTACTGCTGCACACAATCTGAAGTATATAGTGAACTGCTCCCGCCTATGAGTCGCCCCAAGAACTTCTGGACTCTGTACCAGACATATATTAGTGCTAGCGTAGTGGAGGAGGAGACAGGGCAGGGTGGGGACACTGACGAGCTGAATACACTTGAGGAACAGGATGCGGGGTCTGCACAGGGGGACAGCACAGAATAGAGGGCTCTAGGGCGGGGAAGATGAGATTCGGCGGGAGGAGGAGGGCTGGAGCACAGGGAACACACTAGGGGCGAACGGGGAGCATTGTCTGGGGGCCAATCTGGGAGGTACTGCAGGACAGGGGTGGAGAGCAGGAGGTTAAGTGGGCACACTCCTCCCCCTCTTTTTCTTGAAGGAGGGAGATTAGACGTTCTTAATCTGGGAAATAGTTTGGGCAGGAGACCTGCTGGCGAGTTGTGGGTGGGGGGGTAGTTGGGGTAGTATTTAGGGAGAATGCTTCTCATTACGGGTGAGCCGAGCCTGCAGTTCTTTGGGATTGGCGTGTCAAAGACTTGTAGGCAGCCAGCAGTATGATAGCCCACGGCGTGTGATGATTTGCAATATCAATCTGACCATACCTGAAACCCTAATGCATCGTGATATCATTGAACGCCGCCGAGCCTCCGGGATGTCGGCCTGCAGGCTGTGTCGGAATTTACTTATGTGACTGAATATGTCTGCTGGTACCAGCTGCCGGCCCCGGGATTGTAGGGGGCACACCCTGTATAAGATTCTGCAAATGAATAAAGGTTTTTGAAAAATAAAAAAATAAAAAATAAAAAACCCTTGTGGTAGGTCTCAGTCAAAGTTTTTACCTTTGGACTTAGAAACTTTTCTGGAGCCTTCCTACCCAAGTTCCTTTAAATCTCTCAGCCTGTTTGGATTCAGTGAGGGTTCGCTGGCTTGCCTTGCGACCAGCTCCCAGTCAAACTTGTGGAAATTCGACCTCCGGAGCTTTCAAGCGGGACGAAACCAGGGATCGAGGCCACCTTGCGGTTGAAGTTGGGCAGCTTGGCTCTTGCGGATGGTCCCGGTCACCTCTTCTACGTTCAGACTTAGAACATTTTATGGAGCTTTTTCTTCAGGGGTCCCTCGCTGCTCTTCACCGGGCCAGAGTCGGTGAGGGTTAGTCGGTTTGGGTTTAAGCTTACACCCAGTCAAACTCTGGAAGTCGGTCCTCCGGAGCTTTTCAGCAGGACAAACCTGGACGGCAGGCCGGCTCGTGGTTGAGGGTCACCAGCTTGGCTGGCCAGGTTAAGTTGGTCCACTCATGGAGTTTTTTCCAAAGTTGCTCCAAACTGCTGAAACTTCTTCCTGAAGTTCCTTTGAGGGTCCCACATGTTCATAACCGTACTCTAAGGGCCTGGAAGCTCCAAGATGGTCCTTGAACATTTGGGACTTCAATTCCCATAATCTGCTTGGACAAAAACCTTACAACTCCACTGATAGTACTCCAGACAAAGGGTTCTTGGTGGTGATGTTCTACGTGAGCTCTGTTGACCTGTAGGTTGCAGGGAGACCACTCTTATGCCCTTTTGAAGTAGGTTTGATCCATAGGGGTGTAGTTTCAAATTGTGCAGCAGGCACAGTCAATCAGAGTGCAGGGCCTGGTTGGTGCAAATCAAACTTCCAGCATGGACCCTCCTTCTTCCTTAAGTTTCAAGCAGCAGATCTGAGAGTCTCTGTCCCTCTCAGATACTTATTCCTAGTGCTCCGGCTCAAACAGGAGGACACTCCTGTCCAATGAGGTGCAGGGCAACACACCAGGGTATGACCATACCTTCCAAAGTGTGGCACTATCTAATCCTAGAGAGCACCATTTCTACAAAATTGATCATAGATGATTTTCCAGCAGAGAGAGAAGAGCTGGCTAAACACACTCCCAGGATGGTTAATCTCCATAGTCTCTTTCCCTTGCAACTGCTCATTCCTTCCTTAATCCTACCATCTGGCTGGGTTCAACGAGTAGAGGTGTAAATGAAACTGGTGTCTCCTGCTGGTCTCCTCCTCCCATTGAAGAATATTGTTTACTACCCCACTCCCTGCTCTGGCATTCCTTTGTAGCAGAACCCTGCCCTTCCAGAAGAGCTTTCTAACCCCTGGGGCTATTTATCACCTTATCAAAGAAGCCTGGCTAATCCACTGAACTCTGACCAATCAGGACTGACCACTGGAAGGCTGAATTTAGGCTCTCGGACGTTTTATAACTTCTTGTCTGTACACTTTAGGAGAAAATCAACAATAGCATATTCTTGGATTTATCAATACCAATCTAGGAAGTCCTTGAATGGTATTTTTATGAATCTCCTAGCGGAAATTATTAGTTAATAACTCCTTGCCATGTTAACCTATGTGGCTGGGGGGATTTGCATTGGGAAAAATGCTTGGGCCATTTTCCCAACACCAGGGCTTATAAAAACATTTTATAAGGACCCAGTCTATATCTACAGGACTTACCACCCCTGGGATATGTTATGTTAGGTTAGCCTCGACTTGTACCCCGCATGGCTACTAGGAAGTGTCCCGGCGCGAAAGCCGAATGGTAGAGAAGGGAAAAGAAACAACCAAACATAAGATTACTTAAGTAGCAGGGTTTTTAACTGGTTTTTGAACACCCTGAGGCTCCCAATGTTTCGTAATTCCAGAGGCAGGGCATTCCAAGCCATGGGCACTTTAAGAGAAAGGGAACTACCGCCTAGGCTGGTCTGGCGGAACCTGGGAACAACAGCAAGGCATTGTCCCGTAGAACGAAGATAGCATGGCAGCTCATAAAACGAAAACCATCTCCTAAGATATTGAGGCCCTACCTTGTAAAGGGCACCATGGACTAATGTAAGAGCCTTAAACCGTACCCGCTGCTCCACCGGGAGCCAATGCAGCTCTCAAAGGTTCTGACTAGCACTGGATCTACCTGGCATATCCAGCAAGGCCCCAGCCGTCACATTCTGGACAATTTGGAGCTTTTTTAACTGTTATGCCAGGAGACCAATGTACAAGGCATTAGCATAGTCTAACCTTGACAGAATTAGCGCGCAGGTCACCATTTCCTTAGCGCTTTTAGGTAAAAGAGGCAGAAGCTTCTTTAAACATTTCAGTGTGCCAAAGCACACACCCGCCAGTTTGTTAATCTGAGGCCGAAATCTCAAATCTTCCCCAAACCAAACCCCCAGATTTTTTGCTGGACACCCGGAGGAACTGGGCAAAGGAAAGCCCACCGGCCAAATATCCTCTCTGAAATGTGAGGGGAAAGAACCATAGAGGAGTACTTCCGATTTCTCCTCATTGCACTTCAATTGGGCCTTTGCTAGCCACTTAAACACCTCAGCGAGACAGTTCTTTGCAGAGGTCGGAGAGGAGTCCATTTTGTTCCGTGTGAAGAGGAGCTGGGTGTTGTCAGCATAAGCTAGGATCTTAAATCCAGTACTTGTATAGCGCACAAATCACCCCCGAAGAGGTCTCAAGGCGCTGGGGGCAGTTGGGAAGATTAAGCCCAGAGTCGCATGGTGCTGGGCAGACCTCTGCCGCCGGAGCCGGGGATCGAACCGTGATCCCCAGCGTCCGTCGCCCTGGCCGTGGATCCACACCTCTCCCCTGCTCCTCTGCCTAGTAGACGAGGGGTGTCATATAAACATTGAACAAAAGCGGGCTCAATGTAGAGCCCTGGGGATCGCCCGTATGGTAACAATATTGCAGGTCCTTACTCCACAGTGCTCCTAGCACAAAAGTCGATTTTGGGAAGCACTTTACCACAATGGTGTGAGTGAAATGTGCAATTACACTTAACCCAGATCATTTAAATCTCATTTTATAAGGGTTCTCCTTATGAATACCTGCCCTTAACCCCTGGTGCACCTAGGCGAGACCCTGGAGGTATTTAAGTGCTCAAACATGGTAGTTTATCAATTTTTAAGTGCCGCAAACACCAGATTCGGTTTGGGCACAATTTGCATTTTAAAAACACATGGCTGCTTTTAAACTGACCCCAGGCTTCAGCAGTGCATACATTCTAGTGCAGAAAGGGATGCCAGCCTCTAAACTGCCATGCCCCATTATATACCAGGTACTTAACTCCTTTGGTGCTCATGACGGCTTCACGTCGTCATGAGTCACGGTAGGCGTGTGCTCATGATGGCGTGGAGCCATCATGCTGCTGCCGCTCCTCCCACGTGGCACTAATTCCCCGCCTGTGCAGAAAAATTAATGAGTGGGCGGGGTTGTGACAGCACCACGCCGTCATGAGCACACGCCGCCCCTGAGGCATGACGGTGTGGAGCCGTCATGAGCGCCGAAGCGCCAAGCCCAACCCCTAGCCCCCCCCCCCCGCGCTGCATTGAATTTGCGGCGCATGGAAGGGGTTAAAGGGAGTTTCAATCCCCTTGCACTATTATGTGCTACAGCCTTATAGAGGAAGTCATGCCAATCATAGGGGTACCCTAACCCATAGTTCGCCCTAGTGTATGTAGGTGTTTTCACGGTACCCTAAGTGTCTTTCAGCGTAGCATTGGTCCTGGGCCTAGTAAGGCAGAGCCCAGGGTCAGTCAGAGTAAGTTCCACCAGTAACAGTCAGGAAAAAAGTTGGGGGTGCCCAGGGCACAGGAAGACTTTGCAACAAAGAGTTAATAACAAGTTTGTCGAAGTTGACTAGAAATGAAACGCTCAAGCCAGCTTCCTTGCATTTTCATAGAGGGAGCAAACCACAATAAAAAAAAGTCCAAAATGTACTTCTACATTAGTAAAGCCCATGCTGTAAATAAATACATATAACTTGTTACAAACCATGCCCTACATGGACTTTGTGGAGAAAATGAAATCATACATTGAAATATATGAAAAGTAATCATTGTTTTTGCCTCATTAAAGAAACAAAAGTTTGCCTAATAAGTAATTAAACACATTTTTCCCAAAAGCAGTATTACCAATGCAGCAGGACTTGGTGCCAACCAATCCACTTTCACCTTCATAATAAAAAGAAATGTATTCGTATTTTTAACATTTTGTGAGCATCAATCACTACTTCTTGTGAGAAAACTGACTTTCGTTTAGATATGAATCTGACATTGCATGGTGGCCATTGCTGGCGAAAACACAAGAGGACAAGTGAAAGGGCGAGATTTTGATCGATACCTTATCTCTAGTGATCCAAACCTCGATCTGGTCGACTGAACCTTTGTTGCCTGTCTAGGAGGAAAACAGTACACCCATTTCCAAGTTAGTTCACCCATGAAAGGACTCTACTCTCAAAGATCACGGACAACTTCTAGTTTTCAAAAGTTTATTGTAAAGATATAATGAGCTGCAAATACAGGCATCTCAGAATGAGATTCACGAGATACACAGGTCCAATTACATACATGTGCTCTCGAAAAGCCCTCAGACGAGCAACAGAAATCACTAACACAAGTTCTAGGAATAATAAAGCTATCAGCATAGACGCATATCTCTCCTTCATTTAGGTTGGAGGAAAACAAACACAGGTTAGGCGTCCCTACCCTGTTCTAGATGGTATCCCTACTTAACCGAATCCCAACCTAATAAAGGTGTCAGCAGTGAATGACCCCCAAGGGAAGTCACTCACTCTAAGTCTCTTGGTGAAAACCTAAAGTTCTCCAGTCATGACCCCTCACTGCCTACCCATCCGCTCTCTAAAGGGTCCTCAGGTATCTGCTCTAACTCCACCCAGGGGTGCTGTCCCTAATACAAAACAGTCAACAACATTTGAGACGCCCCTTGCGAAACGCCTCTCACGTGGTGCAACTTCAGGCTTTTTCCATGATGCTTTGTATTGGGCCTCAGACGTTAGAGTTGACCTTGCTTCTCAGACTCTTCTCCGGCCCACTGATACCCCTTAAACATTCCAGAACCCTCCTCCATGTCTGGGCCGTCTACTGAACAGACCTCTATTCATTCATTTATAATTGGATCCCCCCTTTCCTGTTGCAGACAGATATCTGCCGCCAAGAACCCAACTCTCATAGACTTCCAAAAAGGCTTGCAACATTTCTCAGCTCAGACATGTACGTGTAAATCAATGCTAAAACATTTCAGGCCTACAATATTTCTCCTAATGATTTATAGCATTCAACTTCTTCATTTAATTAAAGCATGTTAATACTCTTATTCTATTATTCAGTAAACATTTTATAAATCCTGGCCCATTAATGCAATGACCAAAAACGTTAATATAATCTGTGTCGTGAAAAGAACCATCTTCCCATTCAGCTCCAGCTCTGGCCCTGAGGCCTACCACGTTCTGCGTTCAACCACCTACCATCTTACATGTTAACAGCTACACGACATAGATTAAGAAATAATCACGTCTAATAAAATCATATAATGTCACACATTTCTGTATTAGTTCCACTTCTATTAAATCTCTACATTAGCTATACATTTTTGATATATTTGCAGATACTATTAGCACTCATGGCATTTCTCTTCATGATTAGTGCTTACTACAGGTAAGTGTGATGTACTCATACATTTAAATCAGTTTGCGCTCTCTCAGTTCCCCCCTTTGATGACCTCTCGGGGTCATCACTAACATTTAAACTGCAGTTATGGGTAGCATTCTCTGCGCTTCCAGAGCTCTCAGGCTCCTGTACTGATTATCTTGTATGGCAGCCAATCTCTGCAGCTGCTCTCTTTGGGCCCTTTCTGACCTTCTTGCTCTGTACCATTTGAATACCCTCACCAATCCCCACAATATTATCCCACAGATCAATATTATGATGATAGGCTTTAGGATATACCATACAAAGCTTTTGCCTAAGGCGGAAAACCACCCTCCAACTGTACTCATTCCGTGGCCCACCTTTTCCCAGACATTTTCTCTACTCAAGTCTTCGATCTCCTTGTGAATATTAGTTATGTTCTTAATAACTTTCTCAAGGGGCTTCGAATTGTCTGGAATGTAAGTGCAACATTCCTGGACCTTCAAAGCCTTACAGACTCCGCCCTCTTTTGCTAGTAGGACATCTAATGCAAGACGATTTTGAAGAACCATAGCTCTTATCGATTGCATCTCTCCTTCTACCAGCATTAAGGACTGAGCAGTGCTGGCAGACAACCTGTCGACAACTGTTGCCAGTCGTCTAATTTTAACATCATTAAGGATTATTCCCAAAAGAGGGAACATAGCTCCAAAGACATCTCCAACCATTTCGGCATCACCTACATCTCTCCTTCCCCTCGATGATGTCTGACCCTCAATGATCACTAAGTCTTGTGCATGATATATTTTGGGGAAGACAATTGCCAAGTAACATGATCCATACCAGTTATCAGGTAGTCTCACGTAAGCATTTCTTCCACAGACAAAATACACATTTGGAATCACTTGCATTCCCTTCAGGAAATCCTTAGTGTAGTACTCTAAATTAAAAGCATGTTCACAGTCAACTTCACCTACGTATACATTTTCATAATACGTTTTGGCTCGGTGAAGACATAACTTTCCTCTCTGCGCTTTATCTAAAGCTATTGGACCACTACTACCCTTTCTCTTATGTGACTTCTCTTCCTCGGTCCAATCTATTTTCCCTTGTCCAGATTTTTTCAAAATCTTTTGTCTCCTGTAACGATCATCCACCTGCCCTATGAACTTCTTCTCGACTTCTGACACTTTGCATGTCAGGTTATTTCTACGGGCATGTGAAGTATCTAAGGTAATCCAAGGAATGAAGAACTTGGCCAATCTGTCTTCACTCTTCCAGTAATCCCATTTATTCATCTGCTTATAATTCGGGACTTCTGGCAACACTGAATCATAATTAGAGAAATAGTATTCAAAACTATCTCTCTCATAAAATATACTAAGCAGTAAGCTACATGTAATGCCATATGTCAGAGGGAGGTGATGATAGCGAATTCCTTCATCTACAGACGCAGGCAACTGCATGCAGACGTAGCAATCCTTAACCTCCATGGCATCCACGTATTCATATAAAAGTTTAGCATAAGCATTTGACCTAAAGTCTCCTTGGGACTCGTCTACATGTAACCTGCGGGCTTCTGCAGCTAACAACGCTTTCTCTTGAGTGTTTTCCCTTTTCTCACCAGCAACAATAGGTGTAAGCGTTACTACAGAACTCACATCAGTTACCTTTACCTCTTCTTCATTTCCCTTTACATAAGAAATTGTTACCACTAAAGCTATTAATATTATCACTCCTACTATTAGTGTACCTATTATACATTTAGCTCTGCGGTTCGGGGTGCCGGCCTCCATTTCGTCAGACAATCTAGCTCTCTCTTTATCTTTGCAAAAAGTTCTTTTCCTCTCGTTCCTTTACAGTCTCTTTTCAATCCTTTTGTCCTTAGAATCCACACAACTGGAGGCTGACAACCTTCTTCGCAAAAGTCCTTTAACAGTTCAAAAAGACAACCCTAGCCCTTCTCCATCAACTCAAGGGAAGTTCCCTAAAATTCTCTGCTTCCTGGGCGCTAGGTAATCTTCTTTTTCTGCTTGCTTTATTTACAAAGTCCTTTAACAGTCTACTATCAGATTTGTGGTTGCAGCTTCAATAGCTTAGTTCAGTATTTCCAAACGAAGATTGTGCTCTTCATGTGCTGTTATCGTTGTACCAAAGTCGGGGAATTGCAATTCTGTAAGAAACATGTGTTTTAACTTGCTGAGGCGGGGAGGTCTAGGGAGCATGAATGTTAGTGACCCTTCTTGTTCGACACCGGGTACCAACAGTCGTATTTCCACGGTGATAATGGGCTCAGAACTGGACACCACCACCGCTCGGATCCTCCCTGTCTCCGGTTTCACAGACATTTGTCGCCAGATATGTCCACTCAGGTGTGGAGTATCTTCTGTTAGGCACTCGCACTCTTCTTGACCTTCTTCGGTCCGGTGCTTCAGCGCCCTGAGCACCTTCTTCTGGATCTGAGTCTTCTGATATCGGAGGAAGGGTTAACTCTGGAGTTGACCTCAGGCTAGAGCTCCTTCTTTGCGGCCAATTAGCTTCTCCACGTGCCCTTCTACTCCTTCTCCTTCTGGTCTGTTCTCGCTCTCTTTCAGACCTGTCAGGGTCAGACTCGTACTCCCAGCTACTTTCTCCTTCTGTAGCGTCTTCTGTTTCGCTGTTGTACTGACCGTCCTCAGCTTGGTCAGACTCGTTCCCTGCTTCCGCTGTCACCTCTACAGCTTGGCTAGCCCCCTCTATGGCTTCTCGGTCCTCTGCTGGACGTCTATCCGAGAGAGGAGCTGTTTCCAGAGGTGCTGGAACCCTTTTCGTATGTGACGCGTGGATCCAATTGGGCAGGCCTCCCACCTTTACAGCTGTGTTTGTGATCAGGATGACCTGGAAGGGCCCACGCCAACGAATATCCAGACAGCTTCTTCTCACGTGTTTTCTTACCAGGACCCAGTCCCCAGGGTTCAGGTCATGGCACGGGCCCTGGCACGCTGGAACCTCTGCAGCCTGCACCTGAAGGGACACAGAACGCATGGCGTCAGACAGCCCCTTACAATAGTCCAGGATCATATCATCTGTGATATTTAACAGTGCAGTAGCTGGAATAGATGGCAGCCTCATTGCTCTCCCCATTAACACCTCATGTGGTGACAACCCTGTTCTTCTGTCTGGGGTACTACGAAGGCTCATGAGGACTAATGGCAGGGCATCAGGCCAACTCAGGGTCGTTGAGGAGCACACTTTCGCTATTCTGGCCTTGATTGTTCCATTGATCTGTTCCACAATTCCTGAGGCTTCTGGTCGGTAACTGCAATGCAGCTTTTGGTCAATATTTAGTGCTACACAGATCATCTTCACAAGCTCGCTGTTAAAATGTGTTCCCCTATCGGATTCCAAAAAGGCCGGCACCCCGAAGCGAGGGATGAGTTCTCTAAGCAGTAACTTGGCCACTGTGAGGGTGTCGCACCTACGTGTAGGGTATGCCTCAACCCATCTGGAGAACACACAAACAACCACCAGAACATAGCGGAGGCGGTTGCACCTTGGCATTTCAATGAAATCTATCTGCATTCTATTGAATGGACCTCCAGACCTCCCTATGTGACTTAGTGCAACTGGTGTTCTTTTCCCTACGTTCAGCTGCTGGCAGGTCACACAACGCTGGCACACTGCTTCTGCTGCTATTCTAAACTTAGGATTGTACCAAGTCTGTCTAAACACTCTCAGCATAGCATCTCTCCCTAAGTGTACGGGACCATGTATGAGTCTAGCCATTGGACTCACCATCTCATTGGGCAACACTGCTCTGCCGTCTGCTGAGACCCAAAAATGGGTCTCACCCATTACACATCCTGCCTTTTCCCATGTTTCTTTTTCAGAATCAGGAGCATTTTCTTGCATGGTTGACAGTTCATCCCAAGTATCAACAGTTTCCAGTATCATGGCTAATTCAGTTCTTACATTTATTCCACCCACATCCACCTCTGTGAAAGAGTAACCTTGTTCCGCGCAATACCGCGCAACTTCATCAGCATATCTATTGCCTTTCGAAACAAAGTCCTCATTTCTGGTATGTGCGATGCACTTTACAACTGCGATACTTGCTGGGCATTGCAATGCTTCTAACAACAGGCGCACAAACTCTCCATTGCGAATGGGAGAGCCTGAAGAAGTCATGAACCCTCTTTGAGACCATAACTGCCCGTAATCATGAACTACCCCATAGCCATACTGGCTGTCGGTGTATATGGTGACTCGAATTTGATTGCCTGCTAAGCAAGCACGTGTCAGGGCAATAATCTCGGCTACCTGAGCGGAGTGTACTCCTTCCAGGCACCCTGCTTCCACAACTCCTTCAATTGTGCAAACAGCATAAGCTGCTCTCAACTGCCCAACTTCGTCTCTTACACATGAGCCATCGACAAAGAAAACTTCGTCTGGGTCGGTCAGTGGCTCATCTACGATGTCGGGTCTGGGTTTGGTGCATAGTTCAGTCACATCGAGACAGTCATGGTCTGTATATTCATCATCATCATCGATATCATTTGGAAGTGGCATCAAGGTAGCAGGGTTCAAAACAGAGCATCTCTTGAGGGTCACGTTCTCTGCAGCAAGAATAACTTGCTCATAGCGCGTGAGCCTGCTGTTGGTCAGATGCTGTGTTTTGGTCCTGGTCATTAACAGTTCAACAGAATGTGGCACGCACACCTCTAACGGGTGCCCCATAACGATATTTTCACATCTTTCAATGCTGACACCCGTTGCAGCAACGGATTTGAGACATCCGGGCAACGCTGCGGCTACTGGGTCTAAAGTAGCCGAGAAATAAGCAACTGGTCTACGGGCATTCCCATGGATTTGGACCAACACAGACAACGCACAACCTTCTCTCTCACAACAGTAAAGAAAAAATTGTTTATTGTAATCAGGCATTCCCAATGCCGGAGCACGACACAGGTCCTCTCGCAGCTGTAAGAATGCCATCAAACAGTCTTTGTCCCATGGTACCGGATCACTCACCTCTTTGTGCGTCAGTTTTTGCAAGGGCTTTGCTTTCAGTGAAAAGTTCACGATCCACTGTCGGCAATAACCCACCATCCCTAGAAACATCCTGACCTCTCTCTGTGTCTTAGGCGCATTCATTTTCATGATCGCCTCTATCCTGTCTGGTGACACCTTTCGTTTGCCTTTCTCAATTCTGTGTCCCAAGTACTGCACTTCTGTCAGGCAGTACTGCAATTTTCCCGGGGACACCTTGTGCCCATTGGCAGCTAGGTGATTTAACAAAGCAATGGAGTCTTCCCTGCAAGCTTCTTCTGTCTCTGACGCCACAAGGAGGTCGTCTATGTACTGGACCAGAACTGACTTCTGGGGCAGCACTAGACTTTCAAGATTTTTCTTCAAAAGCTGGTTAAAGATCGATGGACTCTCTGTATACCCCTGAGGGATACGACACCATGTTAGGACGCGATTTTCCAGCTTAAATGCGAAAAGAAAATGGCTATCTTCGTCCAAAGGGATCGAAAAGAAAGCCTGACAAAGATCGATCACAGTGAACCACTCTGCTTGGAATGGAATCTGAAACAGTATCACTGATGGATTCGGTACCACTGGACAACACGAAACGACTATGTTATTAATCTTTCGAAGGTCCTGTACTATCCGAAATTTCCCATTTGGTTTCTGCAGACCCATAATCGGGGAGTTGCATGGACTACCCACGATTTCTTTCAGTATTCCCTGTTTAATCATGGACTCGATCACGGGTTTTATGCCTGCAATCGTTTCTGGAGTCAATTTATATTGGGGAGTTCTTGGGAACTCAGCATGCGGTTTCACTACAATTTTCACTGGGTCCACCCCTTTGACCAATCCAATCTCTTCCCCAGTGAAATCCCATACTTCTGATGCCACTGTCTCTCTCAAGTCCCAGGGAAGCTCGTCCACTGTCAAAGTAGGGTACAGCTCCACACATATTCTTGAGTTTGCAACTTTAAAGTCTGCATCATCATCATTGGTCAATACCTCCACTCCCTGAGGTGTACAGTATATAGTACAATTTAATTTACACAACAGGTCTCTTCCTAGCAGACACACAGGGCTTGAATCGCAAACCACAAACTGGTGCTCATCACTGTACTTCCCTATTTTCACCTGCACCGGTTCTGTCAATTGGCTGGTTATTCTCCTGTTTGCGACCCCTACCACCTGTATGGTCTCTCCAGACATGGGCAGGTCTGGAACTGCAGCTGATCTGATCGTGGATCTAGTGGCTCCTGTGTCCACCAGAAATGTCGTAGGGCACCCTGCTACTTCTGCTTCCACATAGGGTCCCCTCTGATCTACCTCCAAGGCTGCCCCGAGGGTGCAGTCTTCTCTTTCCACTCTCTGTCCGGTTAATGGGTCCACATAATAGCACTCTTCCCCTTCCACAAACAGGGGCATTTGTCTATAGGTCTTACCCATATTCCCTACTCGAGGAGGTTGCGGGAACTGGGCTCGGGGAGGAGCCCCCCCCCCCTTTGAGCACCTTTCCTTGGTATGGCGTTACCCCTCTTGTAGGCGCGCTCTGGACCTCTTCCTCCTCTATCTCTTGCTCTCCTATCTCTACATTGTAAGGGCACTCGCGTTTCCAATGCCCCACCTCGTTGCACTGGTGGCACCTAGTCGTTTTCTTCAAGGCAGCTATGTCTATTCTGGGTCTAAAGGTGGAACTCTCCTCATTGCCCTTGTTCTGACTGTACTGCTTCTTTCCTCCTGTACCTGTTCCTTGCTGCTGTTGCTGTTGTCCCCCCTTCCCTGCTGCCTGCATCTGTACCACCATCAACTTTTCCTTTAGTTTCTTAGCCTTGGAATCTATCTCATCACAACAGTACCTGGCATATCTCAGTATTTCATCTAGGGGTTTAGTTTGCCAACAAATCGAGTGTTGCTGAATCATTAAACTAATATCCGGTCTCAGTCCCAGGACGAACTTGGACACGAATTGCCCTATGTCTTTTGGATCCATTACATCCAAGCCGCTATACTGTTTAAACGCCTTCAGCAATCTCTCGTAATATTCATGAACTGTCTCTTTGGGTTCCTGTCTTGTTCGGTCTATTCTGACCCAATCTATGTCTTGCATTGGCACCTTCTCTTTCAGCCAAGTCATCACTCTCTCGAATTTTGCCATCACAATCTCGGACGGCCCATTAGTCTTGGCATCTCTCTCTGGCTCCGTTGTGGGCCACTCAGCGCTAACCTTGCATGCTGTCCACAGATCGCCTGGTACTACAATGTCAAACAGCGTGTTCAGATCTATCCAAAGGACCTTAGAGATTTTTACAAACCTCTCGACTTGCTTGTACCACTCCACAGGGTTCTCTCGTAATTTGGGGAAAGAGGTGGTAAAAGCAGCTAAATCTCCCCTACTCCAAGGGACATGTACATAGTTCCCATTTGCAACTTCCCGCAAAGGGTAAGCTTCTATTCCCTGCTGTCCTGGTGTCATACCAATCATGCTTCTCCTGCCGGTCCCTTTCTTGGACCACCTCTCTTCCCACTTATCTAGTGCCCTCCATGTCCTTATTCCAGTGATCAGTTCCCTTATGTGTGTTTTCAGCCCAATCGTTCTCCTCTCATCTAGGTCTCGATCTGAGTAATGTAGCCTGTGGTTACCCTGTAATGCTTTGGTTCTTGACAAGTCCACCATATATTTGCCTGCTAGTTCGACTAACTTCTCATGGACTGCTCTCGCCTTTCGAGTGATGTCCTTTGCCATATACAGTATTTCATCCTGTTCATACATTTCCATTCTTTCTAAAGGCAGGGTACCATCTACCATGTCATCCAGATCTGACCTTAAGCTGGAGACATCAAGTCTCTTGGCTTTTATCTCAGCTCGCAATATGTCTTTCGAAGGGGGCTCACTGGTCTCCCTACCATCCCAACTTCGAGCTCTGCGTTTGGGCTCAGGAGAGTTAATGGGTGGCCTCCCTTGCTCCCATCTCTCCAGGTCCCAGGCTCGGCCATCCGATCTTGGAAGGTGATGGAACACGGGCCTGTTACCCCTATTCTGGCTCTGCCCATTCTCTTCTTCTTCTCTCCTCTCACTGCACACCTCTCTGTTATTTTCCCTCTGGTCGCTACTCTCCCTTTGCCTCGTATCGCTCAGTATCCGATACGATCCTTCTTGGTTCCCCATATTCCCTGGGCTGCGCTCATTTCTGTCATCACAGGGACTATGGTGCGTCCTCTCACAACTCCCATTCAGTTCTCTGGTGCCAGGTACACAGTGTGGACACTTAAAGCTGTTTCTGTACTCTTGTGCTCTCCTCTCTTCTTCACTGAGTATTGGGCGCGCCACCCCTCCACTCCCGGGGCCCCCGTTTTCCAGGTCTGTTCTACCTCCACTCCGGGCCCAATGGGTGACTCCCCTACTCCCTCTACAGTCCCACTCCGGGCTACTCTCCCCAGCCCCGCAGTGAGTCCGTGCTCTGCTGTCCTGACTTTCTCTTTCAGCTTCCGCAGCATTGATGCACTTTTGAGCCTTCACTGCCTCATCCCACTGCTTCATGTACTCATTTAGCTCTTGAAAGGATTTTCGTCCCGATCCCCTCAGATCCATTGGCCATCTAGGGCCCCCAGGATCTCCTCCTGGGTCCCCTGCTGTGTGCATCGGGGTGCTCCACTCTCTGGGTATCGGCATCTGACTTGGGGAATTAGTGGTATCGTTCCTCCTCGCCTCCTCTGCTCTTTCTCTGTCTTTCCGTTTCCGTTCTTCCCCTTTTGCTCTCTCTTGGTCATATATCGATATTATAGGACCTATGGTAACAGGTACCTGTAGTGCATCTGGTAATGGGTAGGATGTGGCGCTTTCCGTTTCCGGCGCTCTTTGTACCACAAACCTACCGACTACCTGTTGCACCTGACTAGGCTGGAACAACTCTTTCTTTGGCTCAGGATCCCACTCTGAACTGGGAAGCGGTCTATGCTCTCCTGCATTGCCCCCCTTTGCTCCTTCAGTATTCTCGACCTCTCCCCCTGCTCTATTATACGGGGGTGGCCTGTCTGTCAGTAATCTGTTTATCAGGCTGTCCTCTGTTTCGCTCTCATCATCTTCTTCCAGGGGACTTTTATTTACTGGCGCCTCTAACACTGGGTACAGTTTATTCACTTCCAGGTTATGCACTCTCCATCTTTTAGCATCCGCATCCCACCTGGCATCCTGCACTGCCCTTACCGAGCGTTTCACCCTTTCTTGTCGTCTGTTCATATTCTTTTCATGCGCTGCCCTAATCCATGCTTCAAGAGCTTCAAACTGGGTTGGTCTAGGCAAGGGTCTCTTTGAGGTCATGACTGATTTCAATCGATGTAACACCTCTAATCTGAACGTCCCGTACTTCGGGAACGTCAGTTCCTCATTTCCTTCAGTAATCTTACTCCACTCTGATATCCAAAGGATCGTATGCAACCCAACATTTACTGCCATATAACGAGCTGGCGTACCCTCCGGCGGGGCTTCTTCCCCTTCATACGATCCCCGCTTCTCTTTTTTAAACAGCGCTTTCAACCATTTAAAACACTTCATAATTATGCGCACAAAATCCAGCCTCGCTACTCTGTTTACTTCCTGATGACAATCCACCAATCCTGTCGCGGCTTTGCTAGCTTGGCCTATCACAGCGCGGTCTTTCTCCTGTCGGCCAATCACGTCGCGACCCTGTCTGACGTGTTCGCTAGCTGGCCTATCACAGCGCGGTCTTTCTCCGGTCAGCCAATCACTGCGCGACACCACCTGACGTCACTTTTCTCCGCTTCGCAGCAGCACCCCTCCTTTCTCAACTCGTCTCCCGGTTATGCATGCGTCCCATTCATACACCGAAAAATGACTACTTCCGACCAAGCGGTCACTTCTCTCGACTGTACGTCCACAGTCTATCTGTAATTGTCAACACAACTGACGAGATGTCTATCGTCTCTCTGATAGGTTGCTTACACACACAGTAACTTCCGACCAGCGTCCGTTACTCACGCACTCACTCTTACGTTCCCCCTATCTCGGTCTCTCGGGTGATCAATGGTACCTCATGACCCCCTTCACACTAGTTGACAATTACTCTGGGTGTCCAATACACCCGAACCACTTAAGCTCTCCTTGAACTTAAGATTTCCACCGGTTGCGCGCGCTCACAACCTGTTCCACAGTCACTCTACAGACATTCAACTCCGCCAGACATTACAACATAGATACAATACAAAAACACCGCAATCTAACACGCATAACCCTTTATACTCACTCTCGACCGATACTGCTGCTTTTTCTGTCTCACGTCATCCGGATCTTCATCTGCGGGCTGTTCTTCCGATCATCGATTTCTAGGGGCCTTGGGGTAAGCTAACCTGGCCTAGGTCACCGTCCTCAAGAAGGCAACCATCCTCTATAGCTACCAACTGAAAGGGCGAGATTTTGATCGATACCTTATCTCTAGTGATCCAAACCTCGATCTGGTCGACTGAACCTTTGTTGCCTGTCTAGGAGGAAAACAGTACACCCATTTCCAAGTTAGTTCACCCATGAAAGGACTCTACTCTCAAAGATCACGGACAACTTCTAGTTTTCAAAAGTTTATTGTAAAGATATAATGAGCTGCAAATACAGGCATCTCAGAATGAGATTCACGAGATACACAGGTCCAATTACATACATGTGCTCTCGAAAAGCCCTCAGACGAGCAACAGAAATCACTAACACAAGTTCTAGGAATAATAAAGCTATCAGCATAGACGCATATCTCTCCTTCATTTAGGTTGGAGGAAAACAAACACAGGTTAGGCGTCCCTACCCTGTTCTAGATGGTATCCCTACTTAACCGAATCCCAACCTAATAAAGGTGTCAGCAGTGAATGACCCCCAAGGGAAGTCACTCACTCTAAGTCTCTTGGTGAAAACCTAAAGTTCTCCAGTCATGACCCCTCACTGCCTACCCATCCGCTCTCTAAAGGGTCCTCAGGTATCTGCTCTAACTCCACCCAGGGGTGCTGTCCCTAATACAAAACAGTCAACAACATTTGAGACGCCCCTTGCGAAACGCCTCTCACGTGGTGCAACTTCAGGCTTTTTCCATGATGCTTTGTATTGGGCCTCAGACGTTAGAGTTGACCTTGCTTCTCAGACTCTTCTCCGGCCCACTGATACCCCTTAAACATTCCAGAACCCTCCTCCATGTCTGGGCCGTCTACTGAACAGACCTCTATTCATTCATTTATAATTGGATCCCCCCTTTCCTGTTGCAGACAGATATCTGCCGCCAAGAACCCAACTCTCATAGACTTCCAAAAAGGCTTGCAACATTTCTCAGCTCAGACATGTACGTGTAAATCAATGCTAAAACATTTCAGGCCTACAATATTTCTCCTAATGATTTATAGCATTCAACTTCTTCATTTAATTAAAGCATGTTAATACTCTTATTCTATTATTCAGTAAACATTTTATAAATCCTGGCCCATTAATGCAATGACCAAAAACGTTAATATAATCTGTGTCGTGAAAAGAACCATCTTCCCATTCAGCTCCAGCTCTGGCCCTGAGGCCTACCACGTTCTGCGTTCAACCACCTACCATCTTACATGTTAACAGCTACACGACATAGATTAAGAAATAATCACGTCTAATAAAATCATATAATGTCACACATTTCTGTATTAGTTCCACTTCTATTAAATCTCTACATTAGCTATACATTTTTGATATATTTGCAGATACTATTAGCACTCATGGCATTTCTCTTCATGATTAGTGCTTACTACAGGTAAGTGTGATGTACTCATACATTTAAATCAGTTTGCGCTCTCTCACAAGCTAACAGAAGAGAGCAACATTGGAGAAATAGCACCGTTGATATCTGAGCCACAGCACACGAAAAAGCCAATGCAGTTGTGGCGGGTGGTTGCTCTGGACCAACTGAGCCCTTGGTATGGTACTTGAACCTTTGGATTGGACAGATCATAAGAATGAATTTGGGGTAATATGTTAACAATGTGGTGTTTTCCTTTAACGTGAGTTATATTATTATCTGTACATTCAAGGCACAACCACAATGATAAGGCATCTCCCAATTTTTCACTATAGCAGTATTACTCATAAAAATATAGCTTCAGCCAACTCCAAATCATAGAGAGCATTTTACTAATCTTATTAAAAACAGCCTGGTCACCAGAACAATAGACCTATCCACTTCATGAAAACCATCATCACAGCAGTCAGAGGCAGATGCCTCTACTGCAATGACAACACAAGCAACTGTGTGATTTATTGGCACTTGTGTTCTCTTTGATGTGATCTTTGTGGCAGATAAAAAGCACTGTCATTTGTCATTCGTGAACATGAAGCTGACTGTTGAAAAGTAGTTGCATTTTCGTTACCACTTTACACTCTTATGTATCATCAAATACTGTTAATATTTCTTTGTCACATCCCGTTCTAAGGTTACTAACAAAATATAATAATGGTAGCGAACATTGGACCCCTTACAAAATATTTACATTAAGATGTAAAGAAAGGTGTAGCTCTTACAACAGCCATAGATTAAAGTTTAGTGGACATATTGAAGTGTATATGATTAGCATGCCAGACAGCACTTTTGCAAATTAAGCAAAAAGACAGCAATATCAACATTAGTAAGAAGGAGACCACCTTCGCCAAACAGAACCTGATTATAATATCTTCTACTGAACTGACATGGTAAACACTGGAAGCTGGTAATATACAATAAGTGCAGTCATGTTGCATCGGTCATGCTCCATTAAAGAGTTAAATTTAAGGATTGAAGAACAACTTTTGACGTTGGGTAATGTGTATTAAACACATGGTGCCATGGCATGAACAGACAACAGGGTGAACTGGGAGTATGTCCAAGAGTGTTACCCTACCTAAAATAATATCCTTTGAATGGTGCTGAGTGGACATATTCTGTAAAGTTATGTTATGTAGATTTATACAAACACAAGGATATAATGGACGGAGCGCTGAAACTTTTCAGACACTCACCCCTAGTCATAGATCTTGGTTGAATCCATCATCGTTCTTTAGCTCACTTCACCCCAGTTCAGACATGGCTATATGCAAATCAGTCTTGACCCTGTGCCTCATGGGTACAATCCAGCCCGAACTGCCAAGCCATGTCTTCCCGGGACCAGAAACAAGCATCCAGGGACCTGTTTCAGGGTAACACCCCATATCAGCCAGCCTAGCTTGAACCCAGTAGAAAAGTGAGCAAAGGACCCACGTATGGGCATACCCTGCAAACTTAGGGCAAACAAAACAAACACAAGCTTGCCTGGCTGATGAGGGGTGTTACCCTGAAACCAGTCCCAGGATATATTTGTGTCTGAACTGGGTGGCAAAGTGAGCTAAAGAACGATGATGGATTCAACCCAGATCAGTGAGTGGGGGTGAGTGTCTGAAAAGATTCAGTGCTCTGTCCATCATCTCCTTGTGTTTGCATAGATTTATACAACGCAACATCTATCCGAGGATGTCTTGGCGCTAAAATTATGAAACCATTGCTCTGTGATATACCACGGAATCCAAACCACGTTATCATAACTCATGCATAATCAAAACTGTTACTCGGCTATTCTTGGCAGCATTTTACTCTACACTCACTTCTAGGAATCACCAAGGAATGGAGACTCCAAGAAAACTGTGGTAAGCAATGTCAAATTCGAAGCATGAAATGCAAGTGAATTAAATGACTTGCCCATCAAAAATATAAAAATAAGACAACCAGCAAAAACATGGAACACTGATAGGGTTAAAAACAATGATGTCACCACCTAAAGATATTAGATTACTTAACATGAGACATATTTAGCAATACACTTTTTTCTACTAGCTATTTTCATTAATGAGTTGTATGACGTTAACAAATAGGGGAAAAACATTCTGATTTGAATGAGAGAAATTCATTCAATAAACAACGGATATGGAGAATAATGTTCTCTCCAAAAAGCACATAGGTAGGTGAGAGTATAAATAAAGAGAAAACATGCTACAGAACAAATACAATTCATGAAGTTAAATTCTACTATGTAAAAAATTTAAGCACCTACTCTCTTGTGCTAGTAGAAATATATAGCTCAGCATGAATGTTTTGGAAAACTTCTAATTTGAAGTATTCCTTTCTTCTAGATATGACCCTGTGATAACAGTCACATAAAAACATCACTTTTGATATTTAACTAGACAACATGAAGGCTAAGGACATGTCAAAATCACCTTCAAAATGTTAGTAGTGGTATAGATTTTGTTTATGTTAATAACATGTTCTTTTCTCCAACAAAAGTTTAGATAAAAAATTACAAAATCGCATCAACGTAGTCTAACTAATGTGTAAAAGGTAACAGTTAAAAAATACATAACCTGCGCAAAATCTTTCAATTATACATAAAACATAGTCATCTTAACATTACATTCTAACAAAAATAATAATTCCATACAGAAACTGAAGGCGAAAGAGAGGTATTGTTTACTAACATACATATAATGGCCTGGCATAAACAAATTAATTTCTCAAGTTAAGGTGGTATCACCACCATGTGGCCAATCCCACCATACTAAATCTGTCTTAACTTCCACAGGAAGCATTATTCTGCTAAATATGACACACAATTATATGGTTAATTCTCACTTTTCATTAGAAAGTTGTTTTGGTGGCGTTCAGGGAGTCTGCCCAAACATTACCCTAAAAAATAAATTTTTAAAAAAGGCATCCGATTTGGTTTTGGCATGGTTAGTTTCACGCAAAGGTGTCAAGCATGGGGCAAAAAAGGGAGATTAGTGTCAAAAAAGTCCTATATCGATGTTTAACTCTCATAGGAATCTATGCTCAAATGAAAGGATTTGCACCAACCTGGACATAAAAGTAAACCATTACTCAAGGAAGTGCTTTGAAGTGAAGTGGTGTGGGGTAAATCTGGTCAGTAGCTTTTAAGAAGTTATTTAGAAAAAGTACTTTCAACAAAGCAATATATTAAAACATTTTTAATCAACTTAGAAATCTCTTTATCATTAGTTTGCGATCATCTGTGAACCCGGGTTTGCAGAGAGTTTGTTGACACGAATTGGAAAAAATACTCAAATTTGACTGAAACAAGGATTTTTTTCTTCCGTTGTGCATAAACGGTTTGCTAAGTAAAAGCTGGGTCCACAGACCTGAAGCTCTCCGACTGGCTGTCTGGGACTAGAAGAAAAATTTGCATCTGCCATTACAGGACATGGGGGCTCTGTTCCTGTAGCCTTAAAAATAAAACATGACCCATTATAAGGGGGATGATCTACTGACCACCTTGGATCAGTTGGTTTGAACCTAATGGAAGCCCGACCCTTATAGTAAAACAAAACAATGCTGATTTAGTCGTGGGGTTCGAAGTCCTTGATACTCGATTTGCGCCTCCATGAATCAGCAACCACGTGGCAAGGGGTCTTGGGCATTATTGAACCTTGAACAGAGTTGAAGAAACTTTAAAAACAAGCATTTGCAAAGCAATAGTCTCACATTTGCCAGAATTCAAGGTATTGGTGTAGTAAATGACAATGTTTTTTACCTATGTGTTTTGGTTTGGAGTGGAGTGGATGTATAAAAAAGCATTTGCAAGGCAAATGGTTTCGCATTTGTGAAAGTTAGAGGTCTTGGTGTTAAAAATGACTATTTTTTAAACTTTTTTTGATGCAGGGCAGTGATTATATTTACATAGTGTTATTGCCATTTGTACGGCCTCATAGAGGTGGATAATCAGAAAATGGGAAATCGGTTATGAGGGAGGGGAGACGAGAGTAATATGCTGGCTGAAATAAAAAAGTAAACATTATTTGACATAGCAAGCACTCATTGGGAATGCAAGATTACGTAAAGCATGTAAAATGTAAGCAGGAACAAGATAGTTAACTTAATGCTTTCACACATAATATTCAGAAATAGTTGGGTGATTTTACATGAAAAGTTAAGAACATGACTACAGGGCCGGAAGGGACCTGTTTCAATGTCCACTGCTTATATCCTTACAAAAAATAAGAAGTACGGTTTAAAAAGACCACATCCCGGAACACAGAGTCACAGTACACATTTTATAAACTAAAATAAGGAAAAACGATTTCAAGGATTATATTAAACGTTTTCCACTGTATGCATCAACCAGGTATTGTAGTACCTCAAGGATGGTGCACTTCCCCATCCAGGGAAAACAATGCTCAAAGAAAGAGGAGAAAACAAAAGTAGTGCTTCACCGGCAAACTCTGTAAAGTGGAAGTAATGTGTGTGGTTGTGAACAAAACCAATCTAGCCATTTTGTGACCATTGTGTATTGCTTTATTTATTTCTTTTTCTTATTTTGACATTTTGTTTGTGCTCACCATTCCGATGCTGCTTTTTGGAATAGAATAATTGAACACATGACCCCAAGAGATCTTACCTTCATTTTTAAAGCACTCTGAGCTGGAGCTAAATACTCTACAGCCCGAGTGTAGGGACCCTTTGTGGTTAGTTTCAGGAGTCCATTTTGTGGCATGACGAGTGTTAAAGAAAGACTCAAACACACGTTTATGGTTTTTAGAATAAAAAAAGCCTTGCTTTAAATAATATTATGGCAATTATTGCTATGCATTGCCATGCGTGTATTTATGAGGAATACTTAGGAATATGGTTATCAATACATTATTGTGGTGACTTTCTGCCAAAGCCAATAGATCTGCTTTATATAGGTTTATGTGATGATCCTTTGCTAAAGCCAAAAGGTCAGCTGTTTATTTTTTGGTGTCTCACTCTGTTGACAGAGCAAGTAGGTCCACCTTGGTTAAAATGACATCCCTTTATAATGTTACGTTACCTTAAAAAAAAAAACACAGAAATGCACTGAAAAAAATAAAGGGTAAAGTTGCGTTATAGTTGGGTCTGGTAGTAATATCTTACTTTACAGTTTTAAAACAAACAACTCAGAAATGTACTGAAAAAAGCAAAGGTCAAAGTGAGGTTATATTTAGGTTAGAAGTTAGTTAAAACGTAACATTTCAGTTATAGTTAACTGAAGTAACTATAACGTGTACCATCACCCTGCACTGCTTATGACCTCACAAAATAGATCATCAGTCATGAGATATGGTATAGCATTCTTTACATCACTGATAACATCTGAAATTACATAATTAATAACACTGCATAGGGAAGGTGCGAGTTATAGCTACTTCATTTAACTATAATTGGTGAATGTAGTGTTTTTTTTGTTTAAAATGTTACATTTTAGCTGACATTTTCCACTAACTAACCACTTTAACTTTAGTTTTTTCAGTTAATATATATTTTAAACTCTCCTGAACCTTATCTGTTATAACAATGTATTGTTTTAATTCATTATATGCATGTTCACATGCGATATATCACTGTATCAGTAAACTAGCAATTTTAGATTATAATTTTTTCCTATCTATGATTTCTATAGCTATAGGCTCCAACAGACTGGAACTAATCTCCCTACACATGCTACATGTATATTGTTATAAAAGTACTAAATGTATTTTTTTTATTACATGGATGCCTGCAATCCCTATAGAAAAGCACGTCTCTAATTTCCACCTTGCAGGTGACTTGCGACATCTCTAGTCGCCAACAAAAATGAAATAATGCAGCTGCTCAACTGTAATAAGCTATTATAGTTGGAGTTGGGATCCATAATACCTCCTGGCAGGACTTAATGGAGGTCACAGACCATGATCACAGCTGCAGTTTAAATGGCACAACGGAAACGAAAACTGGCTTTCCATTCTTATGGTTTTTTTTTTGTTTGTTTTTTAAAGTGGTAAGCGGGAAGGTAATATTTATAGCAACATATTTCATTTTATTTCACTCTGATGATCACTGGAGGAATAACAGAAAAATACACATATTTTGAGCCTCAGCGCTTTTTTAATCTATCGCATATTCAACTGGTTCTAATAGCAACAGAATACTAACTGCTTTCTGGTGTGTTTAACAATGCACTAGATTTTGTGTTTATTCAACCTCATTCTTCGACAGGGAACTTCTCTGTGACTTGCAATACCCTTATACTGTACGGCTGGGAGTACTTTATTCCATATATAATGTGCATTCTTTTGTGGGACTCTTCATATTAAACGTCATGCCCAAGAAGTAAGTAATTCTTACCTACGCTCCAGACAGGTTATCTTCAAGCAGGGTTAACATAAACCGGTTGTTGGAATACCTCAGTGCCAATCACTTTATAATACAACTTCTAGCAATGGTTTACCTTCCAAGCGTTAATGCCTTCCTCAGAACAAACAGTACAAATATATATTTTGTAGCCTCGCAGATTTCCTGCAGAGGAGTGTTACCACAGGTGGTTACGGATCTGGACCGGGATTTACAAAGGGAAGGCTTTTAATTCCCCTAACCTCAAAATGTTAAACTTTATCACCAAATACGCAAGTTTTGAAGGTCCGGTTGTAGAATTTGCAGCTTGTGTGCTTTGCTGACAGTGAAACTAAAAGCGCAGAATAGAAAATGTAGAGGTTCAAGTCTAGGGCTGGCATTAGCGCCTTTTTGGCAGACAGCCGTAGCTGTGTGTATTTTTCACACGTGACGTTCAAGTAGCATTATCACTTTCAGAGTCTAGCAGAGAACCACAGTTACCAGAAACAGGATTCATATTTGAACCTCCGAGACCAGGTCTATGTAGGGGAAGCTGTCTAGGGCTATTGGTGCTAGGGGACGGGGGCAGAAGTCTCTATCTTGTACTGAGCACACATGTTTGTTCAGAACTGAAAGTAGCATCGGGGAGGAAGGGCCTGCGTGGCTTCACTTTCAGGTTCTGACCATTCTAGGTTGCAAAGCCCGGGATATGCCCGGGGGCCGGTGAGACACAACCAGGAAGCTGGGAAAACAGAGCCAGGAAATAGGAAACCAAGGTTCCGAAGAGGATAGAGATAAGAGAAAATCAGGGGACGATTGGGAGTCCACAGGTTATCGAACCCCCGGCAAGACCAAGAAGGAGAAGATCAGGAACTAGATAAAGATCAGGAGACCGAAAATTAAGGATAAAATAGAGATCGGGAGCCAAGGGAAGATCGGGAGTGAAGACAGGATCTGGAGAACATTGTCCGCTAGGGGAAGATCAGGATAAGATCGGGAGTGAGGAGAAGATCGGGAGTCAGGGGAAGATATGGAGCCAGGGTTAAATCAGAAGAAGAATGCCTACCAGGGGAAGTTTAGGAGAAGCGTAGGAGAAAACCAGTGTGCCGCGCTGGCAAAAAAAACAAACATGTTTTATAGATTAACAAGTTGCAGCAAAGGTGCAAGTTGGGCGAGCCACGCATTTTGAAAAGATCACGCGTGGCCGCCATTGCTAATATAAATGGAGCCCTGGGAAAAAAACATACAATGTTGCAAAAATAAAATAGGATTGGGCGAGCCGTGCACAACAAAAGAAAAGTCGCACGGCCACCATTGTTAAAGTCCAAGCATGGCGTGATGCACAGCAAAAAAAAAAGTGATTATGTCGCAAGAGACAATGTCCTGCCTGCAAAAGCAGGTAGGAGAAAGTCATGTAAGAAAATAGTGCTCACAGACTGTAAACAAAACATACAGAGTAACAACACATATAAGAGGGCCAGTGCTCCTGGGAGGTTACAACATGAGAAGGAGGGACTACTACGCCTATTCACAAATCAAAAGCCACCCTTTACTAAGATCAGTAACAGGTGCCAATTGAAAAGATGGGCAGGAAAATGGGTGGAGCTTTAAGTCCATACCTGAATACAGCATGCCTCCAAGAGACAGCGCAAGTGCTGCCTAGGCAAAACCTTAAAACACAAAAGAAGCTCTGCAGCCAACCATCCCTATACGTGTGGCATTCAGCCATATGTAGTGGAAGGGTGGACATCCACAGCCAGTTGGAAGCAAGGTCTGGTCTTTCAGCCAACCTCCACTGTGCACAGGGTTTGGCTTTGAGCAGCGGGGGATAACTTCCCACAGCTGAAGGCTGTGAGCAATGGGTTAAAGTGTACTTTTATAAGTTGAGTGTAGAACATGATGTAAAAAAGACATTCAGTAAAAATAAAAACAGGTTAAAGTTAAGTTATTGTTAGATTTGGTTATAAAGCCTTAATGTGTGCTTACAAAACCTCTGATATTAATTTAAACATCACAAAGTGAAGTTATGGTTACAAAACATAGAATCTAGAACCTAGAAACCACTGAAATTCTCCACTAATGGTTAGCTTGTCAATCTATAACGCTCACATCAGCCAGACAAACAATAACTTGCATACCAAATGCAATGCTTATTGGTGTAAACATTTTGCAGTAATAAGTTAAAACACCGGAAAGCATATTATTATGTTACAACACAGGTGAAAGCCAATAGATAATAATACACTCATAGTCAACACTCTCAGGATTTAATGGTAATGTGATGCTGAATCTCATATGTAAAATGATTTTAGACATTTGTATTTGCATCCTTCACATTAAGACTGAGATCATGAGCTTTGCATTGATGTTCAAATTATCGATGGCATGTATTTTGTGTGATATACATATAAGTGGTGCAGCTTACTTTCTGATAGCCTGCATGAGAACTTAGTGAAAAGCTAGATTTAAAAATGTTCAATTAGGGGGGCGTGGCATGGGCAGCCAAGATGGCGGTTGAGCCTTAATGGAGCTCCCGCCGCCTGAGAGAGATCCATCGCCATCCTGCCTGACAGCAACATCCCTTTCAAACCTTGAGGCACCGGGGCTCTTCGTGGGGCTCTGGGGCACCGAACAGGCCCTCTCATGATCCAGCTAGGAGCAATCAGACTGCTGTGACGCAGAGGAGACTAGCCACAAAGCAGGGATGCTGAGGGGATACGACCTAGACGCAGAGCTGCTGAGCCTGGCAGAGTGGCCCAGAGAGCTTCCCGCAGTACCAGGTGGGATTACCCTGAGAGCTGGAGTGGCCGCGGGCGTAGAGCTTTGTCCTGGCGCCGCTCTTGCCTGGTGGGCAGACGTGACTCGAGGCTCGGCGATGGCTGGATGGCAGGAGGGTGCCTGCGGTGCAGATCCGGAGTTGAGAGGTGGCCCAGGGACTGGAGACTACTGAAGGGGTGGAAGCTTCCCCCTTTCTCGATTCGCAGTGGGGAGGCCTCCTGGAGGGTTGGAGCCGATCACCGCAGTGCTCTGTGTGGACGCATTGGAAGAAGACGGTGATGCAATGGAGGGCACCGCAGATGAGGGCCGCCTGTTCAGGTTGCTGCCTGGCGGACGTCCTTGTGCTTTCTCCTTCTCTTTCCCGATTCCAGCTTGGGGCACACCCTGGGGGAATCTGAGTCACAGCAGATTGTGTGGCACTGGGGGAGGAGCAGCGCTATTGACCTGCTGATTTTGGCCAGTGGGCCTGAATGTACCCATTGCGAGTGGAGGACACATCTCGCCCAACGATGTGCCACTGCAGGCGGCAACACCAGTGAATATGGGTACGCGTTGCTAGCAGTTTTGAGGCACCAGCGGGGGAGATAGACCCTGGTTGTCTGGATCCTTTACAGTCGGTGAGCCTTCCCCTCCCGGTCCTGGGAGGCCATGCCTGGGCCCTGTAATAGTGGCACGCCCAGTTGGCCTCCAGGTCTGCAGCAACTTTCGGCACCATAATTGCATATTGAGTTGGGACCCCAGGTGAGCAGCTTGAGATGGAAGTTGACTGCCACTGGATGGTTGTTTTCGGGGTGTTCGTGGGGTGTATTGAGGAGCTCTGTTGCTTGAGGCCCTGACTGATGGCATGAGCTCCGGCCCACTTATATAGTTCCACCATCTGCGGACTGTATGCCGACATTTTCTCCCCCTCATCTCTGCACCCACCCCTCCTCCCCCTGACAGTCGCTTTCTCTGGACCCGTTGTCTGGGGGCCCGAGTGGTTACTGATCCTTGCCCTGTCCTTTGGGCCGCCGTGAGCCCTGCCGCTGGTGGTGTTCTTGCTCCCTGCTTCCCTGCATCGCGGGCTCCCAGTTGTGGAGGACGGGACGGGGGAAGGTACTCCTGCAAACCCCTTCCCAGATGAAGATGGCTTATTATACAGTCCTGCTGACCGCCGGCGAGGCTTATTATACAGTCCTGCCGACCGCCACAGGGTCTTCTTCCAGTCTTGTACTTTTTTCTTCGATACACCGGATCAGACTTGGGAGTGGGAGACCGGAGCTGTCTGCTTCAACGCCCCCCCGCCCCCGAACAACACCAATCAGGGAATACAAAGGAGCGAACTACACTTTCCCATCGGCAAAAGGGGGAGGGGTGCTACCGTAAGCCCGGGACCAAGTGTGGGGTCGGTGAGGTGGGCTCAGGTTCGGTTCTATAGGAACCTACCCTGGACCTGGCTTCACCAAGGGAGGCCAGGAACCTCTTGGATACTTGACTGGTTTGCCACTCTGCGGAGGTGGACTTGGGCTCCTCATCTCAGCTCTCTGGTCTGCCTTGACCTGGATGCTTCCTTTCTAGTTATAATGCTGTCTATGCTGCAGGGGTGGGCTAGGCATGTCTGCCTGAGAGGGTGATTGTGCTTGCTCCCCTCCCACTTATTTATTTTAAAAGTTTTATGTAGTGCTGGCTAGATCCAGAGGTATCAGAGCGCTTTACATGATCAGGATAGTATAAGGCAAACATGGTATAAAAGCGTAAAAACAAGGGTAAGGAAATATAAAAGTAAAAAACCACATAATTACAAATCAAGAAGGAATAAAACAGGAGCTGGAGCAATACATTACAAGTAATGTAGGTAAAGTGGAGTACAGGAAGCGGGACATATATTACTGAAACAAATATGGTATGGCGAAAAGATATCAGGAGTCAGGCACAGGTTAGGATCCCCAATAGTAGTTAAGGAGGTGGGTTTTGAGGTCTTTTTTGAAGTGGGCATAGGAGGGGTTACAGCTCAGGTTTTTTGGGAGGGTATTCCAGATAGTAGGGGCATTGCCAGAGAAGGAGCGAGATTGTGTGGGGGGCGTTGGTGCTTCTCAGAGGACGAGTGGTACCGGCGATGAGGAATTTCTTGGAGAGGTACTGCGGAGTGCTTTGGTGGAGGGCTTTATGAGTAATGCAGGCAGTTTTGTAAGCTGATTTCCCTTCGATAGGGAGCCATTTAAGAGATTAGAGAGCTGGGGAGATATGATAGAAGCGTTTGCAGTCTGTGATGAGCCTGGCTGCAAGGTTGAGCACAGCTTTAATTGGAGCAAGGTGGACCTTGGGGATTCTGTTGAGGATGGTGTTGCCATAGTCAATACGTGAAAGAACAAGTGATTGAACCGCAAGTTTAAAATCATCGATGGGTATGAATGGTTTGATTTTCTTGAGGTGAGGGAGAGTGAAGAGGGCTCCTTTGGCAGAGTTTTTGATGTGAACGTTAAGGGTGAGGGTGTTGTCGATAGTAATGCCAAGCGATTTAACGGAGTTGGACAGTGTGAGTGCGTTAAGGTCTGAAATTCATGATTGGACAGGGAGAGGGTTCTTTTTAGGGTAGAAGAGAATGATTTCAGTATTATTAGGGTTTAGTTTGAGATGATTTGACTGGAACCAGGATTGGATATTGTAAAGGGTGTTGTTCAGGTGTAAGATGTCAGCATGAGTTTTAATCTTGTAATAGATTTGGGTGTCATCGGCGTATAGGTGGTAGTTGATGCCTGCTTGTTTAAGAATGAGAGTGAGGGGTTCCATAAAGAGGTTAAAGAGGGAAGGAGAGAGAATACATCGCTGGAGGACTTCTATTGTGGGTCTTGGCCCATGTGACTATCCTTTTGTTATGGGTATTACTTCTGCTGGGTAATGAGGGCAAATTCATTATAATATGGTATATTTCATTGTCAGGCGTTGGATCCTGTTATATATATGCCTATGGACCACAAAGGTGTATCACCCCCCAAGTCGGTGGTTTTGGAATACTCAGTTAGGGCGACAGATGTTTCCTGGGGTGAAAAGTGGGGAGGGGGGGATGTTGGGGGGGGTCGGGGAGGATAGTTGGGCTCTCAAAGTTAGTTAATTTTTTTTACTGTTCTATTTTATCAGTGTTTTTCTCCCCCACGTTAATAGAGTTACTAGTCAGATAACAATGGTTGGCTCAAAACGGCATGGCACAATAGGACCCTGGGGTCTCTAGTCCACTCTTGTCATGGCTTCTCCTGGACCACATTAAGCGCTCTGCTGTGTTAAGATAGATCAAACGTCACAGACTAACGGCCGTTCTCCTGCAGGAGACTCATCAAATTGGTACGAACTGCCTCTTTTGGGCCACTTCGGCTATGATGGAGCAAAAGTTAGCGCCCTGTATTGGACCCTGTCAACACTCCCTGAAGTTGGAGCCTTATTTGGTATTTCTTTGAATGTGTCCGACATATCTGTAGATCCAGCCCTGAGTAATACCTTCGCTAATTTTATCCAGGCCCCACAAGAAGGTCAAAATGCATCGGCGTATACAGGTATAGGGCCAGGAGACATTCATCCCCTAGAAAAAGGAGACAATTAACACAAAAGAGTGACGAGGATATTATTGATACTTCTATTTTTCCGGGACCAAAGTGGCAGAGTCAGTACAAGTCGCAGAACGGAGTGACCGCAGCAGGCCTCCCTGACCCACATGGATCCTGATGAGGTAAAATAATACTGCAACTTAAGGTACCGAGCGACCTCTAAGGAACAGTAGAAAGTTATGTTTCCTTTCACATTGGCACATTAGGAAATACCTACATGTACTTTTCACATATAGAGACGCCAGAGGTCTCTATACACTCTACACCCTGGTCCTGAAGAAAGCCCAATTGACCGACTGGCGACAAAGGGCTGAAACATGTCGACCTAGATCACACCCTTTAGTGTGAGAGAGTCATAATCACTCTCAGACACCTACATTGTTTTTACTGCCTCGAAAACCAGAACTATTAAAATACAAATCTGAGATTGAGAGACTTTTAACTACATTCACTACACTATCACTGTCACTATCACTACTGCTCTTAACAAAGGGTATTACCTCCTGGTGGAGGTTGCATAATAACTAAACCCAATGATTATGCAGACACGTGTGAGGGCTAGCGGAGAACCAAGATATACCGCTTGAATTACCATCAACTACACGTGCATGAGGGTTTTTTAACTGGGACTAGAAAGAACGAACCCCGCATACCCTAGTTATGCAGGACAAGTGATCCTTCCCATTTGATTAGATGATATATGAGCCAAGGAAACTGAATGGATCACGTATTCCTTTCCTCCCCCCACATTGATCTCGAATATATATGTTGGGCATTTATAACATGTAAAGTCAGTATCTCTTATAATGCAGTAGTTTTTCATTGCATGCATGTAAAAAAAATGTTGTTGATGTGATGTTTATGTTTATTTGTCAATATTGAATGTTGGGTGCTCGTCACACATTACTTAATGTATATGTGGTGGTGTTTGAAGTGAAGACACCAATTTAAGTAAAAGTATTTTTCATTTATGCCTAGTCTTTTTCTGAGTTAGGCGATGGCGTATTAATTTGTATAAAAAATATATATGAATCTGAGTTGTGTGGACAAAAATGCAATGCAAGTAAAGGTAGCTGTTACTGGCTCATTCAGACACGGATTAGTGGCGTAGTCTGGTAAAAGAGAGAAGATGTAATTTATGGTGTAGGGGGTACACACATATGTTTTCAGTATATTAGTTTGATCCCAGTCCCCTATTACCTCAACTGGATCACTCTCCGTCGAGACACTTATTTCATGGGGCATATCTTCTAGTTCCTCAGCATCGGTGTTAGCAAACAGTTCAGTAAGAATTTAGTCCATTCCACTCACTTGGAATTCAGAAACCATAACGTATTGATCAATCACTTTGGGTGTTTGTGGGAATACTATGTTAGAAGAAACCATGTATAGAGGACATCATACACGCACAGAGAAACAATGTGTTTTGGATCCTCTAGATTATTGAGCCCTATTATTTGTACATGAGGTTCAAGTGGGTGTGTGACGACTAGAAAAGGACAGAGGTCTTCGGTTGCTGTGTAAAACAACGGACTCTGCTGAAGAACATAATACCTGGAGAACACTTGCTGCCACTATTATGGAAGAGACTCATCCAACTAAATGTTTTTTAGGTCAAGCCTACTAAATGTGCATGCGGTGTCGGTTGCGAGGCATATTGGTGTTTACCAAGAACAAAGTGGGGCTTGAAGCCTGCCCATTACTTACTATTGATTAGCGTACCTTGTCACTCTTGTTTGCCTGCTTCTTATCCATGGACCAGCTTGTCAATCTTGGGTTTGCCCATCCCATGAAGCACTGCCTCTTTACACTCTCTTTGTCTGACAGACATTGCTACTTCCACTGCTTGCTTTTCAAACATTCATTTTTAGGTCTCGCCTGTCGATGCGCATGCGCATCGAGCAAGCGAGACTATAGGGGCTCATCCAGACTTTATCTAACTTGCAAGGAATCGTGGCGATTCCTTGCAGTGCCCGTGACTTTTAAGCTCAATGCGCATGTGCATTGAGCTTAAAAGCGCGTGCACATGCCCCCAGCCGCCTGCCTTGCCTACTCTCTCTCACAGCCTCCCCCAGCTCCGCCCCCTCACTACTTGATTGCACGGCCGCTAGGCCGTGCCTCCCCTACTCTCCTCCCCCCTCCTCCTCTCCTCCCCTGCCTGCCTGCCGCTAGGCCGTGCCTCCCCTACTCTCCTCCCCCCTCCTCCTCCTACTGCCGTGTCGCACCTCTCCCCTCTCCGCCCCCTCCCCTGCCAGCCGTGTTACGGTGAAAGGCTTGTTTGTTTATTTTACCCGCCGTGTCTCTGCTGCTTCCCCCTGTCCTGTCTCTCCTCCTCTCCCTCTCTATACCCTCCCCCTCCCCCCCACCACTCCCATCAAGTCCCTCTGGCCCTTCCCTCCTCCCCGGACCCCTCCTCCCCTGCCCCCTCCTCCCCTGCCCCCTCCACCCTTTCTTGTTGTTACTACGTAAATGGTAGTCTGCCAGCACCGCCCATCCTAGGAACTCCAGCACAAGCTTCTCCTGCCTCCGCCCAGAACTGTAACCAAACACTCAGCACAAGCTTTTCCCAATTCAACTTCAGACCGCCCTCCGCTTCACTGCCCAGAACTGTGTCGGAAGTGCGGGTCGGTTTGTGGCATATTCACCTTCCACCTCTAGCAGTCGCAGCACTTCTTACAGAATTCTGCGAAGTCGCTAATGCATCCAGGTGTTTCTTTTTCTGCTCTTACCTGCACGTTTGTACAAAGTAGGCATAGGACAATTTGGTTTGTATCCAGGTGTTTATTTACGTTGACAACTTCCTGCCGCAGATCTTTCAGTACGTAAAGGAAAGCCCCTTAACCCTAGTTATCGTAAAATGCATATCTCGCCCACCCAGACCTCTCTGCTATTGGTAAGGCGCGTGTCAGGGTTCTCTTTGAGCTCTCTAAAACAAAACATGATAACATGCGCCCAACATAAACAAAGTCTACATGCTTTAACAAACAGGACTCAGGGATCCGGGGTCACACATACTCCAGCTGCCTTTTGTCTCCGGCCAGCATGTGTTTGTGGGGGCGGGGCGATAACCTCCTGTTATCTCACTGGCTGTGTCTTATAAAACATATACACGCACATTAACATTTAGAAACACCTGGTAGGGGCGTAAAACAAGGGATTTTTCATTTGCATGGACCGGCAAGCAGAGTCAGGAATAGAAGGGGTCGAATCAACAGAGAAATCGACACCATGTTTGGCTAAAAGGAATGTCTCTTTCACAAATAGAAAAGACCGTCACTCCTGCTTAGAAAATCGCCTCCAAGCAGTTTAGCCTTGCCTTGTCTGTGTTTTGAGCAAAACAAGTGTCAGCCCTACTTCGTGACTTTTGCACGTCGTAAGTACGAAACCTGTAATCTTCAATGTTTAACGATGTTTTTATTAATTAGCCTCACCAAACCCATCTGCACACAATTGGGACTTGCCATTGTTTTGACCCTTCGCGCAGCCCCATCTCTTCCTTCCAGTTGCTTATTGTCAACTTTTTAAAGTTTAGAAAGTATTCTTTCCAGGTGACTATTTGTCTGCCCACTCTTATTGGGTGGGTGGATGTACAGCCATTTCTCCAACAACCCTTACTTTTTAAATATATTAAAATAAATATTCAGTCTTTCTTTGTAGTGCTGCTTAAGCGGGGCGGACATACGCGGAGATGCAGCTAAATAGGCTCTGCCTCCTGGTTCGAGTTAGTCACTTTTAGCATCCGTCAGATTTGTCCGACTATCTGAAAACAGATTTCTACCAGCAGAAACCCTCAACATCAGACTTGTAATTTCATATCCAGCCGGAAGAAGCCTATTTCTCTTTTTTAATTTGAGATTTCTTTGGGTTTTCCTCCTCTCTCAACGCCACCTCTATTTTAACAACCCCCCACACACACACTTCTTCCTGCATTCCTCCTCCTCTTCTCAGCTCTCTCGCCCCTGCCTCTCCTCTATTTCACTGTGTGCTCTGTGTCTCGACTGCCTTCCCCGCCCATGCCCAGCCTCTTTCATCTTCCCCTCCCACACCGCCTCCCCTCTGCCCATTAATCCATTACCAGCAGCCGGTCCAAGAGAAGCTACTGTCTCCGGAGCTTGGCCGGGAGGGGTGCTGCTGTGCCCGGACCTCCCAGAGCAGCCACTGCACCCCCTCACCATCGACTAACCCTCCCTCTCCTCACCCGCCTCCTGCCGGGGTTATTGGTGGAGAGCCTTCATCCACCGCCTTTGTGCGCTGGGCGGACGCCGCCCCTTTTCTTATCTCTCCTGCAGCAAGCTACCTGATGACTCCAGGGGCCGGAGAGATCTTCAGTGCCACCCTCCCCCACCGGCACCATCCATCATCTTAGCTAGAAAGAGCAGAGAAACCACTGCCCTGCGGCACTTTCCACAACTTCCAGGTTAGAATTGAATCTTGTAGCAGGCGACCACCTACGTTAAAACAATTTATAGAGTACCTACAGAATGGTATCTTAAGGCGCCGAGAGCGGAAGTTAACATTAAAGCACGTTGGTGCTTCGTGGGCCACCGCTGGATGGCAAGTTGGGCCGGATTCCAATCTGCGGTTGCAGCAGCACATCCGCACTTCATTCTTCAAAGCCACACCATTTTGAAAGGTTTTTCAAAAAACTATTCTGATGTGAGACCCCCTCCCCCACACACACACGCAACCACTGTTGTTTGTTGATGATCCCCCCAAAACACTTACTTCTGGCTAGGGGCCTGACAGAACACATGCAAGTACAGTTTATTTATATGCCCCCTTATTTAACATATCTCTTGGTGTTGAGTTGAGACACATCAGCCCAATGCTGCTGTTACCCAGGGGTCACTTGTAAAGGACAGGAGGGCCGCTTAGCTCCCTTTGTTAGTTTTTGGAGGGCAGTGTGATGACCCACTTTGTGGGATAGTTCAGAGTCAGGTAGCCTGCACTTCTGCCACGGTCTCACTAATTCAGAACGCTTTTTTTTTTTACTGCCTCATTAGTTAACCGCCCCACCTCCACTTTGTTGTCTAGTTGGCAGACTCAGCTGAGAGGCCAACAACTGAATGGGTGCATGCAATAGGTCTCGGAGCATTTGAGTTAGAGCTTTTAGATTTGTTTATGGCTTTTTTTCTTTGTAATTCTTTAGCATTGCCTACAGGAAACAAAAATGCTAAAGATAAAAAAAAAAAAACCATAAACAATTCTAAAAGCACAAACTCTAATGCTGCGAGACCTATTGCATTTCCAATGCCACCTCCAGCCACATTTAAAATTACATACTAATATACACATAAGACAGAAGTAATACAAAGGGGACATGTGACACCTTTTGTTACAAACAACACATTACTTAATTATTATTAACATATACACACACTCTTAACATCACCCTCACACAACAAAACTATCACACTCTTTCACACCCGCTCAGTAACGCTAAAACAACATCTCCCTCATACACCATCACACACCTTCAGCCTCACACACACTTACTCACCCTCACACTAACACACTCACACACTCTCTTACGCAAATAACTTCACTCATCCTCCCCCCCTCACACCCCCTAACACTCTACGCGATTGCAGCCTGGAATCCCTGATAACTTTTCTTGTATCCGTGGCTGGCATTCAGTCATCCCAACGTAAACTGGTGCATTTGTCTTTTCTTAACTGAAAATAATTTTCTATATTTCTATTGCATGATTGATTGAAATACTTTATCGGACAATCGTTCACATTCTAGATAGACAACTTGTACATCACACCCCTCGATGCATTTCGGGTTCGCGCCTTGTCCTTCCTCAAATGGTAAATACTTTTAGGGATGAAAAGGCGCCGGGTCCTGCTGCGTTGTTTTAATTTATATTTCAGACTCGTGCTGTCAATGTCTCAACTACGCTTAAACACACAGGACGAACAATGACAGTTTATTAAATGTATAATTCTGTTTTTATCAGCTCTGAAGTAGCCTCCCTACCGAGCGAGTGCTATTTAATAACAATAAATACAACACATAAGCTCAAAATATTTTTTGTAAAATGTACCTATCGCATTTCATTCTTTTTCACATATAAGAAGATAATTGGGCTTTTCACGGGCAATCAGTAAGACGCTACCTCACCCTCACTGACACTCACTCACACTCAATCACTCTCACCCTCACTCACCAGCAACGCCTCACCCTCAACGCCTCACCCTCAAATCCTCACTCACCCTCACTCTCACTCATCCTCAATCACCCTCAACATCACACACTCACTCACCCTCACTCACCCTCAACACCTCACCCTCACTCACCCTCAACTCCTCACTCACCCTCATTCTCACTCATCCTCACTCAACCACCCTCAACTTCACTGACCCTCAACGCCTCACCCAACACCTCACCTTCACTCACCATCAACATCTCACCCTCACTCACCCACAAAACATCAGCCTCAACACCTCACCCTCAATCACTCACCCTCAACAATTCACCCACACTCACCCTCCCTCACCCTCAATTCCTCACCCACACCCTCAACACTTCACCCTAAACACCTCACTCATCCTCAACGCCTCCCCCTCCCCCTCACTCACCCTCACCCTCACTCACCCTCAACACCTCACCATCACTAACACTCAACACCTCACCCTCACTAACTCACACTCAATCACCCTCAACACCTCACCCTCAACACCTCACCCTCAACACCTCACCCTCAACACCTCACCTTCAAAACCTCAACCTCAACAACTCACCCTCAACACCTCACCCTCAACACCTCACCCTCACTCACTCTCACTCACCCTCACTCACCCTCACTCACACTCACTCACACTCAGTCACCCTCACTCACCCTCACTCACCCTCAACTCCTCACTCACCCTCACTCATCCTCACTCACCCTCAACACCTCACCCTCACCATCACCCACCCTCAACCCCTCATCCTAACTCGCAATAACCCTCCCTCACCCTCACCCTCACTCACTCTCACTCTCACTCACCCTCAACACCTCACTCACCCTCAACACCTCACTCACACTCAACTCCTCACTCACCCCCACCCTCACTCACCCTCAACACCTCACCCTCACACAGTGCAATAGGTCTCGTAGGATTTTTAGTTACAGCTTTTACAATTGTTTATTGCTTTTTTGATTTGTAATTCTTTAGCATTGGCAAAAAAAATAAAAATGCAAAAGATTTACAACAAAAAACCCATAAACAATTCTAAATGCACTAACTCTAATGCTGCGAGACCTATTGCATTTCCAATGCTTGTTTTCTTTTGTGTGAAACATTTTCATTAGAGTGCATGTGTTTTCGAGCCATCTCCCTCGTGCATGTCTCTCCACCCACACCAAGTGTTGCTTTCTGTTGCACGACTGTTTCTCCTCGCCCTCTTCCTTCTTGTGCTCGTCCGTGTGCTTCTTCCCATTGCTTCCCACCACCCACTGTGTGCTTTCCCCCACTCCAGTGTTGCTTTCACTCTTTTCCTCACCCTCTGCTTTTGCATCCTCTCCAGCCCCCAACCCTGTTGTTTTGCAATTCAAACCCCGCTTACCCGGACTTGCCCTGCGCGTTATTGCGCTGTTCGCCCGCCCTCCGGCATGTTGCTTTCGCTCCTTTCTGCCGCAAACTGCTCCACCGGTTGCCACCCTCTCCTGTGTTGCATCCGCCCCCACCAGTTTTATAAATGAAACGCTTTTGCACACATTTATTTCGTCTTAGTTATTGATTCAACTTGGATCGGTATTTAAAAAGAAAAAAGCATGTGTGTTTTTGTAGGTGCATACATTGGTGGTGCACGCACCTACAAAATGACACAGGCGACCGTGTCAAGTTATTTGTCTTTTTCTTTATAAACTTTAGCCTCCTGCTCAACCTAGCAGATGATGTGCAGCATGGATAACAATCATTGGCAAAGCCAATAGGTCACAAAAGCGATACCTATTTGCTTTGCCAATGCTTTTTATTTTTTGAGAGTCAGAAAGTGTTGCCACTTTCAAGCACATGCTGGTACAAGTATGATGTTTCGATCTGTGATTGACTGGTGTTTTATCAGAGGAACATACAATTTGAGCAAAGCACTGTACCAATCCTAATTAACTTTTTTGACAATCAATGCCACAGGGTGACTGGAACAGCAACTGCTTCTACGTGCTCAAGCTCCCCTCACATTGCGAGTCCAGATTGTACTTCTCATGTAATGACCCTTGGAGTGGTATACAGCTGTGGACAGACCAGCCTGAAGGCACTCTGCAAAGGTCTCTCTCATCCATTAAAGACAATTTCTAAATGGATGATTTCAAATCAGTGAGTACAACTGACAACTACTGGGCTGGTGTAAAATAGGCAGGCCATGAACATTTGGGCACACACACTGTTAGAGTGGAATATAAATGGAATATCTGTGGACCCTCAACCACATGGTAACAGGGGGGAAATTATGAGAAATGTGGTCTTAAATCCAGTCTTTGATGGCATAATCTAGGAATGATGTTAGCTTCAGAGAAAGTATGTCTAACAACATCACAAGAACTGTGTACTGAGAAGCACAAGAAAAAAAAAGACCAACTTGGATGCAAAAAGTGACCTAAATGAAACTAACAGCTTTCACTACAAAGTCAGAAACTCACTGGTGACACACATAGATGGATTAAAGAGAAAAGTCCAGAAATGCATAGAGGTGAAGCGGTCTGCACCCTGTCGCCATATGATGGTGAAGTCAGTCACTCAACACGGAGTGCCAGATGACTTACAATAGTTGAGAATAACAGCGAGCTGAACAAAAGAGTACTGGTCATATCCCAGAGTAATTTTAACACCATTGCGCCTTTAATTTCAGTCTCTACCATCACTCCCTATATAGGAAGCATTCACTAAATGTCAGGCTAAATGGAACAACCTTAGGGAATGCCCAACTTCTAAAATTGCAGCAAGCATCAGGTTTTTATGCATTCCATATACCATTTATTGTTGAGAAAAATGTATCCTGAAAGGTTACATTATATCGGAATTCGCTCCTCATTAGATGAAATGGGGAAAGCAATCAGATTTCCATGCTGGAAACACAAAAGCGGAAATTCTTCTGTCGATGAGGTAATCCAGATGAAAGAGCATAACCAGGATACTTATTTCATGCTAATTTGCACACTGTGCAGGCCAGTGTGTGTGATCTGTGAAGCTCACCAGATGTGGCGCATTTCTTGGCCACCCCTGCCTGTGCGTTTGAAAGGGCCGGCATTCAGACTATGTCAGGCTGTCTGAATAATATTCTGCTCGGATATAAATATTTTACACACAAATTGCGTCGGGAAGTTACAAAAAGAAAAGGAGATTTTACATGACAGACAAAATATAACAAGGATAATATAACAACGACAGAGAAAAAAGCAACTCGTAATTGGGAAGATTCCCCTTCTCTTGTACAAACGGCCTATCAAAAGAAACAACTGTGGGCTAGACCAAACAAAAACATCACTCTAATCAAAGTTTCAACCACCATAGTAATTTTAAAAAAAACTAGACAGAGCAAGAATGTTCCCCCTGGCACTGAAAATGGCCCGACAGAACCTAGTCATTGTGGCAACATATTTTATAATCTCCTCAACATTAACTCGCTCTCTTGTTTTATTTTCCAAGCTTCAACATTTTAGGCATGTCTTTGCAACATGTCCATTTGAATGGACCTAGGGACCACATACACTTTTCTTTGTCTGTTTTCAATTATGTACTTTGTACCATAAGGAGATGAGCAGCAAGAAAGGGAGTCAATCAAGCAATAAGCTACAGTCAGCAGTGAGTCGATCCAGCAATACACCTCACACACCAAACTGCGATATGTTGCAGTTGGTGAATTAAAATTGAATATGTGGTCTACCGCATCAACAGAGACAGCATTGTGAGAAAATGAGGGTATAACACTTAATCGTTTATATTCTAGGTCCACAGTAAATTGTTGATTGTCATTACCATAATATCTCATTTGGTCTGCTTTGCTCCTATTTTTTGAGGTGGCATCAAGGTAATGACAACTCTTGACAACCATACAGATAGACTGTCTCCAGTGTGCCCACTTCACTGCATAGAACAGCCATGCGTTACCTCAGGAAAAGGATAGTGTTGAGGAAAAGAGAAGGTAAAGAGCTCCAGGAACAAATAAGAAAGATCAATCACTTCTAATGCAGGCTCAAATACCGTAATGCAAACCATGTAATATGGTCAATTGCTAGTTGTGTGTTAATATATTTGATCCTGCTCCTGGAGGTGCAACCATTACCCCAAGCATGATCACTAAACACACAATGATAACATGAGGTCTACATCACAGACAACTGTGGTGGTAGCCTGAGCACTTTGAGAAGGGGAATGGATGATGTTATAAAACAAAAACAATGTGCTCTACCGCCGGCTACAAGGGTGGTGTTCTAGGTGTGGAAACAGGCTCTCGTAAGATGGGGTGGTGGGACAAATTGACACATGAGACCCCACTGTGGTATAATGGGTGACTGCTGCAACTGGCTGTTTTACCTGGATTTCGCTGATGGGACAATATAGGCATCTCTACCTTAGGGGATGTGATGCGCGTTTCGGTCCTGAAATCCTTCCAGGACCTCCAGCAGGAATATCAGATGCCCAATTTTATAAATACCTTCAATTTATACTTGCCATCTCTCCCAGCATCGGGGGGGTTGGGAGGGGGATATTGGCCCATTGGATGGGGATGATTGGACGGAGGCACTGGCCTCCCTTCGAGAGGCTGCGATTGTGATGCGGCTACGCCTCATCAAATTTAAATACCTACACCGTGTGTATTATACCAGAGTCAGGCTGAGGAGGGCGGGCCTAGTGTCATCCCCGATATGCCTACAATTCAGTAGGGAGGAGGGATCCCTCATACATACGATCTGGCATTGCACACAACTCACAAGATTATGGCGAGGGGTTATGGCTTGTCTCGTAGAGGTGTTGGGGTGGGAGCTCCCCTCCTCACCAAGGTTACACATAATGGAGGGTATCGGGGGTAATATCTACAATAGACATCTAATGTTGTTGGGCTCACATTGGCTAAAAGGGGAATTGCAAGGCTGTGGAAAGCTGCGGTCCCAACTTTTCTGTCAGCATGGAAGAATGGCATTGACTTCTGTATGGGGTTGGAGATTCCAATATTTAAAGCCAGGGGATGCCCGCAAAAACATCCAAAGATCTTGAAGCGATAGGCAGACTATCGGGGACTTTATCTACAGCCAATACCCCCAGCGGATGCCTTGATCCAGTCAGGCCTGTGGAGTGAGGGACCAATGACACGGTGATGGACTTCAATTGTTAGAGTGGGTGTTGGGGCCGTGCTTAAGACGTAGTGATGAAATAGTGCAACGGGAGGGGGGTTATAATGTTTATGTTCTTTTGTTTTTTTTGAAAGTACAAAATCGAAATGTCAATGCCATTATCCAGCATTATATACTGTGGCAGACGTTTTCTGGGTTACAGAGCTCTGCATTGCATTTAATACTTGACACAATAAAATCTGCTTATAAAAAAAAAAAGCGGTGGCTTCACATCACAAATGGAAGCACATGTGCATCCAAGTTATGGTGAAATATTTCATTTACTTGCCTTTGTAAATGAGAGATTGAAGAGCGAATCATCACTTGGCCAGTGGCACTGAAGTGGTTTAAGTGCATTGCCTGGACCATGGATTTGGCGAGACGATTTTCTGACTTTATCTGTGCTGATGATTTTCTGACTTTATCTGTGCTGATGAACGTCCCTACCATAGCCTCTATTCCTTTCTAGCTCCACAGTGAATCTGAAGTTTCTCCTTTTGACCGATGCCACTTAGGTTGTGTTCCAGTAGCTACAGCAAGCTGTCTTTTGATCCATCTTCTAACCTTAACCTGTCCCAGAGATATCTGAATTTCTGAATTTATAGACGTAAATGGACAATAACACAAACATCCAATTTGGACTGGTGAAAACTTTGGGTCCACTCAGTGTCATAGCCACTCACTGAGAAAAATGACCCCTACTGAGATACAGGCCCCCAAGGTCTGGTACCCTGAGCAACCTTGTAGTGGATGCTGACCAGGTACATCTGCCCCTTCTAAAAAAAATAAAAAAAAAGGAGATGCCAGTTGGATCTGAGTTATACTGTGTCCCCACTGTGACAGCAGCTACCAGATCATCAGTAGCCCCACTTGAACTGAGCTCGAAGACTCTTGGCACTCTTAATTCATCATTTTGATTCCGATTGAATAAGGGGTGGCAAATGTGGTTTTGGAAGTGGGCTTTTGGATGAGAGAATGTTTGATCATTTTTGTAGAAATTCAGCAGCTGAGGCTCAAGTTGTTTGAGCTCTCGAGTTTCCACCCAGGTACAAAACCAATAAAACTAGGGGATCAGACCGTACACTTTCGTCCCGCACTTCTTTTTGGTGACTGAGCTCTGTGTAAAAACAACGCAGTACACAAAATAAGTCATATTGATTCGTGAGAGCACCCAAACACGGCCCCAATGGCTCACACTGGCCATAGGGTTCAATGTTATTTAGAAATACACGATTTGATGTTTAAAGTCTTAGCTCGGTTATAGAAAGTGCTGTAATTATAATGTATATCATATTTTAACTTCCCTGATTACTTTTATGTTGATACAGTTCCAAGGCTCCTTTGTAGTAATATCACTTGTTGTACATTGGCTTTTTGCATCTTATAAACTGTGCTGCAGTGTATATGGAGTTTCTCACAACCACACTCCAAATTAAGACTTGGCCGCTCAACTTCACTACCCTTTGAAAGCCAAGTGCCCAAAATGAGTAATTTCCTTATACAATCAGAGTGTAATAGGTCTGGAGACCCTGAAACACCAGTGGCACACAACAGTACCCAAAAGGAAATGCATCCACGCACTGCGCCAGATTCTCGAAAAAGCAGGATCATCAAAGGACACAAATCCTCACATTTTATTTTTTGAAGTTCTATATAGCACAAACTCGACCCAAAGGTATTGGAGTGTTTTACATGAGTACCAGTTACATTACACACTGAAACATTAATTTTTAAATTATTTTTTTTAAGGCACAGAGAGATCAATTGATTGGCCCAAAATCACAGGATGTTGAACTGACGCCATGACCCAAACCCGGTTCCCCTGCTCTGGTGGTAACGCCACATTCTCTCCCCATCCGGGGGATGCCCAGTGGAGCTGCTTCTCGTAAGAAGGTGTTGCAGAGCTCCGTCAGCAGGTCATTGCCTTCGAGGCTAAAACGATCCACCTACTGAGACACCAGGGGTGTAGAGTGTAAAGATGGAATTCCATGCATAGAGGTGAAGTAGTAGACATAGCCAAGTAGTGTCTTTTAAGTTATTTATTAAGTCCATAACATCAATGGTAGCAGCCCCACCAGGAGCAGCCTGCCTGCTCAGCCCATCTTCGAACTGTCAACACTCACACTAGGCACCCAAGTATTCCACTCATGTCCATCACACCAACATTCCATACAGAACACTCACACTGGCTGAGCAGCTAGGAACCAAATAACAGGGGACATTATAAACATAACAAGAAGATACTACATTAAGCATCTGTAAAATCTGTTTGATATGCTCAATGTCCAGCTCCACTATGACACAAACAGCTTGGACCCACCAAGCTATGCTCCACCTATCCAGAAGACCATCATTTTGTCTGAGTGACAAATCCTCCACCTGTACACCCAAATGGATATTTGAGGGCAAGGGGAGTAACAATATTATTTATTAATTTATGATGTTTTATAAAACGATATGAGCCTCCTTTAAGGGACGTTATCAGGCTGGGACTTAACAAAAGTATTCCTTGCCTGCCAGCGAATAAATCCAAAGATGACACTTACGATTGAGTTAAGGTTACAACATACTCATGTCATTGCTTTTAATCCTTTCTCTTCAGTGCTTTCTCCCCCTAACCCCGACAGGGATCTTGTGGCTGTCTTCAGTTACAGCACCCTCAGAAGAGAGCTTTATGGTGCTAAAAATGCCCTGGCCTGATGATTCCAATAATGGTTTAGGATCTAAAAAAAAATAAGGAGTATCCCACAGGAGGCTGTTGGTATCCTGTCCTATTCTGAAAAATAGTTCCAAAATATTTTTTGAACCTGGGACACATTTTTTGTCAACCCCTTTCCACCAATGATAACTTGTCAAACAATGGAGTGATTTCAACCGGTGGTGCCGGACTGAAAATGACACCTACCAGCGGTTCCTCCAAATCTGGCATTTTCTTTAGGGGCTATGCTGGTGGACAATCACAGCTCAGCGCGATTGCGCAGAATTGGTGCTGGATTTTCTTTATTTTCTTATTAGAATCCCACATCTTGTGGATTAGTCACCACTACTCACCCTGTGGCAGTGCTCCTGGGTTGGTGCTTCCAGGGTAAGAATCTTCAGCTTCTATCTGGTTTCACCCAGCTGGAGAGTTTCACCTTACCACCCTGCTTACTTCCTGGTAGCTGTACAGTTGTGCTGTCTTTGGAGGATGTTCCATTATCGACTTGTACTGATGAGACCCTATACATAGCATCAAGGGTTGAAGCGCCGCAGACACTACATTTACAAACAAACCCAATAAGCCCAATTGCAAAGCGGGCAGAGGCACATGAAGCCGAAGAATTCAGGGGACTCAGGGTTGTTTGTAATACACTTGTTTGTTCCTTGTTATCATTTACTATCAATTTTTTCTGGGTGGTTCTGTTCACTTGGGGCTCAATGCACTGCATGGGAGGGCTCGATACAGGACACTTGTATAAACTAGTATACAATTTAAGAACTGGAGTGAAGGTTTCTTATTAAGTTGTTTGCATTAATTGATCTCAGTAACTGATGCTGATTATTTGTAAGGAAAATGCTACTTACCCAGTATGCATCTGTTCTTGGCATGTAGAGCTGTAGAATCTCATGCTTTGCATAAGATCGCCATCTAGTGTTGGGCCCGGATGTTTTCACTTGTTTTTCTGTAAGAAGTTTTCCTTATTCACGAGGTAGGGGACTCCTCCCTTAGGTGATAGTGCGCATGGTCATCGACTCCATCTTCGGATTGTTTTCCGCCGAAGGTGAGAGAATGGAGTAGTAGTTGTAAGAATAGAGATGTCCATGCATAAGTATGTTTAGTAAAAGAACAGAGAACTAGAGCAGTCACAGGTACCCGGGGAGGTGGGTGGGCGCATGAGATTCTACAGCTCTACAAGCCAAGAACAGATGCATACTGGGTAAGTATATTTTTCCGTTCAAGGCATGTGAACTGTAGATCACATGCTTTGCATAGACTATACAGCAGTCTACCAAAGTGGTGGCTATCCTGTAACTGTTGGGGTTGTATGAAATAACGTTTTAAGTACTGCTTGACCTACATCAGCTTGTTGTCTTGCAAACACATTTACACAATAGTGTTTGGTGAATGTGTGTGGTTTAAACCATGTTGCAGCCTTGCAGATATCAGTAATAGGGATATTCCAGAAGAAAGCCATAGTAGCCCCTAACTTGCAAGTGGAATGTGCTCTAGGGGCTACTGTAAGAGTTCTTTTGGCTTTTTGATAACAAATATAAATACATTTGACAATCCACCATAAATAGGATTGCCTTTGTGAGGTGGTGCAAAAGCTACAAAAAAGCGGTTTGCTTTTACGAAATGACTTTGTTCTTTTTTTTTTAAACTTTATTTGTCAGTTTTTCAATTATACAAACATTAACATCCCCCAATTGGCATCTAAACAGCACATACACACATCGAATGACTCATTAAGGCACTGTTTGTTGACTTGAGGCCACACCGAGACACAGTTACCCAAAAGACATTGCAGAATAACATACAGAAGCTAGCATCCTGCGAGTACTAGACTAGTCCCAACACTACAACTCACATCCGCTGTATCTCAGGGAACATCCCCGGCAGCCTCCTCAGTTCCAGAGTCCCACGGTGAGAATAATTCTCCACTCGTCCCTTCTGATTCGCTGTGGGAAGTGTGTCCCTGGACCCCTATCGTAACACACATGGCTCGCCAGGCCAACAGGTCCTCCTGTAATTTCTCATCCCTCCTACAGCTCTGCATATGTGTCTCCTCCGCTAGGGACCATTCCCGCACATCCCTAACCCATGTGGGGATCTCCGGGGCCCTCTGGCCCATCCAAGTGATAGCCACCTTACGTCTAGCCAGCAACAGCATCAATTGTATCAATCTGTAGGACAATTTACGTTTCTTTGGCCGAGGTATCAGCGCTAACAGGCAGTGCAACGGTGTCAATGTAGCACAGAGCCCCGTTGTGGCCAGTATGTGTTCCACTACGCCCACCCAAAAGCTCTGGATTAGTGGGCAGTCCCAAGCCAAGTGCAGGAACCCCGCCCTCCCCCCCCGCGCCACATCTGGGACAATCATCCCTTCTGTCTGGGGAGTAACGCTTCAGTAGGATTGGAGTGCAGGAAATTAAAATGTATCAATTTAAAGCGCGCATTACAAGATACCTTCTTTATATGGGCCCCTATTCGCTTGCGCTGTCCCTGGTCCAGCGGGGCGCGCCCAAATCCACCTCCCAGGCCGCCCACGCCGGTGGCACCGGCGGAGCAGAGTCCCTACGCATGGCCGCGTACAGCAGGGAGATAAGTCTCCGTCCCCTGCCACAAGACAGCAAAATATCCAAGGTGTGAGTCATCGGGGGAACCTCTGGATACTGTGCCCACAGCGACCGCACCACTTCCCGCAGCCCCTGGTAATGCAGGTACTGCCCCCTACAGAGGCCAAAGGCCTCCTCCGCTTGTTCATAAGTCAAAAAGGTATTGGTGGGATATAGGTCAGCCAGGGACTCACAGCCCCCCTCCCGCCAGGGCCGAAAGGACATATGTTGTTCCATTGTCTCCATTGGCGCTAGGATCCAAAGCGGCAGGTCCCTGTGGAAGGGCGCCGTCCGCAGCACCCTCTCAACGAAGCGGTGCCAAACACTCGCCGTATGCCTCACGACGTAGGGCAGAGCCTCGCTTGCTCACCTACCCCGCATCAACGCTACTTGAAGCTCCTGTACCGTCGCTCTGCCCGCCAATAGCTGCGTTTCCCAAATGTCTGCATTGGCGAACCATCTGGCAGCTGGTAGCAGCTGCGCCGCATAATAGTACAAGTCAAAGCGCGGGACCTCCAGACCTCCCTCTTCGTAGGATCGCACCACTGTGTGAAGGGCAACTCTACTACGCCGGCCCGCCCAGATTAGGGACGTAAGGAGCGTGTTCAGAGTCCGAAAGACCCTATGGGGAAGAGGACATAGCGTGTTTTGAAGTATATAAAGTGTCCTAGGCAGCATCACCATCTTAGCGACGGCTAGCCGGCCCATAAGAGACAACGGGAGGGTGTTCCAAAAGGACACAGAGCGCTGCAGAGACTTAAGCACCCTATCAATATTGCAGGCCAGGGAACGCGCCTCCGTCGGCGCCACCTGGATCCCTAAATAGCGGAAACTATCCGTCTCCCATCGAAGCCCGAGCTCCGGCAAATCCTCCCGGGGCACCATTCCCAGTCCTGACAGCGGATAAATCAGGGACTTGCGTCTGTTGAGTCTCAGTCCCGAGGCATCCCCGAACCGATCTAACTGATGGAGCAACACAGGGAGCGCCTCCCTCGGGGCCCTCAGATAAAACAAGGCATCATCTGCATACAAGGAGATAATATTACATGTGTCCCCCACTTGTATGCCCCACTGCGACATCTCCAGACGGATCCGGACGGCTAAAGGCTCTATTGCTAGAGCAAAGAGTAGTGGTGAGAGGGGACACCCCTGTCGTGTACCCCACCCCAACTGCCACTCCTCCGATCGGGCCGCTCCCAGTCTCACCCAAGCCCGGCGAGAGTTATATAAAACACGGATCCAACGGCAGAAGTTAGGGCCCAGACCCACCACCCGGAGGACTTCTTGCAAATAACCCCAATCTACTTTATCGAACGCCTTGGCGAGGTCGATAGACACGAGCACCATCTGATCATCCAACCCCTGGACCTCATGTATAATGTGATTCAAGCGCCTTAGGTTCATGGTGGTGTTACGCCCTGGGATAAAGCCGCATTGGTCCGGATGGACCAACTGCGCCATATGCGGGGCCAACCGGGTGGCCAATAGTTTAGTCAAAATGTTCACGTCAAGTATTGATCATGGTGATTAGGCGATACGCGGAAGGGTCGAGCTTGTCCCCCCCCGGTTTAAGGATCATGCAAATCTCCCCACTGGACATGCTCAGCGGGAGCGACCCGGTCTCAAAGACTTCGGCATAGACCTGCACCAGGAGACGCGACAACCTGTCTCCGAACTCGTGATAGAACTCCGGCGGGAATCCATCACTACCCGGTGACTTTCCACGCCGCAGGCGGGCTAGGGCTGCCCGCATCTCACCCACCGTCAATGCCACATCCAATTCCTCCTGGTCCGCTGCGGAGATGGAAGGGCGGGTCAGCCCCTGCAAATAAGGGGAATATGAAGCCTTGGAGATGTCCGGGTCCGCAGTGTGTACATGTTGGAGGTGGGATCTGAGGGTCTCAAGAATCGCGCATTCCGAGTGAACCACAGCCCCGTGGGCGTCCCGTAGAGCCAGAATACGTTCCGGGGTTTGCTCCTTATGAAGGATCCAGGCCAACAGCCGCCCCGATTTATCCCCTTCTCTATGGAGCCGCTGCCTATATTGGCCTAGGGTATACTTGTCCAGTCGGTCCAGAATATCATGGACCTTCCCCAGGGCCACTTGCTCCTCCACCCGCTGAAGGTCGTCGGAAGACTCAGCAGTCTGGACATTTAAGAGCACCTCCTCTGCCGCCTGCAAGTCCTGGAGGAGCTGCTTCCGGACTCCATACGTAAGTCCCATACAGGCACCCCTCACCACCGCCTTTAGGGCCTCCCATTTAGTGGCCAGCGACAGGTCCCCTACCTCCCAATTAAGGTCTACATAGTCCTTTAGGGCCGTCTCTACATGCGCCTTCCCCACCAGATCTCGAAGAATGTCCACCGGAAACCTTCAAGTACGTGGGCGGGAAACCGGGGCCCCCCATCGCACCAGGCATGTCACTGGGGAATGATCGGATAAAAAGCGAGCCTGGTGTGTCACTTCCATGGACATGTTAAGCTCCGCGTTAGCGACCAAAACTCTATCAAGGCGACTTTATGTATTGTGAGTGGGAGAAAAACAGGTATAAACCTGCAGCGTTGGGTTGGTCTGTCGCCAGATATCTACAGCCCCTATATTTCCCATGACCTCCTGAAGCTGGGCAGTCATTCGGGGTTTCGTGCCCTCCCGTGGTGGAGACCTATCAAGGACCGGGTCCAGAACACAATTAAAGTCCCCCAGCCAGAAAATTGGAGCCCCCAGGTCATCAATCAGGACGTTCTGAAGAGCCAAGAAAAAACCTGGATCATCCACATTAGGTGCATATGTGTTCAGGAGGGCAATATTCCTACCATCTAATTTAGCCCTGAGGAGCAAATATCTGCCCTGAATGTCTGCTTCTACGTACTGAACTGCAAACGCGACCCCGGGCGCTACCCAAATCAACACCCCTCTAGCATACGAAGAGTAAGAGGAGTGGAACACCTGGCCCCGCCATTTTCTACCCAGCTTCTGGGCCCCCTCGTCAATAAGATGGGTCTCCTGAAGGCATGCAATCGAGACCCCGTGCCTACGAAGCCAAGACAGAATCCTGTATCGTTTAGTGAAAGTACCTAGCCCTCTCACATTCCAGCTCACAAACTTGTATCCCATTGTCAACGACGTGTCCCGCCTCCCCCCATAACTCCACCCACAGTGTCCCCCCAGCCCCGTGCCCGAAGTGTCATACGTGCGATGCCTACAACATTCCCTTTCAACAAGCCCCTCCCAAACCCCCCCCACCCACGAGCAATATGCTAGCAACAACCAAACCCGCCGATATACCCTTCCCATGCTGGTGCCAGGACGTGCACAGCCTCCCCATCCGCCAACCTGGCTAAACCTACCCACAGAGAAAAACAAAAAAAGAACAATTACCCCCCCCCCCCCACTCAGCTCCCCGCAAGGCCGCCAACAGGACATAATTACAGTACTCGGGCCATTGCAGTGAAGGAGTCCATCATTCGTCTAACACCACGAACCCTGATCCGCTCCCTCCACCCCTGAAACCCAGAACTATTTAGAGCCCTCCTCCTTACTGTCCGACAGCAGTCCACCACCATGTCCAGAGTCTAGCAAGCCATGCAGTGCCAGTTCCCCTCCTCACGATAGTCCGTCCGGCACCTGCTCCTGTGCTGCAGCCATCTCCGGGATCGTAGCACTGGTAGGGGAGACAACATCCGTGGTAGGCTGCAACGTGTCCAGCACAAGAACCTCCCCAGGAGGGGGAGACTCAGACGCCGCTGGCAAACGGTCAGACTCCAGCACATCCAGGCGGAGGGAGCCATCCTCACCCACCGTGACTCGGTTGCCCTCTTCCCCTTCATCTGTACGGGACCAACGCCATAGCCTCCTGCTACGCCTCCTTTGCGGTCTTGCCCCCCAATGTGCTGCGGGCACCTCCCTGTTCTCCTGGAGGGAGGGCTTCCCCCCTAATCTCGAGCCACTCCCAGACCTCCTCGGGGGCTTCGAAAAAGAGCGCCTTTCCCTGGGATGTGACCTTTAGATTAGCTGGATAGAGCAGCATACACTGTAGGTGCATCTCCCGGAGCTTTTGTTTGACTGCGAGGAAGGACTTCCGCTGCTCCTGGACCAATTGGGTATAGTCCGGAAAGATGGACACCTTCGCATTCTCAAACGTGAGATCCGTAGACTCCCTTGACGCCCTAAGGATGCAGTCCCTGTCACGGTAGTTTAGAATCTTGGCAATGAGGGCCCGCGGCGGAGCACCGGGCCTCGGCGGTGGGACCAACGCTCTGTGGGCTCATTCAATCACAAAGACGTCTGACAGGCCTCCAGGGCACAATACCGTGAGAATCCAATGCTCCAGAAAGCGTTCCGGGTTACCCACCTCCGCCCGTTCTGGAATGCCCAGCACTCGTATGTTACTGCGGCGCGCTCTCCCTTCCGCATCTTCTGCTCTCCTCTCCAAGGCTTCCGTCGTGGCAGTAAGTTGCAAGACTGTTTTTTTGAGGGACGCCACCTCCCCTTGCAATTGGGTGATATTCCCCTCCGCATCCGTAACCTTGTCGGCCACTTTATGCAGGTCAGTCCGTAGGAGATTCCCGTCGATGGACACCGTCTCGATTTGAAGCTCCAAGGCCGAGTGGGACCCCTGTATCGCTTTTAACAGTTCCGCACGGGAGGGCTCTTCAGGCGCCAGGTCCCCCGCATCCTGCCCCGACTGGCGCGTGATCCTCTGCGAGGGGAGTCGCTGAGTAGTGTACTGCGTTATGGTGTTGGGCTGCGTAGTCCTGGGTGTTCTGTCCTTACGCATCGTGGACATCGAGAAAGTCCCTTTCGGGCTTCCCTGGTGACAGAGGAAACCCCACTAGCTCCACACCACAATCAGTTCAGATGAATGTCCCACACGTACAAGTCGCCAAACTCCGACTCACCCTCTAACCGCCTCAGGCCGCCTCCGCGGGCTCCTCACGACTCCAAGGCCCGTCTTGGGATGCTCTCGACGACGGGGCCCCCCACCAATGCCACCCCCGGGCAGGCCCGCTCCAGGCACTCTCCAGTCAACAAGAGGACCCAGCAGATCCCCTTGGCAATCCACGGTATGCGGCAAGAGCCCTGCACCTGCTCTGCAGCATACTCGGGGCCTCACCACGTTCGGCCGGTTCTCAAGGCCTCCCTCGCCGTAGCCACACTGGCAGGAGCTGTACAACAGGTGACCCGGGGCGTCACAGCAAGGATCACCACTGCATCATCCTGATTACAGGCTTCTCGAAGAGTCTCCTCCAGTTGTTCACCACTCACATAGTCCTGCAAAGAAGGGTCATAGGGCGCACCCCCGTGCCAGCTACCAGGTTCCCCTGCCTCAATGTGCAGTTCCGATATCTGGGCCCCTCACCGTCCAAACCCGCTGCGGCTCTCACGCCACTCAGCGTCTCCCAGGATAATCGCCTTGTAAGGGCCGGCCCGCAAGGCCCCGGTCACCGTCTCAGCCTCTCCACGTCACGGGCGGACCGGCTCTGAGGGCCGCTTTAGCCACTTCCCAGGCTCCAGGCGGTCTCAGGAGGTGTCCTCCCCACCGGGGCCCCGACCGACAGAGGGCCCCGTGGTACCATGCACCAGCCTCTGGGGGCCCCGATGGCAGCGGGCTCCCCGTGTCAGGCCTCCTCCTTCTCACGTGGGGCGGCTGTAACCCCCAGTCGTAGGCACGGCCCCCGCTGGCTTTCCTCACCTCTGCAGGGCCCCAGGCAGTGCAGGCTACGATCCGCTCAAGCACACATGCGGCAGCAGTAGGCCCCGACGCCGGCGGGTCCCCTGTCACTCATCCGCCGCCCTTCGCAGATGTAGACTCAGTCCCCGGCCACAGCTTCCGGAGGCCCCGTTTTCAAAGTCGTGCAGAGTGCACCCTCCTCCGCCAGGCACAGCTCACCTAGGGCCCAGTCTGCCGCAGACTCTTGCTTCAACCAGGGGAACCCCGATGTCAGTGGGCCTCCCGGTTCTTGTCCGCCCGCAACTCGTGACCACAGGCCCAGACCCCGGCCTCAAGTAGGAGCGGCCCCATTCCCGGGTGGACAGGCCGCCCCCTCCGCTCCGGGCCAGGTTATTACCAGCAGGTTCGTCCAACCCGGGGGCCCGGGTGGCTAGGGGTCCCCGGTGCAGCTCTGGCGTCCCAGTCACAGGGGGAGGCCCCGATGGCAGTGGGTCCTATCGAGTCAGGATAGCTCCGTCACACGGGGCTTGGCCTCAGTCCCCGGCCTCGGGTACTCGTAGCTCTGCCCCGGACAGTCCGGGACAAGTTCTCTGCCGATTCGCCTGCCAGCCGTCTCAAACCGGGACAGGGGAGAGCCCAGTGCAGTCCGGGCTCGTGAAGATCCCAATATCCCACCGATGAGTACGTGAAGGATCTGAATTACAGGATCAAAGCGGCGGCCTGCAGGGAGCCGAAGGAGCTCACGTCCTGTCGGCCATGCTGCTTGGCCACCAATTACTTTGTTCTTTAATGTAATACAAAAGAGCCCTTCTAACACCTAAGGTATGTAAAGCTCGCTCTGCAACAGAGTCAGGTTGAGGGAAGAATAGAGGTAGTTCAACCGAATGATTGATGTGAAATGCAGATACAACCTTAGGTAGGAATTTAGGGTTGGTACGACGAACCACTTCATCTTTATGTAACTTAACTGAAAGAAGGGTTCTTCTATAGTTAGTGCCTGTAGTTCACCCACTCTTCCTAATGAAGTGATTGCAATGAGGAAAACTGTTTTCCAAGTAAGGAACTGTAGCTCACATTTGAGCATGGGTTCAAATGGCGGACCCATTAGCCTTGTGAGGACTATGTTAAGATTCCATACTGGGGCAGGTGGAAGTCTTGGTGGTATTACTCTTTTTAGTCCTTCCATGAATTCTTTGATGAAAGGCACTCGAAATAGCGATAAATGTTGTCTATTTTGAAGATAAGCTGCTATGGCAGCAAGATGCAGTCTGATGGATGTATCGGCCAATGCGGACTGCTGCAAATGCAATAGGTAGCACAATATGTTCTCTATGAAAGCATCCAGAGAGTTGATGTGATTGTTATTGTAATAGATAACAAAACGCTTCCATTTGGCTGAATAGCAGACCGTTGTGGTAGGCTTCCTGGCCTCTTTAATAATGTTCATACAGTCTGGTGGAAGGTTGAGATAACCAAACTCCATGACTTCAGGAGCTAGATGGCAAGGTTCAGCTGTTTGGGATCTGGGTGTTTGATTTCTCCATGGCTCTGTGTTAGGAGAATGAGAGTTAAATGTAATTTTTGGTGTGGTACCAGGAGAGCTCCAACAGGGTTGTGAACCAGGGTTGACGTGCCTATGTTGGGGCTACTAGTATTAGCGTGAGTGATGTTTGCCTGAGCTTCCGAACCACTGATGGAATGAGTGGGAGAGGCGGTAAAGCGTAGGAAAATATTCCTGACCAGTTCATCCATTGAGCATTGCCTTTGGACAACAGGTGTGGATACCTGGAGGCGCAGCTTAGGCATTTTGAATTTTCGGGTGTTGTGAACAGGTCTAGTTGAGGGTGTCCCCAAGCTTCAAAGTAGGGGTGGATAACTTGAGGGTGAAGTTTCCACTCGTGTATCTGATGCCTCTGCCTGCTGAGGAGGTCCGCAAGCTGATTGTTGACTCCTGGGAGGTGTTCCGCTAGGAGATAAATGTTGTGGTGAATAGCCCACTTCCAGATGTCCTGTGCTAAGTGGGACAGTTGGAGAGAGTGTGGCCCCCCTGTTTCTGTATGTAATACATAGCTGTCATGATGTCGGTTTGGACTAACACAGCTTTGCCTGATAGGTGATCTTGAAAGGCTTTTAGCGCTAGAAAGATTGCCATGAGCTCTAAATTACTGATGTGGAGGATCTTTTGCTGGTGACTCCATAGCCCTTGCACTGTGTGTTGTTAAAGATGAGCTCCCAGCCAGTAAGGGATGCATCAGCTGTTAACACTGTGGAATTGGGTCTATGAACGACCACTGCAGAGAGCAATGAGTACAGCCACTTACCAACACTAGATCGGTTAACAAACAATGGACTGGCTAAACACTCTTGAAGTGGACGCATGTGTAACCTGGCGTGGGGAATGATCATGATGTACGATGCCATCATTCTGAGCAGTTGTATAAACACTCGAGCGGAATTGACTGAGTGGGTTGAAATTTGAGAACGAGCGCCTGAATGTTTCCAATTCTGGCTGCATTGGGATACGCTAGAACCTTCTGAGTATCTAGAGTGGCTCCTAAGTAATCCTGAACTTTGTTTGGCGGAAGATGTGATTTTAACACATTGACTGAGAACCCTAGCTGCTGAAGCAGCTGAATGGTTACTGAAATGTGCTTGCGACATTGCTGGTATGTGCTGGCTTTGATGAACCAGTCGTCCAGATAGGGAAAATGTATGCTTTGTCTTCTGAGATGCGCAGCTACGGCTGCCAGACATTTTGCGAAGACTCTGGGGGCAGTGGTGACTCCGAATGGGAGCACTTTGAATTGGTAGTGTTGACCTGCTACCACAATCCTGAGGAATTTGCGGTGAGCCGGATGGATTGGGATATGATAGTAGGCGTCCTTTAAATCTAGAGTAGAAACAAAATCGCCCTTTTGTAAAAGAGGCAGTATTTGTTGCAGTGGAAGGGGTCTGACTGTATGTAGAGGTTGAGTTCTCTGAGATTCAATATGGGTCTGAGAGAGCCGTCATTTTTTGGAATTAGAAAATAAAAGGAGTACACGCCTGACCTTTGATGATGAGGTGGTACAGGCTCTATGGCTTGTTTTAGTAGCAGAGATTGTACTTCTTGTTTAAGAAGGTTTAGGTAATCCGGTGGAATTCTATGGGACTTTGGAGGACTGTTTGGGGGAGTGTTGATGAACTCCAGGCAGTAACCAGAATGGATAATTTGAAGAACCCATTTGTCTGTTATTATGGACTGCCACTTTGGTAGAAATTGTGACATTCTTCTGTGAGAAAGTGCCCTCTTTCTTGCATGGTATGCCACCACTTTTTGCTGAATTTCTGATGTGCTTTGACTGAGTGTGCCCTGGGCTCCTGACAATCAGGTACCCAGGGCCTGTGTTCCTTCCCTAATACTACATTAAAGCCTAAAAGTCGACATGGCACACATCCCTGTGTGCCATGCCCGTAAAACAATGCCCTTGCATACATCAGTCACCCCTCTAGCTGGATGTTCTATGCCAGTGGTGAGGGTACGGGTGCATGAGCCCTGTACCCCTACAGTACCCAGGTCCATTCCTGGTCATTGTAAGTGCAGTGCTGCCATTAAGAGTATATGGTGCTGGAAGGTTGTCATTACGAACTCCACAGCACCATAATGGCCACACTGAAGACTGGGAAGCTTGGTATCAAACTTCTCAGCACATTAAACCCACACTGATGCCAGTGTGGGATTTAATGTAAAATGCACGACAGAGGGCATCTTAGAGATGCCCCCTGAAACTCTACCAACTCCCAGTGACCTGACTGAGTGACTACCGAGGCTGCCACCCCCAGACATGTTTCTGGATCCCTGGCTTGCCACTCTTGGGGGCCTGAAACAATGCACATCCTGGGACGAGGTGCCAAGCCTCCTCCCCCAGGATGGGCAGGGTTCACGGAGGAGAAGCTTCAAAGGCATACCGCCTTTGTGAGCCTCTCCAGACCACTTGCTGTACTCAGCAACTGGTCCCTACTGGTTCTACCCCCCCACTTTGGGCGGGAGACCCGGCGGGAAAAACAAAGTGAGGAAGAGAGGTGTGCCCACCTCTGCCAACTCCACCCCTAGGGTGGGGGAGGCAAGGTGAAGAACAACCTCGAGTCCCCACCATCTTGAGGATGGGGGGACCCAGCAAACAAGGGACAGGCTCCTGCCCCTTCACAATGGAAAGTGGCAGAACAGGGGGTGTACCCACCCCAGGGACCCTGACCTTTACGTACCTGAAACACCCCTAAACTTTGTATTTAGGGGCACCCTGAACCTTCCTTCCTCAGAACCTGCAATGACAAGAAAAGAAAAAAGGACGAGAAGCTGTGCAGAGCTAACAAGAGGAAGACTCCCACTGACTTGGCCCCAGCCCTACAGGCCTGTCTCCCCTCGAACCTGCTCCTGCGAAATACCGGCGTGTCCAGCGGCTAGCAACCTCAAAAACCCCCAGAGGACCTGCCTGCATTCACTGCCCAAGCTGTTTCTCCCGTGAACACCGGACGTGTTTGAACTGCAGCTCCTGGTGCCAGCCAGAAACCGCGAATCCAGCACACTCTGCATCCGCCGAGTCCGGCCCGTGTTTGAGTGAACAAACACCACGAGGAAGTCCCCCCCGTGATCCTGACCCGAGATCCGGTAACCCCTGACCTGCCTCAAGCCTCCTGATGACGCCTGCAGCCTCAATCCAGAGGATCCCCCCCCTACCGCGACCAGAGCGGGTAAGAAAATCTGACGTCCAAAGGCACCCATGCACGCAACGGCCCACGGCCTTGTGTGCCCAACCCAGCGGTGCCTAAACATCCGACTGAGGTCCGGAATGGAACCTGCTTGTTGCCTTTGCATGTCGCGTCGTCGGGCCCGACAATCGCGAAGAGTTTTCTTGGAGCGGAAAGCTCGGCAGGCGTCGCAGTGGTCCTCTCTGTGGTCGGGTCGTAAAACAAATTACACACCTCGTCTGAGTCAGTGCACGGGTATTTCGCGTGGCACCGAGGATAGAACTTGAAGAGAGTTTGTTCCATCGACTGTGAGTCAAACCAAGGGCTAGGCCTGAGCGGCCTACCAAGAGTTCTCCAATCAAAATTTTCTTCAGGAACTACGATCCTTGAAGAAAGGGGAACGCGAACGAAAACAATACCGCCGACTGTGAATGTGATACGTGCCGAGAAGGACCGAAGTATCGACGTTGAACCGGAGCGCAGAGAGTTACATCCGAACCCGATGGCGAAAAAAACTATCTGAAGATGGAGTCGATGACCATGCGCACTATCACCTAAGGGTGGAGTCACCTACCTTATGACTAGGAAAAACTTTTTCCAGAAAAACAAGTGCAAACATCTGTACCCAACACCAGATGGCGATCTCATGCAAAGCAAGTGATCTACAGCTCACATGCCTTGAACATGATGTTTTTGATGCCAATGAGAACCACTGTTGTTATGATGTATTGCATACCCGGGTTTCCATGGGAGTAAGGTTTGCCCTTGTGCAATAGAGTATTTATGAGAAAATGTGAGCATTTTCATGCTACATAAGCACTCAAACGGGCTGTTTTTTAATGGTCAATAACATGGCTCCAACTGCACTGTAACCGCTTAACCGCAGCGCGAATTTCGCCGCAGTGCAGCGGTTTTAATCAGTGGTCGGGGCCGTGTCGGCCAACGGACGTGCACAGCACTATGGAGGTAGCGCTCGCGACGGCCGCTGGCTGACAGAAGCATCGAAGAGGGCTAAATATGATCACATCAGTGGTGATGTGCAGTGCTCAATCTATTCTGGTTCATGATGAACTTTTGATGATCGTTGCTCGCTTTTTTTTGTTGCAAAATACAGGTATTATTTCTCTTTTTATGGCATTTAGACATCATTTTGTACAAGTTACAAACCAGAATTATACGGTTATATAAACCTAAATCTTGCAACGATTCAGAGTCTGAGACCTATTTACCATTTTCTTCTTTATTGGGGAACTCAAATATGGTTGTTTTTTCAGTGTTCTAATAGAAAAGCACTTTAATTTTATTTTTTTTATATTTTATTTTATTAAACATTTTTAAACACAAAACAGCAAGGCAAAAGGAAACATCATTTACAGTACTGACTCCAAGACGGGGAAGGAAAAACATCACATCACAGTCCACAATCAAGGCACTGAAGGAAAGGAGGGGGGGGGGGGGGAGGAAGAAATCCATGACAGAACATATGTAAAACGATATTGGAAGGTAGGCTCAGGGAGATAACGGAACATCTGGGATATCTAGTACAGCTGGTGTGCATATATGTCCGCGGTACTCATTCCAGGGTCCCCACACTCTACTCCATTTTCGGGGTTTACCACGGGCTAGGTATACCGTCTTTTCCCTGAACATGCACCAGTCCATGTTTTCCTTCCATGCCGCAATCGTGGGCGCCCTCGGGGATCCCCACAACTGGGAAATATCCCTTTTAGCAATCATGGCCCCCAGGGTTACCCATTGCGTCTGAGCTACATTATGATCAGTTGGTTCCCACACGTTCAATAGACAGCGCCTGGCTTCCGGCCGAAGAGTAATCCCCATAACTTCATCCATCACATCATGCACCTCACTCCAGTAGGCAGAGACTTCACAACATTCCCAAATAATGTGGAGGAATGTCCCCACCTGCCCGCAACCACGTTTACACAGACAATCTACAGAAAAACCCATGTGAATCAGACGAGGGCCCGTGACGTAAATCCTATGCAGAATCTTAAGCTGGATCAACCGGAGACGAGCTGGGATCGCAACCTCCTTTGGGGAGGAGATTGCAGACTGCCAGTCTTCGTCATCCAGTTCAAGGCCGTCACGGGTCCATTGCTCACGGAGACATGTGAGGAGGTCCGTTCTGTCATTAATCAGTTTTTTATAGATGAGGGAGATGGTACTATCAGGCACATAACCATCCAACAACCTGTCCTCGAGTGGAGATGACTCCGGAACCACCTCTCCGGCCTTGAAGACCGAGCGCAGGGCATGTCGAACCTGTACATAGCGGAAATATTCAGTACTATTCAATTCAAACTCCTCCTGTAGCGACTCAAACAATTTTACCTGCCCCTTAACCCAGAGGTCGCCTACTTTGCTGATACCGATGAGGTCCCACTTGACGAACCACTTGGTATTCCAGAGTCTACCAAGCTTGTCCGAACAAAAGAGCGGGGTCGTCCGAGTCAGACGATCAGTCCACCCCGTTGCGTTGGTCGCATCTCGCCATAAACGCACTGCTATCCTAGTGGGGCCGGACAGCACCCCGATGGCAGACTTGGAATACAGCGCCCTATAATAGTTGCCACCGGGCAGTAGCCATCTATCCATAGCGAAAGCAGGGTGTGGTGTGGAGCCATATATGCCATGATTAATAGCTCCCAGGAGGGATGCCCAGTAGTAACGCTTTATATCCAGGAGGGCGATACCCCCGTCGTACCACGGGAGCGTCAGCTTAGCAAGAGAAATATGCGGTCTGCCGCCCTCGAGAGAACACCATGCAAACGCCGAAGATTAAGAGCGGTGTTCCAGTGCGGAATGAAACCGGATTGATCCGGATGGATCAAGTCGCCGATAACAGTGATTAGTCTGTTTGCCAGGATCTTCGCCAGGATCTTAGGCTCGGCGTTCAAGAGGGATATTGGACGGTACGATGCACACCTGTCTCTGGGCTTTCCCTCCTTGTGAATCACCAGAATGGTCGCTAAACGCTGATCACGAGGGAGAGAGCCACACTCCCGGGACTCATTAAACATATCTCGCAGATAGGGAGCAACTCTATCAGGCCTCAACTTGTAGAGTTCAATAGGTAGGCCATTAGGACCCATCGCCTTCCCCGAACGCAGCGAACGAATCGCAAGAGCCACCTCATCAGCAGTTATTGCAGAATCAATCAGCTCTCTGTCCTCGTCAGGGAGATGCGGCAAAAAAATATCTTGTAGTAAAAGATGCGAATCCTCCTCAGGTCTGTCAGACACTGAAGAGTACACCATCTGAAAATGATCCGCAAACTGCCGAACAATCTCTATAGAATCAGACACCCGAACACCACCAGCCGTCTCAATCACGGGTACTACTCTACTGGCTCTATCCCTCCTGTCCAGCCACGCGATTAATTTACCGGCCTTATCGCCAACATCATATAGGCGTCCCTGCTGTTCCCTACTCATAGCTTTGGCTGCGTCAGTGACCAATGTCTTGTATTCAAGCTGTTTCAACCGCAGTACGTGCGTCACAGCACCGGTGACCCCATGCTCAAGCTCGAGTTCTAAATCAGAGATCTCCGCCTCAATCTTAACTACCTCTTCTTCTCTCTGTTTCTTGACACTTGCTATTAATGACAGGGCCTGGCCCCTGAGAACCGTCTTGAAAGCCTCCCAGAGAGATATAGCCGAGGAGACCGACCCCTCGTTTTCCAGAAAATACTGATCAATAGATTTCACCAAAGCTGTACGAGTTTTGGGGTTCACGGCCCTCCATCTCAGAGCCCAGCTCCATCCTGAGCCATAACGGGGAGTGATCGGAGATACCACGGGCCACATGTTTAACCTCAGTGACAGAGGGGGCCTGTCCCGCGGGTACTATGAAATAATCAATCCTGGAGAGGCTGCCGTGTGCACCAGAAAGAAAGGTATATTGGCGCTGCGTAGGGTGTAACAATCTCCAGCAGTCGATCAGACCCAGGGTGTCCAGGAAATCAGACAACCAATTATGTGCATTCCCAATGTCCCTGGGCAGGTGTCGATCTAGAAGACCGGAGACAACCGCATTGAAATCATAACCGATAATCAATGATCCCTCGGGAAGGGACAGAAGAACCCGCCCCAGGTCTGCAAAAGTAGATGACTGAAGGCCAGGCGGAACATATAAAGAGACCAGGGAAATGGTCCGGCCCTACCACCTACCCGTGATGGAAACATATTGCCCTCTGTCATCGAGTACAGTGGCGTCAACTTCAAGCGGGAGAGAAGTCTTAAGCAGGATACCAACACCCCTAGATCCAGAGGGAAACCCAGCATGCGCGATCAGACGGTAGCCCCTCCTGTTCATAGCTCGCCAGGTGTTACCAATCAGGTGTGTCTCTTGAAGGAGAACTACATCTGGGGAGAGACGTTTCAACAGCTGTAACACAACACTACGTTTTATCCGATCTCCCAAACCATTCACATTCCAACTCATCAATTTCAACTCCCTACCCCCCCTCCCGGAAAGAAAGGAAGATCCGACCCCTGGTAGAATACAGCACTTCGTTCAAAAAGGATAGATATAAGTTGCCTTGAATAAAGAACACACTATACCCAACGAAACCCCTCCAACCCCCCCAGAAACAACCCGTTACAATACCCCCCACCCAGCACCCCTGCGTAAAACCAGAAAACCACCCAAACTTGCAGTGTGCCTGTCGCCCCCCCATCAAACTAAGCTACAAGAAGAAACACAGAGGAGGAAAAGGACCCTCTACTGACCCCGCAACCCCCGTAATATAATAATCAAGTCAATTGTCAAAGTCATCGAACCACAGTTCGAGGTCAGCACAAGACCTCGGGACTCCGTCCGCCGGCACTTATTCCTGTTCTGCTAGTCCTCCCTCCGCTCCACCAGGCTGGCTCTCCGGAGAAGGCTGATTCGGTAAAGTATCAAGCCAATCAGCAACAACGTCTGGACGATCGAAAAAATAGGTCCGCTCCGCATACTCGATTCTTAACTTGGCCAGAAACAACATGGCGTACTTGAGACCCATGCCTCGCAATCGTCGTTTTACACCCATAAAGCCAAGTCTTTGTCTCTGGACTGATTGAGTGAAATCTGGATAAAAGCTGACTGTAGTATTTTCAAACTGCGTAGGGCCATTAGTTCGTGAAGCCTGCAGCACAGCGTCCCTGTCTCGAAAGTTGAGGATTCTGGCTATTATAGGACGTGGAGGAGCTCCCTGCTTTGGACGGCCACCCGGGACTCTGTGGGCACGTTCAATAGTACAGAATTTACTCAGTCCCTTGGGAGCAGGGTGGCGAATTATTAAATTCACCACAAAGAGGTCCGCAGCCGGGTCCTCCGCTTTTTCCGGAACCCCTACGATACGGACGTTATTTCGGCGAGCCCTCCCTTCATAATCTTCGAGGCGGCGTATTATGAGATCGCTGCTAGTCTTCAAGCGATCAACGTCTGTCTGCAGCGCAGTGACATCACTCGTTAAACTGGAGGTCTTAATGTCCAAAGATTTGACTTTTTCATTCGTTTTACCCAAGTCCGCACGGATCAAATTCACATCAATCGCAACGGTATCGAGTTTATGTGCAAGGGCCTCAATTTGGTGTCCCAATGTGGATTTGACGCCATCTATGGTGGCCATGACGTCTTGTAGGGTCGGCTCGGTTGACGATGTAGATTGTTCCTTCGTGCCAGCTCCCCCGGGAGAACCCTTCATCAGGATATAGCGGTCCATATTATTAGATTGCATGGAGCCACCGCGACGAGTAGTCTTAGCCTTCACCTTGTCTCCTTCAGGCTTCCCCGCCATTGATGGAGACGGGTCGCCTTGGCTCCGCGGAGCCGGACAAGAGAATGGCAATCCCTGGTCTCGTCAGGCAATAGCAATCCAAGCTTGTGTGTACAGGACGAAGGATCTCAAGATACGGTGAAAGCAAGCGGTACCCTCGCTGGTGGCCCAGTCGTTATCTGCGAACTCAGGGGTAATCCCTTCCACAGTTACTGGTCACTTTGGAATCAAAACCGAAAGTGAAACCAGTCAGACCGGTCGCATCCGCCTCTCGTGAGCCGCTGTTGTTCAATTACAGGTCGGGCAGCATGACAACTCCACAGCCGGGCATCATGGAGGGGTAGGCCGCAATCTTCAAGGCGCCATAACTCCGGATCCCGAGGTCCGATTCAGAGTCAGACTGCAGATTTAGCCTCACGCGTGGTTCATCTTCACAAAGACAGCAATGAGGAGCAGGATATAAGACAGGATATTTGCAGGAGGTTGCGAGGGTCTCGGGAGCCCTAAGCTCACGCAGCCATCTTGGTTACGCGCGAAGCTCCTCCCCAGCACTTTAATTTTAGACTGTTAAAAAGGTATGTATTGATGGTTCCGTATATTGGAATGACATGATTTTCTGTTTTTGATTACCACTTTTTGTGCCAATTCAGTGATTCGTATATATGTTTCTTTTTGCTTTTCAGCATCTTGGAGCAAGGCCTTATTAATTCCATCTCCAGATGAAGGACTTCACCAACTCATAATGCAATGATAGGCCTAGTGCGAAAGCCGAACTGGATGGCTTCTAGAAGGTTGTTATTGTTGATATGCTCCAACAGTTGTTTGTTAAGGACCTTTTCAATAATCTTGGCAGGCAAGGGGAAAGAAGAGATGGGTGATACCTACTAGGGTCTAGTGGATCAAGAAAAGGTTTTTTATTAGTGGTAGGGCCGACACCGTCTTCCAGATGGAAAGGAAGACTCCTGAATGGCACATAAGTTGGAAAATGTTGGTTAGTATTGGCCCAATACTCCTCTCGTGGCTGCTGTGGTGGGTAAACTGAAATCTAACTTGTATTGTAGAGGTTGACTCTGTGACAACATCGTGGCTTCGAGGCGATTTAATCCATGACCTCCTCTATGATTGTGCTCAGGAGCTGACACAGGTCGTGGGATCTTGAACGGGGTGATGGGCATCTGTAGCGTGCTGCCTGTGATGCCTTGAAAGAAGGCTGCAACCGTGGTTGTGTGGGGCTGCGCTTTGCGCCTGCATATTCCTTTGGTCGGGTGGGCTCTATGGATGCTGTGTGCCAGACTGCTGGACACTACAGGGGCTCCAAAGCTCTGTGTGACCCCATGAGGCAGTGCAGGGACCGTAGGCAGTTCTAATAATGGGTCCTGTAGTCGCTGCAACAACAGCTCTGCTGATTATGTCACTTGGGGGTTGCACTGAAGGCGATGGTGTCTAGTTTCGCCCACCCCTTTGACTGGAAACACATTAAGGGGGGACGGCTGCAATGCTACAACTCAAAAACTAACTACATGACTAACCATTACTGCACAGGCCCCACACAAGCCTAGTAAGTTCTATGTGAAAACACTGCCTGAGACCCGATACCTGTGAGTGGTTTTGACCGTACCAGCCTGTCCCTGTGCATTTGACAGTGGGAGGGGGTTGCTATTTAGACACACATTTGCTAGAGACAGAGATGGGGGCGAATGTCCTTGTGGTGGCATCTCTTTTACATGATCAATATGAGTTCTGTTTTGCGGAGAGGAGGACAATCGCCCCCCATCATCTCTTCGCAGTGAAGCTGCATTAAAAAACATGACCTTAAATACGGCCAAATCAGATACGAAACAACTTGTTCTGAAAAAAAAAATCAGATACGAAACAACCCAAACTGCAATTTGAGCCTAGGCATAAGTAACGGCTGCTGGGTTTGGGCAATGATTTAGGTGAATTGTCTGAAGCTAATACAATGGATGGTGCAGATGATGCAGACATTAAAACACTGCTGAGAGCAATGCAAGACAGCTTGGCCCCAAATGATAGCAAGATGAATACCCTTAACCTCAGAACCAATTTCATTAAAACTAAGCAGGAGGAGATGGGCAAAAGGTTGGCATTTCGGATACTGACAGCCAACACTATGAGCGAACAATACAGAACATAGAAAAGGCACTTAACGTCATTGCTGCTAAAAATGGAAGACCTCGAGGGACGACACCTCCAATGTACTAATATCCTCATGGTGGGCATTCTGGAATCTTTAAACACTGGCAAGCATGAAGGCTACATTGAAAGACTGTTGTTGGTGGAGTTTGAATCGGACGCCTTCTCAGGTCACTTGCTGTTGGAACAAGCTCATCTATAGCTTTGCTTGGCCTACCCCACAGCTTCCAGGTCCCTCAACTTTCAAGAGAGACACTGCATTACAAATGGCTACAGAGAAACAGGTACTGTCCCCCGGTGGTACTCAATCTCCCTCTTATTGAACCTTACCACATCTCTGCAGAAAGCAAGAAGGAAATTCATGCCAGTCAAAAACCACTGCAGCAGGATGGAACCCAAAAATGCTATTCTTTATCCAGCCTGATGGAAGATCTCCCATCAACTCAAGCAAGACATCTTCCAGGCCCTTCAACAGACAATGGAATTTCTGAAGAAAATACCACATGCTGGCTTCTTAAGCCTAGACCATGATGCCTAGACCATTATAAAATTGATTTGTTGACATCAAGGCTAAGTGATATGGACTAAATTGATCTGTTGTAAAAAACCTGAATGGATACTGTCTCAGAAGGAGGAGAGAGAGAACATATATAGTGTAAAAATCCTGTAGCGATTTGTATGCTTCACATTGCATAACTAGTTGGAGCATTACTAAAGCTATGCTCGCAGGTGTACCAGTTGCAATCTTTTAATTTCCCTTTATGCAGATGACACAAACCTATATTTGAGAGAGCCAAAGGTGTGCCTCACCCGATAATGCAGCTATTTATAATGTTTGGCGCCCCTTCAGAACCCACCATAAACTGGCATGAATCCCAGAATTGTCTTCTCACTAATGTTAATAATTTCATTCCATACATTCCTTCCATTGCAATGATGCGATAGCTCAATGAACTATCTTGCTATATGGGTTAATCGCAATGTTAGTGCTATCATCAGAGAAAATAATGTTGTCGCTTTGGATAAAATGATGGTTCAGATCCCTTTCTATGACTCACGTCTGCTATCATTAGCGGGGCTAATAGCATAATTACAAATTATACTTCTTTTCAAACTGCTCTATTTATTAGTGAACATGCAGTCTTATTTTCAGGCACTTGGATCCCATATGATCAGGCTAGCCTGGGCTGGGAAACAGTTGAGGGTCAAGTGGGAAATGTTGACATTGCACCAGGGCTAGGTTTGAAGCACTTGAACTTAAACTGGGTTACCTATGTGCACAGGAGCATTTTGTTTACCATTGGTTTTACCCGTCACCATATCTGCCATTCACTGCAGTTGAACTCGACAGTGCAGATCCACTGCCCCTACCCTCACCGGTGCGTTTATGGTCCTCCTGGCAACTGCCACTGGAGACACCATAGACTGCAATGCCCGTGCTTGTGAGAGATTGAGGGAAACAACTGGTCTGGATATCAGACATTCCCATCTCCTACCTTTCCATCCAGGGTTGCCAGTGATGCATGAGATAAAAACAGTTGCACAAATGCACTCCCTTGGCCTTCTGAAATGGGGAGATCTATATAAAAATTGCAGCTTCCTTGAACTTAGTAATATTACAGGTGGACAAGCCTACACTTCACATGAATTTCTTCTATTCTTTTTCCTCCGACGGGCCGGTGGGTACAAAATCCCGGCAATCCCACTGGAACTGGGAGCTCTGAAAACATTAGAGAACTCTTATCTGTCACAATCACTAAGCATTTAACACATGTCTTAAAGTGGTCTGCACGGGAAGTATCTTGTCATCTGGCCGGGCTGAGATGGGGAGCAACTATGTGAGGAGATTACTGATTGGCGATGGGGGTTCTGAGGTACTCATGACTGCCTGTTCTCCCTGAGAAGCAGTCTCTCCATGATCCACTTTAGGTTCTTACATTGACTTTACTATAACCCCAAGAAATTGTGATAGTGGGGGCTCTGGGAAAACTCCAATTGCGCTCGATGTGGATTCTCTGAGGATGACTTCCTTCACCTGGTCTGGTTCTGCAATAGAGTCCAGGCATACTGGAGCAAGATCATATCGACAAAGTTCATAATGACTGACCGCACAATACTGCTTGACCCCACGAACGCATTGCTGGACTGGGTAGATAAATCCCCCACTACCCAAAAGAGAGGTACTGTTCTGGCTTTGTTATTGGCCAAGAGATTAGTGGCATATTACTGGGGTAAAGAAAGGGTGCCAAAGCATGGCACCAGCTCGACTCTCTTGTTTACTGTAACAAATAACCGGAGGTATATGTGGATCTCATGAGAATCACTTCCAAGCCCAGAGGCACACGGAGCCCCCTAAAGTCCTACTTACTATCTAGGAACATGCAGCTAGACCCCGAATATTAGTAAAAAGATTACGTCCCCTATTCATGTCAGGTCAATCCCGAGATCTTTGACTGACACTTCACAGATGCCCAATATCCCTGACCATGTGACCATTTGATATGTACAACGGCATGTGTGTTGATTACCACACTGTCATAAACTGCCCTGTAACATGGAAAAGTGTACGTTTTTGCAAGTAAGACACCACTCCTTTGTATGCCTAGCTGGCTCTGCATTGTAACTAATGCACACTACCAGTTGGCTCTGTATCTCTTGCCCGTACCGTTATGTGTTTGCTTGTATAAAATCAATAACATATTAAAAATCACACAAAGGGCTCTGGCATCTTCCCATCTATATCAATACGTAATATAGAATTGTCCAACCCTAATCGCTTCTTAAAATGTAATCTTGAGTGAATTTGCATCTTGTATATATGAAACTCTAACCACTAGTATCTGTAGTAGACTTATGTACTTACTACCATTCTTATGTGAATTTCGAGTTTATCTGTTTGTATATTTTATGCCATTCATGTACTCTGAAGTCCTTATGAAATGTAACTGATTATTTTGTAAAGCGCTTTGACGACTTCGGGTAAAGTGTGCGCTATATAAAAATGCATAAATAATCTAGACTGTGTAATTCTAACAGTGTGGATAGGGTGTGCAGATGATCCATGCAGAGGACACTACGTGAAAAAGGGAGGAGGTTGAGGTAATTAACACTACTTTTTCAACATGACATTGGGCATAGAGAGTCGCCCGAGGGACTTACTTTAGCTCAACGTTAAATTGAGTTCATTAAAATAAACCAAAGATTACTTTTTTTTTTTAAAAAGGGATACAGCCAATACTGAAGTGAGATGATCATGATTATGCAGGAACCACACAGGTTGGCTCAATCAATCACAGAAAAATTATTCCAAGGTGAAAGGCTTTGATGTCAAGGCGCTGAAGATGAAGTGTTTTGTCAGCCGTCACAGAGGCGAATTATTCAACGGAAGTACGTATGGCCACATAATCTATCTCTGATCGATAAGGTCGTTTAAATGACAGCATACTGAGCGATTCCCAAAAAAGATTTCAAAGTAGTACTGACGGAATCTCCTAAAATCACTCAGTACTAGAGCAGGGGCAAACTGGGCACTGGAGAGGAGTGCTCAGGTGCATGCACTTTGGAAAATGGTCTGAAAATTGTTACTTCACCAACACTGCCAGAACAGTTACCATTGCTTTTATTTCCATCCATTTAAAATCTACATGTTAAATATAATTGTTATACTACATACTCTTCAGGAAAATAAAAAACTATGAGATAAGGTGATAAAACATTTAAGTAACGGGGGACACTCCTCGCTGAAACAAATAGTAGTTGATCTGTTATGAATCTCTTTTTTATGTAAGAGAGAGTGGAATTCATGTCCTGATATTTGCTCAGGTGGAAGTCTAAGGGTCTTTAACTCGATTTGTGATATGATATGATAAAATTATTTATTGAGCGCTTGTTCACCAGTGGTTTCTTGGCGCTTAGGAGGAAAGGCATTGACAGATGCGGCGGATGGCAATTAGTTGTAAGCCTGGGAAAAGAGCCATGTCTTAAGGGATTTCCTAAACTGGGGATAGGAGGGGACTTGGAGCAGTACCGGGGGAGGGAATTCCAGAAGTGGGGTGCCAGGGATGAGAATCTTAGACCACCATGTTTTTTTGTTTAAATAAGCAGGGGGTCAATAGATTCAAACTGGAAGAGCGTAGGTCACGGGAGGGGGAATAACACTGTATTCTAGTGGCAAGAAAAACAGGTCCAGGGGAGGACAAGGCTCTGTGGATCAGGCAGCCAAGATTGAAGAGACTGCGCTGGGTCACCAGGAGCCAGTGCAAACTCTTGAGCAGGGGTTTTGCATGGTGGAATTTCGGCTGGCCGTGGACACATTCCGTCATCATTGGGACTGTAAGCTAAAATGAACAACAAGAGCTGTAATCAAAATATTCTTCTTATTTGGAGAGAAAGATAAATAAATAACACACACAAACTGCTCACCAAAATGACTTTCTAACTTACTCAGACTATAGTACAGCCGTGATTGGAAGTGAAGTCAGACGCCGAGCCGAGCGAGCAAGCCGAGAGGAGCGGAGGGGGTATCCCGGCCCTCCAGACCCAGTAGCGCTCTCAAGGAGCTGGACCGGAAAGGTGCCGGAACTGTTCTGCCCAGTCACAATGCCGCCCTGCCGCTCTGGGAGCCGCTCTGAACCGCGCTGAACTAAACACCGGATCGGTGCTGGAAGACGCCTTGTTCTTGATGCCCTGGTCCCCTGGGGTGAGTGTGGTGAGCGGCAGTGATCACCAACAGAGGGTGGCAGCTGGGGGTGATACAAGGTCATCCTTGAGGTATCCAGTGTTTAATAACCTCACGCTTTCCTAAGCATTAGCAGCTGCTTCTTAGCACAGCATTGCGGCTGCTGAAACAACACGACGCCCTAGGTCGCAACAACACCAAAATGCTACAAATGGTTTCAATTTCTATGAACTTAAGACTGCATTTATGGACGGTTAGTGAAAGTCCTGTAGGTAGGAGACTTGTATGCCGTTGACCACAAGGAGCAAAATCCTTAGCACCCCACTTCTGGTGGCCTTTCTGCCGGTCAGTCCTTTATCCAGCCTCGTTATTTCAGCAGCTTCAGTACAAAGTATAAAACGTACAGCCAACAGGCAAAATACATTCAACCTCAGCAAAAACGTTGGCGTCTGCTGTCTCACCCGACCCGAAGGGCTAGCAGGAGCTGTTCAGCAAAGCTGGTGGGAGCAAGGAGCGCAAAAGGAAGGGAGCAAAAAAGGAAGGGTGACAAAACCCCAATATCATGCCTACTGGGGAGCAGAAGAATAATGCTCAAAAGGAAACCGAGCTGTTAAAGGGGGATGGAAGTATAAGAGAGCACGCTCATACGCTCCACAATAAGGGTCACAAGAAGTACGGCCCAGCTCCTCAATCAGGAGCCCACACCAGCTATCAACAGGCCAGAAAGACCAATAAGATGACCTCCATTTGAAAACCATCAGAGAAGCAAAAAAGTCTATAGCCATGGCTCTGATTTGGCAATCAACAAAAATGGAGGTCCAAATCGATTTTTTACAATCAATACCCAATGCCTAGCGAACCAGGGCAACATGCTGGCAAAATTGGAGGCAACAATCATCCACAATCAAGCCATGATAGTCCACACAAGCTCATGCGCCAATATTATAGAAAAGTGGGCAGAGCTGCTGGAAATATTGGAGGACATAGTAGCGTTAGCCAAGAGCAAGGGGGACCCTTTGACAACACACACGGATCCTTCAAACCGAATGTAAAAGACAAACACCCAATGGCACTTAAAGGAGAACAGAGCCCAGCCATGAGACTCCGAGGATGAGAGGAGAAGCTCAAAGATAATGGCATCCCCAATCAGGAGCGACAGTAAGTAAATCCAGGAAAGCACAGAAACAAAGGAAGAAGTAGAGTTGAAGAAAACCATTCAGGGGGCAACTGGAGCAAGGACAGATGCCCTCTTATCTAGGCAAGGAAACAGCTGAAAAAATATATGAAGAGATCGAAAATGAAAAGAAGATCAATCATGCCGGAACAGTCACAGTCCTGAGGGGAAAAGCAACTTAAGGCCACTTTACCCAATCTTTAATTTTAAAGGCAGAACAGGACCCAAGAACCTCGGAAGACAAAGCCGAAGAAACAGATGCTCCAACGCAACAAAGCAGGCATCAGGCGCACCAACAACCAACAGGGCTAACACCAGACCCTGGTCAGGTGGCAACACAGAGGGCCAGTCCCGGAAAGGGGGACGCCTGCACACAAACAAGGTCTCCTGACCCATTGAGACCGGAGGCTCAGAAAGGCCCGAAGGAGTACACCATGCTCCTTTTCATGGAGCAGAAGCAAAAGGAAAGTTGGGCTGGAAGCACAAACAGGACTGGTGGCGAACAACAGTGGCGAATTCCCAACAATCCCCTGTCAAGCCTGGGTCCATGTAGCCAGAGCCCTGGGGGGGGGGGGGCGGGGGGACACGTAAACGCGGGACGCACTACGTCCTACGGAAATGTCTACAATACATGAGGTGGTGCTCACCCCCAGGTATGATATGAAAGGCCCTTATGACATCCTAAATAGATCCAACATCAGCCGACTTTTTGGACATATGCCGTCCTTGTCCCAGATTACATTGGAAATTCTGGAGTGGGTAAAGTACAAAAGGACACACGGACATAGCCATGGCGACTCAACTCTCCTGGGATTTAGTGAACAAAACCTCCAACGGGGTGAAGCTCAACAACTAGCTAGCTGGGGCATAGATGTAAAAGAACCCAACCAACCGAAATACCCACTCGTCCTCATACCTCATAATGAGGGGCAGGGGGCAGCATCAATTCTGAAAGGCACAAACCGCTACAGAAAGTAGGGGGAAAACATTATAGAACGTCCAGGTATACCAATAAGCATTTCCATCTCCCATAGAGACAATCTGAGGAGAGTGCTAATGGGTCAAATTACGCAGGGTACAAGCCTATTGGCAACAGCATTCCTACAAGGCTACTGGCCACAGCATTCCTAGCCAAAGACAAACCTTTGGCTGTGCAGGAAGGAAAATGGTGGGGCGAGAAGTTCAACACCATCCACCAAATACCGACCTCCACCGAGATTTAACCCTTATTTCATGGAACATTGCAGGGCTAAGTAAAAGTGCGGGGAGCAAGGAAACACAGGACTACCTTGCAAAAGGGGACATAATATGCTGTCAAGAAACTTGGACAATGACATCAACACTCATAGCTGGCTTCCACAAACATCGGGTAACTGCGACAAAAAAAAACATCTTCGGAGGGCCATCGGGGGTCTCTCTGTCTTTATAAGTCATGCCCGTAACCTCAAAATCACAGAAAGAAGAGTAAATTCTCCAGACCTGCAAGCTATGACAATTGACAGGTTAAGGGCAAGCCGTCCGCCGTTTCGCCTGCTGTTAATAAATTGCTATATCAATTGGCACTGACACAAGCTAGCACGGAATTACTTATCACCATACTGGAAGAAATATTAATAAAATATGAGCATCATAACGTGATCATCACATGTGATTTCAACTCGAGAGGACTGGAAATAGCCTCAGGCAAGCAAAACAAAGGGCATAAGGCTCTCTCTTCTTAAAAACTTTATACTCCACTCCACTCATCATACGAAGAAACTACTCTCACCCACGTGGTGCCCTAAAAAACCTTTAGGAATATATCCACCATTGATTATATTCTAACCAATGAGAAGTTGGCCGCCAAGTTAAGTGACTTCTTGGTCGACGACAGAGGAGAAAGTGACCACAGGCCTCTATGCGCAACCTTCAACTTGGGAAGTGAATCTGTAGACCTCCAGAAAGTAATGGGCGAACCCACAGGAGATGAACGCTTCAGAGCACTTAAAGAATATAATGGACAACAAAACTCTGAACTAAATTACAGGTGTGGACATCAACATGGCAAGCTTGTTTGTCAAGGGAGGTCCACCTGAGGGTGATAGGATACTGGGAAGCCCTGACGAGTGATCTATGGCAGAAACTGGAGGAAAACCATTACAAAGAAATGCTCTACAACAAGGTATCATCCTGCAAGAAGCCAAGAGTACCAAAGTGCCTGAGTCAGTGTAAACGTGCCCTCATGAAGGCACTCAGGGTAAAAAAGAAAAGAGGAACATCGCCAGGAGCGGTTCCCATAGCCGTACTGAGAACAGCTTACAGGAAACAAGGAGGCGAGTACAAGAGAAAGGACACGGAACAGAAATGGCTCACAGTATTCGCCTTGATAAAGGAAAAGAACAACGCCAAACTATGAAGATACATCAACCGTCTGTACTCTCAAACCACAAGAAACGAGAATAATATCGCAAGCAACAAGTGAGAAGCGTATGTAAAGGGACTATACACCAGAGACTTACCAGCTGCCGAGTATGTATTTTCCAAGAAGACCTCACAAATAAGTTATGACATGGAACCCCACTCCAAGAGCAAACTGGAAGTAGGACCAAAGACGATCGAGGGCAATAGCTTCTCAGAACCAGAGATAATAAGGATGGTCAGGACAATGAGAAATATGGGGCTCCAGGACCCAACCGCATTCCAGCCCTGGCATTCAAATCAGCTCAAGTATTTTTTGCCTCAATTCTAACCCCTCTATATAAACACAATTATCCAACGGCAATAATACAGCAAACATGGACAGGATCAGTTCTTTTTCCCATCCATAAAAAAGGCGATCACTGTAATCCTGCCAATAGGCTAGTGGTCCTGCTTGATGTAGAAGTCAAAGCCTATGCGAAATTACTACTGAAAGAGTTGGAGGTTTGGGCAAACAAAAACGACAGTCTCCCATTCCATCAGACCGGGTTCAGGGCAAACAGCTCAACAATGGATAACATTATGGCCTGGGCCTACCTCTCTAAACAAGCGGTCAAAGACAAGCATTCCCCGCTGTTCTGCTGCTTCATAGATTACAGCGCAGCCTTTGACAGAGTTGATAGAGGCAGACTTTGGGGAAAACTGATAGCCTGGGGGATTCCACCATAGATCTCTATGAGGGGACCTGAGTCCGGGTCAAAATAAGCTTCACAGACTTATCATCAAGAGCCGAAACCAATAATGGCCTGAAGTAGGTTGCGTGCTGCCCCAATATTATTCAATCTCTATAATGCAGATATGGGGAGTGCCCTGAAAGAGGCCAGTCTAGTGCCCACGAGACTGGGCATGGTGAGACTGGCAATCCTCCAGTACGCTGACGATACAGTAGTGATGGATCACACCAGGGTGGGTCTCCAAAGAGCTTTAAATGAGCTGGGAAAGTACAACAAGGAAAACTGCTTGACAGTCAATCAGAGCAAAACAAAGATAATGGTTTTGGTAGATATCCCCACAAAAAGCAAGCTACTTGGAAACTGGGAGACCATCAAATAGGGACAACAGTAGCCTATAACTACCTTGGGGTTTGGCTACCTGAGAGGGCTACTCCTGCAATACACACAAAACATTTAATTGCCAAACCCAACTGCGTAATCCTCACACTGCGGCGCCTAAGCCAACGCCTGTCAAGCCTGACAGCAGACCCTATGCTGATTGTTCTCAAGGCAAAACTAATACCGGCCATTAACTATGGCCACCTGGTCTTCCTGGGAGCTTTAGACAAATTCATAGCAGCCACTCAGGCCAAAGCCTACAAGACTGTGTTGCAAGCACACAGGTATGCAAGGGCCACCAGGCTACGACTGGAATTAGGGCTTGGCAGACCAGACCTGTCACTTCAGGGGGACTTAATTAAGTATTACGTCAGGGTCCTCAAAGCCTCAAATAACACTCTTAGATATCACTTGGAAACAATCTTCAGGGAAGCGAACTCCCCTTGGCACATCAAGCTGGGCAAAGCACTAGGGACTCTTAATATCGGAGCAAATAGTTTATCTCTACCTGACATTCCGAAAAAGACCTGGTCAAATGCCATGAAGCGGCAGGTCTGCTCCATTTCGTATGAAAAGGATCAAGCTGCACTCCGCTACAACACCATCTCGACAGCACTGGATGAATCCTATACTCTGGGGAAAGCCCAACAATACCTGCAGGAAGCACTAGGGGTCCAAGCTCGCAGGAAAATTCTTTTTATGAGGCTCACGGTCCTTAAAATGTCAGACTTTAACCCAGAATGGACACGAGAAGACGGCGCAATCTCCTGTCGGCTATGCAACTATTAAAGGGATTTCTGGCTTCACCTATTATGCTGCTGCCCTAAACAGGTCAGTGATGTTGCTTTGCCCCGTTTTAAGGCCCCTTGGCTTCAGGTCATGCAAGGAGGCATCAGACTGGTGTCTCTCGGAAAACAAAAACATATATTCTCGCAAGAGTGGCAACATTTATACATTTAATTAGACAGGCTTTAGAAGCAAGTTAATAAATGTACTACCACACAAAACAGCTGTGCAAACTCACGCGCTCTTAGAATTTCAGAGACTGCTTAAGGGACTACAAAGTACTGGCAATCACATTAATGAACATAGAAAAGACAGTCACTTTTAATGGGTTTTATTTAAATACTTGTGTAACATGAACCCAACCCCTTGCACAACGGCAAAGGGATCTCGCAACAAAAGACTAACTGTCAGAAATAGCGGTCCAGGCAGATGGATGGCTCGAGGAGGGGGAGGCAAGGAGGGAGGGCACTGATTGTAATTGGTTTTACTGTAAAGATTTTAAGTAATCGAATGGTCAATAAGTTACTTACTTACCTATAGTGCGAGGGTAATTCACACATGCCATAGACAGAAGGCTAGGAGGTATATTTCATCGTGCAACGCAATCCAAAATGTTAAATCTATGAACGTACCCGGGTAGTCACAAGGGGCAGGAAGGGTAAAAGCATCCGTCACCTGTTCCTACAAAGGGGTCTGGAAAAGGAAACCCACATTTCAGTTCACATTGTGTCTATCAGTTAGACATCTTTTTCTTTCTCCTCCCTCCCTGTATGTCTGCTTCCTCCCTTTGTTTCAAACTTCATAGTTCCATGCCGCCTATCTGTGTTCTCCCTCTCCGTACGGCTTCTTATTCATTCTATCCTCCTTTACCAATCCCATGTTGACTGCCTGCTTTCTCCTCCTTCTATATATTTATTCATTCAGGTGTTTTGTATGTCTTCTGATTCCTTCCATCGCCCCTTACTACCCATTACTACAGCTCTACCCTCTTTCTCAATTTCTCCCTTCTTTGAAAATGCATTTTTCTTTCCATCTTCCACCCTCTTACCCACCACTAGGTACTTTCCGGCTTTGTTCTTCTATCCACCTAATTTTTCTGTGTCCCCTCCCTCTTTTCCTCCTGATTCTCGTCCCTCTATTACTCTGTGCCCTCCCCCTCTTATTCTGACTCTCACACTTGTTTAGCCTAAATGTTGCTCACCTCACTATCAATTACTTGTCATGTCTCATCACTTTTTCGCCCTGCTCCCTGCGAGTGCATTTTTTCTGTCAATGCCACTCTAATCTCTCATTGGCACCGTTCCTCATGGGAGCAGTTTGCCACTGGATTCAAGCTTGCCTGACTGATGAGGGGTGTTACCCCGAAACCGGTCTCAGGATGCTTGTTTCCAGTCCAAGGAAGACCTGGCTTGGCTGTTCGGGCTGGACTCTTCCCAAGAGAGACCGGGTCAAGACTGATTTGCAGGGCCGGACTGGCCATAGCAGGCACCGGGCAATCCCCTGGTGCGCAGCACTGGTGGGGGCCGGTTTTGGGCCCCTGTGAGCCGTTTTTGTTACAGGGTCGTTTTTGCAGCAGCATAGCGGCAAAATCGGCCCTGTAACGAAATCGGCCGAAAACCGGCCCTGGCAAAGAGCTCGGCGGCACCCACAACCCCCCATGGGGGGGGGGTTGGTGTCCGAGCACTTTGCCAGAGCCGGTTTTGGTTCCCAGTCCGGCCCTGCTGATTTGCATATGGTTGGGTTTGACCTGGGGTGACGAAGTGAGCCAAAGGACAAAAATGGATTCAACCCATGACTGGGGGGGTGAGGATCTGAAATGTTTCAGCGCTCCGTCCATCATCTCCTTGTGTTTGCTTTATAAACAACTTTGGCCCCTTAAAACCACACTCTTCTTTGAGTGCCACGTTTTCTTACTATATTAAGGCAAAATTCATTAGACTAAGGGATGTGTGTTTTCCCAACAAAAGATGGAAGTGCACTTGGTCAACACTATCTTGTCAGGTATGTAAATTAATTCACATCTTGTGAGTTGGCACAGATTTGCTGGATACACATGGGTATCTCCTATGTAAGCACTTGAACATTCTACAAAAAAGATTATGTAGGCAGGCTGTGATTCTCTGTCTAAGTGGGGGACCACTCTAAACTTGCATGCAATTTTGTAAAATTCGCAAATTATGCAGAACCCAGGATGACATGAAACCGAGTTGCTTCTACAAGAAATTGTACTTATTCCCGATGAGTTAGGAAATCGACAGGGTAGATATTTGCAGCCACAACCATTTAACAAATGTTAATGAATCGTGTACATTAGTTTAATGATCTTAATCTTGCAGCACAAGTATTTTAACTGTTTGTTTAGGGTATAAATGTTGTATTAGACCCCCTTATATTGACACAAATTGTTTTAATGAAAGCTTTTTATATATATTGTTTTTTTATAATGACAATTTGATGTACTTGTGATGGTTTTTATTAACTATATGCTATGAACTCAAACACAATTAAGTGGCAAAAGCCACGAAGCTTATTACTGCCCTGCAAAGCACAATATGCTATTACCGGCACAATTGCCCTACAACCAGTACTGTCACAAAGCCTGCCTGAGCCATTTAAGAAGGTCACTTCCTAAATGAGCACTGACAAAACTTTGACTCTGGCAATAAATGTGACTTTGGAATTGAAAGCAGACTTCATATAGGAGGCCTGTACCTCAAAGTGAGAAGTACAGTTGCAAAAGCACCGAAAAGAAAACTAAAGTAATGTTACGTTGGTTTAGAGGACGTGTAGGCCTTAGTTATGACTAGAGTATATTTCAGGCCTATGTGGCTGGCATTGTAGCTATTGTGTCTTCCAATGTGATATTTTTAGAAAGAGTAGATTTGAGGAAGGATGTGATGTGTACATAAGAGTGGCCAGTGTTTGGTGGCTATGCGGGTTTGGAACATTTATGGTACATTTAAGGATGATGTTAATGGATTTATGTGGAATAAGCTTCCCAGAACAACAAAAACATTTTACATTTAGATCGGTGCTGGTTTCTACCTAGCAACGTTCTTATATAATTTGAAGATTCTTGCCATAGCAAAAGGGGTGAGGTTTGCCAGTGAGCAGCCTACAAAAGAGAGAAAAACATGCTGAATAGCATTCATTTTGTTTAGAGGGTGGGACGCATTTCAAAAAAAGAAAAAGTTATATTTTCCAGAGAAATAGTCATGTGTTTTCTGCAATTACCAGTTAGCAAGCTGAAAGACACCTGCAGAAGTTTTGAAAAATTGGAAATGGATTAAGTACGTTGTTGAGTGTCCAATAATATGTGTACTGTTGCCTCAATACCCAAAGGATGACAGCAAAAGGACTAGTATTTTGTTATTCAAAGGTAATATATATCAACATTTCTAGAGTGGCTTCAAATGCCCAGGAGGAATTTTGAGTCCTTCATGGTAAAGTCTCTTGAAATTCACAAAGTAGGATTTCAACCTTCCCTTAATCAAAAACATCCCGGAATATTGGAATTGCAAAGCTGTTTTCAAATAACTGGATTCTTCATATTGCCAGGAAGACACACAGACAAAATTACCCTCTGGTTTATATGAAATTCTGAAACCAGCCTAGAAATATAAATGGAAAATATAACAACACTTTCACGGAAAGCTATAGGACACCGTGTGTAAAGAAAAACTGACACAGGTCTGAAAATAAACAGTAAAGAGCACATCATCCATGCTACATGGAGACGAAGTCATTGTCAATGGAAGGAAGAGCAGTCCTAGCATGACTATAGCTGGAATAAAATTTGCAGGCTGAAATGAAAAACAAATAATTCACACACTTCAATGGGAAAAGGAACTCTTAAATCAATATTTAGCAAGGCAGTCGGTTGTATCCACAGTACTTTCAGACTAAAATCGAGACCAACAGCAGCTGAATGGAAGAAAAACAGATGTATACCACATATTTTAGATGTTATTTCGAAGACACACTGGAAAAACTAATAGGTCTTGATTTTAAATGTGAGGGCAAAGCTACTAGCTTTGCCAATGCTCGCCTGTACAGCATGTGAAATACACAGAAAGTATTACAATGGCCAGTGGTGGGTCATAGAGTTTCACACCAGCAACCATATTAGAATATGCTCTCTTTATGAAATAAAATTCCATTCTAAGATGCCTGCCAGTGTGTCATGCTCATGCAGCCATTTCGGAACCGTTTTCTAAAAGAAAAAAGGATGGATGGATGGATAAAAGAAACAAGCATTGAAAATGCAATAGGTCTCGCAATAGAAGAGTTTGAAATTTTTCGTTTTGCAAATGGATGAGTGACACCTATAGCATTTGGAATGCAACATGTTTTGTATTTACGTGACTTATATGGCAGCTCTGGTCGTTATGCTACATCTCTAGATAGTTTTATCTTTCGCAAATGTGACACCTATTGTAACACAATATGTGTTGTGAGGGTGAGTGAGGGTGAGGGGTTGAGGGTGAGGGGTTGAGGGTGAGGGGTTGAGGGTGAGTGAGGGTGAGGGTGAGTGAGGGTGAGGGTGAGTGAGGGTGAGGGGTTGAGGGTGAGGTGTTGAGGGTGAGGTGTTGAGGGTGAGTGAGGGTGAGGGGTTGAGGGTGAGTGAGGGTGAGGGGTTGAGGGTGAGTGAGGGTGAGGGTGAGTGAGGGTGAGGGTGAGTGAGGGTGAGGGGTTGAGGGTGAGTGAGGGTGAGGGTGAGGCTGAGGGGTTGAGGGTGAGTGAGGGTGAGTGAGAGTGAGGGTGAGTGAGGGGTTGAGGGTGAAGGGTTGAGGGTGGGTGAGGGTGAGGGGTTGAGGGTGAGTGAGGGTGAGGGGTTGAGGGTGAGTGTGGGTGAGGGTGAGTGAGGGTGAGGTGTTGAGGGTGAGTGAGGGTGAGGGGTTGAGGGTGAGTGAGGGTGAGTGAGTGTGAGGGGTTGAGGGTGAGTGAGGGTGAGGGTGAGTGAGGGTGAGGGGTTGAGGGTGAGTGAGGGTGAGGCTGAGGGGTTGAGGGTGAGTGAGAGTGAGGGTGAGTGAGGGGTTGAGGGTGAAGGGTTGAGGGTGGGTGAGGGTGAGGGGTTGAGGGTGGGTGAGGGTGAGTGTGGGTGAGGGTGAGTGAGGGTGAGGGTGAGTGAGGGTGAGGGTGAGTGAGGGTGAGTGAGGGTGAGGGTGAGTGAGGGTGAGGGGTTGAGGGTGAGGGGTTGAGGGTGAGTGAGGGTGAGTGAGGGTGAGGGGTTGAGGGTGAGTGAGGGTGAGGGGTTGAGGGTGAGTGAGGGTGAGTGAGGGTGAGGGGTTGAGGGTGAGTGAGGGTGAGGGGTTGAGGGTGAGTGAGGGTGAGGGTGAGGGGTTGAGGGTGAGTGAGGGTGAGGGTGAGGCTGAGGGATTGAGGGTGAGTGAGTGAGAGTGAGGGTGATTGAGGGGTTGAGGGTGAAGGGTTGAGGGTGGGTGAGGGTGAGGGGTTGAGGGTGAGTGAGGGTGAGGGGTTGAGGGTGAGTGTGGGTGAGGGTGAGTGAGGGTGAGGTGTTGAGGGTGAGTGAGGGTGAGGGGTTGAGGGTGAGTGAGGGTGAGGGTGAGTGAGTGTGAGGGGTTGAGGGTGAGTGAGGGTGAGTGAGGGTGAGGGGTTGAGGGTGAGTGAGGGTGAGGGTTAGGCTGAGGGGTTGAGGGTGAGTGAGGGTGAGTGAGGGTGAGTGAGGGGTTGAAGGTGAAGGGTTGAGGGTGGGTGAGGGTGAGGGGTTGAGGGTGAGTGAGGGTGAGGGGTTGAGGGGTTGAGGGTGAGTGAGGGTGAGGCGTTGAGGGTGAGTGAGGGTGAGGGTGAGTGTGGGTGAGGGTGAGTGAGGGTGAGGGAGGGTGAGGGGTTGAGGGTGAGTGAGGGTGAGGGGTTGAGGGTGAGTGAGGGTGAGGGGTTGAGGGTGAGTGAGGGTGAGGGTGAGGGGTTGAGGGTGAGTGAGGGTGAGGGTGGGTGGGGGTGGGTGAGGGTGGGTGAGGGGTTGAGGGTGAGTGAGGGTGAGGGGTTGAGGGTGAGTGAGGGTGAGGGTGGGTGGGGGTGGGTGAGGGTGGGTGAGGGTGAGGGGTTGAGGGTGAGTGAGGGTGAGGGTGGGTGAGGGTGAGTGAGGGTGAGGGGTTGAGGGTGAGGGGTTGAGGGTGAGTGAGGGTGAGGTGTTGAGGGTGAGTGAGGGTGACAGCGTTTCTTTTCAAAGGCAACCGAAGTGCAAACACAAGTGGATCCCTGCCCCTCACACGATGGTTTTTAGGGTACAAATGTACAACGGCCGCCTGTGGGTCCTCGCCGGGCTTCCGAGAGGCAGGAAATACCGTTTGCATTCTTAAATTGCGAAGTTGTAGTGGGGGAGGGGGGGGGCGGTAAGAAAAAGGCGACCTCGAACTCCAGGTCCCAACAATCCAACACACACTCTCCGTTTAATGCAATATAATGGTGCCGAGAGACCTGGAAGGCGCGGGCCCTGCTGGCAGAGGTTGCACTGCGGCTGCGCAGCTTCAACACCTCCAAAGCACCGAAAATGACTGCTTCAATTCTACTGTGATGACTTACATGTGGTTTGGTGGCGCAGAGATTAAGCTGTAATTGATTTAAAAGCCGTACTGATTAACGAAAAGAAAGTGATTTTTTTAGGGGCAGAAGACAGTCATGGAAAACTGACATTAGGAGAGACTGTGGTTAGGGGTGTGTTATGGTAAGTGGGGAACACCGTAAACAGTTTCAGAATCCCACCCACTGTATTCAGAGAGAACCACGGGGCCGGGAGGGGTGGGGGAGTCGAGCTTACTATCACACACCCGGATCATGCACAGAGCAAGAAGTGGGCAGGCGTCCCATTAGCTGACCTCCGTGTGACCTTCACCACATGCTGTCTATTACTACAAACGTAAGGGAGGGAGGGGGTGCCCTGTCATACAGACTGAAGACAAGCCAGTGTGCCTTAATCATATAGGCCTTTAAACACAACACTGCAGGCCCCCCAAAGGAAAAAGACTGAAAAGCTGGTAATGCAAAAAAAAAAAAACAAGACGGAGGGCATTGCTGTGGGGAGGGGGTGGAGGAGAAATGCACACGGCGGGCAGGGGAGGGGGCGGAGCGGGGAGAGCGGCATGTGGGTGTGAAGAAGCCGGGGCCTTTGAAGTGAAGCTAAGCTTCACTTCAAAAGGTGTCGGAGGAATGCGGCTGAGGGAACAGACGGCGATTGCAGCTGAGGGAACTGATGTGCACGCGCTTTTAAGCTCAATGCACATGCGCATTGAGCTTAAAAGTCACGGGCACTGCAAGGAATCGCCACGATTCCTTGCTTGTTAGTTAAAGAGTGGTTAAGCCGCAATAGTCTCGCAAGCTCGATGCGCATGCGCATCGACAGGCGAGACCTAAAAAGGATGGATGGATGGATAAAAGAAACAAGCATTGAAAATGCAATAGGTCTCGCAATAGAAGAGTTTGACATTTTTCGTTTTGCAAATGGATGAGTGACACCTATAGCATTTGGAATGCAACATGTTTTGTATTTACGTGACTTATATGGCAGCTCTGGTCGTTATGCTACATCTCTAGATAGTTTTATCTTTCGCAAATGTGACACCTATTGTAACACAATATGTGTTGTGAGGGTGAGTGAGGGTGAGGGGTTGAGGGTGAGGGGGTGAGGGGTTGAGGGTGAGTGAGGGTGAGGGTGAGTGAGGGTGAGGGGTTGAGGGTGAGGTGTTGAGGGTGAGTGAGGGTGAGGTGTTGAGGGTGAGTGAGGGTGAGGGGTTGAGGGTGAGTGAGGGTGAGGGGTTGAGGGTGAGTGAGGGTGAGGGTGAGTGAGTGTGAGGGGTTGAGGGTGAGTGAGGGTGAGGGTGAGTGAGGGTGAGGGGTTGAGGGTGAGTGAGGGTGAGGGGTTGAGGGTGAGTGAGGGTGAGGGTGAGGCTGAGGGGTTGAGGGTGAGTGAGGGTGAGTGAGAGTGAGGGTGAGTGAGGGGTTGAGGGTGAAGGGTTGAGGGTGGGTGAGGGTGAGGGGTTGAGGGTGAGTGAGGGTGAGGGGTTGAGGGTGAGTGTGGGTGAGGGTGAGGGTGAGTGAGGGTGAGGTGTTGAGGGTGAGTGAGGGTGAGGGGTTGAGGGTGAGTGAGGGTGAGTGAGTGTGAGGGGTTGAGGGTGAGTGAGGGTGAGGGTGAGGGGTTGAGGGTGAGGGGTTGAGGGTGAGTGAGGGTGAGGCTGAGGGGTTGAGGGTGAGTGAGGGTGAGTGAGAGTGAGGGTGAGTGAGGGGTTGAGGGTGAGGGGTTGAGGGTGAGTGAGGGTGAGGGTGAGTGTGGGTGAGTGAGGGTGAGGGTGAGTGAGGGTGAGTGAGGGTGAGGGTGAGGGTGAGCGAGGGTGAGTGAGGGTGAGGGGTTGAGGGTGAGTGAGGGTGAGTGAGGGTGAGTGAGGGTGAGTGAGGGTGAGGGGTTGAGGGTGGGTGAGGGGTTGAGGGTGAGTGAGGGTGAGTGAGGGTGAGTGAGGGTGAGTGAGGGTGAGGGGTTGAGGGTGAGTGAGGGTGAGGGGTTGAGGGTGGGTGAGGGTGAGGGGTTGAGGGTGAGTGAGGGTGAGGCTGAGGGGTTGAGGGTGAGTGAGTGAGAGTGAGGGTGATTGAGGGGTTGAGGGTGAAGGGTTGAGGGTGGGTGAGGGTGAGGGGTTGAGGGTGAGTGAGGGTGAGGGGTTGAGGGTGAGTGTGGGTGAGGGTGAGTGAGGGTGAGGTGTTGAGGGTGAGTGAGGGTGAGGGGTTGAGGGTGAGTGAGGGTGAGGGTGAGTGAGTGTGAGGGGTTGAGGGTGAGTGAGGGTGAGTGAGGGTGAGGGGTTGAGGGTGAGTGAGGGTGAGGGTTAGGCTGAGGGGTTGAGGGTGAGTGAGGGTGAGTGAGAGTGAGGGTGAGTGAGGGGTTGAGGGTGAAGGGTTGAGGGTGGGTGAGGGTGAGGGGTTGAGGGTGAGTGAGGGTGAGGGGTTGAGGGGTTGAGGGTGAGTGAGGGTGAGGCATTGAGGGTGAGTGAGGGTGAGGGTGAGTGTGGGTGAGGGTGAGTGAGGGTGAGGGAGGGTGAGGGGTTGAGGGTGAGTGAGGGTGAGTGAGGGTGAGGGGTTGAGGGTGAGTGAGGGTGAGGGGTTGAGGGTGAGTGAGGGTGAGGGGTTGAGGGTGAGTGAGGGTGAGGGTGGGTGGGGGTGGGTGAGGGGTTGAGGGTGAGTGAGGGTGAGGGTGAGGGTGAGGGGTTGAGGGTGAGTGAGGGTGAGGGTGGGTGGGGGTGGGTGGGGGTGGGTGAGGGTGAGGGGTTGAGGGTGAGTGAGGGTGAGGGTGGGTGAGGGTGGGTGAGGGTGGGTGAGGGTGAGTGAGGGTGAGGGGTTGAGGGTGAGGGGTTGAGGGTGAGTGAGGGTGAGGTGTTGAGGGTGAGTGAGGGTGACAGCGTTTCTTTTCAAAGGCAACCGAAGTGCAAACACAAGTGGATCCCTGCCCCTCACACGATGGTTTTTAGGGTACAAATGTACAACGGCCGCCTGTGGGTCCTCGCCGGGCTTCCGAGAGGCAGGAAATACCGTTTGCATTCTTAAATTGCGAAGTTGTAGTGGGGGAGGGGGGGGGGTAAGAAAAAGGCGACCTCGAACTCCAGGTCCCAACAATCCAACACACACTCTCCGTTTAATGCAATATAATGGTGCCGAGAGACCTGGAAGGCGCGGGCCCTGCTGGCAGAGGTTGCACTGCGGCTGCGCAGCTTCAACACCTCCAATGCACCGAAAATGACTGCTTCAATTCTACTGTGATGACTTACATGTGGTTTGGTGGCGCAGAGATTAAGCTGTAATTGATTTAAAGGCCGTACTGATTAACGAAAAGAAAGTGATTTTTTTAGGGGCAGAAGACAGTCATGGAAAACTGACATTAGGAGAGACTGTGGTTAGGGGTGTGTTATGGTAAGTGGGGAACACCGTAAACAGTTTCAGAATCCCACCCACTGTATTCAGAGAGAACCACGGGGCCGGGAGGGGTGGGGGAGTCGAGCTTACTATCACACACCCGGAGCATGCACAGAGCAAGAAGTGGGCAGGCGTCCCATTAGCTGACCTCCGTGTGACCTTCACCACATGCTGTCTATTACTACAAACGTAAGGGAGGGAGGGGGTGCCCTGTCATACAGACTGAAGACAAGCCAGTGTGCCTTAATCATATAGGCCTTTAAACACAACACTGCAGGCCCCCCAAAGGAAAAAGACTGAAAAGCTGGTAATGCAAAAAAAAAAAAAACAAGACGGAGGGCATTGCTGTGGGGAGGGGGTGGAGGAGAAATGCACACGGCGGGCAGGGGAGGGGGCGGAGCGGGGAGAGCGGCATGTGGGTGTGAAGAAGCCGGGCCTTTGAAGTGAAGCTAAGCTTCACTTCAAAAGGTGTCGGAGGAATGCGGCTGAGGGAACAGACGGCGATTGCGGCTGAGGGAACTGATGTGCACGCGCTTTTAAGCTCAATGCACATGCGCATTGAGCTTAAAAGTCACGGGCACTGCAAGGAATCGCTATGATTCCTTGCTTGTTAGTTAAGAGTGGTTAAGCCGCAATAGTCTTGCAAGCTCGATGCGCATGCGCATCGACAGGCGAGACCTAAAAAGGATGGATGGATAAAAGGATGGATGGATGGATAAAATAAAAAAGGATGGATAAAAGGATGGATGGAAGGATGGATGGATAAAAGGATGGATGGATGGATGGATGGATGGATGGATGTGTTTGTTTTTTGACATCATAACACTCCAGTGGTAATTCAAGCCTTTATTTGCATGTATAACTAACTATTCCAAGACAGCCATTTTCAAACAGTAGACTAAATTACAAATAAGTAATAAAGGGAGCACAAAAATAAAGGAGGAAACGGTCAAGTAGCAATGTCCAGCTGTCGAGTGCTCAGAAAAGAAACAAGCATTGGCATAGCCAATAGGTCTCGCTTTTGGGACCTTATAAGTATTTAGTTATGCAGCCTAATATCCCAGGTGCAACAACATCAACATTTGCATGGCTAAACACTTATAAGGTACCAAAAGCGAGACCTATTGGCTATGCCAATGCTTTTTGTAGATATCACCTAAGAGGCATAGGAAGTCAACCATATATCTCCAAAATCTTCAAATTCCAAGCTTCTATCACTGGGTGCCATAGCTCCCTCGCACTAATTGCAGACCAGGCACATGCGCTGAACATTACGTTTTTCAGATTTTCAGCAGTTTTTCACCCAAAATGACTATTATCTCCAATGTCCACATGCAAGAACATGTCTCTGCTGATGCCTGACCTACAGCTATGTTCCTCTGGGTCTCTTGAGTGTGAGGATACCAAAAATGAAGGGTTTCAATGGGTCTGGGTAGATCTCATGGGAGAAGATTACAATATTAGGGCTTTGGGCCAGCCAACACCTACAAATCTTACAAACACCAAATATCTATGAAAACAAGAGTAACTTTCATTTCCTGTTTTACCGACTATTAATTTCTCGTCCTTGCATCTGCTCTCTTTTCTGCTATTTCTAGGCGTTGTTTGGAGAAACCTCTTTCTTTAAATCTTTGTGTGATAGCCTTGTTCTCCCGTTGCTAATCTTCATCAGTAGTAAAATTACATTTTATTCTTATTAGCTCTTCATACGAGACACTTTGCTTTAATTTCTTTAGATGCAAACATGATGGCTGGAAAATCAGGTTTCTAGCATTAAGGAATAATGTAGTTTCAATGAATTTTTTGCTACCAAAAAATAACTGTCCTCATATCAATCAATCCTGTAAACTTGAAATTCAGTTGGTTGTCACTCATAACGTGTATAAATTCTCATCTCTTGACTTTACTGCCAGATCAGAAAACAAACAAATCTTTGATATACATATTGCATGTCAATATATATTTTGTGAAGTTCACATAGGCATTAGGCCATCGAACTTTCTCTTCTGCCCCCCCCCCCCCCCCATCTGCAGATTCACAAAGCTGGGTGCCAAGCGACTGATGTTGTATGAAGGTCAGCAATACCCCACGCTAGAGTGGCCATCCATTTTTTGATGCAGGCTGCCAGTGAGGAGACAGCTGGCAAGTTCATATATTTTATTTCATAGCACCAAGGTGAAACAAGCATTTAAAATGCAATGGTCTCGCCATAATTAAAGGTAGAGCTATTGACATTGCTCATGACATTTCTTTTATTTTTTTTTTAAAAACATAAAAAAATGGTATTGTCATTTACAATGGCAATAGGTGAGCATTAGAGAGTAGTTGAGAGTATTCACCAACACAGAGCTACACACACAGAAAGCCACACACACACAGAGCCCCCCCCCCACACACACACACACAGAGCCCCCCCCACACACACACACAGAGCCACACACACACACACAGAGCCCCCCACACACACACACACAGAGCCCCACACACACACACACAGAGCCCCACACACACACACACACAGAGAGCCACACACACACACACACAGAGCCACACACACACACACACACACACAGAGACACACACACACACAGAGACACACACACAGAGCCACACACACACACAGAGCCCCACACACACACACAGAGCCCCACACACACACACAGAGCCCCACACACACACACACACAGAGAGCCCCACACACACACACAGAGAGCCCCACACACACACACAGAGCCCCACACACACACACACAGAGCCCCCCACACACACACACAGAGCCCCATTCCTTCAGCGAAGGAGTAGTTTGCACTCGCGTGTCTACCGAAAACGTGTCTATCATGTTCTCCTGTGAGTCTGAATCAAAGCTAGTAGCATCAATGCTATACAAGATAACTGTTTTGGGCAGGAATACCAAAGTAAGCTAGAAATGTTAGGCCGAGCGCTATACTGCGCATTAGGGGGTGGGAGCAGCCCTCTGTCAACCAGGGCGGCTCTACCCGTAGAAATGCCCCAATGTGCGTGGCGCCTCGTGGCCTTTAAAACAAATATGCCCCCGTGACTGTGGAGCCTTTCAGGCTCAAGACAAATGGCCATGTTCGTTGGGAGTCCCGCTCTGGGGACTCGGAATTAACAAATGTGCCCTGAGCCTCTCGTGGGCTCTTAAGAACTGTGCCCAGGTCGTTGGAGTCCCGCTCGGGGGACTCGAAGTGGCCAAAATGTCCCCTGAGCCTTGTGGGCTCTAAATAAACAAAATGTCCCCTGGGAGCCTCGGGGCTCCAAATTACAACTGCCCCAGAGACGTTGGAGTCCCCCCTCTGGAGACTCGTGATACAAAAAGGCCCAAACTGCAGCAGCCCCACAAGCCCTGATCTTTGGACTGGGTAAGAGTGGTCTGCTTAATTCAGACACTCTGTTCATCACCACCCCCTTTTCTGAATCGCCACGGGGGGGCGGGCACCGACAATGTGCCCCGACGCCCTCCCTCTCCCCCAAATCAATATAACGGGCCCCCACTCACCGGGACCTGGGGCGGGGGCTCCTCCTCGGCGCCGCTCCTCTGCTGCGTCTCCCTGTTACCGTGATTCTTTTCACTGGGGCTGAGGCGGGGGGTAGGCACGGCAATGTGCCTCGTGCCCCTCCTTCTGCCGGAACAGGCCGCAGGCTCCTCTGCTGATCACCGCGGGGCTCTCCCTGGCTCTCGGGAGCCCCGTGGGAGACGCCGGCTTCTGCTTCTTCTCGCGGTGACAGGCTGGGGATCAAACACCTCCTCTCCTTCCGGTCTCCTGGCGGCCTCACCCATGTCCTCGGCGGGGCTGCCTGACTTCCTGCGGGCCGGCCGGGGAGACTCTTGGGCAAAGAAAACACGGGGTAGGCTCCCGTTATAATAAAAATAGAAAGTTCCTGGCGGGGGTGGCACCCGGGCCTCCCAGATAATGACACAGCAGCAATCCAGCAGGGTGGACACCTGCTCGGAGATAAAGCAAGGAAAGGGGGGGATCCCCACGCCGGCGCCTGACACAATTCGCCTCCATTCGATTGCGACTCGTTGGGCAATACAATAGCAGGGAACAGACGCACAACGAGTGGGGGGGGGGCGGAAAGCACGAGGGAACAAACGCACAACGAGGGGGGGCCGAAAGCATGAGGGAACAGATGCACAACAAGGGAACAGACGGCAAAAAACTTACCTGCACAACGCCATGACACCACCATCTTTCTCCGAGGCGAGGCAGAAATGCCTCGGAGAAAGCAGCGTAATTTTCTGATTCGGGGTCGTCTTCCCATTGGCTGGAAGGTAACATTCCAGCCAATGGGAAGAGGAGAGAAAAATAACAAGAAAGAAGCTAAAAAAGACGCCCCCGAATCTTAAAAAGATGCGGCTTGAACAGAGTGACGCCCCTCTCCTCCAATGGCTGGCCTCCGTTTAGGAAGCCAGCCAATGGAGAAGAGGGGCGGGTTCAAGCCCCACTGTAGAAATCATTAATTCTCTGACCGAGACTGCACAAGCGCAGCCTACGGTCCTCGACCTAACGGGCACAGCTAGGGAACAGAGGCAACAAACACGTGCACAGCCAGGGAACAGAGGCAAGAAGAAAACACGCGCACAGCCAGGGAACAAAGGCAAGAAGAAAACACGTGCACAGCCAGGAAACAGAGGCAACAAACACGAGCACAGCCACGGAACAGAGGCAACAAACACGAGCACAGCTAGGGAACAGAGGCAAGAAGAAAACACGCGCACAGCCAGGGAACAGAGGCAACAAACACGAGCACAGCCAGGGAACAGAGGCAACAAACATGAGCACAGCCAGGGAACAGAGGCAAGAAGAAAGCTAAAAAACATAACAAATGCACCAGGCCATTAATTGATCTATTCACTGGGGTTACTCAAAGGCCTCGCATACTGCCACTGTCCAGCCCGGGACAAACTGTACACACTCTGCATTTCAGAACAGTCCATCCTTACTCTCCTTTACGTTTAGTAGTGAGCAATGTCTGGAGTGTGAACCATCCGCATGAATGAATGTGTCAAATGTGCAAGATCATTTAATTTTTCCCGACCATCGCCAATCCCCCTCTCTGGATAATGTTCTTCTTAATTGACAAATCCGTTCTCCTAAACCTCCGGATACTATGGGGTCTTTTTGACAACAGTCAACAATTAAAATGGCATTTTCACACCACGTTCAAGTGCGAAGAACGTGTGAAAATACACCTTCTAGGTTTGGGAATACCCACACATTTATGAAAATGCAAATGACGTTCACCCACACATGAGATGTGGGGTGTGTTTCTCTCTTTATCTTAAATGTCTGACGGGTGCGTGCCCTTTACCTTGGAATAGTCCCACAGACGTGCCTTTAAACTAACGGTGCCACCGCCTACTACTTAAAGCGGACTAAAGCCGTTTTCGGCCACAACAAGGCACTGGCGCCCACAGGAGCAGGCCTCTCTCTTCTCCATCTCGAGGGATGCACACTCATGAACACAGCTAGGAGGGGGCTAGTGACTAAAGCGAGGGGCCACTGCCGATTGGGAAGACTCGACTGCCCCGCAGCATGAGGTGAAGCGCGCCACTTCCGGTGCGTGTGGCCTGACAGAACTGCGGAAAACCGGCAACCGCAGACACAAACGTTTACACACTTTAATCCATAGGCACTTCGATTCTGACTCTTACGTGCTTCCACTAACGGGAATAGCAGACATTGATGCAGCAGGTGCAGTGGCACCAGAGCCCTGAGGAGGGCTACTGAACCCTGATTATTGCTCCACTTCAGAGTTCAACACTCAGTCAGGAGAAACATTTCCTTCCTGACACTAGGGCCCATGTCACACTGGTTACCCCACTGATTCTCCAACAATTAGCCCTTTCCTGAATCTGATACCCATGTAACAATAACAAATAATGCCATAGGTAACAAACCTGATTTAACAGATTCCGCTGTCTCCAAACACATTATCAAAGGGGATCAGCGCTTTTAGAATTAAGGCTACAGCAGCAGTGTTACATTTCACCACAATACTATTAAGTGATTCGCTAGCACTGTTCGATTTGGGCCTTTTAATTGTACTAGCTCGTGACTTTTAAATTAACCGAGTTGTTGCTTTTCGCTTTTAGCAATGATTGAGCCTTTTACTTCTTTCCGGAGTATTTTATTGTTTTTAGATATGTGGCTCATTGTTAACTTGTAATCACCGGTATTTTCATTGTAGGGGATTTAGTACCACTACTTTTACTGGTTCTAGTTTTCCACTTTAAACTACTATAATTTTCACTTGCTTTATGGCTTCCATTTATATTGCTTGTCAATTTTACATTTTAATAAATTGTGTTTTATAGGAATTTACGTTTGGTTTTCTTTTTACTACATTGCTGCTTAAACTGTGGTTGTTATGTACTTGATCTCCATTCCGAGTTTTGTTTATTTTTCAGCTGGGTTTCAGCCTTACAGTACATGAGTGATGCTCTGCGGGTGTCAACTCTTGCTACTGCCTTGTCATGTTAAGTATTGTCATGAGGCTGAAAGGATGGAACTGTGTAGGTTACGTAATGTGGTTGTTACGAGAGCGTTCGGATAAAAAAGTGGAGAGGAGCGATTGGCAGGACTCGGGCAAAAGGGAAAACAAACCTATTAAAGGTTTGGTAAATAGGTGTGTGTATGCTCTGTGAACTCTTTCTCCGTCTGGAGCATTTTCTCGGAGATACACTCAAAAGTAAACACACTCACTTACAGATAAATTTTTTGAGCTCATACTTTTTCCAGTTTTATGCGCAGCTAAGCCTATTTCTTATTTGCGGGATGGTACTTACAATTCAGCAAGTATACTCGGATAAAGAGAGCGGTAAATTAAATACCAAAATTCAAATAAAAGAACGTGGCCCTAGTGAGCTACACAGTGCTGGAACTGGGAAGCTCGGCATCTCTGCACTCTAACGGTCCCACTTCTAACACACAGACACTCGCAGACACACACTTTCACCAAGTCTGTCTAGGCACATACTTAAACACGATGAGCGCCATGCTCCTGCCCGGATACACTGACAGACAGACGCTCACTTTCTCTAACCGTCACAAGTCTGACACTCTTAACAGACAGCTAGCCCCAGGACGCACGGCTCTCCCGAGTGACTCCCACGTCCGTCTGTCTGTGCTGGGCCAGGCGCAGGTGTAGCAGCCCCGGGAGTGATGTCACGCGCCGCTCAGGCAGCGGCACTTCCGGGCTCGAGGAAGGTGGATTCAAGCAGGCCGGGCTGAAGACGGCTGAAATGCCAGAAACCGGTCCTCGGAAGCTTGTTTCCGGTCCAGGGAAGGCATGGCTTGGCAGTTTGGGATGGACTGTTCCCATGAGGCACAGGGTCAGGCTGATTTGCATATGGCCATGTCTGAACTGGGGTGGCAGAGTGGGCTAAAGAACGGTAATGGATTAAACCCAGATCTGTTGACTGAGTGTGAGTGTTTGATTGGTTCAGATGCTCCGTCCATCACCACCCCCTTTTGTACCACTTTGTTCGCCATAAGTTGGCAGGGTATGCTCAGACGTGAGTCCCTTGCTCACTTTGCCACTGGATTCAAGCAAGCCGGGCTGAAGACGGCTGAAATGCCAGAAACCGGTCCTCTGAAGCTTGTTTCCGGTCCAGGGAAGGCATGGCTTGGCAGTTCGGGCTGGACTATTCCCATGAGGCACAGGGTCAGGCTGATTTGCATATGGCCATGTCTGAACTGGGGTGACAGAGTGGGCTAAAGAACGGTGATGGATTAAACTCAGATCTGTTGACTGGGTGTAAGTGTTTGATTGGTTCAGATGCTCCGTCCATCACCACCCCCTTTTGTACCACGGGGTGCGAGCCAGGGCAGCAGCTGGAGCGGGAGCGTCACAGTGGTCGCCTCTCCCGTACCCCCGCCCGCCAGCTGGGCACATCGGGTTATTCTGACGGACATGGCGGGGCGCCGGCTTAACTGAGAGGCTTTCGGCGCCGGCTGCACGGGCTTCTCCATCTGCCCGGTCTGAGGTGCGATGTGATGACCATGGACTGCCGGATCAAGTGAGTGACAAGCAGAGAGGACAGCGTGCAGAATGAGGGGCATGGCATTGAGCTGTGCCAATGGAAGACGGAGTGATAGGGGTATATGACGTGAAAGAGCTCTGGGCATTGGAGGGCAGAGAGCAAAGGGTTCTCGGGGGGCACGAAGTGCCACGGAGGGGGCTGAATGCCGGAAGAGTGGCATACATGGAGTTTTGGAAAGAAAGAGCAGAGAGTGGAGGGCTCGGGAGAGTACAGGAATGTTGTATCATAAGGCATAGGAGATACAGGGGGGGGGGGGGGGGGGAGTCTCTGTCTGTTGAGCGGCCGGTCAGACTTTCTCCGAGGCGAAGCAGAAATGCCTCGGAGAAAGCATCGTCATTTTCAGATTCGGGGGCGTGGTTTTCGTTCTCTCCTCTTCCCATTGGCTGGAATGTAAAATTCCAGCTAATGGGAAGCGGAGAGAAAGAAAATAGAAAGAGAAAAAAAAAACGCCCCCGAAACCGAAAAAGACGGGGCTTAAAGGGAGTGATGCCCCTCTCCTCCAATGTCTGTCCTCCGTTTAGGAAGCCAGCCAATGGAGAAGAGGGGCGGGTTAAAGCCTCACTCTAGAAAACATTAATTCTCTGACTGAGACTGCGCAAGCGCAGCCTACGGTCCTCGACCTAAAAATGGCCTACACGTTTCAGCCGTAGCCTTCTAACCTCCCTACTACCTGTTGCCCCACCACCCCTCCCTTGCATGCATTTAAGCTAAATTTCGCTGGAGAACCAGGAAGCTGCCATATTTCACTCTGTGAGTTGAAAAGCTACTTGAGCACTTAAAAAGTTTTTTGTATACTGATTTAAGTGGTGTCCCCCAGCTTATGTCTGTCAATTACGAAAAAAAAGGAACTGGCACCCATGTCATTCTCTGGATGAGGGCTTCCGTGGTAATGTATCCACACTGCTACAGAATGACGCAATTGTCAAAAGCGGCCACGTCACTGCCTTTTTTTATGCAGATGCCACACAACATCGACTGAAAGAAATTTACATATGAACAAGTATACAAGTAAAACATATTGGCTTCACCAATGCTCGTCTTTTATTAATGATGCTAGTACTGCTGTTGTCTCATGGTTTATGCACTTCATGTAGTAGTGCCACTGTTACTCTGGTTCAACACATTTTACGCAGGTAGTACTACTACTCTTACACTTCTCTTGTGCACCTCATACCGAAAGTATTACTGGAGAGAGGATGTAGCCTAACGGCTAGGGCCATCGATCTCTAATCTAGGGAACCGGGTTCGAGTCTCGGCAATGACACTCAACATCCTGGGATTCAAGGCAAATCACTTATTATCCCCGTGCCTACAAAAAATTAATGTCTCCTTGTTTAACGCAACTGGTACTCAGAAACATTCAAGTCAAGTTTGCGTTCCATAAGACTAAGGCTAAAAATAGTAATTGCTGCAGCAATATTGATATATAATTTAAATTATCTGTAAATCTGTAGGACAAAAAGCGAGGGCTCATTTCACCGAGATCTAAAAAATGATTCCATACGTTTTTTTTCTGTTAAGATTGTAAAGACCAATTAGCTAACTATTAGAACACCATTAGTCACAATTTTCGTGTTCGTTTTTAAACACATCCAAGTACTGATCTGAAGAGTTCTTGAGTATATCCAACGCGTCACCGCAAGCAACACCCAAGTTGTGGCACTTCGTTGGGCGAGCTGGAAGAGCAAAAGGTACGTTCTCAGAATTTGCAAACGCAGCTATGGTGTTGTTAGCTGGTGAATGCCATCCATTCTCAGCTGCCTCCTTCTGTCCCTGCCTGTAGTCAGTAGGACGGGTCACTGGTATAGAAACTGCTCTCAGTTTAATGACGCATTTCAATACGCACGCACTTTCAAATGTCTGTTTACCAAGGGGCCAGACATTAAAACGAAAAATACCAATGTCCTTGTCAATGTTGAAGAATATAGCATGCAATGGAGAAAATTAAGTGCGACAGAGCCTAAGATTGGGCGCAAAACCGCAGAATTTAATGTTTTGTTAACTACGAGCGTACACGAAAAAATAATTGTGTCACTGAAACAGGAGTTCGGTACTGAAAATATGGTTTAATATTTAAAAGAGTGGGAAAATTAATATAATTAGCATTCAACCTGGCCTTTTATAGAGACAGCGAGTCATGACGAGATTGTAGAAAAGAAAACTGTCAACATTCCGTTAGGAATCATATTTTCATTGTGAGAACGTGGCAGCCGCTAGGCAGGGCGGGGCTAATAGAGTAGCTCAAAGGCACACAGCCCCTGTAAACAAAATGACTCCGAGCCGGCACAACGCCGAACGCAGCCTAGTGTCCCCCACTCGAGGGCTGGTTGCAGGATGCTGTTACTCAGAGGGCATGGGCTTGCCTTAAGGTAACGGGCAGGCCGAGACTGATCTCTGAAGATGGATTCCTCCAAGAGCTGGTAAGACACTAACACAAGATGTACGACAGCAGATTGCAGCAGAACGGTAATAGGAAGGAGAAATGACAAAACGGTGCGCGCGCGCAGAAAAAAAGCGCGCATGCAGCAGGCACAATGCGGGGCGTGCTCGCTCCCTAGCTCCCTAGCTCCCTAGGCCAGGCGAGAGAGAAGGCGGGACATGCACCCGCCTTTGACCAATTGCATGCGGTCTTTCTTAGAAAGACGCACACAAAGGCCAATACCGCGTGGGAAAAAAAATAAGCACGTGCACGAGCGTGTGGTCCTAGTTGGAAGTCCTTACTAAAAGCCTTGCAGAGCAGAGCAGCGCATGCGCGCAGGCTCAAGCGAAACCTAAAAAAACTTTGGTAAGCGGAAAATATAGAGGTCTAATGGCAAGGAGGTTGTGTAGATGGAACGGAAAGCAACTGAGGAGGAAAGAAGGGTGGCAGAGGAATTGAGGAGCTGGTGGGGGTGAGAATCAAGGAGCAGGGATAGGTGGCAAGAATCAAAAAACAGGGATGGGTGGCAGCGTAACAGGAATTGATGAGGGGACAAAAAGCAAATGAAGAGTTGGGGGATGGGTCAGCAACAGTGGACTGGTGGGGAAGCAACATGCACAGCAAAGAGGGAGAGCAAAAATTTAAAACAAGCACACAAGGGAGAACGATATGAAAGATCACATGCAATCCCATAAGCCGCTGAAAGAAAAAGAAATAAGCATTGGCAAAGCAAGCAGATCTTGCTTTCCTTCAAAATGCGATGGCAAAGCCAAGGGGTCTGAGTTTTTGTTAGGGGGGGTGTTTGGTGATTGCTGAGCAGCTTTGTGAATGTTGTTTACAGTTACCCTGGAAAGAAAGAACCAAAATGAAGATATCACATTTGCTACAACAATATGAAATCTGGGAGTAGGCCCCATTATTGAACTGATTTCAATAGCAGAGTTTTCGGTACTCAGAAGACGAAGTGTCCATTGTAAGATACACTCTTAAAAACACACACAGCAAAATATTACATAGTGGACACATTTGACAAAGGGACCTTATTTTAGGTGTAGCTGTAGGAAAGTATATGTGCGAACACATCTTTACTTTGGGAATAAAAAAGCTGTAAATTCAGCAGCATGTTATCAAGGCACCAAAGTAATATAAATGAACTTGCACGTGTGACTAGACAAAAAATCCATTTAACAGCAATTAAAATGTCATCATGCCAGTAAACATGTAAAAGAACCCTCATTGACTTACAAGCTAGTCCCCTGTTGCTTCTGCATGTTAGCAAAAAGTCTAAGTGAGCACCAAAATAGAATGAGACAGTGTAACATTCCATAAAATGCCACAGCCATTATAGACCGCATATCCAAGTAATCATAAACAATGAACACACAAAGAAAGCAGATGGCAGATATGCGCTGACTGAAAGCTCATCCTCTCTTTAATATTTCTTAAATATATCAATTTGCTTTAAATAGTGATACCATGGTCTAACAAGTAATAAAATAGTCCTTAGCAAGACCTAAAAAGCAGTTACCTGATGGTAAACTGTGAAAGGATACAACTCATCTAAGCAAAAACACTGTAAAACAAATGTGCTCAGGGATGAACAAACCCAAGAAACCAAAGGGAAGCTGTTAGACTTGGCCCGCTCCTCAGAGTCACCCCCAAAAGTTTTGCCTTCACCCCTCCTTTTTTCTGACTTTCGATTTTGTTGCGACTAGGACTCTGTGCAGTTTACCACTGCTAACCAGTGTTAAACTGAGTATGCTCTCTCGCACCTTAAATATAGTAAAATTGGCCTAAACTTGACTGGCACACTTAACTTACTTGTAAGTCCCTAGGCTATGGTACTACATGTACCCAGGGCCTGTAAATTAAATGATGTTTGTGGGCCTGCAGCACTCAAAGTGCTACCTACTTAAGTAGCAGTTTAAACATGTCTCAGACTTGCCATTGCAGCCTGTAGTGCAGTTTTAAACTGCCATTTCGATCCGGTAAAATATAGCTTTTACCAGGCCCAAAACTTCCTTTTCAATTCATGTAAGTCATCCTAAGGTAAGCTTTAAACAGCCCTTTGGGCAGGGTGCTTTGTACTTAAAAAAAAAAAGTAGGAAATGTTTTTTTAATTTTTACATGTTTTGATGTGAAAGACTCCTAACTTTGTTTTTACTACTGTAAGGCCTACCTCTCCCATATGATAATATTGTGTTACCTTATTACATTTAATATGTGTAAACTTTTAATTGGGAATAGATAGAAATGTCATCTTTGGACTCAGATGAATTGTGATTTGAAATTCTCTTTACAGGTAAAGTCGGATTTAAGTCACAATTCTGGAAATGTCACTTTTAGAAAGCTGTCATTTTCTTGTCCTAATAATTTGGGACTGCTGCCAGTGTCTGGGGTTACACGACTGTGAATAGATCAGCTGTTAGACTTTGTGTAGTCCTCCCATACAGTTAGACAACAGGGGACTAGGAATGGGCAGGGCTGGTCATTGTGTATGGATTGCTAGGGGTGCAGCTGTTCCCTGCCCTACTTACATCTCAAAGGGCTTGCCTCCAGTACATATAAAATTACCTTTCACTATTTTTTTGTCATCCCAGACTTCTTGACGCTTTGGCAGGGGAAGTAAATACATTTCCAGAACTAGATGTGGGGGTAGCCTAGAAGATTCTCCCACTTCAAAGGCTGGCACCAGGTACAATTATTGGGTCCTCTCAACAACTCTGCAGTACACTCCTGGACCCGTGGACACTACAGAAGGGCTGCCTTGTTCCCTAGAGGACTGCCCCACTGCCTGAGGCCTGAAGCCTGCTGTGTTCCCTAGAGGACTGGCCTGCTGCTACCTAGAAACTGCCCTGCCGAATGAGGCCTGCCCTGTTCTCTCGGAAAGAAGACTGGACCTGCTCCTTTCATCTCAGGGTAATCTGAGTGACTCCAAAAGTCAGATGGCTGACCTCCTGTTCAGAGCAACAGGGACACAACATGCTCCAGAGGCCTCCCTGCGACTGCCCAATTGACCAGATGAACTAGACCTGCCTGGCTATGGAACTTGACCTGCCCAAGCCTTGCTGGCCTCTGCTAGAGAGAGTCCCCGATCCCCAAGAGGTCCCTCCCCAGGTCTTGAACCCTTGACTAGCATCAGAGTGTACTCCTGCCTGCCTAACTGAGTTAATCAGAACCAGCGCAGAGAGATGCAACTCAATGCAGGACCTTACATCGTAGCTCTTGAACGACTGACTCATGTAAACCAACACAGCGCATCGCGCAACTAAACACCGGACCTCACATTGCAGTCCACGAAGCTCCTTATAGGAACAGACGCAGTGCAAAGCAAGGCCTTTTATCAAGAACATAATGTACAATTCTCAGTGGAACTAATCTGCTCCCTGCACCTGGCTCGCGCTCCATTAAGGTTGGCCTGAAATTAGACTTTGTCGTGGTCCAGTGAAAGCAGATAACCACAGTAGGCACTCTGTGCCATAAGTCCATATAGCTACCTAAAACTTTTAAATTGCATATCTATGGACCTATTGAGAGGATTCTTGTTCTTCTGGTATCATCTTATGTATTAAAATGTACTATATATTTCTAACTGGGTTTGGGATGTTTTGTGTATTTTGTTTTCACATTATTTATGTTTATATGGATTTTGTGCTATACTACCAGAGGGTTACGCACGTCTAAGTTAGTGAATTTTGTGGTTCACCCTGACAAGGAAGTGGTTGTTGGTTGAGTAGGGCTTTCAACCCCTCAAAAAATAACCCAATTTCTTACAGAAGCTATCCAAATAAATACCAAGGAAATAAGACTGACAAGAAAGCCAACCAATTATAAGCAAAGGGCTGACCCAAAGAACATTCTAATTGGAATTGCACAAAACTTGTCTTTAGACAATACAGAGCTAAAGCGGTCTTCAGACAAGACCTACAAATGCTTTCAAATGACTGAAGTTGAATCGAAAGAGAGGTACAGACACTATATCAGGAATGTAGTGACCGGAATGACCCAAATGAAGAGAGAAACATTTGAATATTTCATTATCAGGAATGAAAACTATCTTATGGGAAACATAATTGAACCTGTCACTCATCACACAAATGCATACTATGATTGAGAGTATCCTTTTCCATTTTCAACTCTTTACAGGTGTTCCCACACCACTTCTGACATTTCACATGTGGTGGGGAGGACAAAAAGCAACAGAAGAGACACTAACGCCATAGTTAATCTCTAAAAGGAACAAATACTATAACCTACCTCAACTTTCGCATAAAAAACATCAGTCACATGTATCTGTAGCAATGTTGAGCTCTTTCATGATTTCAATGGTGCCAGATTAGGCAGAAGTGTGAATTCAAAACTCTGTTTAATTAATTACACAAGGCCCCGTACAAGGCTAAACATGCCCATATTAGCCTGTATAGTGCTTATCCTGATTGCCTTAGCCTCCTGGAAAAAAACTCTATTTATTCTCGTCAAGATTCAAAATAGTTAACAGGAAGGGCCATAAACTCTCCAGGCTGTACTCTCTGGAAATCCCTGACCCAGCCACTTAGCTTCGAGTGGGACTTTAGAAAATGATGGCTCACCTCTTCCCTAAAACTGAGGAACATCATCCACTATGAGTCATCTATTAGTTGTTCCTCAAATTCTTTACATACCCCAGTCCAATGAGCACAGTGAGGATACAGTCTGGTTGAACTTGCTGTATCCAAACTAGCACATCAAATAACATTCACATGGTCATAATACTTTACTTTCATCGGTATTTGGGGCCTGATTCACAAAAGTAATCTGAGACTAAATCCTAACTACGATTTTCGGTATTCACAAAGGGCATTTAGGGGTTGTAAAGTTAGGATTCCTAACTTTACCACTCCAAAATGCCCTTTGTGAATACCGAAAGTCGTAAAGTTAGGATTTTGTCTCAGATTACATTTGTGAATCGGGCCCTTAGAGTTGAATTCCCAGCAGCTGTAAACATATTTACAAAGCAGACTTTGGGGTTAAATTGGCTGGGGCAATACTTTATTAGCAAAAAGAAATTCAAGGTCTCCCCACAGTGTTGGCAAAGTTCAACTACCACTCTGAGCCTGACAAGCTGCGTGTCAAACTTCTACCAACGCGAGGAGAAAGTTGGGATATACTGGAGTCATGAGACAGGTCACTCAGCCAGTGGAACACCCTATAACAGCTCCTAACAACTGTTCCCAGTAGACTATTCCGCTTTCCCTCGTCAGCCATGACCAAATATTCCGTCTATGTAGCTTACTTCCCTATAGCCAGTAACAAGTGCACAGCAGCACAGTGCATAACCCTCACTCAGTCAGCATCAGCAGCGGCGTCACTAGGGGGGTGCGGTCCGCACTGGGTTGACACGGTGGTCCTTAGCAACCTCTCTGTATTTTGTATGGGTAACAAAGGAAGCCCTACACTCCCCCCCCGCCACAGTATTCATATTTAAGCCCTTCAGGGATGCACATGGACTGAAAACTCAAGTATCATGATGAATATATGAGGAAAGTAGCGTCCGCTAGAAGATGTGTATGAGCACTCCAATTGAAGGAGAACTAGATTCTTGAAGAGGTTTCAGTGTGTGTATCAATGTATGCCTGTACTTATGTGTGTGCACCTAATTGGTCATGAACATTTTTAGACCATAAATCTACAATATTACCACAGGACTCAATGTACCACTATTAATTTTTAAAAGTTAACTTTTCTTAATACGAACTTTTGTTAAAAGATACTTCAAAACTCATGAATCATGGAGTGTTATATCGATAAACAATTAAACATACATGGGGTAACGAAACAAAACACAATTTAAGACAAACAAAATATTCCAAAGCTATGCCACATTAAGGTTGGTGCAACTTTAAGTACCTTGATATCATTTTACAAAGTAAGATCTAAATAATCACAAGAGATAATACAACATCCCAAAGTGTATCGACAAAACATAGGAAACAAAGAGCAAATAGGATTAATGAGGGATAAGTACAAGGTGGGGGTTGATAAAATGATACTATGTTGGTTCTTCAATGTATCGCAGGTGCTTGTACACAAGCATGAATGTGCTGACGTAGATGGATTGTGGGTATTTACATTTTCAGATACATAAACATGAATATATATAACACCTATACATAAAGACATTCATATTACCCACAAAAAATAAACTGAGTTCACTTCTGGCTTGTTCTTTCGCTTTATATAGTCACTGAACTTCTCAGTGACTTGTAATACTCTTATCTTGTATGGCAGAGGGACTTTATTTCATATATTAAATCATATCTACAAATATGATACTGGCTGTATGACAGCATAAATGGGGGTTTAGGTAACAATATCCACCACAGGTAAACTGTAAGCGTGTTAGGAAAAAGATGAAGAATGTGAGGCTTTATGAAAGTTGTAGTGTGTAATTAGTATACTATGGTGTATGGATAGAAGTAAGAATGGCTGTTGACTGCCAAATCTTAATGTAGGTGTGTTTGTATAATAGTTGATTGGTGTTAAAATGAAGTTGATTGTCTTCCTATATAGTGTAAGCATTGCAGTTCAATACTATGTTGTGCGTTGCTTTATTTTTGAAGTGTTTGCTTTGTTTAGAGTTTACACTAGGGTGGGAGTTTAGGGTGGGTTAGCAGGCTGGAGTAGGCATTTTAGCAAATGGTAGCAGGATGTGAATTTAATTACTTTTTCATTTTTATGGGGAAGCTAATATTGACATATTAGTCAACCTGAACTGTTTTTCAATCTTACATTTTTTAATACATTTAACTTTTTGGGGGGAAATGCATAACGTTCAAACATTTCAAATATGTAGCAGTATTATCTTTATGTATAATTTGTGTCTAATGTGTGTATATTATGTGATGTCTGAAATTTTGAATTACCTCCTGTTCGGTTGTTCATTTATATTTTTAGCAAAAACATCATGAAGTGATATTTTTGGTTCTTTTCATGTTTCAATTATATTCCACCTATACCTACATCTTCTAATTAAATATCCTATGCGTTATTTACATATTAAATTACTTATAGGGTAATATTAGGGGAAAAGCAAAACTCTAACACAAAGTTTTCAAAAAAGCATGTATTGCTCTACACTTGGCAAGCAAAGCAGCGAATCATATAATTTAATCTTTACGTTAATGCAGTAATTGAATATAATTAAAATGCAAATAGAAATGTGTGATGCCGTGTTCCCAAAAGATATTTTGGTCTCATTCTATGGTGGGATGTTGCATTTTAGTTTTTAATGTATCCAATATTTGTTGGCTAATTTTCTTTTTCCACTATGTACATATGTTTAAATTTGACAGTACATTTATTTAACTTTAGCTTTGATATCTGTGAGAAATTAGGTTACTAGTTGACTGAGGTGTGAGCCCTCAAGCAGCAACCACATTCTTAGTCAGGGTAAGGCACAAGGAAACCACAAATTAACCTGTGCTCACCCCCTTGGTAGCTTGGCACAGAGCAGTCAGGCTTAACTTAGAAGCAATGTGTAATGTATTTTTACAAAACTTCCAAGAAAAATAGAGCCAAATTCAATAACTAAAACCAGAGCAAAATGACAAAAAAAAAAATCAGCAGGATCAGAGTTAAGAATTTTTAAAGAATAAACTGCAATATAGCTCCTAAAAGCATAAATCGCCAACTACGGCTATATAATCGTGCTGGTCAAAGTCAAAAGTTCAAGCCGATCGCTATGGAGCGCAGGTCAGATACAGTTCCAGATTAGTCCCACTGAAGTTTTAAATTGTGTGCCAAGAGTCCTGTTTGCATTGGAAATGGTCGTGGGGAGCACAGAGAGCGTTGCTGGTCAGCATGATTCCCAGTAGTATGTGCGCCAGAGAGCGCGCACACTGTCTTTCCCCAGGGCCCGCACACTGTCTGTCCCCAGGGCGTGCACAATCTTGCACAGCGCGCACGTCACTGCTTCATGCAAAATTAAGAGACAGTTTGCTGCCCATAGCCTTTAAAATAGGAGTGCTGTGAAAAGAACGGTCTTTTTCTCAGTGCTTAAGTGCGGGGAGAAATTCTGGTGCATTTACAAGGTGGGGCAAAGGTTAGCTGAAACAAGAATTTGAGAACAGTAGAACTTCTCTTCATTGGCCCGTGGATTGTCATAACAGAGCCCGGAGCAGGCAGCAGTTAAACATGCCATTTGCACTATTCGTGTCGGGCATGACAGACGCTGCAATGATAAATCAGAAGTGCAGCATCCAGTTGCACAACCAGAAATGTTTATTTTATGTGGCAATACATCTGCAGGATTTGTGTATGTGTGTCCTTGTAATAGCTACAGTTGCTGGTCAGATATGAGTGGAATCAGTTTTGAGTCCCGGTTTCAGCTCAGCATGCTGTTAATCTCTGCAACTTTGTCCAAGGTTTGCAGCTGTTTAAAAGTGCCCAAAAATAAAATATAGTGTGATACAGGGTAAATACTTTATTTCACAGAGTCAGAGTTTCCGGTTTGTCCTTTAATTGTTTTTTACCCAGAATGACAGGATTTTGATACGGGCAGATTGACAGGCAGTTCTGACAATGGGAGTACTGCTAACAGTACACTCTGATAATTTTACGTGCAGAGGTGCAGTAGAGTACGCTACTGTAGGACTGTCACACAATCCCAGGCTCCATAATGTTAAATAAAGAAACAATGGGAGAATCCAGATCAGCACCCAATGCAGTGGCCTGGGCCACTGATCAGACACGAACAAATCCACCTCTCACACACTACCCTCTCCCACCAGTACCAACAACTCCTCCTCCATGGCTGTAAGCACCACTCACGCTGTCAAAACTGCCTGTTAATCTGCCTGGCTCGACCGTCTGGGTCGAGCCAGGGATACAACAGGTTGAATTGCTGGAGGGCTGCCGAGACAAAGTCTACAGTCCCTTCCACCCAGGCGGACCATGGGGCATAATACAGCTAACAAAAAAATACAACTGGTACAGCGTTAACCGTATGTATATTTACTAGATACACACACTAGGTGTGTCTACTCAATATTTCCTTAAATATTTAGGCTGATTCACAGGAGTGGCATACATGGGGCTGGCCCTCATGTTGTCCTGAAGAAAAGGTGTAGGGGACACCTTGAAACATGTCGACAGGATATTAGGGACTGTGACCACATAACAGTTATTTTTCCTTTATCCACCCCTTTTTACCATACCAACTAGAGGCAGGAATAAAATGTTGGCTTACTAGCTAGGTATTTTTAATTATCACCAATCACCACTCCACCACACACTGCACTACACATAGCTTCACAAAAAGTGCTCCTACGTATCCCTCGCAAGTCGTAGCACGCCCCAAGCAGTAGATGCTTGGGATGGCCCCAATGATGAAGCATGTCACCTAAGGGCAACCATGGGTGAGTGAGGGGACTCAAGAAAATAATTTTCTTTTCCAAGACGATACGCCCTAAATTTGGGCTGTCCTGATTAATCCTTCCCATTTTGGATTCAAGTGTTACACTTTTTAGTTGCAGCAGGCAATCATTTCCAGATTTCGAAGTAGTCTTTATTTGGAATTATAAGAGTGTATTTGACCACATACCAAGAAGTTTTTCTTCTGACATAAGTAGCAAAATATATGCACATAGTTTGCAGTCCATTAACATACACAATTGCATTAGGTGTGTAATTCTTCTTGCATACACACATTATTGAAATTTAAACTTATATACTGGAGTATTAATTTTTGTACAGTACAGTGTAATATAGTATACTAACATTACTATAAAGTACGTTTTGGAAGAGTTTATGATATTGAATCACATTACAATATTTTTGCCATTAGTTTTAAATTTTCATAAGAAATTGAATACCTACATTAACCTTTCATTCATCAAAATCAATTAGAACATTCTCTTTATGTGCACACTCAAAGATAATAAACATAGCTCACGCCTTCATTAAAAACCACTGGGTCACATTTTGCAAATACTACATCTCTACATCTAAATTAAGTGGCTTTGATGTATAAATTGTAATGACATAAAATAGAAAACATAGCAACTGCTCTCACTTGATGAAGAAAGATTTGTAGAATAAAAATCTTACAGAGAAAAAAGATTGTAATTTTTGAGGTTCTTCAATTTTGTCAAATTTCGCTAAGATGAATTTCAATTTTTGTTTTGAGTCACATATAAAGCCCGAACTGTGTACCATGTCACCATTAACTTGTTTTTTGTCAGTGTAAAGTAAGTACATACATTTTACCATTTTAGAATACTTAAAATCCTTAAAAAGGTTAAGAAGTGTGTACAAAAGTGATGAATGGTCTTGACAATCAAGTTCCGTTTGATAAAATAGATAAAAACTGACAAGAAATTTAAAATAGCAATAATATATGAGGTTTGTAAAAGTTTTTTAAAACAGTTCGCAGGAATTTCTCATAGAGGCAAAGTTTGAATAAGATCTGTGTTTAGGCAATGTACTACTACCTCATTACAATGTAACAAATTGTTTGCAATTATGATCTGGTTTATGAAAGTCAGTATCAGTAAGGAAGGTTTCTTCGAACATTGCACAACAGTTTACACTGACATTAAAGTTGCTTTCTAATCCAGCTGTCAATATTAACTTATAAATTTCTACCAAATATGTGGTTTCTTGTTTTCATGTTGAGCAGGTATTTCTTGGACATATAGTTGTCTATGCTGGAAAATGATAGTACGGTTAGTTGCTCTTTTAAAATTTTGGACAATAAAGCTTTGGAAATCAATGTTCAGTTTTAGGTGGAATGCTGTTGAATAACACATGATTTGAACATCATATAGAAGAGAAATGTTTCCCCGTTTGGCCAAGGAACAGGCTAGGAAGGTAAATGAAGTACATGACACACTGGATTAATAGGTGTCTTGATACCCTTAAAATTTGTGCCACACAGTTACAGATTACATTTAAAATATACAGTATTGGTAACATCAATAGGTCTCGCTTATGGGAGATCTACTGGCTTTGTTAGGGTGAAGTGGCGAGGAGTGGACTGGGGTGGCATTGAGTGGAGCGGAGTGACATTCTGGGGCATGAAGTGAGAGGAGTAGCATTGAGTGGAGGGGCATTGTATGAAGTGGAGTAGTATTGTATGGAGTGGAGTGGAAATGAGTGGAGTGGCATTGTGTGGAGTGGCATTGTGAGGCATCAAGTGATATGTGGTGTGGCAATCTGTGGAGTGGTGTAGTGACACTTGCATTTTGTAGAGTAGTGTTGTGTGGCATGGAATGGCAGTGTGTGGAGGGGAGTGGGACTGAGCAGAGATGAGTGGTACACAGTAGACTGGAGAGAAACTCAGTGGAGTGGTATTGTGAAGCATGGAGTGGCACTGAATAGCGTGGAGTGGCATTGTGTGGCGTGGAGTGACACTGCGAGGAGTAGAATGGAGTGGCTTCAATGGAGTGGAGTAGCATTGTGTGCAGTGGTGTAGAGTGACACTGTGAGGTGTGGGGTTCTTTGGTGTTGAGTGGCATTTGGTGGAGTGGAGAAAAGTGACACTGTGTGGAGTGTAGCGGAATGGCACTGAGTGTAGTGTAATGGCAGTGTGGAGTAAAGTGTCATGGAGTGGATTGGCACTGTGAGGCAAGGTGTTGCAATGAGTGGAGTCCGTTGTGTGGCGTGTAGAGGCATGGAGTCGCATTGTGCAGAGTGGAGTGGCATGGAGCTCAGCACAGTGGAGAGCCATTCAATGGAGTGGCATTGTGTGAAATGGAGTGGAATTGTGTGGCATGGAGAAGAATGGCATTGTGTGAAGTGGTAATGTATGGCACGGGGCGGCCCTGTGTGGAGTACAGTGGAGTGACATTCTATGGTGTGAAGTGGTATTGAGTTGAGGAGAGTGGCAATGTGTGGTGTGGTGTGGGGTGGAGTGGCATGTTGTCGTGTAGTGTGGAATGGTATTGTGTGGTGTAGTTTGAAATAGCACTGCGTGGAGTGGCATTGTGTGGAGTTGAGTCGAGTGGCACTATGAGGAGTGGCATTTAGTGTAGTAAGTGGCACTTTGAGGTGTGCAGTGTAGTAGTATTGTGTGGTGTGAAGGGTAGCAGAATGGCATTCAGTAGAGAGGCATTGAGTGGAGTGAAGCGCCAGGCCGCAAAGAGCTTTAATGCCAAGAAGTAGTGAGGCTATATAAATACAATTACAATTGAGTGGAGCGGGGTGACATTGAGTGTAATGGTATTGAGTGGAGTAGAGTGGAATATCATTGTGTGGAGAGCAGTTGAGTGACATTGTGCAGTGTGGAGTGGCATTATGTGCAATGGATTTAAATGGCATTGTGTGGTGTGATGTAGAGTGGAGTGGCACTGTGGCATGGTCTGGAGTGGGATTGTGTGGTGTGGAATCAGGTGCCATTCTGTGTTGTGAAGTGGAATTGAGTGACAGAGTTGATTTGTGTGGAGTGGAATTGAGTGAAACTGTGTGGCATGGAGCGTAAATGCATGGAGTGGAATTGTGTGATGTGGAGTGGCACTGTGAGGCATGGAGTGGCATTGTGTGGAGTGGAGTCACATTGTGTAGCGTGGAGTCACATTGTGTTGAGTGGAGTGGCATGGAGCTCAACAGCGTGGAGAGGCACTCATTGGAGTGAAGTGGCATTGTGTGGAAAAGAGTGGCATTGTGTGGCATGGAGCGCGATGGTATTGGAGTGGCATTGTATGGCATAGAATGGCACTGCGAGGAGAAGAGTGGAGTGACATTCTATGGTGTGGAGTGGCATTGTGTAGAGTAGAGTGTCATTGTGTGGAGTAGAGCAGCATTGTGTAGAGTGGTGTGGAGTGGTATGCGTGGCGTGGAGTGGCATTGTGGGGAGCAGTGTGGAATGGCATTGTGTGGAGGTGAACGGAGTGGCACTGTGTTGCGTGGAGTGACACTGTGTGGTGTGAAGTGTAGCAGAGTGACATCGAGCAGAGTGCCATTCGGTAGAGAGACATTGGGTGAAGCGCAATGTGCTTTAACACCTTGTCAGGAGTGGTGAGGCAATATAAATACAATTACAATTGAGTGGATTGGAGTGACATTGGGTGAAGTGGTGTGGAGTAGAATGGCATTGTGTGGAGGGGAGTGGGGCGACATTGTGTGGCATGGAGTGGCATTGTGTGACATGGAGTGGAATTGCATTCTGTGGTGTGGAATGGCACTGTGTGGCGTGGATTGTCTTTGTGTGGTGTGGTGTTAAGTGACATTGCATGGCGTGAAGTGGAGTAGAGTGACTGTGTGGAGTGGAGTGGAATTTGAGATAAGTGGAATTGAGTGGAGTGAAGTGGAATGGAATTGTGTGGCATGGAGTGGAATTGTGTGATGTGGAGTGGCATAGAATTGTGTGGCATGGAGTGCAACCAGGCTGAGTGGAGTGGAATTGTGTGGTGTGGAGTGGAATAGAGTAGAATTGTGTGGAATAGAATACCATCCATTCACTCCACTCCAGTGTAATAGTGTGCTGTAGAGTGGAATAGTGTGCCATAAAGTGGAACTGTGTGGAGCAGAGTGGCGTGGAATTGTGTGGAGGGGTGTTCGATGGTGTGAAGTGGAATTGTGTGGTGTGGGAGACATAGTGCAGCATAGAGTGATGTTTAGATGAAGTGTGCAATGCTGAGTGGAATTGTGTGGGGTGGAATTGTGTGGAATGGAGTTGAGTAGAATTGAGTGGCGAGCACTGGAGCAGAAATGAGTGGTATGGAGTGGTATGGAGTGGAATTGTGTGGCATGGAACTTAATTCTGTTGAGTGGAATATTATGGAAAGAGTAGACTAGACTGAAGTGGAATTGTGTGGCGAGAACTGGAGTAGAATTGTGAGGCATGGAGTGGAATCGTATAGCATGGACTGGAGTGGAATAGTGTGGCATGGAGTGGAATTGTGTGGCATGGAGTGGAATTGTGTGGCGTGGAGTTGAATATGGTTGAATGAGTAGAGTAGAGTGGTGTGGAACTGTAGCAAGGATTACAATTGTCTGGTGAGGAGTGGAATTTTGCATTGCGGAGTGGAATTGGATGGAGTTATGTAGAGTGGCACTGTGTGGTGTGGAATGGGGTTCTGTGGTATGGAGTGGCATTGTGTAAAGTTGAGTGGAGTGGCACTGTGTGGCGTGTAGCGGAGAGGCATTAAGTGGAGTGGAACTGTGCTGCATGGAATTGTGTGGTGTGGAGTGGAACTTTTAGCTAAAGAGTGGAATTGTGTAGCATGAAATTATGTGGCATGGAATTTTGAGGCATGTGGGTATTTGTGTGGCTGGAATCGTGTGGGGCAGAGTGGAATTATGTGGTGGGGAGTGGAAATTGTGTGGCCTGAAGTGAAATTTGGTTGCTTGGAATGGAAATGTGTAGCACGGAGTAGAATTGTGTAATATGGAGTGGAATTGTTTGGTGTGGAGGGTAGTGGCATGGTGTGGAGTGACATCATGTGATGTGCTGTGGAGAGGAATTGTCTGGAGCGAAGAGGAATTGTGTGGCATTGAGTGGAATACTGCTGACATGGAATTGAGTGGCATGAATGAAACTCTGCGGAGTAGAATGGTGTGGTGTGGGAGTACAAGAGAAATGTGTGGGGTGGAATTGTGGAGTGAAGTGGCATTGTGTGGGGTGGCATGGAGTGGAGAAGCTTTGTGTGTTGTGGAGTGGCATTGTGTAGCGAGGAGTGGCGTGCAACTGAGTGAAGTGGCATTGTTTGACGTAGAGTTGGATGGCATTGTGTGGTATGAAGTGGAGCAGAGTGACAATGAATGGAGTGGATTGGAGTTGAATTGTGTGGAGTGAAACTGAGTGGAGTGGGACTGTGTGCCGTAGAATTAAGTGACATAGAATTGTGTGACATCAAATTGCATGGAGTATAGTGGAATTGTGTGGATTGGAGTGCAATTGAGAGATTTGAAAGGGAACTGTGTGATGTTGAGTGGCGTGGTTGTGTGCCATGGAGTGGAGTCGAACAAAGTGGAGATGAATTGCTCGGAGTGTAATGGAATAAAATTGTGTGGTGTGGCGTGCATAACAATTTAGGTTCTGAAGAACAGGCCTGTTCCAGGGGCGATTCTAGGCTCATGGCGGCCCTGGGCAGGGAGCGTAGGTAGGGGGCCCCGGAAGAGGGGATCTGGGCGGGGCAGAGCGGGAGGCCAGTGAAGACGGGGGGGTCAGGGTGTTTGGAAGTGGAACAGAGCCGGAGGCCTCCAAATCCCTGCCAGAGGCCACCATGCAAATATGTATCCATCCTCAGAGGATTATTAGATTAAGAATATATATTGGCATGGTGGCCCCTGGGGTTTGGGGGCCCCTGGGGTTTGGTGGCCCTGCGCAGGTGCACAGCTTGCACATGCCTAAGGCCGCCCCTGCCTGTTCAATACTAATCAGAACATAAAGTTTAAAGTATGTGTGCTCAATTATCCACATATTTTCTGTTGCTCATTACAGGAGTGTCTTTCTACTCTCTACACCAGCTTGCTACTACTGTAGCTGTGGAGCAGCTCTGCAGCTGAAAAACGGCCTTGCATGACTCCGAAACAGAAGAACTACGTTAATGGCAGCCGCTTCAGTGAACTTCTGAACTAAAGTACTGTTTATCGTTCTTTGTAACAAAAACAAGAGTCTGTCTGACTTCTAACACCCTCACACAAGCATAACTCAGCCAGAGAGTTGAGAGACACTCGGCGGTTTTCCTTTTCACCAAAGAGTTAGCAGTTTCCTTTGGGGTTTAGGAAATCTGCCCAATGCAAGCCCAGTCATTTCAGGGTACATGGCAACAGTGTTTAAGGATTTTGGGTGGTCTACATGAAAAATGAGGGCAAATTCTTTAGCAGAGCGGTCAACCGTAGAAATGCAGGACTAGTACCAAGGTTTTTGCTTCAAGAAGACCCGACACAAAACCACTATTCCCCAAGTGGAATTATGTTTGGTCAGGTAAGCAGTTTGGGCTTCAAGTGTTTTTAGCGAGCTCTGTCCACTGTAGATTCTGAAATCTCTCTGTATTCAATGCAAGGCAAAATTGTTTTACAGTAGCCATTTTGTACATATGTTAGTGTTACTTTTGCCTCCAATGTGGATAAAAAAATCTACTTGACAAGTACCGTTAAGGACAATGTGAGCAAGCACCTATGTATATGTCATGTGCCTTTGGTTTAACCTACCTTTTTCCCCAAACAAATACACGAAGTTAAAAGTGTGGCGTCAAGAATAACGACTTACGGCCAGAAATAGAAAACAAATAGAAGACCATGAAAAACTAAAGATATCTTCTGGTTAATGGGTGGGAATACTGAGCAGCTGCGCAAAATCAAATTGATCACTTCAGCAACCTCATTTCAAAACTCAACAGGAGACCATCTTCCAGATGTTGAAGTAACGAATCGTTATCAGAAAATAGGAGGATACCCCTAAGAGTATTTTTAGGGAGGGGGTAGATAGATATAAAAAGTAACCAATCGAACATTAACGAGTACTGAGAGTATTAGATCTTTATGGAGGCATTTGCAGATACGTTTATATTTATTTAGAATCTGAACTAATAATGAATGGATGAATATGGTTGCAACAAACACTTGTTCTCAAATTTTGATATTGAAAAACACTTTGAAAAAACTGAATTCTGTCCCATCCCCAAAACATGAAACTGTTTGTATGGCAGCACAATAAAATGTATGCTACAACAGCGAATCAATTTACTGATAGGTGAATCAAACCGTACAATTATTTAGGAGTTTAAATAATATACACATCATCTCTCAGTGCTTACCAGTTCTGAGATCAAGCTCAATTTTTGGGAGAAAAAAAGTCATAAGGGTCTGACCCCCCATCAAGTATTCCTAATGCCACAAAATCTGTGATTCAGTGTTGTTCACTGCAGTAGCCTCGCCTCAAGTCCCTAACCATCATGAAGAGTTCTGATTTAAAGCGATTTCTGAAATGATGGTGATCGGGTTCCTTCTGGTGGTGGATTTAAATAATTCCAGAATTAAGAAGCTCAGACTCCCAGTCATCAGCTCTTGTGCTTCTTCCATCTAAGCGCCTGAAGTCAGGTATAGTGCAGGCTGGATGATGGTCAATTTCAGGTGGGGATGTCGTCGGGACTATTTAAATGCATCTGGGTGCTTTACTCTTACCAGTTTTATGGACTGGAGCTAGTGCAGCACTTTAAGAGATGCTTCAGCGAGGTCATGTTTCTTCAGACTGAGACATTTGGCTGCCTGATTTCATAGTCTTTCATTAAGATTTATAATGAGCGTGACTTCCAGGAGGATGAAACCGATATTGTTTAAGTTAGCACAATTGGATGATACAAGACGTTGACAATGGATGTAAAATGGCTGTCAGAAATGTCAGATTTCTCATCTTAGAAAAGCCATGGGACAAAGAAACAGCGATAGATTTGCGATGAAGAATCTTTAGTAAATGAACTTTTCATTTCAAAGCAATAACATTTCTCAAGATTGTGTGTGTGTGTGTGTGTGTAAACAGATTTCATTGGGGAGTGGGGATAAAATTATAGTAAACAGAAAATAAGAAAATTAAATCTTTTAATTATGGGATTTTACAAAGGTAACTACCATTTAGGATTGAAGGGCTAGTTCAACGAGATAACTAACGTTCACTTCTGGAAAAAAGTGGTTATCGTGGGTCATTAGTTGGAATCCTATCAAGGACATCTCACATTTCCATCCTCCTGATGGTTTGTAAATTAAGTACCACTAAATCGGCCAATATTAACACCTGCTATTTACTGCACTTGGAAACAGCAGAAATGCGCTATGAAGCACAGTATAAAACAAAACATTATTACTAGTGTTTAATATTTAGGTGTCTGGTGTGAGGACTGTCTACCCTTCATAACAAAAATAAGTCAGTTAATTAAATCGTGCAAATAGTACTTTGTCTCTAATAAAAACTCTCACGTCAATGCTTCATATTCCATCCAGACCATCTTGGATCAACAAGCACCATATGTGCAAGGGGCACGGCGATTCAGCATAGACGTTTGGTGGTCAGAACGTCCAGCATATGGTTTAACTCTTTGGACAGTGAAAGTTTTTCTCCATTACTGCAATTCCTTCCATCCCCAATCTCACTTTTAGGCTTAGTTTAGGTAAGGCTCGTCGTAAATGACGACCAATTGAATGGATAACCTAGCGGTACTCAGATGAGACAGCCTAAATATCAAATCCTGACGTAGCCACATATAAACATTTAAATCAAGGCCCAGCAAACAGTGGCCGCTTACTCTACCCAACGGTGAATGATCGTTTCTGGCTGGAGTTGAGGCAGGGTCCAGATATGTACGTGAAATTATATGTACGTGAAATTATATATCTATTCAAGAGTTCTCAAAAATTACACTGCAAAGACTGGGACATGGTAATGCTAGTACAGAAGACAACAAAGGAAAGCGAGGGGACATATAGATCTAATAATATATATGATAATATTCAAAATGTGGAAGATCTTTTCCCTATTTGGCCTCCCTCCTCTGGAATAAATTGCCATTCTCAGTCAGTACCTGGCCTGGTTATAATATATTTAGGAAAGTAGTAAAAAGGGTTCTGTTTTACATTCAGTTTGCACCTTTGTACCGGACGTGTGCCGAGATACCCCGGAGGGAGAGATTCGCGTGCGATATCAAATTAATTCATTCAGTCATTCACTTCAGTGGCTGATAAATTAAGAGGGGCAGATACTGAGATGTTTTGGGCTGAAGGAGTGGACAGGATGAAATCGCGAGTAAAGGGCATCAAGAGGCAGAATTACTAACTACAAAAGAGGATTATTTTATCAAAGTTAATTTGAAAGGTGCCTTTCGAGCCCTAGCAGGTTTTCCATCTCCTGAACGGCACTGTACTGCAATAAGACAAAAAAAAGCACTCCTGCCAACAAGCCTGCTGGAAGCACAAAATGTCTTCTATGACAACACAGTGGTAATGTACTGCGGAGAGCACAAGATAAATGGGACGTACCTTCATCTATACAGGTCTGGGCGACAGCAGAAAGCTCGGGCGACCGCTCCTCCAGCAGCTGCTGGTGCACGCTCACACATCTCAAAGTCCACCAGGGAAGCGTCTAGAAGAGGGGGCGAGAAGAATGTAATTTAAAACAACAGATAAGCGCCCGTGAACGATGTCCCACACAGGGCAAACAGGCTGACGCCGCCGCCAGATTAAAGTCAAGAGGCTGTGGCGCAGAGAGGCAAACTGACATTTTAAAACAACTGCGTCAAATAGCTTGCAAGGCAATTTCATAGGTTCACAATGAAGTACTGCCTATTTTTGGTGTTCAAACATTTCACGTTTACATAGTGCAACGCCACAGTACAGCCATCAATGTATTGCCACAAAAACGTGTAACCTGTAAAATGGTGGAATATGCCATCTCTAGGGATTCTGGTGACTGCATAATTATTATTATTATTATTAAGCGTTCTTATATAGCGCGCTCGATTACCCGTAGGCATCTCGGCGCTTGCCTTGGGAACCCGTCCTGGCTTTTCCCTGTGAGATACCCGTACTGGGCATCCCCAAGGTGAAAGCCAGGCATCCCGCCGCAGGGGGGCCGTAGTGGAGATTAAGCAAGTTAATGCCCAGAGTTGCAGAGTGTGAACCCGTGACTCGAGTAGGCACCGAAATGAGAATTATCGAGTCCGTGGATATTTGGGCTCAAGACCCTGCCGCGTCGGGAATTGAACCCTGGTCCCGGGTCTGACCTCTGCTTCAGGGTCTGCCTCCTCTAACCAGTGAGCCACACTTCTCCACCAGAAGGCCGCAGGCAGAGTGGTTCGCAAAGGTCACCAGAAGCCTGAGATGGCAATACTTGACCATATCACATGCTACCAGTTGAGTGTGAATGTACATCAATCGCCCTTTCAGATAGCATAGTGCAAGCAGGAGTTACTAGGCCCAATCATGGGGGTTGAAGGATTTTACTCCTGATGTCCAGGGTACTGACCTGCTATGGGTTCTGAGCAACTGGGCCAAATATTACCCCTTTAGTACTTTACTCTCAGTGGTAGTGTGGGTCGAACAGTCCAAGTATTCTTAGGCGGTTGGTAGGACGTAGGTGCTAAGTGTACACAGGCACAGAATCAAAATACATCCAGCAACCCCAATAAACGAATGTCCAGCCAAATACTCACTTTTATGACAAAAGTACTATTTATATACAAACACAAAGTGAAACATGGCACACACAAACAATATTTAACCTCTTCATAAGGCCGGCACTCTAACGCTGTCCGGGCAAGGTACTAAATTCCAATCCTCAGCCTATTGGTGGTAGCCATTCCCCATTTAGGAGAGCTAACATTCAGGTTAGGCCCCACTAGTGAGTAGGAGTCTTACAAGTTCCACCAAGTGTCCCAGCACCTTATCGCTATTTCTCATAGCAAGCTTTCCCAGGGCACTGCAGCCTAGCGAGCAGTCTTACCAGGTCCTGCTGTGGTTGCGATATGGAAAGCCATAGGAGCATTCATCAGTCTGGCGTCGCGGCACACTGGAGTAGGTGCTAACGAAAAGGGCTGCAGTCTCGTTGCTGCAGGTACAGTCGCTGGACATCCATGATGCTCCTCTGGTGATGTGGTACGTTCCTCTGATCTCAACAATAGGTCCTGGACAGTTACTTGATCTCCAATGCTCAAGATGATGCTCTGGGTGCACGGGTCAGCACCCATGGCTCTTCAAGATCACACACAGCACCTGGGCGATGGACCTCACTCTTTGCAGCGGTGCACATTGGCAAAGGCCCTTGCTCGTCACAGTGATCCCCTCTGGCATTCGGAGTTGCCAAGCTGGGTAGCACATGGGCAAAAGTTCAGATTGGGGTTGCAACACTTCATAGCAGCCACCTATGGCACAGAGTTGCTGAGTTGGGCAGCACTAGAGAGGATGGACTGACTAGTGCAGCAGTCCCTCAGGACCTCAAACTCACACTCCACTTCAGGGCTCCACTTGACAGGCTTTCCCACTTAACCTTGCTATCTGCAGGGACTCTACTTCTCCTCACAGGGTCCTCTGGTCTCAGCACGCAGGTAGATGCTGATGCTCCAGGCTCCAATGCAAATGGTCTCGATTCCCCTGGGTGATGTCTCGTCACCCAGCAGGGAGACTAGAAGTCCTTGTTATCCAGTCTTGGTCAAAAAAGGCAGACGTATTGCTGAGCTCCTCCACCTCAATGTACAGCCACAGATGACTGCCTGAATGTTGACCATTCGGGAGACTCAATCTCTCCTTTTCAGAATCCTTTTCTAGAAAAAAAATGATTTACTAATCTTTCTCTTTAAAATTCGAGAGGTGGGGTAGTTTCCTTTGAAGTGCCCACTCCTCTATTCTGCCCTTTATCCAAGAAGCAGTCTGCGACAGCCGGAGCAGCTCCAACCTGGACAGTCCCACAACGCAGCCAAGGGAGTGCTTCGAGGATCACACCTGAAAGTCTGCTTCAAAGATATATACCTAAAAAAAAAAGGTTAGAAATGTCCCAGCCCTCCTCTCAATTATTCCCTATCTCTGCAAGAGGATGCTCGTTTCCGATCCAGGGAAGGCCTGGCTTGGCAGTTCGGGCTGGACTGTTCCCATGAGAAACAGGATCAAGACTGATTTGCATATGGCTGGGTCTGAACTGGGGTGGGGAAGTGAGCTAAGAAACGATAATGGATTCAACTCAGATATATGACTGGGGGTGACTGTCTGAAACGTTTCAGCGTTCGGTCCATCATCTCGTCTTTGCTGTATTTTCTTTATCAGCCCCATCCTCTATCTTTGATGTGCTCAGAGCCCACTGACCAGAGACCATTCCAGAATCAAAGAGCCCCTTTGAAGTGAACAAGACGGACTGGACATCCCTTTTTCCACTGTGTGTCTCACGAAGCTCTCATGAATGTAGCAATCCACAAATCTGTCTGTTAGTGCTCCTCCGCCTCCACTTGCCTTCCTAAGGGCCTGGGCTTCCAATAAGGAAGCTACAGGCCTCCGCATATTCTACCACTCAGAACACATATACCACAGCACACACATGCAAAGTTGTGCTGCACCGTGCTCCATACGAACATGATGTAGGCCAAGGGCGAGTTAAACAACTAGCAACAGAACTTTACATGAGTGGGCCGGTAATCCCCGCTCCAGTGACACAGGTAAATGGGCATGTTCACTCTACAGATCACTATTGCAAAAAACACAGTATGCTGCTACCACGGCCCACGTACTACTTAACTCTCAGTAAGGGCAATAGCCCTTTCCACTGTGAGGGTAGCTCTCTAGGCCCTTCCCGATCTAACAAGATCGCAATTCATGAGTGAGGTCTAGATCATGGTACACATTCATGATCCATGTTCGCCCATGACCAAAAATCAGTACCAAGGATCCAGATATTCGTCATCATCTATGGGACTTTCCTGTCGAAACAGCAAAAAAGGCAGTTTTCTTTCAACTGCAGCTAAAAATGGGAGCTTATTAAAATGAGAATGTTTTGGTTTATCTTCCATGAATGATTTGTTAATAAAACAATAGACAATGGTGAGAGCCAGGGGATTTAGGTGATTCTGTAGAATGTATTAGATCATTACAAATCTACATTTGCCACACAATTTTCCAAATAATCTGCAAAATTATCAAATTTAACAATTTTATTTTAACTAAAATGAGTGAACGCGTTGCTAGAGGTGCTGCATAATTTGCATTTTTGCCACATAATTTCGTTCTTCTTACCACAACTCTTAGTACACCACACAGTAGAGATCTGTAGAATGATTTGGGGTCTGTCATTATGATGACGAAATCGGTATTTCAAAGGTAATCATGAAATATACCCTATATTTAATGTGTCACTGTGAGATAGGAGTTTTTATGCTATCGCATTTTGTGCAAAAAAAACATATCACACACACACACACACCTACACACAGACACACACACACATAAAAAGCTGTGAAATATTTTCTATAATTCGCAAAAAGGCTTCATTCCTGGCAGCCTCTGGAGAGCTTCACTGTTGCCCATTGTTGACTGCTACCCTTTTGATGAAACCTAAAGGAAAAGCAGAATATTTAAATTGCAATCAGGGTCCACTGGTAGCTAAAAAATGCAAAAGAAGTTTCAAACATCAGAGCTTACACATTGCTCACTGTTTAATTAGTAATCTCTTTGTGAAAGCTAATCAAACAGTGAACATTCTAAAACCAAACCGAGTCAATTATTGGCTCTGCTTTGCTGGAAGTAGCTTTAAAAATCTTTCATCAACATTATATTAATAAAATATGATTATTATATTCACAATCAGTGCCATTGTTTATAATGATGTATATTGTGTTCAATTCAACTTTACATCTCAAGGACTCTCATTGTAAAATGTTTGATCAATTCCATTCACGGGCACTAGGTCCAACCACACAAGTTGGGTAGAGTTTTTAATGGGACAAGTGTGGAAACACTGGGTGGTTAGAATTTTATGGATCCATGCAGATTTCAGAAGTGTCCATCACAGAAATGTGAAAAATGCGAGAATGCAGGCAAAATTTGAGGTTTGCAGGGCATTTCAGGTGTCTAGTTTCACTGGTTCGGGAACAATTTTAAGAACTGGGGGCTGCCATCAATATTAGATCCCAGAAGTCACGGGGACTGTGAAAAATGCAAACATCACACAAAGAACAAGTTTAGCAAATGTATTCAGCAAGCAAGAGTGGATAAGGGTGTAATTTGTAGCTGGAGTGCATTTTGGAACTCACAAATATATTACTAAAGCATGGTGTGGTAGTGCACTGTCATTTACAGACTGCACACTTTCCATTGAAATGGCCACTACATTTGGACAGACATACAGTTTGACTAATAAACGATATAGTGCACAAACAATAATGTGTGGAAATCGAGTTTCAGCAAATATTTATCATTTGGCAATCACCAAGTAAAGTTTATTGAATTGTTTGGATCTTATTAAAATCTTTGTTTCCATCACACTTCAGAATTACAAAAAATTTCCTGAATGTGTGCCTTTGTATGGCTGATATATTCTGAAATATTATTACAGTTCATTTACAGGTTTTTGAATTATGGTGTGTGTTAGAACAAAAATGATATCAGACAGTCTTCCCTTTTATACTCTCTGTAACCTAGCAAGAAGGTCATATAGTTTACTTTACGAAATCCTCTCCCTTTGCATTCAGCTAAAGTGAGATAATATCCATGTCAAAAGAATAATTAGCAATTTCTCAGAAAACAAGCATTTGCAATGCAATAGGTCTCGCATTAGGAAAGTTTGAGCTATTGGTATTGTAAATGACAAATATTTTATTTATGTGTTGGTTTTGAAAATAGAGCAATTAATAGCTTTGTCATTTACAATGCCAATAGTTTTAACTTTCGCAAATGTGACACCTATAGCATTTGTAATGCAATATGTGTTGTATTTACGTGACTTAGATGTATTGAATTTACAAATAACAATGGCTTTTAATTTTTTTAAATAATTAATACTTAAATAAAAGTTATTGTAATTTATAATGGCAATAGCTTTAACTTTTGTAAATAACTTTTGTGAAAATTATGTTCAGTGTATTTTATTGTGACGAAAATCCAAGAACAGAAATGAAATATTAACATCATTTTGTGACACTTGTAATAAAGCTTGAAACATTGAGAGAACATATTTGAACCAGTTGTTGTTGAATGGTTGAGTGATGTTGTGGTGGCGGCGAGTGATGCTGTGGCATTCAGTGATGCTGTGGTAGCGCATAGTGATGTTGTGGTGCCCCTCAGTGATGTTGTGGTGCCCCTGATTGATTGTGTGGTGGTGCTGAGTGATGCTGTGGTGATGCGATAGATAGAGTGAGTGCGATAGATAGATAGAGGGAGGACGATAGATAGAGGGAGGGCGATAGATAGATAGATAGAGGGAGGGCAATAGAGTGAGGGCGATAGATAGATAGAATGATGAATAGATAGAGTGAGGGCGATAGTTAGATAGACAGATAGAGTGAGGGCGATCGATAGATAGATAGATAGATAGATAGATAGATAGATAGATAGATAGATAGATGGTGATAGATAGAGTGGAACGGAGAGCGACACAAGAGGTGAATGTAAGGGGGGGGGGGCAGATCACACCTGTGGACTTCAGGCCACCGCCAGGATGCACAATGCTACAGATGAAGGGGCAGCATAAGACCTCAGAACAGAGGTGCACCAAAGAGAGCTGGGGAAGAACTAGCTTTCTGGTGCAGAGAACATAGGGTAGGGACACATTATGGTACAAGGAAACTTAGCCGATTATTGAAAACAAGGGAAAAGGTGGACTTCTAATTCACGGGGAGATTTAGAGGTAAACAGAAACACATTTTAAAGGGACGACGATTGGAACACAGAAAAGAAGGTTTTGATGAACAGAAACAAAGACTGCAGACCGCAGTGAGTTGAGAAAAGCAAAGGGAGTTTTCTAAGATTAAAACTGGGCGTGCTGGGTGGAAGGGGGCAGAGAGTGAGAGGTGAGACTGGAGGACACAGGAAGCCACATCAGAGAAAGAGATTGTGAATATAAACTATTAATGTGAGCGTAAGCAGCTCCATAGCTGTTCTTCCCTAGAGGGGTGAACAGGCTTTGCTCAGGCATGTGCAGAGCTGACACAGGCTAAGCATGTTCAATCACACAACAAAACAGCACATGTGTGTCGTTTCAGTCCCTTGCACCAGAGCCTGAGGGCTGGGCACAGAGTACATGCTTTCAGATACGACCTGCCCCCTGCACATACACCAGGTGCTGGGTCTTTTATTCAGCTTCACCAGGGGCTGTGGGGGCGGCCTCTCTCCTCCCCGGGTGGCGACACTGCCTCGTGCTGCACCACGGTCATTAATAAACGAGAGGCGATGTCGAGGCTGTTAGCGATTGTCCAGTTTCAGGGCCTAGTGCAAAGCCACTTGCTGCAGGCCCGGAACCAGCGAGGAAGAGGAGGTAATGTTTTTAATGGCATGGTCAGCTGGTGCCTCTTCTGTCCGTCACGCTTAATCTGTTTCTCTTTTATTTTGCACTTGAGCTGTGTATTCACTTGTAAAATAACAACCACACCTCTGGACTCGTCTGCGTTGTGTTGGTGTGTGTGTGTGTGTGTGTGTGTGTGTGTGTGTGTGTGCGTGTCTGTGTGTCTGTGTATGTGTTATCCACTTGCTGGGAATCTGGGACAGGAGATGTGCACGGTGCGTGGGTGAACGTGCGCGCACACATGGTGAAATAGCCGATGGCCCTGCACGTGCCCATCCCCTGTCCCACTTTCCCAGCAAGTGGCTAACAAAAGACACTTCGCTGGATGCAGCGCTTCGAGCTGCTTACACCAGCTCGACCTAAAAACAGCATGACATTTGACTCGGTCTTTGAAGCAAGGCAAATGTGAAAAGATAAAAACAAAATTTAAAGGCATCTTATTGATAATTTACCTTCTGATAGCCAGCATGGTTATTTTGAGGGTGCTGCAGCACATCCACGCACCTCTACTTCCAGAACCTGTGTCTTGCTTTAAAAAATGACTGGGTTTGGCAACCCATATTGCTGATGTCTCCATTTTGTGACACAGGTGCCAGGATGAACCACACTAGAGCAATAGCATTTTTATGGGAAGAGGTGTGAGAACCCTGAGTGGTAGGAATTTTGTAGATCCAGAGGTCACAGAATTGTGAGGATAAAGAGTCATTTTAGGCAAGGTTTGTAGAGCACTGTGGTTATAAAAAAAGCACTGTGGGATCTAAATCATAGCACAACACCCTGGGCTCTCATGGGTGTCTAGTTTTCAGAGATGCCTGGGTTTGGTAGAATTTCCAGGGCAGTAACCGATCTAGAGTCCAAATAGCGCAGCCATTTACCATGGCAATTGGAACTCACCCCCAATCTGTTGGCCCCACATGTAAAATCGACATTTATAAGAATGTAAACTTCCTCCTGCTTGCCATATGGATGGGGTTGCCATGGTCCCCAGAGTAGCAGAAAGAATGCTGAGGCTTTAGGGGTGAGGGTAGAGCCTGATGTCAAGATGGGCCAGACCACACCGCATTATTTTATAAAGAAATATTCTTTGCATCCAGTGGGCTTTTGGCCCCACCCCCATAAGGCAAACCCCCTTTCTGCTCTTGGGTTGGTAGAAAGATTATGGTGCCTCTTTTGGGGGTGGAGTATGGTCCAATGACAAGATAGGATGTCCCATCCTTTTTCGTGCAAATTTAAAATACCAGTTTAGTGGGCTTTAAAATCCTCCCGCTTCTGGATGCAGATTACAGACATACCTCCAAATGGGGCAAACACACTATCTGCCCCTTGGGGAAAGATAGAGTCTATTGTCCCTTTTTGGCTGGGTATATGGCCCCCATTCTTTTGTGTGCCATTTTACTCTTGTGGGAATTTTGCCCCTCCAGGGCACATTAGAGCCAAACCTCCTGTTCGACCCGGGGTGGCAGAAAGACTTAATTGTCCCTTGTGGGGTGGGGTTATAGCCCAATGCCAGAGAGAGACACCCCCACATATTTGGTTTCCTCAAATGCAAGATCTGCTGTGTCTAATGGGCTAGCTACCACCCAGGGACAGATTTGGGACAATCCCACCAATTGAGACAAACCTTTAATCTACCCCCTCCCGAAGAGGCGGAGTCTATTGGTCCTTCGGAAGAAAGGGTATAGGCCTAAGCTAGGGTGGGCCATCCCCATCTTTTTTGTTGTTTGGTGTCACTTTGAAACCCCTTTTGACTAGAGGGTTTTGCCTCTGGTGAGACAAAATGTCTAGTGATCTTTCTACCTCTGGGGCAGATTAGGGACAAATCAGACAATCAATGCAAACCTTCTGCCTGCCCCTCAGAGGCAGAAAAGGTATACAGCCCCTTTTGAGAAAGTTGCATGTCCCTGTGCCTCAGTGGGCCGCCTTCACACCTTTGTTTAAAAAAAGAATCCCATGTGTCTAGTGGGCTTTCTATTGCCCCCAACCCCAAGAGATACTAGGGAGCGATACCATTGGAAAGGAGAGATTCTCCACCTTCAAAAAATACCTCTCCCATACAAATCAGTGTTCAGTGATAAGTCCCGGAGCACTGTAACGAGTGAAAGTGAAACAAGCTTGTCGGCTCATTTCACTTTCACTTTGAAGTTCATGATATCAATGCACCATGCACGCTGATTGTGTCTAACACTTCGTAGTATTTGCCACATGTTTCGATTGATGACTTTTTAACCCCTTGGGCGCGGCCGCGATTCTGCGCCTGGGCGGCTGTTTTGAAGAGTGGGCGGGTTCATGACGGCCCCCAGCCGTCATCAGCACATGAGCACTGTGATGCATGACGGTCGGGGGCCGCCATCAGCACGCAAGGGGTTAAGGGGTGGGGGGTGTTTGGCATTGGCCCTCTTCGGTAAAGTTGCCATTTTGAGTTGAACCGACATAGGGCAATCAAGGCCCTCCAGTAGGTTTCTGTCAATGCCTTTAGAATCCCTTGTATGTGCAGTGGATTAGTGTGCATTCTCACCTTGTGGCAATTCAGACTATTTACTTTTCCTCTTTCTGTGACTCCACACCTCTGCTTCCTCTCTGCGATGAGCTGTTTCCAGGTCAGTCACTCCTGGGTCTGTGCATGGGAACAGCACATCACACACCTTCTTCCAACTATGGACATAATGTATTTTTTATCTGTTAGTGTTAACTGTGGCATATGCTTGCAAACAGGGAACGCTGCACCCTGGGGTCTACACTGTGCCTGGAGGGCACTTGGATGTCTTTTTACAAGCGAGAAAGGACTGGCGGGCGACTCTCATAGCCTCTTGCATGGTGCACTTCATCACCATCAGATTGGTCCATGGGGGCCCCCAGCTCCCTTTGCGGCAGTCATCTTCCCTGTGGAGCGGACTTATTTTAAACAGGGCGTCGGTGTGGTCCTGCTGCTATTGGCTTGAATTCTCCGCCAAGGTCTGTGCTCCCCTTAACTGCCATGTTGCTTCTGCTCATTCTTTAACGATAGCTGATCTTATTACCAGTGTGCATACTTATAATTTACTCTTTATGGACACCTAGTAACTTTATTGCAAACAATAAGAGAGAGTGAGGGTGTTTAACAGAAATGTAAGGTGGGAACTCCCGGTCCCCTGTTAAGGATAATACACAACAAAGAGAGGACTACCCCCTGCAGGCGTATCAGAGAAATTCCCTGTGCCTAAGCTTTAAGGCTTAATAAAAGCACTTGTGCCCAACCTTTACGTAGGACAAAGCATGTCCTTTAAGAAGACCCCTCACTCACCAACCTGGTTGGTGACATGCTTCATCATCGGGGTCCCACCCCGAAGGCCGAGTGCCAACAGGGTGTGCTGCGACACCTGATTACAGTGGAGCGGTTATTTTCTTTTATATGTGCAGTGATAAAAAATGATAAGTGGTTTAAAAAGGGGCCAATTCTACTCACTACAAGACTTTATTCCTGAGTGACTGGGCACCCTGTTAAAAAGAAATGAGACACCTATGTCTAATTAGGTAGACTCCGGTGTTCAAGACGTGTAGTGTAATAAAATAGCGACGTGTGCTATGTGATTTAAAATATAGGTCTACATGTTTCAACCATCATACGATTGTGGGTTTTCGTCAGGACCAGTGAAAAAAGACCTGGGTGGTGCGCACACGCTAAGGTGCGCCCTACCCTCGGTCAGTGAAAGACGGAAACACAAACTTGGGTTTCTTTTCAAAAAGTTATCTTCTCCCCAGTCTGGAAGAAAAAACCTGTGGAGAAAGATTCCAGGATAATGGGTGGTTGGGATCACAATACAATAGACAAACAATTGTTATACATGTAACATATATAGAGAGAGTGCCCCACAGTATGGGTGGCAGACATACTGAATAGAACATATCAGCACTGGCTGCCGAACTATGAGCATACCCGGCCACGGGGGTAGAGGCATGGCCGAAGTAATTGTGCTGCTCTCGAATGTCTGTGTGACTATTAGGTATGTTCTCAAACAAAGAACCAGGGAACTGGCTCATCGTGTTCAGGGTATTACCATCAGGAGATTTAAAGAAAAGCAGATTTAAAATTAGCACTATGGAAGATGACGATGTATCGCACTAGACCTAGAATTGCTACATCTAATCATCCCTGGTTAAAGATTTTGCACTCCTATAAATATAGCTCGAAGACGCCTGGGTATTTGAAAAGCATTCTGCTTACTCATATAGCGGTAAGAATCCGCTTCATGGGCGTCCTGGTTCCAAGGGCGATGCTTGCATCACCTAGGGAGCGAGAGTAAAAGCGGGCGCGAGAACGCAGTGAGTGACGGGATGTCGACTCGAGCGAAAAAACATAATCCAAGCGGATCGTGTGTTTTGCGACTTACTTGCAGCTTCTGCTCCTCAGTCTAGAAACCTACTTGGTTCCAAAGACGGTACGCCCCGTGGGAATCCCTGAAGCGCATTGTGGCATTGAAGGTATAATCAAGGAGTCCGTCTTCCTGTAAAGGCGTGGCGGGTCACGTGAGTTGGGAGACCAATCGGCGGACTGCTGATCCAAGCGGAGGCTTGGAACACAGTATCTATGGAAACCCATAACACTCTAAGTTACCGCCGTGGTTTGAAGGCTTAGCGAATGTGTATTCGTGCCCGAAGTTGGTTGAGGGCAGACTACACTGGATTTAAGTCGGTATAATATGCATGGTCAAGTGTCCTGCATTGAAAGTTCCCAAAAGTCAAAGAGAATTTTTATATATATCTATAGAAGAAAAGGGAGGGTCAGAGTTTACCAGGGTGGTGGGTTTATATACACCTCCGTTATTGGTTTATCGCGCAATAGGTATTAAATTATGGTATGTGGACTGCAATGGGGCTTTTCTGCCTAAAGCAGGGTGGGATTACACAACAGAGTTCAAAGGGGAAAAGAAATGCAAAGGGTGTTCGTTTTGCTTATCAGATAATCCTTATTACATTTACTGCACCAGGTGGCATGCTGAGTCCTCTTAGCATAGGAGGTGATTATTTAGTCCATGGGCTAGAGTGTGTATGCTTTCACTGAATAAATACACAATTCACCCCATGACTGAGCCTCACGGGATATTGTCATTCAAACCAGTCCTGTGGGTGGACAGCCTGTAAACCCATCTTTGCTCTTTTTCAAAGAGACGTTGAGTCAAGGTATTTCCCGGACTTATTTGTTCAATAATTGTCCATTGTAGGTCATCAGGAGTATGTCCTGCAGACAGATAATGTTCTATTAGTCTGGTCATCGACTTTTTGCACCTGATGGTACTTCTATGTTCCCCTATACGTATTTTGACCTTCCTATTGGTCATACCAATGTAGTGCAAATTACAGGGGCACGTTATTCTGTAGACCACATTTTCGCTGTTGCAATTCGTGTGGCCTCGGATTCTCCAGATCTTCCCTGGTTCAAGGTGTAAAGTTTTGGTGTTTGTCGTCAGTGGGCAGACACTACAATTTCCACATCTGTAGTGGCCGGTAACCTTTGGTAATCCCCATGCCTTAAGCACTGTTTCATTCTCCACAGTTCTTATTACCGGTCTGGTGTTCACCACTGCATCCTTAATACTCCTCGCTTTTTTAAAAGAAAAAAGGGTTTTTTTCCATTGCATTTTGCCGGAGTTCAAAATTGACCAATGTTTGTTTATTATCCTGGTCACATCGTTGGAGATTGTGTTATATGTCGTGACACATGTGAGGGGAGTGTCCTCAGTAGGTTTCTCTATGTTTTCCAACAGTGCTTCCCGTGGTTGGTTGCGTGCACGCTTTTGGCTTTTTTGCAGGATCTTGTCTGGATATCCTCGGTCCTTCAATTTTTGGGTGAGGTCACTGGCTTGTTCCTTGTAGTCTTTTAATTTACTACAATTTCTGCGGATCCGTAAATATTGTCCGTATGGAAGGTTCTCACGTATGGGCCTGGGATGAAAGCTTTCGAATCTAAGCAGGTTGTTCTTTGCTGTCGGTTTATAGTGTGTCAATGTTTCAAAGTTCCCATTCTCTTTTTTGATTACAAGATCAAGGAACACCAGTGTGCTGTGGTCCTTGACGTAGGTGAATTTCAGATGGTCATCGCAGGTATTCATCCAATTGAAGAAAGAAACTAGTGAGTCTTCTGATCCATTCCAGATTGCCAGCACATCGTCGATGTACCGTTTCCATAATAGGATACTGGAGCTATAGGGTTTTTTTTTCACTGAGTATATATTTCTCTTCAAAGTCATGGACATAAAGCCCTGCCACGCTGGGGGCAAATGTACTCCCCATCGAGGTTCCTCCCGTCTGGTGGTATAGTGTTCCCTCAAATTCAAAGTAGTTCCTTTTTAAGGCCAACCTAGCACACTCCAGAATAAAATCTCTAGGGGGTTCTGGATGTCCATTCCTCATTAGCTAGAGCCTTTTAAAGGACCTTCAAAGTTGCATCCTGGGGAATACTAGTATACAAACTCTCAATATCAAAACTCACCAGGATGGTGTTCTCGTCCACAGTGAGATCGTTGAGTAGTTGTAACAGGCTCCTGGTATCTTGGAGGTAGGTGCTGGTTTTCTGCACCAATTTCTTGAAGAAAAAAATCGCAGACGCGGGACAAGGGTTCCAACAGTGAACCTAGGCCGGAGACAATTGGTCTACCCGGCGGGGGAATCTGTTTTCTGTGCATTTTCGGAAGTGTGTAAAAGTATGGTGTTCTTCCTTCACTTTTGCACAAAAAATCAGCCTCCTGCTTAGAGATAAATCCTTCCGCTTCCCCATATTCTACTAGCGATTTTATCTCACTGCGTAGATCCTCCGTGGGGTCCGTTGGTAATCTACGGTAACTTGTTTCATCTGATAGCAGCCTTATGCATTCAGTTTGATATGCTGACTTATCTAATACCACCACTCCACCGCCTTTATCCGCGGGTTTTACCACGATGGTTTCACAGTTCCTGAGGGTGTCCAAGGCGAATCTTTAATTCCTGGTCAGATTCGTGAAAGTTTTCTTCGGGGTCATCCTCTCTATTTCATTCAAGACCGCTTGCTCGAATGTGGTTATTTCCACCGGGATCGTGTGTGGTGGTGGCATAAAGGTTGATTTTATTCGTAGGCCTGGTTCATTCGGGTCATCATTGGTAGCCATCTCTTCCATCTTATCAAAGAACGCTTTCAGTTTCAGTTTCCTAAAAAAGGAAGAAAGCTCACACTGGAGTCTGAATTTGTCCAGGTTCGCTGTCGGGACAAAGCCGAGGCCTTTGTTCAGTACTTGTTCTTCATCCTTGGAGAGGGGCCTAGTCGCTAGATTGGTGACTAGGTTCATCGGTTGCTGGGCCCTGCCTGTGGAGTCTTGCTCCGTGATTGGTTTGTGTTCGGCTCCTTCGATCCCCAATGCACTTGGTTGCTTTGGTTGCCCGTTCTTCTTCTTCCCCTTCCCCTTCCACGCCTGTCTAAAAAAGGCGGTCTGTAGATGTTTGGTGGATAGAAGGGTTGTTGAAATGGTGGTTGCCATCCAAACATCTGAAAATTTTGGGGGTGGTTGAAGGGATCCGGATAGCCTTGCATCAGTATCGGGTTGAAGGGTGGCCAGTTGCTTTGTGTCTTTCCACGTCCTCTTCCTCTTTGTTTCGTGCTCCCATTGCTTGAGTTGCTGCTAGCATTGGAGGTATTACTTGAGGCGTTACTTGAGGCATCCGAATTATCGTCTGCCTTTGTGGGTGGTACATATTCCGGATCCGAGTAGGGATAGGCTTTTACCATGGAGAATCTTTTCAGATCCTTCTGAAATTTCTGCACTTTCTGCTGCATCAGATTCTCCTTGTAGTCATTGATATCCCTGTTGAGTTCGTCAAGTTTTTTCTTATAACCGGTAATGGTGGTTTTAATGTGGCCCTCGGCTAGTTGAATCTCAACTTGTATTTTGTCTGATAGTCTTAGAGCAGTTTTCAAAATGAGGACTATCCAGTCGTGCGTGCAGTGCCATGCTATCGCGGCCCAGTCCTTCCGGAAGGTAGCATCTTCAAGGAAGATGCGGGGTGCGTTAGTAACTAGTAAATCCTTAGGTGCCATATTTCTTTCACATGCTTCTTCTTTTGGTGACTCTTTTATTGGTTTTACAAAACAGACAGTAGAGCCTCAAAGAATACAAATCAAATACATCTCACAGTGCCACATAAATATAGGTAGCAAAGTATACATTTTGAGACACAGAAGGTTTTATTCCATGATTTGTGTTAAACATCGTATGTGAAAGGCGAAATGAGCCATCCAAGGGTCTCAAATCGTGGCATGTTTAAAGGGTATCCTCTCACTAGGCACTCTAGTTTTTACAGTATGGTGCATCAGTCCATTTCCTGCTGTAACTTAATTATCGGAAGGCCCACCAGTAAAGATACTTCATGATATCTCGCTTAGTTAACGGGAACCACAGAGGTATCACATTCTGATATGTCTCAGGTATCCCTCCTCTTTGATTATTCCAAGTGATGCTAGCTTAGAGGACAGGCCCACTGGGAGCCATGTTACTTCACCTAGAATCTACAATACAGAGGGCCAATGTTTGTGGACTACTGCATAAACCCAGGTCACATGGAAAAAAATCCTCCTTATGAGTTTGGCATTGCACGCATTGTGGTTCCGGAGTCAGCTTAGTCAAGACTGCCAAAGTCCATGCAGCCATTTTGGCTTCTCTCCAAGTGTACTCATCCAGTTGAGCAATATTTGCCCCTCAGGATGTTTTGACTTCAGCTATCCTGCCTGGGGTGTTTTTTGGTAAATGAACAATGTATCTATGATGCATGTTTTTCGTTGTCAAAGAGGCCCAAGGTTAGTTTTGGTAACCTTGGACGTTCTCCAGCATTTTGCGTGAACAGAAATGGCATGTCTTAGTTGAAGATATTTTTAAATTGCGATTTATGTTATTCAAACTCCTCATAAAATTATTTTCTGAAAAGGACTTAATGTGATCTCAGTTCCATATGTTACCCCCTCCCCCCCTTTTGAAATGTCAACTGGGTACCATTTTGTGATCTAGGCCAAAGGCTTGTTTTAACCAAGACTCATGTCAGAGAGACGCCTTGAAAGTCACATGCTGACTCCATCCAATCCAGTTCAGGGGCTTAGGCCAACATTCGGACCCTACTTTAGTGGATGGTAGCATGGATCGGCACACCATTCCCGCTACAGAGCACTCGGAGCATGGCTGAGTTTGTCAACTCTGCCATTCCTAACCGTCTGGATGGGTCATCCCTCCTTCCGAGCAACCAATCATTTAGCATCAACAGCATAACTGAACATCTGCAATTGCTAGCCCCATTCTTATGATTTCAAGCACTTTTCAGAAGCAACTCTGAGTGTTTGTGTGTTTAAAGAAGTGCCTTGGCTCCCATCCGTATTTTCTTTAAAAAAAAAAAAAACAATCTTGAATAGGTAGATCTGTAACACATACAACAGCCTGGGAGAGAGACCATTTCATATAATGAAATTTGCCCAGCAATGGAAATGGAAGGTGAGTTTCAGAACAGCAGATCCCTGTGCATGCATTTACGCAGTAGGGACAGGTTCAAGTCCCATGCCAGCGGTGGGTGGGTCCTTTGTGATACACATGCCCAGATACTTGAAGCTGGTTGGTGCAGTGGTTAGGCAGTTTTGCCAGGTCACTGCTAGGTCACCCAGGTAACGGAGAGATGATTTGTCTCAGTTAACAAACAGTCCTGACATGTTTCCACATTTTTGAAATATCTGCAGACGCAGTGCTGTAACAAAGGCCCCTGCAGCCCCCGCATTGTTAGGGGGAGGGGGCCGCCTTGCAGCCCCCGCATTGCGGGGGGGGCCCTCAGCGCGGTGCCTTGGCATGAGAGCTCCTTAGTAAGTCTGGAATGGGGCACCTCCATGTACTTTGCAGGGTGGGGTGGCTCAAGTTTCATTACGCCACTGGCCAGACGATCTGGGGGTACCTAACGTAAAGGAGCGAGTTGTCTGCGTAAAGTGAGACAGTCATCACTTCCATTTCCAGAATCAAGACGTTGCAACCATGAAAACAAATCCAGGCTTCAAGGGGTTCAATCATCAATGTAAACAACAGGGGCAAAGGAGGGCTGCCTTGCAGCGTGCCAGTCTCTATATGGAATGGTGTAGGGGCGGCTCTACACCATTTACTTGACCATACTCTATTAGGTTTGTGTAAAGTGAGTGAATACATTTTAGGAACGATGGACCCAGGTTGGAGCGATCTATTACACAAAAGAGATCATTCCAAATCAAAAAATCAAAAGCTTTCTCAAAGTCAACAGACAATAGCTGTGGGCAGCATTATTGGTTTTACTGCTACAGAGATCATTGATACATTAAGTCACCCCCAATCACTGTGATGCCTGTGGGCGCCTCTGAGGTCCATCTGAGTTTATCTAGGCAGGATGTGCGGATGGTGGGGTTAAGTAAATGCACAGGAGGGTCCAGGGTTGACGTCTTCACTATGTTTTGATTCATTGATCCAAGAGTATTGTTCCGTACATTATGATCATCAGTTTGAAGGAAAAGCAGATAGTAGTAGCTGTTATTTATCGTAGTGCTTTAAGATGCTCATCAATATTCTGTGACACTGGAGCACTCTACAGTTCTGTTAGGTATTTATATAGTTCCAAAGAACCAATCCAGATATATCTTTTGTTTCTTTTCTGTTTATTTTCTATTGTCAACTATTTTAGATAATCTTGATCGTAAAACACATCTGGCAGCCAGCACGTGTTTCGCCTAGAACAAGACTTTATCAAGGCTCAATAATATCAGTCGTGGAAACAGTCCAATAGGTAAACATCAAAAGGTCCTATATGAGTACCAGAGACCGTTGGGATCGTGCACTGGGTAGACAGCTCTCAGATCGGGAATGGAAAAGAGTCCTGACTAAATCAATATCCCGCAATACGCGGCTGAAGTATATTCAGTTCCATTATATACACATGACCTATTTTACTCCACACAGGCTTCAAATATTACATGGGGGTGGGGGGGGAGAGATGATGGGAGTGCCAGAGGTGCGATCAACAGGATGTGGACTTTATCCATATGGTCTGGAATTGTCCATTACCGACTCCTTTCTGGGCTGAAGTAGTGAATCTAACAGAGGCAACCGTGGGGAGGACACTGGATGGCCCAGTGGAGGTGTGCCTACTGGGCCTATTTCCCCGCCCGCCAAAATGAAAAGTAGGTATAAATGTAAAGACCTAGCAATGGCCTGGCCAAAAGACGGGTGGCATTGCCCCGAAGGCCAGAAGGGGACCACAGATAGTGATCTGGAAACGGGATATCACGAGCTGGACTGAAACAGAGGGGAGGGCACTCTCCAAGGAAGAAGTGAGAGGCGTGCTCAGGCGACCCATATCGGAGCAGTGGAGGGAGTTAGTGCGGTACTGGGAAAATCTAATGCTGGAAAACGGGAACACAGATGAAAAGAAAACTACAGTCGCACTGGTTAGTGTAACTGACACACCATGCAGTAAGCGTGCAATACACAATCAAAGTAATTAACAACCCTGGGCAGGTGTAAGCATGCAATAACCAGAATCCTGCAGACCAGGCCCCGCATGCATGCCATGGTAGATTAAAGAAGACACTCTTCACCCGATAGAGACGCTATACATCCACTCACACACCTTAATGATTGTATTAGCACTGGGACACCCACATGCGGAGATTAGTTTGGCCCAATTTAAATTTGTTATATTTCGTTTAGGTTTATGGGGATTTTCTTTCCACACAATATTGCTGGGATACCAGAGTAGCAGATGCATGTTGCAAACATTATCTGGTTACTGAAGTATAAGAGAGGATTTGTGCAAAACTCTGACTGTCTAGGCCAACGCCAAGTCACATAGAAGATTACGGTAAAACAAAATGTAACACATTGTTAATTGATATACAATGTATCCTGCTATGCTATGAATATACTTTTGGGAATGCCAATAAACAAATGTTTTTAAAAAAAAAAAAAGGTCCAGTGTAAGAAATACTTTTCAGCATCTATATCAATTGAAAAGTGCAAGTGTTGGGAAGAAAAATATTAAAAACCGCCTGATCACTGAAAACCAAAGAAAGCCTTCAATTTTGGTACTCTTAAGCTAATCATGGCCTAGGGCCTGATTACGAATTTGGCGGTCCTCCTGTAGGATCACCATCGCTTTTAAAGTGTGTTGTAAACCTGATTCGTTTACATATAGAGAGCCTCCCACTCGACCAACAATTATTTTCTCTATGGCTAAAAATAGCTCATGCGGGCTGTCCCTTTGTGATAGATATAACTAGGTACAACGTCAGTTCATTAGTTCATATATTGAATTTTTTGTTTTTGATCTTCTTTTATAATTTTATTGTACTAATTATAAACATTTTTTTACATTTATATTTTTGAGAATATAAAAACCATAAACTGTGTGTTCTTATATACAGTGCAAATCATACATAATAATTGTTTGTTGAGTGGGAGGCTCTATATATATAATTGCATTTTGATTTCCCCTTTTCTCCCAGACCACATGAATTACTTCTAAGGGGTACCTTTGACCTGGTTTGCTAAACCTGATTCGTAGCAGGGTGTTTTAACACAGTCTAGAGCAACTCTAAATGTAAAATGCAACTATGACTTATATCAGGATATAGAACCCTTACTGTTCAGTAGAAGTGCATTTTATTACACCACAGTTACCATGCAAAATTGCATTATAATGCTCTTTCCTCACATTACATTCAAACAGTGGCGGTGCCTCCATATGAACAGAGGAGTGTTTACCCACCCCACACTGCTGTGTAGAAAGCTGGAGAAATAAATGGCAATATAAATGGTTTTATTAGCATTTTACGTTTCCAGCTTTCTGCCAAACAGAGATGGCAGGGCGGGTCAGGGCCTGGACGTAATTGCTGCTGATTGGCAGCAATGACGAGTAGCTTCTACACTTTGAAGTACGCATGTCATTTTCATTTCATGAAGCTTTATTCGGTTCATATGTACAAATGACCATAAAAGCATACAGGCAAAGAAAACATGTATTAAGGTGGCGATAAACCGGTTTAAAAGACAAGATACAAAATTTTAAATATCATACTTTTCCTAGAATAAGTAGATTTACATAGAAAAGTAGCTATAAAAAAACTTTTATCAGCAGAATCCATATTGTACATCAGCCTCATTGCCTCCTCAACATTATAGATACCATATTTTATAAACATTGGTACGCATGTCAGTTTGGCCGGCTACCTTTCTATGGTCAAATCGATATGCACAGTTCAAACTCTCCTACTCAGCTGTCTGAGACAGCTGGGTTGGAGAGCAGGCACAGGGCTTCAGTGCCTTTCAGAGTGCTGAAGCAGCCTGCTCCAGCCAATCCAGACGCTGCTCTGACCAGAGTCTGGATTGGATAAGGTGTAGGTTGCTTTACTATGTCAACTCGCGCTCGGCGGAGACGAAGCCACGGACTGGAGAGCGTGAGGATGTACTGCAAGATAAGTGAAACTTTTTGTTTTTTTGCCTTCCTGACTCGCTGTATGATTGCTTGTGTGTGTTTGTGTGACTGTGTTTAGGATTGTGACTGTATGTGTGTGTTTGTGAGCTTAACTGCGTGCCCCACCATTTTTGAATGTCCACAACCACCACTGCACTCAAATTCTACTTTTGACTATTTATCTTTTGTAATAACAGTTTCATCTGTGGTCTTGCAATAATACAACTTTTTTGGAATTATCTTTATTTGTTTTTATCCAGGATGGCTCTTAATTATTTGGCCAGTATTTTTGCAGGGCTTTCATTTTCCTCCCTTATGCGATCTGTATGAAATGGCTTTAGCACATTATCTGTTCCAAAATATATGGGGCAAGGTATCATATTTTTTTCTCGTCTGTCCAGAGTCTCTAATTTGTTAGAAGCTCTTAATATTGGGACTAGGCAGATAATTCGGGTATTCGTACTTCAATTCAAGCTAAAATTGAAAAATGTATTAGCCAAACAAGACGTGAGAAGGTCACTATACTAGGATATAAAAATGGTTCCACTTTTTTTCTCAGTTATTCTTTAGATACTTCTGATCTGACCAGTAGAAAGGAGGTAAATACTATAGTTGACTCATACAAGGAATCAATGGATTCCTCAAGAATACATTTGCTCTTCAACAAAGTATCTAAACACTGAAAAAATAGTCCCATGGTACACGCAGAAGTTTCATGAACATAAATATCAGATTTTGTAGGTGTAAAAGCTATTATGTTGTGTTTGTGATACTAGCACCAACGCATACATAGTGAATACACTTGCGCCAAACACTACTGTTGTTATGAATGCAAATTCCTAATTCTATTCAAACTCATGAATGTATTAATCATCCTAGGACTGTGTCCGATTATTTCCTCCCATATCAAATCTTTCTCACTGATTTGTGAAAAAATGTAGAGGGTGTAATATGTTACGTTAACGTTGGCTATTTCAGTCTCAACCAATGCCTTTATTCAACAAATTTGACCCGTTGTCACTAACAAAATTTGATGAATTGGTGAAAACATTGCAATCTATTTACCACCTGGATTGTTGTGTTTTGTTAAGCTATGCTATGTTTTGCTAAGTTTTGTTATGCTATGTGTTGTGTTTTGTTATGCTATGTATTGTGTTTTGCTATGCTATGTTTTGTTAGGTTATGCTTTGTTTTGTTATGCTATGCTATGTTTAGTTTTGTGAGGGGTGTGTGAGGGTGAGAGGGTGTGTGAGGGTGAGGAGGTGAGAGGGTGTGTGAGGGTGAGAGGGTGTGCGAGGGTGAGTGAGGGTGAGTGAGGGTGAGGGTGAGTGAGGGTGAGTGAGGGTGAGGGTGTGTGAGGGTGAGGGTGTGTGAGGGTGAGGGTGTGTGAGGGTGAGGGGGTGTGAGGGTGAGGGGGTGTGAGGGTGAGGGGGTGTGAGGGTGAGGGGGTGTGAGGGTGAGGGGTGCTAGG